>NW_024097395.1:227500-1427500 GCF_016545835.1 Crotalus tigris | reverse complement strand
TTCAGTTAACATGTAAAGCACAGCATTAAGCCATGACGGGAAAAAAAAGAACTATACAAGCCCATAACTGCTTTCTAATTTGCATAGCAACACCCCAAAAGTTAATTTAAAACCGTTGCTTGGTTCTTTGGCCGAAGAATCTGAGCAACCAATAGCTGAGGTATGCACACCATCCTGTCCTCTTTGTCATTTTGGGTAACAACTCATAGAAACACAAGATTATCCAATGACATTTAAAAAAACTTGGGTTCCTGTATTTTTTTAAAAAACAAGCAATTACAAGTAACATAATCTGGGACTTTTGTCCGCTTATTAGATATAAATAAAAACCAAGGCCTGATAGAATATTAAGAAATTGGTGCTAACTGAATGTCTACATCAGGGGTATAGTCAACCTTGGCTCTTTTATGACTCGTGGACTTCAACTCCCAGAATTCCTGAGCCAGCATGGCTGGCTCAGGAATTCTGGGAGTTGAAGTCCACGAGTCATAAAAGAGCCAAGGTTGACTACCCCTGGTCTACATACTACTGCACTATTGGAAACATCATCAAAGCTCTGCTTTCCTCAGAGACCATAAAGGGATTGCAAACTAAACAGCCAAATCACTCCATCATCACAGTTGATCAAACCAGTCACTGATTTGAAGGAGCGCCAGCAGCGCATGAAGAAATTGTGAGGGGGGAAAAACAAAGCATTCGTAATTATGAATGCAACACTTCCTATTTGGGGAAAACATCATTTCCTAGCAGAACTGAATGAATGTTCATTTATATCCCTATTTTAGAACCGTAGGCAGTTCGGTTCATGCAGAGGTGGGAAACCACAGCCCTTTTATGACTTGTGGACTTCAACTCCCAGAATTCTTCAGCCAGCCATGCTGGCTCAGGAATTCTGGGAGGTGAAGTCCACAAGTCATTAAAGGGCTACAGTTCCCCACCCCTGAGCTAATGTAATTAATGGATGAGGAGAAGACTAGGATTGCTATGATGTTTCTTGAATTTCCATAATGGGTCTTGTTGTCTAATAAACATTTAAGTCAAAGAAAGTCAAACTCTAGAGAAGGCCGATCATTTGAAGCAGTTTCCCAATCACTGCAATTACCAGCTGTGTGGATTACAACTACAGAATTCCATGGCCATTGAGGAGAATTCTGGAAGTCCACCCACCTGGAAATCACCACAGTTGGGAAACACCAATTTAAAAGACAGAAGTCTGACTCATCCTTATCACAGTACATCTGGCAACATTCTCCAACATCACTTGTCAACAGCTCCCCATTATGACACTGGCTTCTTACATGAAAGCTAATCACCATCTTCCATCAGCAATTCCTACATATTGTTTATGTGCTTGTGTTTCATTCAAAAATGAAAAATGCTGGAGGAAGTTAGTATGTTTTATTAAGCTCAGCTATCTGATTCCTATTGCTTTTAGCATTATACAAAGAGGTATTTCTACATTAATCATTCAAGAGATTTTTCTGCATTCAGTCTGTCCTCACACTCCTGTGCAAAAGGAGAAGCATTCCCCGTCCTTCATGCTAGGATACACACACCAAAGCCACCATTATACATTTGAGGCAACAGAGCACATTTTTTTTCTCATTTCCAATTAAATATGCATAGGATTAAACCCTATCAAAATCAGGATCAATAGGACTTGCTCCAAAGTCAGTGCACATAGAACTGGGCATTTAAAATGCACCACATTTACTATGCTGGGAGGACAGCGGCTGCAATAAGTTTGCAAATTAAAAACTAGCATTAGTCAGCCAAACCTTTTCTTCCTTTGCTTGGTGGTTCCAGGTAGAATCCATTACCAATCGAATTTGATTTAGCTAAATAGTACTTGTCACTCAAAAGTCCATTTAAAAAAAAATTTGCTTCCAAAATAAAGAGAAATGCAACTATAGATACCTGAAGTGTTTTCTTAGCGTTACTGTGGACTTGAACATTTTAATTAATTCAAACTGGAGGAAGAAAAGTCTCAGACAACTTTTTTGACCCCAAATTGGAGTCAGGAAGGTTTTTGTAGGTCTCTTACATGAAATGAGGCCTAGAAGACCAATTGACAAACATGAATTCCTTTGAGAGAGCAGTTATAGAAAGTACACTGTGTTGGACACCCTTAAAAAAAAATGTTTTTTTTTAATGGCAGCAGTGAATTAAACAAGTTAATGGTTTGGAATAAAATCTATCTTGTCTCTTCAGTTATGTTGTCTTCCACCAGGAACAAACAAGAATTCGTAATGGGTCAGAGCCAACAACACTAGAGCAAACCTGGTCCTTGAATACCCTCCACAGCAAGGAACATTCCCATGTGTTGTCGGAGATGTTCCTCACAGAAAAGAAGAAAAAAAAAATAAAGCAGAAAGTTTTTTTTTTTTCATTGTTCACCCAACCGGAAGCCCTGGCCCCAATTGTGTCTTGTGTCTCCCTGGCGATTATCTGCGGGTCTTCGCATACTGGCAGGAGGAACCCCAAATCCAGATACCCCTCCTCTTCTGTTGGGCAGCCAATTGTACCTGCAGGTTAAGAGAAGGAGGAATTCAAAAGACCACCCTAGCCAGTGGTGGGATTCAGACAGTTTGCACCACTTCGGTAGCTAATTTCTTGTTGCCCAGGCCCAGAATGGACTTCCGGAAGCAGCATCCACACAGAACCGGTTGTTCACATACCTGAATCCCACCACTGACCCTAGCCCTTACTCCACTGTAACAGCTGAACAAGACTTTAGCAGAGATTGAAGCTGAAGAAACAAGAAAAGCCAACTTAGGCTGGAGTTTCAGTACAAAGTAGCTGGAAAGCTTTGCCTTCTTTTTTTTTTCTTTTCTTTTTTTTAACCAGTTATCTCATCAAAAATTCTGAGAAATAGCGTAAAAGCTGGCTTCTGTGTGTTACTGAAAATCAAGCCACTGTTAAGAGGCCTTCCAGCTTAACATGAGAGTCAACCTGGAGGCCATTATTGCACAAAGTGCTTGCTGGAGCTTCTAAAGCCGGTAAAGATCCCAGAAAGAAGGGGAAGTATTTTGTAAATGGAGTTTACGGGGAGTCTTACAACCATTCGTTTCGTGACCATTCAAAATTACAACGGCACTAAAAAAAAAAAAAAATGACCTGACCCTTTTTCACACGTGTGACCGTTGCAACATCCCTGTAATCACGTGATCAAAATTGAGATGGTTGGTAACTGGTTCATATTTATGACAGTTACAGTGTCCCGGGGTCAAGTGATCCCTTTTTGCACCTTCTGACAAGCAAAGTCAATGGGGAAGCCAGATTCACTTAACAACCGTGTTACTAACTTAACAACTGCAGGATTCACTTAACAATTATGGCAAGAAAGTTTGTAAAATGGGGCAAAGCTCAACAACAGTCTCACTGAGCTATGGGCTCCATTGTGGTCATAAGTGGAGGATTACCTGTCAATAGGGTATGGCTAAATTTCAGCCTCCATCTCAGGATAGGGATATGTCTCACCCGTGGCTTTATATCCAACTCTCCCTGCTATTCCCTGCAGATCTCTGTTAATGCAAGTCTTGAGTTCTCTCTCAGCTTTCTCTTTTCTACTTGTTTTCCAACAGCTAGTGAAAAACAGATTTTACTCCCAGGAAACTTTCTTTAGCTGCTGAACAGGCCACGCATCCTCAGAGATGAAGGTTGCTTACGTTCTTAGCTCATTAAACTTAATTTTATTTTTAAAACTATCTCCAATTCTCGTCTCCTTTATTGATTCAAACTGGAAATGAGGGGATTTTGTTTGTCTGCTTAGCCTGTGAGAGTGTTCTTACCCAGGAGTCAGATGATTCTTGTGTGTCAAGGCTGAGATTATTAATTACCACAAAGCACATTGGTGTGATGCAGTTAGAGTGCAGTACTGCAGGCCACTTTAGCTGACTGTGTTCAGCAGGTCAGCGGTTCAAATCTCACCGGCTCAAGGTTGACTCAGCCTTCCATCCTTCCGGGGTAGGTAAAATGAGGACCCAGATTGTTGGGGGCAATGTAAATATATATATATATATACATTGCTTACTGGTGTACACCGCTTAGAGAGTGCTTGCACTTAAAGCGGTATATAAGTCTCATAAATAAATAAATAAATAAAATGATTAAGAAAAGCATCTAGTGTCTAGCCCTATGTCCCAGAGTCAGATGTACCAGCTCCTACTGGTCACAAGGACACCTGTAATTTTGCTACAAACTTATTCCTTGCTTTCTTTAATTTCTGTGACAGAGAACACAGAAGCCATAGTGCATCCCAAACGCTGCCCTTAGATATTCCAGGTGTCCAACAGCTTCATGGACAGGAAACCTCAACATCTGAGCTAAGCCTCATCTTTAGGGTCCTTTCTCTTGTGTTAGTAAGAAAGCCAGTTTGGTTTAGTGCAGGGGTAGGCAACCCTGGCTCTTTTATGACTCGTGGACTTCAACTCCCAGAATTCCTGAGCCAGCCATGCTGAGGGGAAAGGGAGAGGTGCTGGCTCAGGAATTCTGGGAGTTGAAGTCCACGAGTCGTAAAAGAGCCAAGGTTGCCTACCTCCGGTTCAGTGGCTAAAAGCCAGGAGATGGTGAGTTCTAGTCCTGCCTTATGCATGAAGGGTGGCTGAATGACTTTGAGCCAGATCACCAGGTGACTGTGAGTTTTAGTCCCACCTTAGACATTAAGGACAGCTGGGTGACTTTCGGCCGATCACTCGGCTACCCCACCTCACAGGATTGTCGTGGGGAAAATAGGACGAGGAAATAATATTAGGTACGTTGACTGCCTTATCTGTAAATGATAAAGATGGGATAAAAAATAAATAAATAAAAAGCAATCATTATAGCTCATCTGGAAGGAGAATGAAAGACAGACCCTCCGCAAGGATTCTTGTACATGCAGTGCTCCTTCAATTTTAAATTAGAAAAGCACCACTTAGTTGTAAACGTAATATAAACAGAGAGCACTTTTAAGCAGAAGTTAAAGAACAAAGAGGGCAAGGCAGACAAACTCTGGAGCCTGTTGCCATTAGAGCAACATTTCAGGAAAATAAAGGTGGAAATGTGCCAATTTTGCATTTGGGAGCTTGTAATAATTTTGACTGAATCAACGTTTCCTATTTGTCTATGCCAGAAACAAAACACAAATGAAATGCAGCACCTGACCTAATTACGTATCCATCCATCGAAAAAAAAATATGTGCCTGGGTCTCGTTACTGCCACTGTACTTTTGTTTTCAATTTTAATTAGACTAACGTCTCAACATTCCAAAGTATTCAAGTCTGATTTAAAAAAAGAAAAAAGATAAACCAACTTACAGAAACTGAGGCGTTGACAGAAAATTTCTTCCTCCCAAATCCACTGGATATTTAAACATTAAGAAAAAGTACAGATGACCAACCAGGTTGCCGATCAGTTCATTGATGATGCTGGAGGATATCAGGAAACAGCATTTTAAACAGTGTGAAAAATTAGCGATTGAAGCATTTTCCCCCTGATAAAGTGAAAGTATCTTAATCAACGGGGCCAATTTCTAATGGGTTTTGCACAGTTGAAGAGCTTGAGGGCTGCCAAGACTGAAAATAATCCAAACAAGCTATCCAAGAGTTGCATGCTGTCTGCAAACATTTTTGAAAAATACACTTTTGCAAACCTGTGGGGAAGACAGTGCTAATGGACTTAAACACTGAAATTTTTTTTTAAAAAAAGCAACTGCTGTAAAAATACAACCTAGGAATGATGAAAGTCACAATCTCCATCATCAACTGCATGTATTTGAGTTCTACCTTCAGAAGCCTTGAGACAGTACAATTCATAATTACGGAAGACTGTTACAAGTTCAATATATTCTAAGTATCAATGGTCACTTAAGTATTAATCCTTCTTCCGGCTATGTACACAGAAAGTAGAGTGCCACTGGAAAATTAATAATAACTGAAAGTTAAGATTACAGAAGAATGTTTAGTATTGGGCTATAACAGTGGTGGCGAACCTATGGCACGGGTGCCAGAGGCAGCACTCAGAGCCCTCTTTGTGGGCACACGTGCCATGCCCCAGAGATGGCAACCGCCCCTCTTCAACCAGCCACCCGAGGTCCCACGTAGCCAGATGCATCCCGGCACGGCTGGTTTCCCCCCCCCCCCCCCGTCCCATCCCTCCTGGCCTCACATGCTCTCCTTTTCCCGGGTACGAACTACTGCATCAGTTGTCGGCCAGCTGTCCAGCTCAGAGGTGGCTTCTCTGAACTGCTGGCGGTGGGCTGTGGAGCCCCAGAGTACGCCAGTCGAGGAGCTGTCAGGCTGTGGCTGCTGACGGACATCGACGGCCCCCATGCACTCACTGGCCTCTGTGTGCGGGGGCCAATGGTGTCAGGCAGCAGCTGCCCTGGCCCCTGCCTCACCTTGCCCCGTGGCAATGGTATCCCCGCCCTGCCTCGCCTTGCCTCACCCCGCAGGATGAGCCTCCTGTCCACCGCCCCACCTGCCAGAGACCCCCTGGATATCCCCCAACCCTGCCCACAGGCATCCCTCTCCATGAGCCACATCGAGGTGACCATGCCCACTTTGTCTACACCCACCCATGGCCACCACAGCCACGCCCACCCAGTGGGCCACGTCCCACCTGGCACCCAGCAATAAGTAAGTGGGTTTTGGGTTGCTTTTTGGGCACTCGGTCTCTAAAAGGCTCACCATCACTGGGCTATAATTTCAGAAGGAAGAAGGATGTTAAGTTGGCTTTCCTTGGGAGACTTCATTGTTGGAAGCTGATAGTCAAGACTCTTAGTAGAGTTACTCAATTTATCAATTCGCAACTTAGTAGCTTCAATATTTCCTATGCAGGGCAGTAATTAAGCAGGGCAACAACTGATGGGCTTCACGCCGCCTCCCAGCCGTTGTTTCAAACTTTAGAAGACCTCCAGAATGGAGCTCTCAAAATTAAGTAGCCAGTGCTATGCAAAATCTGAGTGCAGAGAGCCAATTCAATGGAGGCTTGTTTTGATCAACCTTTCAAGAGTGACTCTCGGATCAAGAGGGAGAGCAGATCTGGAGCAACAGAGTCAATTCGATGGTTTCCAATCTAGCTGGAGATTTCAGAATTGATTCCAGGGCTTTTCCATAGTTTCTGGGGTCACTACAGACAATGTGCCATGCTGCAACTTAAGTTTCGTACAGCTGGGAATATCCTGAATTGGCTGAACATTGGAATAGGCTCTTTGACTGACAGAAGCACTCAATCCAGTACCTGCTCCTTGCTTTTGTAGTCAGCATGGCTGGAACGGGTTGAAGACTCTTCATGTTACAATGAGTGATTGTGACGCAAGTTTACATTAACAATGGCTGATCTGAAGATTTGCCTTCTTTAAGAATGAAGAGGGCAAGGCTATAAATGCCACTCATTCCAAACCAGATTCTTGCTCCATAGATAATGGGTCTCGCTGGGACAATCTGCCTCTGCTAAGTCACTAACAAAGATATTATCAGGAAGTCCCAGGCTTGATACAACTGAATCTGAACAGCGTCAAGGGTGTCCTTCCCAAGAGACACCCAGCATTTATCACAGCTGGAGCCCAGGAAAACCAGCAGTCACAGGCAGTAAAGCACAAGCCTGTGGCACCCCAGAAAACACGTGAAAGGGTACATGTTTAGTTTACAAAAATCAGTTTTTAAAGTTTGCATTTTTAAGGACAGTTCAGACAAGTGCCTTCTCGAAGAAAGAGGGGTAAGGGAATATTTCAAGCAGGTGCGGCAGCAAAGCCCTTCAAGTCAAGTGGCTGAAATGGGTCCAGGTTCACATCTGCAAAAGGACCAATCCTCCCTACGGTCTTCGGACCATTTTACCTGAAACTGAAGCAGCGTCAGATATTTTGAAACTTCCCATAACAGCCTAAAGACAAACCTTTCATCAAACTGAACCTTGCATCCCAAATCAAATTACTGTCCAATCAAGATGGCAGTTTGGATTCAATCAAGCCTTCTTCAAACTGAATCAACACTGGTTTGCACAGATCTAGCAAACAGCCCATGTCCTGACTGTCTCTCCACATCCCGTCAGGTCTGACAGAAGAAGCATGCTCTGGGTCCTAATGGTTAAGGAGTGCTTTCTTTCTAGAGCAGAAAACATGCCTTTTCTGACACAGCACCTGCCTTTTGCAACCTCGCCCCCCCCCCCAAATTAGATTGGCCCCAATCCTGGCAACTTTCACAAAGCCTTGAGGCTTTGGATCTGTTCTTAAGCACAGAGACCAGACTGTTGATTGGAGCCCATGAGATTGCTGATTGTTTGCAAATTCTTCCTTGGTCACTATTACAGTACTGTGGCTTTGTTACCTGAATTTTTATTTTAAATGCTGTTATCTGCACAGAGTTAATGCAGCGATATCAGTGGGTATATAAATCAAACAAATTAATAAGGCACAGACCAACTAGCTGGAGATACTTACGAGCCTCCAATGATATAGTTGAACCCCAGGATAACCCATGGCAGATAGCATGCCTAGGAAAACAACAACACATATATGTTTATCATAACGAACCTGAAGGACAAACTTATTCTTTCACCTCATGTGCTAAGATCCTGAACTTGGTTGGGCCCTATTTCTAACAGCTGTTGAACTGCCACTGAAAAAATTTTGTTGGGATATTGGCTGGACGGTAAACTATCCTACTATCAAAACTGTGTTAGCATCAGTTTGCTACATTTCATTTGCTATGATTAACACCAAGCCATGCTTAGCATGTTGAGTAAACTTGCTTTTATGTGATTTTTTTCCCCAGACTACCATGTTTTCTCAGCTACTGAGTCAGGAGCTAGATTGATAAGCCTACAAAATACCAGGCTGGAAGGAAGAAATTCAAGAGTTAAACTAGGCATTTTCTGAACGTTTGATATGTGGAGCCCAAAACGTTCGCCATCACTACACTAAGTGGAGCAAAAGTACAGTGGAGTGGCCTGCAATGTTAATTTCTGGGTCTTCACAATGTTCCTTAGATGTTGCAAAGACGGACACTTTTAACATTTAAAATGCATGTACTATAGTTTCTTTACTTGCAGAATGCGGCAACATCTCCCTAAAGATTTTGTTCTAAAATTCGTTAACTATTACACATGGGACAAACTTTTGTTTTATGATATTTCCTTCCTACTTGTTGAGCTGTCCTACAGCTACTTCTGTAATTTTCCTTCCATTAAGGAACTGTATATGGAGCACTGCCAAGAAGAAAAAGATCACACAGATGTCAGATATATAAATGCCAAACTTCTCTCGAAAATCTGGAAGGAATCAAGGAATTGCTACCATGATTCAACCCGATGCTGAAATTCCACTGATTTGAGCCAAACCTCCCAAGGCAGAAGCCCATCTCTTAAGCCACTCACCTTAAACCGAGTCCCAAACCAAAATGACACAATCATGTCTCTGTTCAGCTGGGCCCAAACATAAAGTACTGACATGATCAGGGGGATCATCAGCAACTACAAGAGAACAAAGGATCCAACATGGTTTAAATCAGATAGAAAGACTCGCAAGCTGAACTAAAAATCTTACAAAGAAAATTCCTGTTCAATTTAGATACACCTCTGTCCTGTTCAATCTTTTTTTTTTTTTTCTTGAGGGGAAAAAAAAGGGGGGAATGAATTTGGAACAAGAACATTTTGGAGGAAAAAAGACATTTTGCAGATTTCTCCCATAATCCATGACCCTCTAAATCAGGGGTGTCAAACTCGCAACGTCACGTCACGTGTTGCAACGTATTGCGACTTTTTCCCTATTGGCAGAGCTGGGGTGGGCGCGGTTTTGGTATGATGCATCTGGCCCGTGGGCCGGCAGTTTGACACTCCTGTGCTCCAATAACCACATAAACCCACATAAAGCTGACAGCTCTATGGCAGGGGTGTCAAACTGTTGACCAGCAGGCCGGATACTTCACCAGAAAACCGCGCCTACCCCAGCAATGGGGGAAAAAAAGCTCTGATACATCATGCAATGTCACATGACGTCGCAAGTTTGACATGTCTGCTCTATGGAAATCAGCCAAACAGGATGCTAACAAAGTACATTCAAAAACTATTTCTAAGTAAAGGTAAATATACACGTCCCAGGATAATATTGCATGATCCACTCTGAGTCAGTCACCAGGACCAAAGTTTTTTTTTTCAAGCTTTTGGGCTCATGTTGGAGCCCATCCTTAGGGAACAGAGGGAGGGAGAGAGGGAAGGAGGGAGGGAGAGAGAGAGAGAAAAGTTCCCTATGGATGGGTTCCAGCATGAGCCCCAAAGCTTGGAAGAATAAATCTTTGATCCTGGTGAATGACTCAGATTGGATCCTGCAAAAACATTTCTTTCTTTTATCAATTAACTGCAATTTAACACTATATCTGAACCTTCAGTTGTGATTAATGTTAACTTTCATTTACTGAAAACACACGGATAAATCGAGATTGGAGATTGGCTTGTTTCAGTAACTAATAGTAAAACTATATGTCTGGGTTTAAACATAAGCTTCAACATTACTCATTACAAAATGGAAAAAGCTTCCAGCTGTCTCTTTGCAGCCATAGAGAGGAGAGGGCAAAGGACAGGAATCAGAGGCTATCGCTATGTTTCAAGTGGCCATGTTCTCCAATGGCTGTGTCTTAATGTCATTTGTAACTCTGGAAGGATGTGCACCAAAAGTCCTAATAAACCCGATCTGCCAGACTTTCAAAAAAAGGATAGACTTACTTGCATATTCATTGCTAAGCCAGTAATCTTTTAATTTTAATTAAGGAAATCCAAACTAAGCAAACACTGATACTTAATTCGTAATGATTCAATTGTAGACAAGTAGAATAATTCATGCTAGTTCTTGTTATCATATGGAAGCCCTTTTGATCCAGCTGAATATATTTGGATCTCTGCCCACCTGGCTTTAACTGAGCCTGTAAAATCTCTCTGTCATAAACAAGTTTGAGTCAAACAATATATTAACAGCAAGGTATAGCAGGGTTGGGTACTTTGAGATTCAGCGTTCAGAAACCCAGCATGTTGTGCAAAATAGACCATCATGTTAAGCCATAATAGGGTTCATTCATTTGGCACAACTGTAAGACTAATCATGCTTTGTTAACCCAGCTTTTGTGTGAACCCAGCCATTGAGTCTTAAGCAAATCTTAAGCTCTCATTCATTTATAGTGGCTGTTTCTGAATTAATCACCTTTCCCACCCAAACATGTGGACTCAGGATTATCAGAAAAGAAATGGAGAAGCTGGGGAATGACTTCCCTAAGTCCACGAAAGCATCCACAACCAATCTCTTCATCCCTTGGAAGAGGGGGGGGGGAATGCTTTTTCAAGACCCAAACTTGTCCAAACGGTGGGCAGCAGATTCAGGAAAGGATACAACTATGCATATCCAGTTAAACAGCAGCATGAACACGTAGTCGGCAGGCCTTCCATCAAAAGCACCTGCGAACAAAGAATGGCATTGCTGAGAATGTAATCCCTGGCAGTTGTTTTTTTCTCTCTTTCCCCAAGAGGCAGTGGGAGCCTCCAGAAGGCTGTCATTAAATCGCAGGATGCAACTTCAACTTTTGTTCTGAGAAGGAAACAAGAGACTGCTCGGTTTGGCGAGGGTGTTTTATGGGAAAGTGTATCGGAAAGGCCAGTTTTTGTAGGAAAATCTAAACTACTACCTCTATATAAGGAGAGTCTCTATACACAATATGAATTCTAGCATTGGAGACTTTTTTTTCTTGTTTTCACACAAACATTACACAAAATTCTAGCATCGAATATATACATATATATACATACATACATACATACATATTTCTGAGGTTTTCGCTGGTGTTTGTATGTGGGTCTTTGGTTATTCAGGCTTTCTCCCGCGTCAAATTGGAAGTGTCTTGGCGACGTTTCGATGAAGTCTCATTCGTCATCTTCAGGCTGGTGTTTTCGGCTTCATGCTTCTAGGAGCAATGTGTGATCACACATTGCTCCTAGAAGCACGAAGCCGAAAACACCAGCCTGAAGATGACGAATGAGACTTCGTCGAAACGTCACCAAGACACTTCCAATTTGACGCGGGAGAAAACCCGAATAACCAAAGATCTACATATACATATACACATATATACATACATACATACATACATACATATACATATATATACATATATATTCCCACAAAAATTGCCCCAAATTAACATGCTACAAGTAGTCCTTGACTTACAACCACAGTTGAGCCCAAAATTTTCATTGCTAAGCAAGAAATTTGTTAAAATGTTTTGCCCCACTCTACGATCTTTCTTGCATAGCTGTTAAGTGAATCACTGCAGTTGTTCAGTTAGTAACATGGTTGTTAAGTGATTCTGGCTTCTCCATTGACTTGGCTTGTCAGAAGGTTGCATGACCCTGGGACACTGCAAACCATCATAAATATGAACCAGTTGCCAAGCATATAGTAGTGGTAGTAGTAATAATAATAATAATAATAATAATAATAATAATAATAATAAAGTTGGAAGGGACTTTGGAGGTCATCTAGTCCAACCCCCTGCTCAGGCAGGAAACTCTACACCATTTCGGACAAATGGCTGTCCAGTCTCTTCTTAAAAACTTCCAGTGTTGGAGCATTTACTGCTTCTGGAGGCAGGCTGTTCCACTGATTAATTGTTCTCACTGTCAGGAAGTTTCTCCTTAGTTCTAGGTTGCTTCTCTCCTTGATTAGTTTCCACCCGTTGCTTCTTGTTCTGCCTTCAGGCGCCTTGGAAAATAGCTTGACTCCCTCTTCTTTGTGGCAGCCCCTGAGATATTGGAACACTGCTATCATGTCCCCCCTCGTCCTTCTCTTCGTTAAAGTAGACATACCCAATTCCAGCAGCCTTTCCTTATATGCTTCAGCCTCCAGTCCCCTAATCATGGTCTACATTTTGATCACGTGACCATGGAAATGCTTCTACATTCGCAAATGTGAAAATCAGTCATGTCACTTTTTTCAGTGTCGCTGTAACTTCAAACAGTCACTAATGAATTGTTGTAAGTCAAGGACTAACTGTTCAGTCAACTGTTTAGTCAACATTATAAACTCTACATCTCCTGCAGCATAATCTGAGTTTGAGAAATGTATTACACAATTCTTTGTTTGCAAAGTTCCATCAGTTAAGATTGCAATTCTTACATAATTATTGCAATTGGGAATAACTGGTTATGCTAGAACTTGTTTCTAAATAAACTACGTAAGAATGAATCCCAAAGTATCTTGATTGGTTGGCTTCAGTAGATTTATTATAAGGAGAACAGAAAGCAATTGTTGTGTTCCTTGTATTTAAAAGGTACTTACACTTAGTAATAATCAAGCATATTATAAATTATTGTACTACATCAAAAGAAAATGGCCCTGCATGCACTTTTAATTTACTAGTTCTAAATGATGAGAAATAAGCAATTAAGATACTTGGCCAAGTTAAAAATACAATTAGCAGGATTTTTAAATCTTTCAAACCCTTTTACTTCTGCCAAACCTTTAGCAGTTGCCTGAGACTGGAATTCTTTTTTCTCCAAGAACATATACACAAAGTTTTCTTTACCAGGACTTATTAAGATGAAAGAGCACTGGCATCAGAATTCTAGCAAGTTGAACTAATTCGAAATATACATTAATATGTACAATATGGCAGAGATTTTTTTGTTTTAGAATTTATTCATTCCCTTACTGTGTGCTGGAGGGAGTTCAGTTTTAACTGATAAGGGAGGAAGATGCTATCTTTTGGATATTTTCCCTAAGGTCTTCCTAATCTTGTAGAGGGAAATCTAAATATTAAAGTGATTCCCAAGCCAAGGTAACTTTTTGCAGCTGCTAGCTTTCTGCCTCGGCTTGCAAAACTTTTTATAGACCTTTTCATTTACTTTGTTCTAATATATGCATTTTTTCTAATACATTCAACTGTCCAAAGACAGTTTTAGACATTTATATACTTTTCTATAAGTCCATACAGGTTGTGAATTGGATACATATACTGACTTTTTTTTTTTCTACCATCCTCAAAAATGAAAAAGAATTGAATGGTTATAATGGTGTGGTTGTATATTTACCTGTTTCCAGACGTGATGAATACTGATACAAAAAATAGAGATTCACCATATACAGAAAGCCTGTCCCTGGGCCAACAGGGAAATAAAATGTGGCAGTTATTGGCCTCCAGATCTGTTCAGACAAAAACAGCAGATGTGTAAACTATTATTATTTGAGAACTTGTTTAAACAATATCAAAGTTATATGTATCAGGCAGTATCAGTGATTGGTAAGATATTGTACTACAAACTAACAAAATTAAATCTGTAATTATCTGATGGATTATTGAAGGGGGGAAGCTCCCAGCCCACCACACTCATAAGAATATTGAGCCCCCATCAGTGCCAGTCTGATAGATCACAAACACCAGGATTCAAAAGTGCTGAAGCCAATGTTCAATGCTTTGCTACAGGGATATGCAACCTTGGCAACTTCTAAGAATTATGGACTTCAACTCTCAGGATTCCCCAACTGAAGTTCCACAAGTCTTTAGGTTGCCACACTTGGACACCCCCACTTGACTGGGAAAGGATAAAAGAGCTTTGGCTTATAAACTCTCTTCTGTCTTCTGGTATAATTATAAGAACAATTTCAGAAGCTTTTTTTTTCTATTAATGGGTTTTTCTCCACCAGCAGAGGTCAACCCCGAGGCCCCTTGAATGTGGGGTGCCGCAGGGGTCGGTCCTCTCCCCCCTCCTATTTAACATTTACATGAAGCCGCTAGGTGAGATCATCAGACAGCACGGGGTGAGGTTTCATCAGTATGCTGATGATACCCAGCTATATATCTCTTCCCCGAGCTCTCTCAGTGAAGCGGCTGATGTGATGGGCCATTGCCTTGAAGCCGTGAGGGTCTGGATGGGGGTTAACAGACTCAGGCTCAATCCTGACAAGACCGAGTGGCTTTGGATGTTGCCTCCCAAGGATCATGTTAACTGTCCAGTGTTGACTCTAGCAGGGGAAAATATACCCCCTTCGGAGCGGGTTTGCAACTTGGGTGTCCTCCTTGACCCACAGCTGAAATTGGAACATCATTTGACGGCTGTGGCTGGGAGGACCTTTGCACAAGTTCGTCTGTTGCACCAGTTGCGACCCTAACTGGACCGGGAGGCTCTCCTTACAGTCACTCATGCCCTTGTCACCTCACGTCTGGACTACTGCAACGCGCTCTACATGGGGCTACCCTTGAAAAGTATTCGGAGACTACAGTTGGTCTAGAATGCAGCCGCGCGAGTGATAGTGGGTGCTCCTCAGTACACCCACGTTACACCTATCCTCCGTGAGCTGCACTGGTTGCCTATTGGTCTCCGGGTCCAATTCAAGGTGTTGGTTATTACCTTTAAAGCTCTATATGGCTCAGGGCCAGGTTACTTGCGAGACCGCCTACTACCTCATAGTTCCCTTCATCCGCTTAGAACCCACAGGATGGGCCTCCTTCAGGTCCCGTCAGCCAAGCAGTGCCATTTGGCGGGGCCGCAGGGGAGGGCTTTCTCTGTGATGGCGCCCACGTCTTGGAATAAGCTCCCCCCGGAGATTAGGACCGCTCCCACCCTGTTGGTTTTCCGCAAGCTGCTTAAGACCTGGCTTTTCCGGCATGCCTGGGGTTTATAAAATCTGACCCCTGGATGAATGTTATTGTATTGTTTGTTTTGTTATGTAATGCTGTGTTTTTATTGTTAACCGCCCGGTGTCCTGCAGGAGTAGGGCGGTCTATAAATTTTAATAAATAAAATAAATAAATAAAACAAACAACTAACTCATCCCTCAGGCAACACACAAAAATCGAGAAAGTGGAAGATGTTACTCTAGCCCAGGGGTAGGCAATCTTGGCTCTTTTATGACTCGTGGACTTCAATTCCCAGAATTCCTGAGCCAGCCATGCTGGCTCAGGAATTCTGGGAGTTGAAGTCCACGAGTCATAAAAGAGCCAAGGTTGCCTACCCCTGCTCTAGCCCTACAAGAAAATATCAAGCTTCAATAAAAGGGTCACAACCAGGGAGAAAAAAACTTAAGAATCTTTCAAAGTGATTTAATAAGATTTGGACATGCTGCCTGGCCATAAAATGATGGAAGACAGAAAGGAACTCTCTTGGAAGAGACAACAGGTAGTTGACAGCACAGAGAACGACCCAAACTTTCAACTTTTGGAGGTTACACTATTACAAGTGATTTGGGTGCCCTCGGTATTGGTTCTGGGGTGGTTGGCTGTGGATTTGGGGAAGAAAACAGATCTATTTACTGTACTATAAGACATAAACACAGAAGCACAGGCAACATCTGAGACTTCACTTAGAGTCTACAGATTTATGATAACTGGACGGTTGCTTTCTACATGCTATTTACTATGATTGCCATCAGCTGCCTGTCACATGTGAGCTTTAGCAACCTTCCACCTGTTATAGGGACTGTCTTGTCTGTCACATGTTAAGAATAGCCCAGCTAACCAAGCAAATGGCAGCCACTACATAAATAGCCGTCCTGCAAGAGGCAAGCCATGTTTTCATTTAGATTTGGAATATACCCTAACAGCATAACCCTTGGATGCACTGGAGGATAATTTTCCTTGCCCAAAGCCAATACGGACAATGGCTGCACCAGCAGAGGTTGAGCTACAGTCAAACATGTTTAGAAGGCATCCTGTCAAGTAACAGCATGTTATAAAGCAATTAGTTCCTATCTAGATAATTGCTACATCTCTCTATGGTAAAAGAATGACATATCTACCTCAAGTCTATGTGTTGGCATTCTCAGTACAAAAGCAAAGAACAGGGAGGGAAATATACCCGCGAGCTGAGTGTCTAAGATACTACATGTCTCTCAAAATAAAATGTCTTGCAAAGAAGCACATTTCTCCTCCAATCTTGAGAAATATAGTCTTGCATTTATCAATCTATCTTATCACTATATTCCCCTTTGCATTCCTCTGAGGTTGCACTAAAATGCAAAGGAATTGGCATACCAAAATGCTGAAATCTACATTCTACGCTCCAGTCCCTGCTTTTCTTAGCATATCAATCCAGGTGGCAATGGCAAAAGACTGATAGTTAGAAAGCTGATTTATCACATAACTTTAATTCCTGTCATATTTTCCATAACTTCATAAAATGGTTCATTCATAGGAAGCACTTTTATTATCCTGCAGAGATCATATATAGCTCAAGATTAAAGCAGTGGGCTGTTAATTATTTAGGCAGGTGATGAAATATCTGTAAATGAAAAGTCATGTTTAGAGAATTCTTACAAGCCAACATTTGTATTATTTTTTTTCCTAAGCCCAGTGTTCCATATCTAATTGCAAGGAATAATGAGGGGAAAGCAATTCCATATAGCTAAGCATATTAAACATCTTCCTAAAAAAAACCTCATTTTGTTCAGCTAACACAAATAGAATCAAATCTTCCACAATAGTGATTTAAATTACTCTGGCCTCCTCAAAAAAAAAAAGAGAGAGAGAGAGAGAGAGAGACTAACCAATCACTTCCAGCTTAAACTATTCCACATTTTGTCCACTATTTGGTGCCTATCAAAATGCCAGAAGCCCCCTTGAATCTTAATGATTGTTTATATTCTTGGCACTAAAAAATATAGCTCTGCAACAAGGTAAAAGGCAATAGTGAAGTCTGTTACCAAGATAAATCAAACAATTCAATGGATCTCTTATGCTATTTTTTATTCTATATTACTTCCAATTTCAGGTTGTTTGTGTTTTGTTAGCAATGGCTGGAAATTCAAGCACCTCCACTGTTTCCATGATTACTGAAAAAGGAAACACCTCCCACGCGTCCATTCTCAAAAAAGGCTTTATTTAATTTGTTCCATGAGTGACATGACACATACTTTTTCTCACTCATCTTGCCAAAGAGAAACGGGGATGATGAAAAAGAAGAAAACTGAACATCTCAAGAAGCTGGCTTCTGTAGCCAATGCAAAATAGTACCATAATTGTAGGAGCTTGTGTGTAGTAGTTTAATATTTGCCCAGCACTCCTTACAGAGTTTTCTCAGCCTTCTGCTATTCTATGTGCCTCTCCCTGCTGAGACCAAATATTTCCCACCAGGCAGTATGCAAATTTCCCCACTTTCAATTTCAGAGCTACCTTACAAAGCACTTCACTTTCGATCATTTTCAACTCTTGTGCAAAGATCACTCAGTGACATGATCGCACCATGTAATAAATCAGTTATGATTAAGTCTGTACACCATGTTCAGCCAAGAGCATGGAAGTAAACCCTGCTGTGGCTTGGAATGACCCCTAGTTTCACATGACTATTAACCTTCTGACCAGAGTGTCATTCATACAAAGTAAAGCACATGGGGGGTTGGTCAGTATTTGAATGGGAAGGTACAATGGAAACCCCACATTCATACATACATGCGTGCATCCATATATACATATATCGATTTCCGTTTCACAATAAATATATAAATAAATGAGAAACTGAATCTCACTGGTATACCCTAGTAAAGTTTAAGAGGCTATCTATTAATTTTCCATGTTGGCTGAAATTAGCTCTAACCAGAATATCAGGCTTGGACACATTAAGCAAAGATTTCTCTGGAGAAATCTCTGATCCTGGGAAAGGTACCAGGGAAGAAGAGGGTGACCAGCACCACGGTGGATGGGCTTAGTTATAGTGATGATGACTACACCATTAGAGGACCTGAGAAACCAGATTAGAGATAGATCATCATGGGAAAAAATCTATGTGGCCATTAGAAGTCGAAAATGACTTGATGGGCCTTAATCAGTCAATCATTTCCTGAAAGATACTTTAAGTCTATCAAACAAACAAATATCCCTTGCTTAGGTAATTCAATCTCTTTATTAAAAAAAAGTTGTTTTATATAAGGTCAAGTTATGGTGCCTCCCACCCAAATCAATAATGTCACTTCCACCATAGCTAATAAAAGTACACAAGGCTGGAGTACCATCCCCGTACTTTCAATAACTGACTACAACTCCCAACACACCCAGCGCAGCACTGCTTCAAGGGGCTATAGGAAAGAGCGCGCAGTGCATGCCGGGAGCTATAGTCCAAATAGCCTACCTGGAAGCGGTTGATGAAGGCATCAGGCCACAGGAAGAGATAAACGGGGCTTATCAGGCCTAGCTTGCCGACGAGGGGCACCACGATGGAAGCTGCAAACCAGTAGCGGGTAATAAGCGGGATGCTCCGGAACCAGTCCCCGAGGTCCGACATCTCCCCTTCGCCACTGTGCCGCTTGTGACTGGGAGGCCTGGAGGCCGGGCCTTGCGCTCCTCACTCCCGCGGGTGCTTCTTTCTCAGCCAAAGAGCGGAGCGTCGAGAGGGGCTGAGCTGGCCGGTGGGTGGGGCCCGCCTTCTTTCGACGTGGCCACACCGAATTCGGCCAAACAGCTACTTCCGGCTTCCGCCTTCCGTTTGCTAAGCAACGGAACAAAAATAAAGGTGGGGAAAGGAGCGTCGCCGGAAGTTTCACTCTTAAAGGAACCAGGCATTTTTCACTCTCGTTCCCTTTAAACAGATGCATCTATGTATTGCATAGCTGTATTATCATTCTTTTAATTTAGTTGGGTTTCTTAATTATTAAACATTGTTTTTGCTGAACATTATTGCTAAACAAGAGATGTATTTTAATTCAGTGTTTAAACTAATGGTCCCTTGGCGTTTTCACTGGATTGTACATATCTCGGTCTCTCTGAGCAAAAGAATGATGCATTATATCTCTAAGATAGTAGTTCTCCACCTTGGCAACTTTAAGATGTGTGGACTTCAACTCCCAGAATTCCCCAGCTAGCATCTTAAAGTTGCTATTGTAGAGAAGCAGTGATATAAGTTGTCATGCTATCTAAACAAGCTTCATTGAAATATTTGTATCTATTCAAATCATTAAAGGCTCACATGTCATGCTATTCTATAGGGGAAGCTGGTATCACTGAACAACCCAATAAACTCAAGGCTGAATTATCACATCTTGGAGCATACAGTTTTTTAATGGTTTTAAATGATGACTGTTTTTATATATTTTATATATTGGTTTTTCTTTTTAATTTTTGTATACAGCCCAGAGTTAGGCTCCTGTTACATGGGCAGCCATATAAATACAATAAATAAATATTGTTAAATAATTAAAATAATTAAATAATTCGTATGTTGTATCAATGACCACTTAAAAATAGACCAAAATAACTGTTCCCATAGAGAGAAAAGGAGAAAAGAAAACAAAAGCAAAAAAAAATCCCCCTTCTTGAATCAGTAAACAGAAGGCAGGATAGATTAAAAAAAAATAGTAAAGTTCTTCGAAATTTATATTTTATGCAGCCTTTTCAATGAGTAACCAAAAGACCAAAAATGACTAAAATTATTTCACATCAAGGCTGAAGTTTGCCATCACAGTTCCTAGCAATAGATCAAATGAAAGATCTCTCATATTAAAGTAAAACAAATGTCCATAATTACAGTCCATCAAGGGAGCATCAGACTTAACAACACTCAAACAGGCAATTAAGTTGTAGTCTTTGCATCCAAAATGAGAAGTAAAGTCAAAAAGAAAAAAAATGTAAAGTGAAAATTAGAAGGTAATAGCAGAAGTTGGTGCCTCTAAAATGCAGACAGTAGCCAAGAGTTGCGAACCACTGCATCTTTCATTCTGGTAAGTCTGCAAACCATCCGAAAAACTTTGTGGGGTGATTCCAGGATATTCATCCCTCAACAAAGCCAGCTTTCTATCAGCAGAGCAAAAAAAAAAAAAAAGGACACTGTTAATTTAAGGCATCGTTTTTAGAAAAGCCAGAGTATATTGATTACTATGCTAGGGTGTTGGCTTGGTGTACCATGCTATACAGGTAGTCCTTGACTTACAACAGTTCATTTAGTGACCATTCAAAGTTTCAACAGCACTGAAAAGTGACTTATGATCATTTTTCAACCTTATGACCGTTGCAGCACCCCAATGGCCATGTAACTTACATTCAGATTTTTGACAACTGACTCACATTTTTGACGGTTGCAGTGTTCTGGAGTCATGTGATCTCCTTTTGCTGACAAGCAAAGTCAATGGGAAACCAAATTCACTTAACAAACCTGTTACTAATTTAAGAACTGCAGTGATTAACCAATGTGGTGAGAAAAGTCACAAAATGGAGAAAACCCATTTAACAAATTTCTCCCTTAGCAATATAAGTTTTGGGCTCAATTGTCGTAAGTTGAGGACTAACAGTAAAAAGCACTCTTGGGGAACTCAGGAAAGCAGCTTGTGTGACCCTATCTTCTAGGCAGATTACTCAGAGTAAGGGCTTTGCCTCATCCCAAATCACAGTGTTTCTTAACATCAGTAAGTTTAAGACCTGCGGACTTCAGCTCCCAGAATTCTCCAACCATCATGCTGGCTGGGGAATTCTGGGCATTGGTCCACATGTCTTTAAGTTGTCAAGTTTGAAAAACACTACTCTATCTTTTGCTGCTCTGTATACAGTTATACAGTTATTTAGTAGACAAACTTTTCCTTCCTGTTGGCATCATTGCCCAAGGGCAAATCAGACAAATATTTTAAAATAATTACAAATGTTCTGAATACACATTGAATAGATGGAGGAACGATACAGTACACCTGTTCTGAGGACTTCAGCTGTTTATTTATTTTCAAGATATCCTGAAAGAGTCCCTTGACTTCAACAATTGCAAATTCAATAGGTAGATTGCTTCCTCCTCTCAGCTGCAACACTACTTTCTGGACTGAGCCGCTCTTGGACCAGCCAACGGCCAAGCAAACTACAATTCCCAACAGGCTTTGCTTGGAATGTTCCACACAGATAGGGGAAAGTCTCCTGTCTGTGCCTTCCTGAGTCCACGCCGATGGGAGGCGTTCCTTTCCTATCCCCCCTCCGATAGGCATTGGTATCTTCCTAAGTCAGAGCGGTCTGGCAGGAGAAGCGGCCGTTGGAGTGGGTTCGGTCCGGCGGCGGCGGCGGCGGCGGCGGCGATTCTGTTTTCTTTCCCGCCGGGATGCAGAGTTCGGATCTGGGCAACAGGGAACAGGGCAAAATCTGGCACCGCAGGCCCTCCCCGGCAACACAGCAGGGGTAACTTTCCGTAGCCGCAGCATCATTGGTTGTATTTTTAGCAGCTATTCAGCAATGGAGCTTCCATCTTCAGTGATAGTCTACCTGTTTCCAGCAAAAACGACGTTTTTCATCACCTTCTGCTCGGGCGTTAAATTAGCCCATGGCCCTCTAAAAGAGCTGTACTCCCAACTTCCATCAGCCCCGAACAAGGGAAGAAAGAGCACTTTTGGGAGGGCGGATGGGGTATGTGGAGCGCACAGGTGATACTATGAAGGGGTCAATGTCCCTTTGCTTTTACGCTGATAAAAATAGAATTTTGGAAAGATGTAGAATGCATGGATAAGACATGGTGCAACTGCCTTAAATATACTTACTGTACTAAGTAGAGTTTCTCATCTATAATTGATAAGAAGAAACCACTCCAGATTAAAAAGTCCCTATTTCTTTGCAAAAAATGGCTGACCTCATATAAGGGAGAGGTACGTAGGTGTGTGCATTCTCTCCCAGGAGAATCAGTTATTACATCCATAAAAAAATAACAGCTGTCATTTGAAGTGGATTTATTTGATAAGGATATGACCCACTGAAACTCTGTCATAGGGGTAAGCATCTGTTTTTCGGTTAGGGATTGTGTCCCCATAACATGGATGGTGGGCTCATTTCATCCTAGTCAGGGAATTAAGCAGTGTGTAAGACAACTGCCAAAAAATATGCAAGGCCACCCATTCTCTCCCTCTAGATATTTTTCTCCCTGTTCTGACATAATCTGGTTAAATGATTCTCCATATATTAACTTCATTTTGCTTTCTTTCCAGAATCATTGTAAATATTATTCATACTACCACAGGATATCATTCCAAGACAATACGTTTTTTGAATGTGGCTTTCGACTGTTCAGGCGAGTTTCTACTCGCTGGAGATCATCAAGGGAATATTTATAGTTTTGATTTGGTGGGCAACAGGTTGGTATGTCATATCTCTCTTTCATCGTTCAGCTTATGCTTGCTTAAAATATATGAATTGCTTAGATAGCAGTACAAGTATGCTAGCGTCATGTGGGCTTTTCCCAAGATGCTCTCCATATACATAATGAATAAAATAATTATTAATACTGAAATAATTATTGCATTATTAATAAAATAATATTTTGTTGAGGATTGATTATGGCCTACATTTATTTTACTTCTCCCATTTCAAGGCCATCAGACTCTTTAACAACTTATAGATAAAAAGAGAGATCTATAGAAATACATCTGTAGAGATAGATATAAACACAAGAGACAGATACATACAGTACATATGCACACACATACAGAGAGACATATACATAAATACAAGATGATCTGCCATGTTTTAGAATAAATTGAGTCCTCTGGTTAAATGATTCTCTTTTAGCATTAGCATGGTTATCTGTTAGCCAGTGTGTAAGGAGTCTATGAAACATTCATAGATTGCTTGATCTGACAGCTGCTGTAACTGATGTCTTATGCTCTGCCGGAATAAATTTGTTTTGTCCCAATAGGTTTAACCTGGTTCAACGAACAGGACAAGCTTGCACTGCTCTGGCATTTACTCTTCGTAGGAAAACAGAATTCCTTGTGGCTTTGGCAGATTATTCCATCAAATGCTTCGATACAGGTAATTTAAAAATTTCCAATCCATAGCAGACAGCTTGTCAAAGGTGCTGGGACAACAGCTCCCATAATTCCTGATGGACTTCATAATTCCATAATGAACCAACTCCCAGAGTTCCTCAGCCAGAATTCTGGGAGTTGAAATCCACACATCTTATGCCAAGTTTGAAAAACACTGCTGTCATGTAATATAATGGTGTGCAGACTATTTCAAGTTTGAAACAGTTATTTTGACCGTATGGAACTCATTCATCTCAATCGGTACAAAACTTACTGGTAGAAATTATCTGCCTAAGTCTGTGCAAAACCACTTAGGCTTGTGAGGAACAGCTAGACTGAGATCCAAAGAAGGAATAGTTCTAGTTCCAACTGTTCTATTCCAGGCTTAGAATGCTGAACTTCTGCAATGGTCCAATCACCACTGGGCCATTTCTAGAGAGGTTGGCACAACTCCTCTGAAGTCATGTTTCTTTCAAATTGAAATCTTAAAAGTCTCCTGGTTCTTTCTGTGTTGTTTCTGACCTTTCCCCCCCTCTTTCTTACTTCCACAGCAACCAAAGAGCTTGTTAGCTGGATGAGAGGACACGACTCTTCAGTGTCTTCAATCTCAGTTCATGGCTCTGGCAGATATGCCATCACGTGTTCTACAGATACAGCCCAGCTTTGGGACCTGGACACGTTCCAGCGCAAAAGAAAGCTGAACGTCCGCCATTCTGTGGGGATCCAGAAGGTGAATTTTGAGATAGTCCTCCATTGCCAAATTAGTGCTCTGGTCTCCTGAACTCTGTGGCCATTTTCAATTTTTGTCAGGTCCCAATGAGGATCACAGTAAAACTGACTTTATGGAAGGAAAGCTTTCTCTTTGGTTTACATCAGTGTTTCCCAAACTTGACAATTTTAAGGCATGAGGACTTCAACTCCCAGAATTCCACAGCCAGCGTTGCTGGCTGTGGAATTCTGGGAGTTGAAGTCCACATGCCTTAAAATTGTCAAGTTTGGGAAACACTGGTTTACATCCACTTTAGTCTTTTGACCCCTGGATCCCACCATTAGGTATTCCTTAATTTGTATTTGTCTGGCAGCTGCTCTCCTGTTGTAAATTGTCTTAGTTCAGTTGTTGCTGATGAACTGATTTAACTGATTTGGGCCGAGAGTGGATTTCTGCTTCCTGTTTGGTCTCTGAATATTGGGGGCATTAGACCCCAGCAGAAGGTGAGGGGAAACCATTCTAGGAACCAACTACAATCATTTTGGGGGGGGGGTGTTCACCATTACAAAAAATTGCAATCCAGTCATGGACTTTTGGAATGGAGATAAAAATAGAGAAGAAAACATGATGTCTTCTCTATGAACTCAGCAAATCAGTGCCACCTGATTTGGTCTAGGAAGCTAAGATGGGAGTCTTTGTCACCCTCAACGTGTGATCCGTTGTGATCCTTATCAGAGAGCCTTGCCACATTTGCAAGGCATTCTCAAAGCCAATAAACACAGCCTAATCAAGGCTTTCAGAAGCCTCAATCAAAAAAGGAGAAAATATAAAACACATATGTTCCTTTAATGTCAAAATATATACAGGTGGTCCTCAACTTACGACCATTTGTTTCGTGATTGTTCAGAGTTGCAGGATGCTGAAAAAAGTGACTTACAAAGGGTCCTAGCACTGACGACCATCACAGCATCCCTGGTTAGCAAATGGCATGTATATACAATAGTTGCAGAATCCCATGATCGCCACAAGCGAAGCCAGTAGGGAAGCCAAATTCACTTAATGACTGCATGGTTTGTTTTAACGACTGTAGCAAAAATCATACAGTTCGGTGTGAGTCTTTTTAACAATCGCTTCACTTAGCAACGGAACTTCCAGTCCCAATTGTGATCATAGGCAGTTATGAGGGAACCTGTCTAATACTCGCTCTGAAGAGAAGCTGCTCGTTTTAAAACGTCTTTTCCATGTGCTTGTTGTCCCTGTGCTTTCAGGTATTCTTTCTTCCACTGAGTAACACCATTCTCAGCTGCTTCAAAGATAACTCGGTCTTTGCATGGGACTTTGATACTCTTCGCTGCAAGTATCAGCTACCATCGCCCATCGAAGGTTCTTCATTGCACTACAAGGTCTTTGCCGTGACCCGGTAGGCCTAGTCTTTAAGCCTGCAAATCTCCTACCTCATCCTCTTTGAATTTAGTTTTCGCTAAAGTCCAGATTGGACTTTACTAAATGCAGGGCTTAGTCCTGCAGAGGAACAATACAATGCAGTTAAAATACTGAAATTGTAACTGGCTGCCTGAGGAATTCTGGGAGTTGAAGTCCACAAGTCTTAAAGTTGCCAAGTTTGAAGACCCCTGATGTAGAGCATAGATCCTGACATTTTGGTATGCAAAGCTTATTCTCTCTGAGTGAGCTTCACCCATTTCCCAGTTGCCTCTATGTTAGAAGTTGGTTTAGAAGCTTTCTAGAGACTTTAGACTCCAGTTTTCCCAGATCTTAGTGACCCTCCAAGCAAGCGACAATCCAAAATGCCTGGCAAGAGCATTGGGTTGCCTCCTGGGAGTTAAACACATTTAACCTTGAAATAAATTTCCCCAAATTCAATGAGATGTAGTGTCCACAAACATAAGCCTGTTTGCAGAATATTAAATTAATCACCGTAAATGATTATTTCATTGTCACTGCGTTCCTTGGAGTGTCCCAACCAGAGATTGTTTAAATCCAGATAAGGAATCACTTGATTTTACACCATCTTGAAACCAGAGATCCTATATGTCAGGCTGATTCCTTATCCGGACTGAGCAGTCCTTTGCAAGTCATACTTGAGCGCTGTGAGAGTAAGCTGAGTTTGAGATGTAAACTGCCACGAAGATGAGTAGATTAATGCCCATTATCTTGTGCGGGTTTTAGAGATGGCCGCGTCCTGGCAGCGGGAGGCAAATCAAATCACCTCCACCTGTGGTGCTTGGAATCTAAGCAGCTGCTACGAATTATCCAGATGCCAACCCAAGTGCGAGCCATTCGCCAGCTTGAGTTTCTTTCTGACAGTTTTGATGGGGGCTCTAATCAGGTGAGTGACAGAAGCTGAAGCACAGGTAGAAGAGTATTGATCAGAATCAGATAGCCATCGAATGGGTATTCACAATTTATACCACCTTATTCCACCCTCCTTTCTTTTCCAATTGAATTTTTATTGATTTTCCAGTTTTACATTTAAATATTTGAAAAGCAACGTGGCAGCTGGGTTGGTTCATAATTCAATAACATACAAATTTCTTTGGTACAGATTACAAACTAGTACATTAAATATTTCCTCTCTTTTTCCCTTGGCATTTACCATACTGCCTCACATTTAAATTAATACAATTCTTATTATATCAATTCAATACAAATAACTTTTTTTACATTTATCAATAATTTTTAGTTTATACATATCTTAGTCATTTTAACATTCAATCTTTTTAGACCAGTGGTTTTCAACCTGTGGGTCGGGACCCCATTTGGGGTCAAACGATCATTTCACAGGGGTCGCCAAACAAGGCTGTCCGCCATTTTTTTCCCCTTTTCTTTGGCCACGCCCCTGGCACCCGGTGATGTATAAGTGGTTGGGGGTCACCACAACATGGGGAACTGTATTATGGGGTCGCGACATTAGAAAGGTTGAGAACCACTGTTTTAGACAATCAATGTCCTGGTAAATTTTTTCCCAATTTCTAACTTCCCACTAATATTTAAATTTAACGTTTAATATTTATAGTTTCCAAGTTTTAAATAACCCCAATTCCCTTTATCCCAATTCATCCCAAGATCTTACATCAGCTGGTTAATAATACAATATAATATTCTTATTTTCTAATAATTTCCAAATATCTAAATTTAATAACCAAAATTTCTCTTATTTCAACATTTAATATTTTCTGATCCCTTTCTGATCCAGGTTTAAGATTTAGCATATGGTATGAATCAGCCTGACTCTGTTTAAAGTTGTAGCCAAAAACCCTGAAAGATTTTTTTTTCCTTAGATGCATGTCCCACTACAGATAGTCCTCGACTCAACAACTGTTTATTTAGTGACCAAAGTTACAACAGCACTGAAAAAAGTGACTTAGGACCGGTTTTCATACTTAACAACCATTGCAGCATCCCCATGGTCACATGATCACCATTTGTAACCTTCCCAGCCAGATTCCAAGAAACAAAGTCAGTGGGAGAAGCCAGTTTCATTTAATGACTGTAGCGATTTGTTTAGCCATTGTGGCAAAAGTCATAAAATGGGGCAAAACTCCCTTAATAACCGCCTTGTTTAACAACAGAAGTTGTGGGCTCAGTTGTGGTCATAAGCTGAGGAGTGCCTGTCATTCTAAATATCTTGAATTGCAGTAAATCATGGTTGGTTGGTTTTTTAATAAATTACTAAAATGAATGCAAACGAATTGTCTTTCAAATCTCTTTTTTTTTCCCCTCTAGGTCCTTGGAGTGCTGAGCCAAGATAATATCATGAGATTGATCAACATCAGTACTTGCAAACTGCTGTTTGACCTTGGCAGTCACGAAGAGGGAATCAGCGTTGCTGCAGTGAGCCCTTCTGGAAGATACATTGCAGCCGTGATGGGGAACGGCAGCCTTAGCATATACAGCGTGCAGGCTCTGACCCAAGAGGTCAACAAGGTAGGCTGGGAGGAAACCTCCAAACTTCCCACTTCTCCTTTATGTGTTTGGTCTAGGCCAGGGGTGGGGAACCTTGGCTCTTTTATGACTTGTGGACTTCAACTCCCATGAAGTTCCATGGCTGGCTCAGGAATTCTGAGAGTTGAAGTCCACAAGTCATAAAAGAGCCAAGGTTCCCCACCCCTAGTCTAGGCACATATAAAGAGGCTGCTAAGGAGCGACATTCCAGTGAAAACTATCATTGCCTGTTATTCCTCGTTTCCCATGCCTGTTTCGGAATAGCAGAAAGGAAACCAACAGGAAAAGGTGCTTTTCCATCCAATAGTCATGGCCCTCAGTATGGCGTAATAAGGAGAGATGTACCCCAATGCATGCACCTTTAAACCCAGGCTAAAAAAATACACATCCTATATTTATACACTATGTTTGAATATATAAATTATACCACAACTGAATGTGAATGCCTCTTCAGTGCTGCCTGCTAGTAGAATGGCTGGTGTCAGGCTCAAAAGACCATATCCATACCTGAAGGTCCAATTAAACCGATTTATTACTTTAAAAAAACATCCTATGCACAGGAATCTTCTCAATTAATGGTTAGCAACTGCTTGGAGAGATAAGAATCAGCCAAATTCCAGAGGGGTTGGATTTAATTTGCTTGTTGCTATGTAAGGATTCTAGGCTGATCCCTTTTTTAACTGCCCCCAAGTTCTGCCACACCTCCTCCCTCTGCGTCTGGGCTTCCACTACTAGGTTAACCACAAACAGTCAAACTTCATTTTAGTCTAGTTCAGTGTTTCTCAACCTTGACAACTTTCAGGTGTGTGCACCTAACTCCCAGAATTTCCCAGCTAGCCTTGCTGGAAGTTGAAATCCACATAGCTGAAAATTGCCACAATTGTCAAACACTGGTCTATACAGATAGTCCTCAATATGAATCATAGTAGGCACCAGAATTTCTGTTGCTAAGCAAGGCACTTGTTAAATGAGTTGCACCCATTTTTATGAGCTTTATTTTGCCATGGTTATTAAACACATCACCACAGTTGTTAAGGGTCCAAGGGTCTATATAGTTGTTAAGGGTCTAGGACCCTTCATGTACGGCAGGAGAGAAAGCTGAACACTTTTCATATGCGTGGTCTCCGACATATTCTCGGCATCACCTGGAATGACAAAGTCCCAAATAGCGCAGTCCTGGAATGTGCTGGAATCTCTAGCATGTATGCACTATTGAAACAGCAATGTTTACGTTGGCTTGGGCATGTTATGAGAATGGCTGACAGTCAGATTCCGAAAGATCTCCTGTATGTGTGCAGGAGTGCAAGGAAAGCGGCCCAGAAGGGGACCTGAACTGCGATATAAGGATATCTGCAAGAGGGACCTAAAGGCCTTGGGAATGGACATTAACAGCTGGGAATCCTTGACCTCTGATCGTTCAGCCTGGAGGCTAAAGACGCAGCATGGCCTTCTCCAATTCGGTAGGCTGAAGCGAAGAGGCAGTCCCGGAACCAGCGAAATCTGGGGGCTGGACAGGAGACAGATTGTATCTGCCCTCAGTGTGGAAGGGACTGCCATTCTCAAATTGGCCTTTTTAGCCACACCAGATGCTGCCTTAGGACCTCTTTCCAGAGCATGATACCATAGTCTCTTGAGACTGAAGGATGCCAACCAGTTGTTAAGTGAATCACGCAGTTGTTAAGTGAATCTGACTTTCCCCATTGACTGCTGTCCCATGGCCCTGGGACACGGCAACCTTCACAAATACAGGCCAGTTGCCAATGGCCAAATTTTGATCCTACGAGGGAAAGCTTTGATGGTCATTAAGCGTCAGGACATTTTCCAGTGCTCTTTGTAACTTCAAACGGTTGCTAAGTAAATGGCAATAAATCGAGGATTATCTGTAGTTCAGGGAGGGGTCTCCAACTTGGCAACCTTAAGACATGTGGACTTCAACCCCCAGAATTCCCTAGCCACCATGGCTAGCTGAGGAATTCTAGGAGATGAAGCCCACAAGTCTTAAAATTGCCAAGTTTGGAGACCCCTGCTATAGTTGCATGCGCCAAGCTAGCTACAATTTACACATGGAAGAAACTCAGTTTCCCAGCTCTGCTTTCTCAAATTATTTTTTCTGCTCATTTTTTTAGTTTTTTAGTTTTCTTAACGGGGCAGAAATTAGATGGAATAACTGACTCCTAGAATGAAATGAGGTTTATGTTCTGCTTCTGCAACATAGGAAGTTTGCTTCATATTTAGATAGAATGTTTTGGTGGTTAAGAATGGGCTTTCCCATCCCCAGAGCCTCCTGTGAATCTTTTAGTCCCAACAAGGGAGGATTTTTAACAGATACCCCAAATCTTGGCTTTTTCAGCCTCCCCCACCTCTGTTTAAAGTGATCGAGGAATCTAAAAACAAGTTGGATGCCAGCAAACTTACCGTGAGAGTCACATCCAGAACCTCAGAGAGGCCGTGGAAAGCCAAAAAAGGCAAAATCCAGTCCAAGGTGTTGAAGCCTCCGCTTGACATGTCGTATGAGGACAAGGAGGTAAGAGCTGCCTCAGGACTGAACCCCAAACTCGGTGACTGAGGTAGGAAAGGCAAACCTAATGGTTCCCACTTAAGAGCCTCTTTTACATAATTGTAGAAATGCTTTTCCCTCTTTCCTCCCCCCCTCCTTGCCCTCCCCCCTCCCCCACTACAGCTAACTGGGAATAGAATTAAGAGAGAGATTCCGCTCGGGGACTAGTTCATAGGTGTGAGCGGAGGGGGTCCTCAAGGTCATCTAGTCCAACCCCGGTTCAGTGCAGGCATCCAAGACCCCATGCCATGAAGTTGTTTGTTAAAAGCTTTTTCAGAACCAATGATCATCAAAGCATCGGTCATGGTGTTTTCTTTCAGGGGACATTGTTCCGCCAGTCCGCAATTTTCCACTGTAACTTAGCAAAATTGCTGCAGGTGCCCCTGACTGCATTCAGGTGAACTGGAGTCAGAGTCGGGGGATTGCATTGGTCCGTCTCTGTGGAACCCAAACTCTGAATTCCACCCTTCCATCAGATGGCTGTTTAGCCTCTGAAAAATTCCAGCGCCATAGTCCTGAGTGTCTGAATATGGAAGTTAAGCTAGAACACAAAATCTATGATCCTTTATTGGAGAGGTTGAGCAGCTATCTTTAAGCCAAGGAACACAGTGGGGGGAGTGGGGGAAGAAGACTACAGCAGAAAGGAACAGAACAACGGCTGAAGGGCCCCAGGAAAAAAATGATTTATTTTTACATTTAAATGTGGTTCACATTAAATTGAAAATACAAACTGTTGATATGACTTGTCAGAGCATGTACAGTCTTATTGCGCTGAGATAACCCAGGAGTAAACACAGTTAACAGTGGTCTATATTAAATGGTGGTTTATCTTACACTATCTACAATATCATACACCAGGAACAATATACACACATGTTCTAACACAGCAGAATCCAACACACAGCAGTTACAGGAGGAAAGGGGAAGAGAGAGCACACATCTGCGGAGGCTTCCCTTTTATACAAAGCTCTTAAAGAGACACAGACCCTGCTGAGTCATTCCCATCATTACATCTTACATCCTACATTACATCAGCTGGTTAGCTTTTAAACCATTACCTTGACATGAGTGCTCCCCACTTTTCTTCTCCACACCATTCAGTGTGATGGCACTTCTGTCCAAGGCTTGGAGGGAATTGGTTGTGATTTAGGACATGCCTGCCATAGTAGAGTCCTTTTAGGAAACGGAAGTATTCCAATATAATGAATGTATAATATAATGAGACTAAACTTGCAGAATAGCCATTACAAAGTTAGATTAAAAATCAGAATAAGGTTTGTGCGTGTATGTTTACGTTCTTTTTTTAAAAAAACGTGGCAAACAGAATGGTGCTCTCTGAGCTTGATCGTTTTCTTGCAGACATTTCATTACCAAACTAGGTAACACCGTCAGTGCTAGCTGGTGGAACTGTGCCTACATGCAAATTTTTCCCATTTGTGTGCTTTCTGAAGCATTGGACGCCCTTATGTGGTACCGACAGAAGAAAATATTTGTAGCTCATGGTTGAACTGGAGTCCTTGGTGCTCTCTGAGCTTAGTGGTTTTCTTGCAGACGTTTCATTACCAAACTAGGTAACATCATCAGTGCCAGCCACAGAGAATGCTGATTTGACATAAAGGAAAAGCAGAGATACTTTCCTCAAATTGCCACATTTAGAATGGAGGGAAGATTCTTGGGGTGAATTGCAGCCCACACAGGGAAGAAATAACCCTCTCACTCCTGTTGCAGAATGAGTTGCCGGAGGGGCTGAACAAGAAGCGACTCCAAGCTTTGCTGAAAGGGTTTGGAGAGTATCCAGCAAAATACAGGTCTGTGACATCCTGCACGCCGAGCCCGGTGTCTTGCATTCTAAACAGGTAGCCAACATTGTCCCTGCCCTGCTCATTTGCTTTACGATTGCAGGATGTTTATCTGGCGCTCCTTGCTTCGCCTGCCAGAAAATCACTTGGCCTTTAACAGCCTGTTGGATAAAGGGACCCATTCTGCCGTCGCACACCTTCAGAATGAATACCCGATTAAAAGCAGGAAGCTCTTGAGAATCTTACAAAGGTAAGGGTCAGACTGTTTTATGCCAGAGATGTAAGGTGCATTTGCTATACAGATAGAACGTCAGATGTCACCTCACGCTTGCCCTTCGCCAACCATTCAGTATTATCTGCCATGAATTTTAAGGGGGATGGATGGGAGGGAAACAAAACTTTACTGTATCTCTCCGAGATGGGTTTCAAAGACAAACCAATATGGCTGGCTGGGGAATTCTGGAAATTGACGTCCCACACCTCTTAAAGTTGCCCAGGTTGGGAAACAACTGTTTTAGAGGGATCTGGTTTTTTTATTGTGCAAGATTCTTGCCTACCTTTTCCACAAAGCTCCTTTTCTTTGTCCTCAGGACCCTTTCTGGCCTGGCTCACTGGTCCACCATCTTTGGCGAGATGCCTTACATCCCTTTGCTGGTTTTCCCCTTTGTCAAACTCTTCCAGAACAATCAGCTTATCTGCTTCGAGGTGGTGGCTACCGTGATAAGTAAGGAAGGATTTTTGATGGAAAGGTCACCAAGCAGTTCAATGTCTGGCAGAGGTTAAATGTTGCCGACGGGACATTGGAGCTCATTTCTGCATAGAGAGTTGTGTGTGTTCATCACAGCTAGGTGAATGGAATCTATATAATAATAATAATAACGTTGGAAGGGACCTTGGAGGTCATCTAGTCCAACCCCCTCTCAGGCAGGAAACCCTATACCATTTCGGATAAATGGAAGTTGAGTACTGCTATTCCTCGACTTACGATCACAGTTCGGTCCCAAATTTCTGTTGCTAAGCGTGACAGTTGTTGAATTTTGCCCCATCTTACACTCTTCCTTGACACGGTTGTTAAGTGAATCACTGCAGTCGTTCAGTTAGTAACATAGTTGCTAAGTGAATCTGGCCTCCACATTGACTTTGCTTGTCAGAAGGTCTGAAAAGTGATCACATGACCTCAGGACATTGCAACGGTCCTAAATACAAGGTCCGAATTTTGATCACATGACCACGAGGATGCTGCAAAGGTCCTAAGTTGGAAAAAACGGCCCTTAGTCATTAGTCAGTTTTCGGTCTCATTTGTAACTTTGAACGGCCAGTAAATGAATGGTTGTAAGTCGCAGGGTACCTGTATTTCAGACAAAACTGTGGCCAGCTGAAAATCTGGAGCAACTTGGTTTCCGTTCAGAGCCTCTGAGCATCTTGGGAAGGTGGAGGAATCCAACTTGCCAGTTGCGGCTTCAGCCTCCTTTTTTTTTGCCAAGGAAAAACAATGCAAGTGGTAGAGAAATCCAGAGGACCTCTTCAGGTCCCTTATATTTCCTCAGTTTTGTGCCTTCCAGATATGTTGGACTATAGTTCTCATGTTCCTCAGGTGGCTGAGGAAAAAAGGGCCACTCAGAGGTCCTGCATTTGCCATTGTGAAAGAAATTTTTGCCTTACCTTCTGGTAACCCTTCGTTGAGATACAGCCAATAACTGCTGAGATTCTTTTACGTTTTCTTTTTCAGTCAATTGGTGTCAGCACTGGTTTGAATTTTTCCCAAATCCTCCTATCAACGTCCTCAGTATGGTGGAAAATATTCTTGCACATCATGACAAAGAGCTTCTTCACCATTTGATGAAGTACAATATAACTTCTCAGGTAAAAAAGAAAAGAAAAGAAAGAAAAAAGAAACTGCTTTTTACATTGAGATGAGCCATAAACCGTGGTTTGCAAGCAACTGAGATTTTTGTTTTTGTGAAGGGTGTGTGGAATCAAACAAACCACGTTGTTTCTTAAGAAAAATGTGGGAAGACAGCAATGTTTTTCAACCTGGGGAACTTTAAGAACTGTGGACTTCAGCATGGCTGTCTGGGGAATTCTGGGAATTGTAGTCCACACCTCTTAAAGTTGTTGAGGTTGAGGCCAGATGTATCATGCCAAAACCATGCCCACCCCATTGCTGGCAATGGGGAAAAAAAGTTGTGATACATCGCCACATGTCATGTGACATTGTGAGTTTGACACCCCTGCATTAAGGTGTAAAAAACTGAAAATTATCACCATCTCTTTAATGTGAGAATGCAAATTCAAGGTGGGCATCCCATATGCTCAAGTAAACATTTATCTTGCAGTCACCACACCACCCCAAGAGACTTGGGCCCTCAAATTTTCAACTTGTACTTTGTATGCTTGCGGTATGTCGGGCAACACGATCATCCAAAGCGGTACCTTACATTTTTGTGTAAATTAAATTATGTCTATTTGAGGTTTATGGTACATTTTTCCTGCATTTCTTGCCTCTAGTCTGGCAGTTGTAGTAGGAAACAATCATGCAGACGGGTTTCAGAAATCATAGAAGGCTCAGATGCCTAGCCCCAATTTATAACCAAAGATTACAGTCTTCAATAGCAATAGCATTAAGGCTTCTATACTGCCGCATAGTTCTTTACAGTACTCTCTGGGCGATTTACAATGTCGAAGAATTATTTGCATCTTGCCCCCCAACAATCTGGGTCCTTATTTTACCAACCTCCGAAGGATGGAAGGCTAAGTCAATCTTGAGCCGGTCAGGATCGAACTCCAGGCTGCGGGCAGAGTTTGCTTGCAATGCTGCACTTCAATCACGTACCACCAGGGCTTCAATCCATCTGTTAAGTTGCAATTCTGAACATAACGGAACTTCCTTTTAAAACTGGTATCCTCTAAAACGCCCAGATTATAATCCCTGTCACTCCAAGCCAAGTTGTTCCTAGAGAAGGTATATGAACCTGGGACAATTGGAATCTGAATTTTCCAAGATGTAATGAGCTTTTTTTTTTTCCTGGACATTTTGTGCTTGAGTTGATCTTCTGTTCTGATGCGCAAGATACAGCGACTGTAACTGTTCTCTCTGCCTGTAACTGCAGAGCTATGCCTGGCCCCTTCTGGAAACCATGTTCTCCGAAGTCCTGACAAGGGAAGAATGGCTTAAAATGTTTGATAATATCTTCTCCAACCACCCCTCCTACTTGCTGATGGTGGTGGCTGCCTACCTTATCTGCTCCAGGGCTCCATTGCTGCATTGCAGTCAGAAGGAGGACTTTGAGGTAAGTCCCTTGCTGTATGTATACATTTATTGACTTATTTATTCGTATTCCACCTTTATTATTGTTTACAAATAACTCAAGGCAGTGAATATATCCAACTTTTTTTGCCCTTTTCCCCACAGCAACAGCAACCCTGTGAGGTAGGTTGAGCTGAGAGAGAGGGACTGGCCCAAAGTCTCCCAGCTGGCTTTCATGGCTAAGACAGGACTTGAACTCAGGGTCTCCCACTTTTTAACCTGGTGCGTTAAAAATTTGACCAAGCATTATGTGCTGGACCAGATTGTAGCCAACTAGAACTGTGTTAGAGTATTAGCATTTACAGGGTTAATGTTGTATCATTGAGAGAACTGTATGTAAGAAGATATAGCATTTAAAGGGTTAAATGCTGTTTCCTTAAGAGATGGCTTATGGGTAATATAGTTTCAGTTGTTAGTTAATCTTATAGCTTATCTAGTTAAGTGGGAGGAGTTTAAAAGTTATTGCAGGATTTCCTGGCTTTGTGCAATTGTATCATCTCTCTGCATGGATTCCTGGCCGCAAGGCTAGGAAGCTCCATGCCAGCATGTAACTTTATGTAGGATGGAGGAATCCATTATCCTTTTACCTATGGGAATGAACAATATGCAAATGACCAGACATATCTTCTGCAGAGTAAGTCTTTGCTTAGAATTCCTGGTCAATAAATATTGTTTTAAAATCGTTCCCATTGAGTTTATAGTAAAGTCCAGTCTCAACTTTTTGCTTCTACATATTCAATATACTAGCTCAGGGGTAGGCAATCTTGGCTCTTTTATGACTCATGGACCAACTCCCAGAATTCCTGAGCCAGCATGGCTCAGCATGGAAACCTCTCCCTTTCCCCTCAGCATGGCTGGCTCAGGAATTCTGGGAGTTGAAGTCCACGAGTTATAAAAGAGCCAAGGTTGCCTACCCCTGTACTAGCTATTTCTGTAACAACAGACTTATCTATTCAGCACCAATGCCAAATTTTCTCTCTCCCTCCCTCCCTCTCCCTCTCTCTCTCCCCAACTCACCTCATAGGGTTTTTGTTGTGGGGAAAATAGGAATAGGAAGGTGTATTAGATATGTTCACCGCCTTGAGTTATTTGTACAAATACTAAAGTAAGGATACAAATAAAACCTCCAAATGTAGCATGATATGATATGGACAATCATACAAATAAATAAATTGAAGAAACTTAGCAGCCTGAGTATGGTTTTCTTTGTGCCTCCGCTGGGCTGCAGTACTTCTTCCACCATCGGAACCACCTGGACGTCAGCGTGGTGATCCGAGAGGCCTACCATCTCATGGAGTGCACCCCAGACGACATCCATCCCGTCCGTATGCTGGAGGACTTTGCACCCCTGACCAAAGGGCAATACCCCATCTTTAATAAGTACCCCAAGTTCATTGTGGATTACCAGTCCCAGGAGCGAGAACGGATCAGGCAGGAGGAAATTGAGTACCTGAGAGAGAGGTAGGTATTCTTGGATCCGATGGAAAGATGAATATGAACATAATTTAGATGGAGGAACATCATAGTAACACTGTTAAAGGCTCACTCAGACCCATGGGCTCAGCTATTCAATGCCAATAGAGGATTACACCTCATGTATTTACCTTTTTCTCCACATTTTTGATCTGATTTACACAGAGTAATCTTCACTGAATCAGACCAGATGGGGAGCATCAGGGGAGAAAATGTCCGAGCACATCTTCACATTCCCCAATCATTATTAATGCAATTCAATGCCCTGAAAGTACTAGTGTTTGAAGAAAGCATACTATTGTACTACAATATCCACCCATTATTCTAGCAAGCACAGCACCTTTGCTGACCAAGATGATTGAATTACAGTCCAAGGCAACTGGGAGGTTGGAAAAGCCTGTTCTGGACTTTTATAGAATATAAGCTAGATCAGCTGGCTCGGGAATTCTGGGAGTTGAAGTCCACGAGTCATAAAAGAGCCAAGGTTGCCTACCCCTGAGCTAGATTGTCCCAAAAGTGCTTTTTCAAAAAGCAACTAGACCAGGTCAGAGCTGAAGACGTTTCATGGATGAGAAGGGAAATGTCTTCAAGGAAAAAACAAAGTCCAATTTCCTTCTGGAAAAGCACTTTTGGGGCAACCATGACTTGGATGGTTAAAACTCTCCATAAACAATAAGCTATATTGGTTTACTCTTGTGAGTTCAGTCTGAAGGTCTTAAGGCAGTCCAATTTGAGGTTGTAACCTGATACCTGTATGAACCCAGCATAAATTGAGCCTCTGTTTGAGAGATGAACTGTCTGACTTCTTCACTGCCTGATCTTTGGGAGATAGAGAATAAAGTGTTTGGGAGGAAAAAGTGATTGTCGGGAAGAAAAATGAGTACCACCACCCTTGCATGCTGTGAATTGCTTTGGTCAATGTTCTCCAGTGTGGAGAAAGTTGACTTTGACTCTATAGCCAGAATAGGTGTCCTGCTGATCAGATGAAACACGAGTCATGTGGCTGAAAGCAAGATTAACCTCCTTTCCCTGCCTGTCTGGAGAGGACAACAGGATTCTTTGACCCCTGCAGTAGAGCATCGCTGATTAAATGCTTCCTCGCAGGCAGCTGCTGCATGAAATAGAAGCTAAAGCAATCGAGCACCGAGTGGAGGATGAAACATGGTATCGAAAGCAGGAGTTGCTTCAAGAAGCTGAGGAGCAAAGGAGGAAGATTCTACTCACCGAAGAGGAAAAACTAGTGGAACAGAGACGGCGGTAGGTTCGATGTTACATCTTTGCTCCTAGTTGGTAGTTGTCAGGAAACTGAATGCTGAGCTTCAAAAGAACGTCTGCTTCAGATACTTTTCGTCTAACAATAATGGATCATTCTGGGGGGTACCTACATCCCTGGTTCTGAGTCATGACAGCCGGTTGCCCCCTACCTCGTGGTCACAAGACCGCAGGGTCAGGCATTCAGCAACCAACCCGCTCCTATCTGGAAAACCCAGGTAGAAAGCAAATGGCGGCTGCAAGATCACGCTTCAAGGTCCAGGCTGTGTGCCTGCGAGTGATCATAAGCCAAACACAGGGCTGCACTTACTAACATATATAGACCATTGTATCTAAGTCTCTCTCGATACAGGAAACAAACCAAAGCACCCTAATTCAGAGGTCCCCAACCTTTTGGGCGTCAAGGACCAGATTCCATGGAGGGAGGTTTTTCCGTGGACCAGAGGGTGCGTGGTTTTGTGTGCTGCCTGCATCCTACGGATGGGGCTTTGCTTGTTTGTGCAAATTGGTTGCTGGCAATTGGTTGCGCGGCCCGGTACTGGTTCATGGACCAGGGGTTGGGGACCCCTGCCCTAATTGTTGTCTACTCAGTTATTCAGTTGATATCCATTCCTCTTACAAAATGGAGTTTGCCTGCTTAGATCACTCCTTTGTAGAGATCTCTGTGTCTCTAGATGAAAACCATTTATGCCTGAGAAAAAGATAAGCGAGAAAAGGATACGACAGGTTTATGAAAATATGCACCCCCACGAGAAAATGAATGGGAAAATATTTTAGTTTCTTTTGTAATAACTGGAACCCAGGGCTGCCTAGTGAAGCTGCATCATGAGTAGACAAATACTACTTTTTCCAGAGAGCTGGATCTTCACATTATGTGTCCAGAGTGCGATAATTTGAGCTTGGTCATTTGTGCCTAAAGTGAAAACTCTGGGTTGTTTTGCTCAATTATCCATCAGTTTGTTTTCTTGGCTTTCCATAGTATTCTCAAGAGTCTTTTCCAACACCAAATTTCACAAGCATCAATACATTTCCTGTGCTGCTGCTTCAAAGTCCAGCTCTCACTTCCATAGACTGTCACAGAGAATACCACGGTTTGCCCAGTTCTGACCTTTGTATATACAGACATATTTGAATATCTTTTCCAAGACTTTCATGGCTGTTCTCCCACATGCTAGTCTGTGTCATATTTCTTGGCTGTTTGTTCCTTTATTGATGATGCTGGATGCTAAAAGGCAGAAGCCCTACACCTCTTCCATACCTTCATGGTCAATTCTAAGGTTGATTGTTGTTGTCATTAGTTTGATCGTCTTTATGTCTGTGCTCCTTGAGTTTATTACCAGAGCTGCCAGATCCTGTGCATTTTTAGCTATCAGAGTAACGTCATTGCCATAGCCCAGGTTCATGATGTTTCTTCCTCCAGTTTTAAAACCAAGACAGAATGCATCTCACATCTAGTTAACTCAAGCACAACCATTTATTTTATTTTGTATTTGATTTTATTGATATGGTTGCTCATCTTCTCAGTGTGACTTTGGGCAGCAAACAAGTTTAAAAACAGAGGTGCTAATAACAGTGCAAAACAAAATCACACATAATCAAAGCAAAAGAATGGCTACTAAGGACCCTCTCTCCAACAGTAACAAGTCACATGGGCTGCACTAACTCTGGGCCAAAGGCCAGCAGAATCAGATCCAATCTGATTCCATGAAATAGGCATTTCCAAAGGATAGGCACCATGGCCAAAAATGTCCCCTGACATTCTTTAATCAGTGGAACCCAAAGCATGCCCTGCCTGCTGGAATTCATGGGTGAGTAAAGACAACTGGAGACACACAGTCCCTCAAATCTCTTGGCCCCAATCCCATGAAGGCCCTTGTACAACTAACACCTTGAGTTGCATCTAGAAGCCTAACGGGAGGGCAAAAGTTTAAATCAAGAGAGAGATCTATTGTCTTCTTTCTTCTAGCTAATATTCTCAGATGTCTGACTGGCCACCAACAGAATGCAGCATCACGAGAATCTTTTCCCTATTCCAACAGAGCGAATTTAGGATGAGCTGTCCAAACTTTCACCTGGCCTGTTTGCATCCACCCATGTGCTCCTGCCCTTCTCAAGCCGGTTTTTCTTTTTGACCCTGAAGGTTGGCTGCCGTCAAGAGAGAACTGAAAGTGAAGGAGCTGCAGTTGGTGGAAGGCGCACGGAGGCGCTTTCTAAAATACCAGCAAGATCAGCGAGAAATGGAGCTTAAAAGGCTCGACGATGAAATTGCAAGAAAGGTAACCTGTCCCACTTCACCTGTAGGCAAGAGAACAACATCTGCAGTTCTGGCATTTTTGTTTGACCGGCTTCCGCAGTTCCTCCCGGGGAACAAGTCTAGGCCACAATTCGTTGTTCCTGGTCTCTTCCAGGCTTATTAGACCACAGCTCCAATGACCTCCAAGGTCCCTTCCAACGTTGTTGTTGTTGTTGTTATTAGCCATGCTGATGGGGAGTTGGAATCCAACAGATCTCAAGAATGTTAACCAAAGGGTTTAGGATTTTTTCTATAGGCCCTCCAGGAAACTGGAGACTGGTGTAGATTAAGGATATATTAAGGTTGTCCTACTTAACACCATCCATAGAGAAATTATGACACTTGTTATTGAAATGAGTGATGGCCAATTTGCCTGGGATTAAAAGAGGGGCAAATTAAACTCCTACAGTTGACAGGTTAGTAGCCATGATTGCTAGATACAGTCTCCAGGATCAGAGGCGGTGGAGAATAAGAGCAAGAGGATGTGTCTGGGCGAATCACTACAGAATAAGTGAATCACTACAGTTCTTAAATTAGTAACACGGTTGTTAAGTGAATCTGGTTTTCCCATTGACTTTGCTTGTCGGAAGGTCACTAAAGGGGATCATATGACTCCGGGACACTGCAACCGTCATATATATGAGTCAGTTGAATATAAATCACACAATCATGGGGATGCTGCAACAGTCCTAAGTGTGAAAAATGGTCAGAGGTCACTTTTTTCAGTGCCGTTGCAACTTTGAACGGTCACCAAATGAACTGTTGTAAGTTGAGGACTACATGTATTTCCTGGTTTAGAAATAGGAAAAACATGTGGTAAAATACTTTTCCCAAGCAGTTAGAATGCAACTCCTGCAGTTTTTTTTTAACCCAAAGCAAAGAATTAAACCAGGGGTCTTCAAACCTGGCCACTTTAAGACTTGTGGACTTCAACTCCCAGAATTCCTCAGCCAGCCCTGAGGGCTGGCTGAGGAATTCTGGGAGTTGAAATCCACAAGTCTTAAAGTGGCCAGGTGTAAAGACCCCTGAATTAAACAAAGAGATGGTAGCAAAGGGTAAGCAATTTTACTGGTTTGGTGTAACCACCTGCGTTCGCTGTAGGCCTCCATGAGAGAAGAAGAAACAGCAGCTACCATTCGAGATGTCGAGGTGAGGCAGATGGAGCTGGAAACTCAGCGGCGACTTTTTGAACAGGTACGTGACCAGAACGTGGGGTGTACCAGAGGCCAAATAACCAGACATCTAGGCCTGTTCTGCGAGTGCCAAAGAAATCCTTCTAGCTTATACACTTGGCTTGCACTGGCTTCTGGTAAAAATTAGATTTGGAATCTCGCAAATCAGTATGGAGGGTTGCTGCCAGGGTTAAATTTGCCCAAGTTGCAAAGTGATAGAAGTCTTGAATGTGTGATTGCTGTTCCAAGGTAGAGATCAGCAACATCTTCAGATGCTATTGTTCACTATGGCCCACGCATCAGATAAGTAATTTTTTTAAAAAGTATTTGAAGTCAAGTTTGATCTAGTAGTAGTAACTGTGAGAGGGATCTCGGAGTCCTAGTGGACAATCACTTAAATATGAGCCACAGTGTGCTGCAGCTGCCCAAAAAGGCAACACAGTGCTAGGCTGCATTAACAGAGGGATAGAATCAAGATCACGTGAAGTGTTAATACCACTTTACAATGCCTTGGTAAGGCCACACTTGGAATACTGCATCCAGTTTTGGTCACCACAATGTAAAAAAGATGTTGAGACTCTAGAAAGAGTACAGAGAAGGGCAACAAAGATGATTAGGGGACTGGAGGCTAAAACATATAAGGAACGGTTGCTGGATCTCAGTATGTCTAGTTTAATGAAGAGAAGGATGAGGGGGGACATGATAGCAGTATTCCAATATCTCAGGGGCTGCCATAAAGAAGAGGGAGTCAAGCTATTCTCCAAAGCGCCTGAAGGCAGGAGAAGAAGCAACGGATGGAAACTAATCAAGGAGAGAAATAACCTAGAACTAAAGAGAAACTTCCTGACAGAACAATTAACCAGTGGAACAACCTGCCTCCAGAAGCGATGAATGCTCCAACACTGGAAGTTTTTAAGAAGAGACTGAACAGCCATTTGTACGAAATGGTATATGGCAGTGGTGGTGAACCTATGGCACGGATGCCAGGGGCGGCACTCAGAGCCCTCTTTGTGGGCACGCGTGCTGTCGCCCCAGTCCTAGGCCCTTCAGCTGGGTTTTATAAAACCTTTTCGCTTTAGGCCTCCGCTGCCGTGTACAAAAAAAAAAAGGTTCAATCAATCAGTCAATTTCAACTTCTCGCGGGAAAAAAAAAGATCTTGCAAAGTTGGAATTGACATTGAACTTTTTAGTCTCACCCAGTCTGCCGTTACCACTGCAGCCACACCCACCCAATGGCCATGCCCACCCAATGGGCCACACCCACCCAATGGGCCAAGCCCACCCAGCACCCGACGATGCATAAGTGGGTTTTGGGTTGCAGTTTGGGCACTCGGTCTCTAAAAGGCTCGCCATCACTGGTATAGGGTTTCCTGCCTGAGCAGGGGGTTGGACTAGAGGACCTCCAAGGTCCCTTCTAACATCATCATCATCATTATTATTATTATTATTATTATTATTATTATTATTATTGAAAGCCAGCTGGGTGGACTCTCTATCTTTCATACAGAGTTGGCGTTCTAGGGAAAATAGAAGGGGGAAGGTATGTTGAATACATTTGCCATATTGAGTTACTTGTAAAAATAATGAAGGTGGGATACAAATAAAGAAACACAAAATAACAATGCTTTTCTCTTCCAAGAACAACATCTCATGAAAGAACACAAAAATCTGTAGGAGTTAATCATCTTGCGCATTTTCAACTATTGAGATGTATGCCTGTACCTGGAAAATTAATATATGGGCATATACAAATGCATTGTATATTGTTAATACCCTTGTTAATTTTTTAAACATAGGAATTTGCAGATGCCCTCTAGTCGTTTTTGAGAGACTCCGTCGCTCTGAGCTTGCCATAATTCATTAAATGATTCCCAGCTTCATGGAGGGGGGGGAATTAAATGCATTGTTTCTATTCTTGATTATTTTGACTTTAGGGTCTATTTAATAAGAATAAGACCAAATGAAAGAAAGGAAGAGACCGATAACCTCTCCAAAGATGGTGTTTGTATCAGAGGTTTGATTCAAGAAAAGTGGGCTGGGAAAAGAGAAGATGGGGCAGTTACCCAAAATAATCATCACTATTCTGATATATTCATACAATTTATATCCAATCATTAAAAGCCAGTTGAAGGAAGCATACTGACTTAGCCTGACCACAATGCAGGTATCCCCTTGTGAGAAATCTTTTTAGCTTTGATCTGGAGTTTGTCATCCCACTAACTTGTCTTTTCTTTTTCAATCAGAAACTTGTCAAAGAGCAGGAAGCCATGACACAAGAAGTCAAAGGGGAGATGGACACCAGCCGGAGGAAAGCTGATCTCGAAGAGCGTTTATTTCAGAGGTTGATTGAAGCAGAACAAGGAGGAAACCAGAAAGCTCATGAAGTGAGGGCCTCATGCAAGACTATTGAATGTGCTCCAGATAATTGGGGCTTCTGTTCCTATATTCACTCTCCATTGGCCATGCCAGGCAGGATGAATAGGAATCAAGGGGTCTTGCTGTCTTTCTCTACTTGGGGGGGGGAGCTTATAAAAACGTTGCTTTGTTTGAATTGGTGCAAAAGATTCTAGGATGGGTAGGCAACCTTGGCTCTTTGATGACTCGTGGACTTCAACTCCCAGAATTCCTGAGTCAGCATAGCTGGTTAGGAATTCTGGGTATTGAAGTCCACAAGTTATCAAAGAGCCAAGGTCGCTTACCCTTGTTCTAGGACATTTGGAAGTTTCCAGGATGCATTCTTCACATTATTGGCATAGGATTATCTTGTACAGGTACTCCTCAATTTATGACTGTAATTAAGCCCAGAATTACAGTTCTAAGTGGTGGTCATTAAGCAGGTGCCATGTAACTGTCCCCAATTTTACGATCTGTTTTGCAGCAGTTATTAAGCAAATGCCACATTGTTAAGCGAATGCAACAGTCATTAAACAAACCTCATTTTTTTCAGTAGATGTTTTGGGTATTTTTGCCATAAACCAGAAGTAAATGCTGGAAACCGGCAAAAACTGGCAAAAAATCATGGTGACATGACCGTGGGATGCTGCAGCTTTGCTTCCATAAAAGTGAGCTTTGCGCTGGGTCCAGCTGTCAGACCTCCAGAACCAGATCATAAGTAGCTCTGGGGAGATCCATTGAAACTTTGAACAGTTGCTAAGTAACCAGTCATTAAGCGAAGACTGCTTGTAGCTCTGTGTGCTACTTTGGATTTAAAAGCAAAAAAGTGCTTCAGAATATGGAGGGAGCATTCACACCAACTCTGTTTGCAGTTCCTTCAAGCAGGTACATCTTAGCTCAGGGCTCTTCAAACTTGGCCTTTTTATGACTTGTGGACTTCAACTCCCAGAATTCCTCAGCCAGCTGGCTGAGGAATTTTCAGAGTTGAAATCCACAAGTCATAAAAGGGCCAAGTTTGAAGACCCCGGTCTTAGCTGATCAAATTCCTACATATCCAAAGTAGTTACTCTCTCTCCTTGAAGATTCTTTCTCCTATCTAGAGAAAATGATTGTTGTCTGTCTCAGTCTCACAAATATCTAGTAAATATCGTATCCCACTTTTTTTTAAGACCAATCCAGGCTGTGGAAATAATTTGTAGATAAACTAATCCTTCTTGATCACCTGAGGCAGATTTTTAGTCACAGACAACCATACAAGTTCATAAGCTTGAAGTCCTGCTGGAAGGAAGATGTGCAGCTTCAGAGTCTGGTGCTCTCTGACACAATTTGTGCCATCTTAGGTGCTTGAAGAAACTTTGGCCAAAGCCCATCAAGAAAACATTGACGTGAATTGGCAAGTGGAGCTCCTCCACAAGCAAATCCGTGACGACATGGACCGGGACCAGCAATACCAAGAGGTGGCCAAACTCCTTCACAAGACCAGAATGGCAGAAGTTAAGCTGCTTGAGGCAATGAAAGAAGAATTGGCCAAGAAGGTGAGTGGATAAAAGTCTGCTAAAGATTGGCCTCTGCTGTTCTCCAATGGACACACAGCTTCCGTTGTGGAGATAATCTTTCTCTCCTCCTGCTTTCTCCTTTTCTAATGGAAATGTCCTGCTTTTCTATCGCATTTTAGTTGGAGGACACCATAGAAAAAAGAGAGCAGCTGATGGAACAGCAAGACATCGCTGCTGCTTCGGATGCCAACAGGAAGCGGTTTCTGAACCAAGAAATGAATGACGCCATAGACCTGGCAGTGAAACTTCAGGATGAAGATGGCTATTTTGGTGAGTGGGAGGAGCTGTTTGTACACAGCAGAGCAGACCGATAAAAATTTCTATTATTTTGTTCATGTGAGATGTATTACGGTGACTGGGACTTCTGGGAGTTGAGGTCCACCTATCTTAAACTTAACCAGGGTTGAGAAACACTGCCCTGAAGACTTAGAGCAGGGGTCGCCCAATCTGTGGGCCTCAGCCCACTCCCGGGCTGTGGGCTGTTTGCAACCGGGCCCCGTAAGTGGCAGGCCGGCACTCGCACGCTCGCAGACCCACTCGCATGAGCAGTGGGCATCGGTACACATGCCCCTCACACAAAACCATTCCCTCTTCTCTCCCCCTCCCTGCACCAGGCCGCTAACCTGGAAAGATTGGGGAACACTGCTTGAGAGAGAGAGCCATCCACCTCTTCACTTTTACTGTCGGTCACATTGTAACCAGTCTGATTTTTTAAAACTACAACTTGCCAAACATTACAGCTACTTGAGATAGTATTAGAATCTTTTAAAAAAAATTAATACATTTATTATGGCTGCCTGCTCCCAGATGATTTTAGGAGAGTTTATGTCCCATACTCTGAATTAATTTGTTGTTGTTTTTTTTAAAAAAAGTAAGTGTTTTATAAGCCAGCCCAAAGAATACCCTATACCTAAAACCCAAGAGTACCTTATCTGGCTGATAATGTAACGTGTCCACTTTCTACAGAGCGACTGCGAGATCTGAGAACCTCCAAGACCCAACAAGGTTCAGAAGGCCAACAGGAACCCTGGCAGATGCAAGTTGGCAATGCTTGTTTAAACGAATCCTCAGGCGGAAACTCTTCCATCCACTGTAAGTGGCAAAACATGGGTTTTGAAGGAGAAAATATTAGGTGTGATAATCTGCTCTTGTATCTGTTGTTGTTGGTAGCCATAATACCTGCAATCAAATAGTTTGTTGAAAGTGGAAAGATGTAAACCAAATTAGGAATCAACTCCTCGAGAAGGTTAAAACTATTTTTATTAAGACGAGCTGTAATAACATATCTGATTGGGGTTGTACTTCCTCCCCTTCTTATACTCATGTGAATTAGGGAAGTGTCTGTCTGAGCCTCTTTCACATAATTTCTGCTTGTTTTGAACTTAAATTCTCCATCAAGGTCACTTTCCTTCTTCTATACCAGTGGTTCTCAACCTGTGGGTCGGGACCCCATTTGGGGTCGAACGACCATTTCACGGGGGTCACCAAACAAGGCTGTCCGCCATTTTTCCCCCCTTTTCTTTGGCCATGCCCCTGGCACCCGGTGATGTATAAGTGGTTGGGGGTCACCATAACATGGGGAACTGTATTATGGGGTCGCGGCATTAGAAAGGTTGAAAACCACTGTTCTATACAAACGACAAGATTGAAATCAGGGTGCATTCAGTTTCCCCACCCTGGTGCTGTTCAGGTGCATTGGGATTGCAAGTTCTACAGCTCCTCAGATCCAGATATGATCCAAGCTTCTTGAATCAGCAATAGAAGGACAGTGATTTATTTTTAAAAAATCTCTCCTGAATAATTGTATATTTCTTCTCCGGAGTCCATTTGGATGGTTAAGTTCTGTTTGCTTTTATTTATTTCATTATGCAAATTTATATGGCTGCCTAACTCACACACAGGTTAACTCCAGGCGGCTTACAACATTAAAAATCCATAAAAATAAAAATCCATAAAACGTTCCCCCCCTTCTCCCCATAGCAACAGCCACATAAATAAACCGATTGATCACATCATCTCCATTTGTGGTCCCCATGCCCACTGACAAAATGGTCTTTGCAGCCTTTTGGAAAAGCAACAAAGTGGGGAGCCAATCTTACTTAGGGGAATGATGTTCCATAGAGAAGGAGTCACCACTGAAAAGACCCTTTTTCGTGATCCTACCAGATGTACATCCACAATAGACGCAACCCTCAACATACCCTGAATTGCCTAAACCATGAGATGGGCAGAAAATAAATTTGATTGATGATAGATAGATGATAAATAGATAGATAGGTAGGTAGGTAGATAGATAGATAGATAGATAGATAGATAGATAGATAGATAGATAGATAGATAGATAGATAGATAGATAGATAGATACCCTTCCTTATAAAATAGGGCAATAGTGGCGAACCTATGGCACGTGTGCCAGAGGCGGCACTCAGAGCCCTCTCTATGGGCACACGTGCCATTGCCCCAACACTGCCTCCCCCCGCAGCCCCCTCCTCACCAGCAGCCCCTCTGGAGGAGAGTCACCCCCAGGTGCAGCTCATGCAGAGCAGCACAATCAAGGACATGGCAGCCGGGTAGCAGGACAAGACTCCACCCTCACACCCCGTCGCGTGCAGATGACGGGGACGGAGTGGGGAACAGAATGGGGGGGGCAGGGGGGGGCGGGGGCAGGACAGTTTTTGGGCACTCGGTGTCTAAAAGGTTCGCCATCACTGGAATAGGGATTGCTTATAGAATCTCTAGGAATATTTGTCCTTTCAAAATAAAACAGCTGGATGCTTCTTGGGTCTTACAAGATATAGTCACTGAGCTTGTGATGCTGATGTTGTAACCCAGGGGTAGTCAACCTTGGCTCTTTTATGACTCGTGGACTCCAACTCCCAGGAATTCTGGGAGTTGAAGTCCACGAGTCATAAAAGAGCCAAGGTTGAATACCCCTGTTGTAACCTATCATTTTTAAGAACTCCTTCTTTCACCTTTCAAGTCTCTTTAGACCGGGGACGGCAGGAGCTGGAATCGAAAGAACGGGAAATAATGGCTGAAGTTAGACAACTCAGAAAGAAGCTCATGTCTCACGCTCGGGGGAAGCCAGGATTACCACCAGATGCCCAGTGAGAGCTGAAGAGTCCTGATCCAACTGTCCATGGTCTTGTTCAATGAGATTCCGGGAAGACAAGATTGATTTTGTATCATGTTTTCAAAATACTTTTTAGAATTATTTTTGTATATAAAAATAAAACATTTGAACAAACATTGGATCTTTTAAACTTTTAGCCAGCAGTTTGAATCAGTTTTAAATAAAGAGTTGCAATCTATCTTCAAGTCACAGAATTGCCGATAGGTAAGAACTGAAAAAACAATGGGTGGGGATTTTTTTTCCCTTCAGGAATGGCTTTATTTCTGTTGATATCTTGGTCTGTTGGTCTTGTAGCAGCTGATTTGAGGCTTTAAAAAAAATTAATAGCACTAAATCCTGTTTAAACCCTGAATGCTTAATACAAAAGGATCATTAGGATTTTACAGACGTGATTTAGCAAAGGAAGTTCAGACGAGGAGATGCCAGGAGTAATGTTTGGAGAGTGACACATTGGGGAAAAATTGCTGCATGTTGGCATACCTGTTGTACATCTACTTGAGCTTGGAAATAGACTTGATTTCAAGCATTTCTAGGAGACAATTGCTTGTTGCATTTGCACTTGTGCATTGTTGAATAAGCCCTCTGAAATCCATTCCAAAGATCATCTTTAGTTTAGGTTTCTAGTGGCAGCCTGAACCTGACCACTTGCAATCATACTGACCCCAGGCCAATAAAGCCTCCTTGGAGATCATTTTGACACATCCAGGTCATTACTTTGGCCATAACCCAGAAGACGTCTGCTCTATGATGCTTTTTTTTTTTTTGTTTCAGCCTCACAGTGAAACCAACAGCTCTACATTGGTCTCCCACCCAAATGCCAGCCCAGCCTGGCCCTACTTAACTTCAGAAGCCCCCAAGGTTGGTCAATGCTATCCCCTGGTGGGCATCCATTTTGGTTGCTGTATCCTAAATAGAAAAATCGCAATGGAAGAGTTCTTTGACCGAGAGAAAGCTGGGCAGCCATTCTGAGGGATGTCACAACTGCAAACTGTAGCCTTGTGAAAGGATTTGTCTACTAAACCTCTTGATTGTGCTGTGATTGTACAGTTCTGATCAACATTGTGGATAATAAGTACACAGGGCCAGTGGTGGGATTCAGCCAGTTCGCACCACTTTGGCAGATAGCTAATTTTTTGTTGCCCAGGCCCAGAATAGACTTCCGGAAGCAGCATCCATACAGAGAACTGGTTGTTCCACATATTTGAATGCTACCACTGCACAGGGCCCATCCCCTAAGAGGCATCTGGCTTCCAGTGTCGTTCACACCTGAAATGGCTGCCATTTGTGAATCCCAGAAGCCAGGATTTATGGGCCTAGTGACAACATTCATTCTCCAGAAACCCCAAAGATGCACCATGTACTTATCTTAGTACATGAATCCTATTTTGAAATATTAAAGATGGCTAGAAGGAAAGTTTTCATCCACCTTATTAAAAATTATCCAACATTTAGCATCGCAGGCTAGCTATCACAAAAACCAAGTGTGGTGTTCTTTGGGAATGAAAGCTACAAGCCTTTTAAGATGTATGGACTTCAACTCCCAGAATGCCTCAGTCAGCCATGAGAGTTGAAGTACACCTGTCTTAAAATTGTTGAGATTGAGAATCACTGCTTCAATTCATTTGTCACGTTTTTTTTTTTGCTTAAGAAAACATCAAAGGATTTCTGCATATATCTTTTGAATAAAATGTGTTGTGTATGTGTATACTTTTGAGAGCAGACAACAGAATTTCATTTTTAATGTGCGCCAGTGTGCCCACAGTTAAAAAATGACAATAAAGGCTATCTTATCTAAAATAAAAGATCCAAAGACTGCTGTGATAAAAGATAGGGACATTTTTTTTAAAAAAAAAAATATCTGGCACTTTGGCTGAAAATCACAAACCTGTTTGAAGGAAAAGCAATCTAAGTTACAGCAAATCCAAATGTTAGTTCCTAAAATAAATGCCAGAATATCTTTTTTTTAACAAAAGAAAAATGTAGTGCAAGTGCACGTGTGCACAGAAGTAAATGTGTAAGAAATATACTTAAGTATGGATTAAATTCTTAGTTGGCAGAGGCAAAAAGCCATTTCTGCCCAATTCTGCCATCTCCCGGAAGTTGGTTTAGGCGCTTGCACTCGAAATATAAGGTCGTTGGGATGGCACCAGGGGTCTCCTTACCTAGGGTCCAATGAGTGGTTATTTTAATTTCTTCTCGGGCCGAAAAAGCTGCATTGCCCCGTGTGAGGCTCGAACTCACGACCTTCAGATTATGAGACTGACGCGCTGCCTACTGCGCTAACGAGGCGCATGTAGAGAAAGGTAGAAAATCTCCTGATAAAGAGGAAAACTCTGCAGAAGCGACGTCCTAATTCCTTAACTAAAAAAGGGGGGGAGAATCGCATCTTCCACAGGCTTAACGTATTTAAGTATCAAGCAGGAAAGTAAAATTTCTCCTCTGTAGAGAAATAAGTTGCGTCGGTGAGAAACAGCCCCGGAATGAATGGATGGGAGGTAGGTAAGATTTCCGCCTCTCCCGCCCTCCCAACAAACCGTTCCCACGTTCTCCACCCCCTCGGGAGAAAAATGCAATGAAAGGAATGCGGGTGGGTAAAGGGTTGCATATTGTGTCCAGGTCTAGACCACCGAGGGAGCGGTGAGCCAGGGCAACGAGGGACGGCAATTTGACTACTTCGGCTGGGTTTGAAAGGCAAGCAAGGATCGACCAGGCAACAAACAATAGGCAGCACAATGTTAGATGCCCGCTAGAGGGCAGCCGTTAGAGGACTCCAGCCCTCTGCTGCCCTCTAGTGGTCACCCCGCATATACCAGCCCTGTGAACGAAGACCAGAGTATCTGCCTTTTGTCATGATGATGATGTTTTTAAATTAAACGTGTATCTTGCCCAAGTTCCAGAAATTCTGCGTGACTCACAACCATCAAAGAAATAAATTGCAGTCAAATCAGTAAAAGACAAAAGATGGCATTTTTTAATGCTTTTCCTTCCCTTTTTATTATGGTTATAAATCTTAGTAGCTGGTATTGTTCTGTCCATTGATATTTGCATAATATGATTAGAAATTGTTAACATTTGGTTGTACAAATAGCTTAGAATATTGAGACTAAAAAGGGATGGAAAAATATTTTATTGGTATTAAAATTTGGAAGACAATATTACAAGTATATTATTTAGCTTTTCAAATCAAATTTGAGGATAAGATTGTTATATACTAGAGGCACCAATCTTAAGCTGATTTCTCAATAAAGTCTCCCTTAAATTACTTAGAAAGGGTTTGTTTGTGTTTTTGTGTGCCGGTGTGTGTATATACAAGTAGTCCTTGACTTATGATCAGTCACTTAGTGACTCTTCAAGATTGCAACTGACCCAAAAAGGGGACTTATGCCCTGAATCCAAAATTCTGACAGTAAGGCCCCCTTTGCGCTCAAGTGACCAAAATTCAAACATTCAGCAATTTGCAGCATCCTGCAGTTACATGACTGCATTTTATGACAGCATCTGAATTTTGATCATGTGACCATTAGGATTCTCCAACGGTCATTTAGTATGAAAAATGTTCATGTCACTCTTTTCAGTGTCAGTATAACTTCAAACTATCACTAAATGAATTGTTGAGGACTACTTATATGGATTAAACTTAAGTTACCCGCAGAGCTAACTGCTCAGGGGCACCCTGCCCCACCCTCTCAAGTCAACTGTTTTTACACTTTTATTCATTCAAAATATTAATGTATCATTTCCAAAGTAGTAATAATGTGCAAAAATTCTTGTTCTCTGTTGACTTAACGTTTTTTGAATGGTGAATTAAAAGTCTATTGAACAGAATCTATCTGTCTGTCTGTCTGTCTGTGTGTGTGTGTGTCTCTCTCTCTAATCTATCTATCCATCCATCCATCCATCCATCCATCCACAGGGTAACTGGGCAGCTTACAATCTTAAACAGATAAAAACTATGCAAAACCTAAAAGATATAAAATACTGTCAAGATCCAATTACCGAGCCTCAATTAAAAGATGGGGAGGAAGGATGGGCAAGGTCTATAGAGAAACAGTGATGGCACCACAGCTGGCAAAAACAGGCATAAGAAGGGCCAGATGTTAAAGTGCTTTTCAAATGAAATGGCTCATTCTTCCCAATGGTAAAAACACTCCAATATGCACAGAGATACAATGGAAGGGCTGAGTTCCTGTTCATATGTTCTCTTGGAAAGCTGAACCACTTGTCTGGAATGGTATAGGGTTTTTCCTGTTTGAGCAGGGGGCTGGACTAGAACGGGGTGTCCAGCTCAATAACCCTAACTCTAATCCTAACCCACGGGCCTTGTGTTTGACACTTCTGGACTAGAAGATCTCCAAGGTCCCTTCTGTTATTCTGTTAAAAGACAGGTGGCCCATTGTGGAGACCTTTAAGCTGCTTCCACACAAGGGCTTGCAACAGATGAGTTAAACAGAACTGAAATACTGAAGAAGCACTTCGGTGCAGCCATTTTGGGTGTTACGTCGGACAGTCCATGTGAGAAGAGCAATCTTTGAGTTTCTGGAACCATTTTCTTTCAAACTCCACGGTGGATGCAGTCCTGATGGATGGTAAGGCTGCTGAAGAGAGGCATTTAACCTCTTCCTGAGCGTCTCCTTTCAGCTTTTCCGGAACAAGATCTTCTCCCATAACCTACGAGAAAATGCGGGAAACACAAGTTTCAGTTTTACAGTAGCTTAAAAAGCATTCAGACTTAACTGCAAATACAGATGTTCCTCGACTTGAGCCCAACATTTCTGCTGCTAAGTGAGACAGTTGTTAAGTGAGATTCGCCCCATTTTATGACCTTTCTTGCCACAGCTGTGAAGTGAATCGCTGCAGTTGTTAAGTTAGCAAACACGGTTGTCAAGGGAATCTGCCTTTCCCATTGACTTTCCTTATCAGACGGTCACAAAAGTGATCTCATGATCCCATGGCACTACAACAGACATAAACACATGCCAGTTGCTAAGCGTCCTGATTTTGGTCACATGACCATGGGGATGATGCAACAGTCATAAGTGTGAAAAACAGTCGTAAGTCACTTTTATCAGGGCTGTTGTAATTTCAAATGTTCGCTAAACAAATGGTTGTAAGTCAAGTACTATAAATGCTTGTTTTTTCCCCCCCCCAATGCAGCTCGTCCTTCTGAGATGGGGTGAGTTTTCTCCTAAACAGGATGGTGAAATCCCATCCAGGAATGCAACTTTAGGGCAATGGCCTAGGTCAGGGGTAGGCAACCTTGGCTCTTTTATGACTCGTGGACTTCAACTCCCAGAATTCCTGAGCCAGCCATGCTGAGGGGAAAGGGAGAGGTTTCCAAGCTGAGCCATGCTGGCTCAGGAATTCTGGGAGTTGAAGTCCACGAGTCATAAAAGAGCCAAAGTTGCCTACCCCTGCCCTAGGTCAGTGTTTCCCAAACTTGACAATTTTAAGGCATGTGGACTTCAACTCCCAGAATTCCACAGCCAGCAACGCTGGCTGTGGAATTCTGGGAGTTGAAGTCCTCATGCCTTAAAATTGTCAAGTTTGGGAAACACTGCCCTAGGTGAAACACATCTTCTCAAAGTCAGAGACTCCTTTCACTTTTAGATTTGGTTGGCTCAGTAAGTAAAATTAGTTAAGAGTTTCCGGAGCTAGCCTTTGGGGTGGGACGGCTACTGTTTGGAGCAGAAAAAGTATTCATAGATGTGGTCACGAAAGTCAAGATGACATCTGCAAGGCGCATTAATGGGCAGAGTTTCAATGGTCACTAAACAAATGTTAAGCCGAGAACTATCTTAAGCAGACAAAAATGTTTTAATTAATCCTTTAACTGCAGAATTCCTATTGTATTGGAGTGACAGAGGAGATGACCCCTAAGATAGCTTGCAACTACCCACATCCTGACATTTTTGAACAGGCATTCCTTTACATGATTATCACCATCAGCTGTTATACTTCTGAAAGGCTAATGGGAAAAAAAATAGTAAAGCACCTAGCTGCAAATTATTGGATGTTATTTCTTAATTCACAATTCATACTTAACAGCGAATGTTTACACAACCCTTGCTGAATTGTGACTGACCTCAGTCATTAAGGACAAGCTATCTGCCTCCAATTCAAAAAATCTAATTTTGTCTTCAATGTCCTGTTGTGTTCTCAGGTTATTCTCTAAAGCGAAAGAAGACTGAGTCAACTGCATAAGCTGAAGCAAAAGCCTAGAAACAAAAGAGAAAAATGAACAGTTAAAGGCAGAGTTAAGTGAATCGCTGCAGTTGTTATGTTATAACATGGTTGTTAAGTGAACCTGGCCTCCCCATTGACTTTGCTTGTCAGAAAGTTGCAAAAGGGGATCACATGGCTCCGGGACACTGCAACTGTCGTAAGTATGAGTCAGTTGCCAAGCGTCTGTATTTTTATCACGCTACTGTGGAGAATGCTACAATGGTCGTAAATGTAAAAATGGTCATAAGTCACTTTTTTCAGTGCAGTTGAAACTTTCAACAGTCACTAAATGAACTGTTGTAAGTTGAGGACTACCTGTTTATGCCTGTTCCCAAGTGCCCAAAGTCTGATCACATGACCACAGGGACAGTTATATGTCACTTTTTCCACCACTGTTCCAACTATGAACGGTTGTTAAATGAATGGTTGTAAGTTGAGACCTACCTGTACGTTAAATGCAAATAAGGATTGGATGCGGCAGCAGTCAAAAAAAACTAATACAATTCTTGGTTGTATAAACAGACACATAAAATCAAAATCACATGAAGTATTACTACCACTTTATAAAGCCTTAGTCAGGCCACACCTGGAATACCACATCCAGTTTTGACCACATTACAAAAAAGATGTTGAGACTTTGGAAAAAAATGCAAAGAAGAGCAACTATGATGATTAAAGAGGCAAAAACAGATGAAGAACAGTTGCAGGATTTGGGAATGGCCAGTCTAGAGAAAAGAAGGATTGGGGGTGACATAATACCAATATTCCAGTATTTGAGGGGCTGCCACAAAGAAGAGGGGGTCAACTTATTTTTCAAAGCATCAAAATCACAGCCGCAAGGCTGTTAGTAGCACAATATTGGAAGAAGGAATCTTTGCCCACTTTGCAGGAATGGTTTCTTAAAGTGTCTTATTTGGCGGAAATGGCAAAGATTTCGGCTTTTTTAAAAGAACAATCGCAAGAGAAATTTCTTGCTGTTTGGGATAAATGGATAAAGTTTATACAATTTAAATTGGATATAAAAAAATACCATTTAGCTTTTTCATAACTTTTTTTATATATATATATATATATATATATATATATATATATATATATATATATATATATATATATCTTAGTGTTATATTCTTTCTTTTTTTATATATATAACTTTTTTAATTTTTCTTAACTAAGCCTATATTCTGCTCTGGGAAGCTCCGGGGGGGGGGGAGGGAGTGGGTATTCTGGGGGGGGGTAGGGGAAGGGTTGTTTTGTTTTGTTTTGTTTAGTTTCTTGCTTATGCTGTTGTTGTATTGTTATTTTTTTGTTTCTCTGTAAAAATTTATAAAAAATTTTCAATTAAAAAAAAAAAAGCCAGGACAAGAAGCAATGAATGGAAACTAATCAAGGAGAGAAGCAACTAGAACTAAGGAGAAATTTCCTAACAGTGAGGACAATTAACCAGTGGAACAGCTTCCCATCAGCAGTTGTGGTTTCTTCATCACTGGAGGCTTTTAAGAAGAGATTGGACAGTCACTTGTCTGAAATGGTATAAGGTCTCCTGCTTGAGCAAGGGGTTGGACTAGAAGACCTTGAAGATCCCTTCCAGCTCTATTCTGATTGATTGAAAAGAAAATACCGTACCTGGCTCTAACAAAGGAGGCACATGCATAAATACAAATATTGTTCAATCTTCGCTCCCCTAAGGAAGCTCTCTTCACTGTGGGTTGTGTCCCTGAATTTCCCAGCATACAAACAGGTCTCTGCACACTTTGGTATTCCACACAAGATCCAAAGCTGTCATTTGGGTGGACAGTACACAACAAAAGATCATCCTTCCTCTGGCTCTGTGTCTGATGACACACAAAGCTGACCTCTTCTGATGCTACCCGGAGGCAACTGCCTGCAATTAAGCCATCACTTTGTGACATACTGGCTTCTCTTGCTGACAAAGAAGGCGGAAATTGCAACAAACTCATGTAAGCTTCAGCAAGCAAATTCCAAGTCTGCGGATGAAATGGGTGCAACAAGATCAATTGTTGTAAGCATCCAATTATGCTCTCAATATCCTCCAGAAGGCGATAAATGGCATACTGCAGATTAAGTACGGCTGTTACATGGTCGGTATTTGTTGCCCCATTTCTCTAGAAACAAAGAAAAAGGAGTGAAGGGTGAATAAGAGTTAATGCTCTAACGTGGTGTTTCGTAACCTTGTTAACTAAGATGTTTGACTTCAACTCCCAGAATTCCCTAGCTGCTGGGGTATTCTGGGAGTTGAAGTCCAGACATCTGAAAGCTTGAAAAACACAGTGCCAACGTCTTCTTACACCTAAACTCTGGAAATGACAAAATATACTTTCCCCAATAAAACAAATCCACAATCTACTAAAATGGCAATCTAAAAATTTAATTCACAATACATTCTAGAAACCACCCAGCTGGTACATTTTATTGTACGGCATGCTATTCAGTGCATTTTTCTTTCTGTTTAGATGGTCTCCCAATACAGTGGCAATGGATTGACTGGCTGATTGATTTTGCAGAAGTTAAAATAGAAAAAAACAGCAGAAAGCTGACAGACAAGAATGCTGAATCCCCAACATTTATTTATTACCCTTCCTTTCTGCCAAGAGAGCAAAGTGGTATTCATAGCACCCTGTCCTCCCATTTTCCCTGGCAACCACAGCCCTGTGTGGTGGATTGGAGGTGAGAGTGACTGGCCAAAAGAGACCCAAGTGGTTTCCATGCCTAAGGCTGGACTAGAATTTTAGTCTTTCCAGTGCAATTTACCCATTATAGGTAGTCCTGGACTTACGACTGCAACTGAGTTCAAAATTTCTATTGCTAAGCAAGACAGTTGTTAAATAAGTTTTGCTCCATTTTACGACCTTTCTTGCCATAGTTGTTAAGTGGATCGCTGCAGTTGTTAAGTTAGTAACACGGTTGTTAAGTGAATCTGTCTTGCCCATTGGCTTTGTCTGTCAGGTCACAAAAGGTGATCACATGACCCCAGGACACTGCAACGGTCATAAATACATGTTGCCAAGCTTTCAAGTTTTGATCACATGGCTGTGGAGTTGCTGCAATGGTTGTAAGTGTGAAAAAGAGTCACAAGTCATTTTTTTCAGTGTTGTTGTAACTTTGAATGGTCACTACATGAACAGTTGTAAGCTGAGGACTACCTGTACATTGCACCAGCTTTCAAGAATAAAGCACATATCTGCAATGATACTGAAGGATGCTTCCTGAAATGGCTGCCCTAATAGCTCTAGCCAGGCACAAAAGGTCCATTCATCAGAAGGGAAATTGGTGAATTTGAAATACTCTGAGAGTTCAGAACAGACTGAATATCAAAAGTATTCCAAAATCTTTTGGAGGCCAGAATAACCTTTCTTTCAAACTTTGTGCTTGTGTTTCAAGCACAAAATGTTGCCATTTCAAAATGTTTTACCTCCCTCCCTCGACTTTCACCTTTACTTTATTTATTTTTTTCTGGACAGAGGGACATACTCCCATATAAAAACTGAGGTAATATCATTCTAACATTTTTTTTTATTTTCCAAGAATGTCTCCAGTGTACACGTGGGCCCAGAAGCATTCCTGAAAACAGAGATTAAGTAAGTGCTTAATGATAGCACTTACTTGACAGCATGCTAGTTTCTCTTATTTATTTAAATTTATTTGCTCCCCTTTTGCTTTTTTTGCAGATAGCCTTTTTTGCTGATAGCCTTTTTTAAGTTAAAAAGAAACTCAAAAAAGAATCGAATGGAAGATGACAGGCATGGAAAAAAATAGCCCCAGATATACTGACATGTATACGTTGAGGATCCAAGCTGATCTATAAAGAGAAAAGTCACTTGGAAAAATACCAACCAGGTTTTCCGCAATTCTCAAGGCTTCCTCATGTTTCCCCAGATGAGCTAAACAGCGGGCCTGGCTCTCTTTCAAATCTCTTCTCATGGCAGTATTACTGGAAGGCACAAGGGCAAGGCAACTGGAATATTCCTGAAGAGCCTTCTGAAATTAGATTTTATCAAATTTTAATGTAACTCCAAAAGTCTGAGTGGGTAGTGAATTGTGCCAAATTATTCAACATCATCACACATCATTGTATGTGATTAAAAGTAAACATGAGCATCACATGGATATTTTCTTGGTTTTTAAGTTCCCTCCAACTCAAAAAGGCTTTTTTTCCTAGAACTGGATTATTAATCTACTTCCCAAATAGTGTCTGGCCTTTCCAGAAGGTAGGTAGGTAGGTAGGTAGGTAGGTGTGTGTGTGTGTGTGTGTTTGTGTGTGTGTGTGTGAATCAATACAGCGCAAGCATGAAAATACCTGAAATTCTTGTTGCTTATAGGCCAGATCTCCTCTGAACTTTTTTATGTTGATCCTTTCAAGATCATCCTGGCAATCTACCTGTTCACAAAACCACTGTCAAGAGGAAGAGGGGGGAGACATTTTGTTGCATTACTACAGAGGAATACCAGTATCATACACTGTAAAGTTTAAACCAAATTTTACATAGTCTCTCTTAAACACTCAGGGATGCTTTATTATTAGTTCCTACAATTTCCTCCAGATCAATGACAAACCCCCCCCCCCCAAAGAATTTGGTTGGAACCTCCCTGAATTCAGGAAGTGACCATACAGGAACTTCCAACTTGGCCAGACAACCGAAGTGCCCTAACAGGTTTTCTCTTCCATCCCATTTCTTCCTTCCACCATAAAGAAAGGTAAAGGCTTTGAGTGGAATTTAACTTCTAGTGCAGTGGTTCTCAACCTGTGGGTCGGGACCCCATTTGGGGTCGAACGACCATTTCACGGGGGTCGCCAAATCATGCTGTCCGCCATTTTTTTCCCTTTTCCCTAGCTGTCCTACTCCCTCTTATTGGTGGCCACACCCACTTGGCCACACCCCTGGGGGTCACCACAACACGGGGAACTGTATTATGGGGTCACAGCATTAGAAAGGTTGAGAACCACTGTTCTAGTGACACCATTGACAGTCGGAGGTTATAGCCCAGAGAGGACACCACCAGGAGATCACAGATTTGACATCGAAAGCCAATTTGTGTGTTCTAGTCTTCCCTTAGGCACAAAAGCTGGTTGGGTGACTTTGGACAGTCACTTTCATCCCAGCCCATCTCAGAGGCCTGTTGTAGTGGGGAAAACAGGAGGCAGGACAGTTAGGTGTGTTCACTGCCTTCAGTTATTTTTACTTACACACATACACACAAAATATAAAAATGACAGAAAAAAAATATTATGATGTAGTATCCCATGCTTAACACCTGTTGATAAGAAAGCTAAAAAAATTCTGGCTAGAGGACATCGCGATACCTAGAGGCAGCAGAAGAGAAGAGAAAGAACTGGAGAAGGCAACAAAATGCAAGGACCTGCAGACAGAAGTAGAAGAACTGTGACAAAAGAAAGCAAAGATAGTGCCAATAGCAATAAGTGCCATGGATGCAATCCCAAAACAACTGGAGCACCACTTGAACACCATCAGCATTGAAAAAATCCCCACCAATCAATTGCAAAAGGCGGCCTTACTAGGAACAGCTTCCATCCTGCAAAGGACACTTTTAATATCATCAAACAGCATCTACCTATTCCAGGTCTAAGTATTTGGCTGACTGTGCAACCAACCATTTAATAGTAAGAGAAAAGGCACCCTGAAGAACACCACTGGAACTCTCGCTTTTATATGGCTGGGATTGAGAGCTTCTCCGGCTCTCCTGGTGGTCTCCTTTCCACACTGACCTCCAGCAACCTGCTTTGATTTCAGCCTGATCATCAATAACAGCCCCGAATCTCAGCCTGTTCAGGTCTGCAAGGATTGGGATGGTCATCTAAGCGGGGCAATGCCCCACCACTCCACATTAAATTAAATCCAGCCACATCTGCCCTTAATTCCTGCGGGCTAGCTGAAGAACAGCTTGCCCCAGAGCGTGTGCAGAGTGCAATGTCCTTCCTCCAACCCAGTCGCACACCCCAGCCCCAACACGTGGGTCTGGAGGCACGAATGTCCGTGAACCTGCCCTCTTTACCTCGGGCTCGCAGCACCGGGCGCTATAGTGGGAAGCAAGGGGGCTGCCGGCCCTGGACGCCCCGCCTCCCTCTTCGAAGACCGAGTCCTCGAACACAAACGGCAGCAGCGCCATCCTCCGCGCCGGTGAGCGACAATCCCGGAGGCTTCGCTGCTAGAGCGGCTTCCCGGGATCATAGACGACGCCGACGATCCCGGCTAGATGGTCTCAAGCCGAACGATGTTGTCCTAGACCAGGGGTAGGCAACCTCGGCTCTTTTATGACTCATGGACTTCAACTCCCAGAATTCCTGACTCAGCTATGCTGACTCAGGAATTCTGGGAGTTGAAGTCCATGAGTCATAAAAGAGCCGAGGTTGCCTACCCCTGTCCTAGACCTATGAGTACCACTCTGCTCGGTGGGGACTCATCCGCTGCTTCGAGTTTTCGAGTTCGCTTTAGAAGTCCTTTCTCGGCGAGGAAGAGACAGCGATTCATATGTAGATCAACGCTTTGGGAAGCGACGGTCTTCAGATGCGGCTGGGCTGCCTTTCCCATATGGCTGAGCCCGTAGCATTGAGGAGATCACAAACTCATGCAACCTGCTAACTTGTAGTTCACTTCTATGCATTTCAATTGACTCAGTTGAGCCGGTTTACACAGCAAACTGTGCTACAACTTAATTCAATGCTTTTGACCTGGGAAACTGAGGTGATGTGGGCTTCCAACTTCCCGAATCCCCCAGTCAGCATTTTTTTTAGCCAAGTTCACACAAGCTAACTAAAACTCCCATCCTATAGTTCCTGCTTTCTCTTAATCAGTACAGGTAGTCCTCAACTTACAACAATTCATTTAGTGACCTGTTCAAAGTTGCATCAGCGTTGAAAAAAGTGACTTATGGCCATTTTTCACACTTATGACTATTGCAAATCCCCATGGTAGTGTGATCAAAATTCTGGTGCTTGGGAAATGACTCACATTTATGACTGTTGTTGTCTCCTGTGGTCATGTGATCACCTTTTGTGACCTTTTGACAAGCGAAGTCAATGGGAAAACCAAATTCATTGAACCATGTTACTAATTATGCAGCAATTCACTCCAATTCATATTATGGAGCAAAAAAATCTTAACAAATGATTCAGTTGTGGGCGTAAATCGAGAACTACCTGTATTCATATGAAATCACTGCTGATTTGGAGCCCTAAAGCAGTGTTTCCCAATCTTGACAACTTTTAAGATAGGTGGACTTCAACTCCCAGAATTCCTCAGCCTATTCTGAGAGTTGAAGTATAATTAAAGTAATCCAGGGAAGATTATAAGATTGTAATTATAAGATTATAAAATTATAATTATAAGATTGTAATTATTTGTTGTAGTGAGGGTTGGAAGTGATTGTATTTCATAACTTTAATTTCTTTTTCTTTATTGCTTGGGGTTTTTTTCCCCCCTTGCTTTAGATTCATTTATTTCACGTAAAATGCTTAATAAGTATAAATTTTTAAAATGTATGCTTTTTCAAAGTTATAGATATAGAATGCTTTTGGCCTTCCAGTTCAGTTATTGTGGAACCAAAGTATTATTATTATACATAACAATGTGATTATTTATCATTCAATAGATCACTGGATGAATCAACCCACAGGCACAAATGACCACACTGAAATTATATCCTACATATTATGCAAAGAATAAATCTGTGAAAAAGGCTGGGAAAGGTGGAAGGAAAGATGACGACGACCAGCAGTAAGGAAGATGGTGTCCATCTCAGTGGCCACGAGTGCAGTTGGGAAACTTAGAAAAACTAAGTGAGGGACAGATCATCTATCTATGTGATCAATAAGTAAAAAATAACAGGACAGCACATAATCAGTATTATTTAGAGTGACTTGGTTGAGTTGGGTGGCTATAGAAATTGAATAAATAAAATTTTACCCCACCTTTATTTTTGCAAGAAATGAGTTGCCTGAAGCTTGGGAATAAAAATGAACCATTACTAAATAGATTACTCTAACCATTGTTTGCCTACTTAATGCTTAAGCCCATAAAGATTACTCTGCAAGGGAATATGACCCTTGATTGGAAAAAAAAATATCACCATGTGACTGCAAAAGATTTTACTTTTTTTGCAGTGGTCATAAAGCAAATGCAGCGGTGGTAAAGTGAACGCTACAGTCTTTAAGTGAATGCCATGGTCATTACGCAAACCCATGGTTTGCTATTGGGCATTTCTACCAGAAACTGAAAATAAATATTTGTTTCTGGTAAAAAAAAAAATGTTGTCAATCCTGGTTCTATGACTACAGGACGCTGCAAATAGCTATGAATGCGGGCCATTTGCCAAGCACCCAAAATGCACTCACATTGACTAGGGAGCAGCCATTGTAATTTCAAATCTGGGTCATAAGCCTTTCCAAGGTCTCTTGTAACTTCAAAAAATCACCAAGTGATAGTCATACGTTGAGGCCTACCTGTATTTTGAAATTGACCCTTCTAAAATTTGAAGAAACACAGCTCCGAACATTTACATTGAATCCCCTAAAATAAATCTTCCCAATTAGATTAAAAGACACTGGGGGGGGGAGCTTCACTCTAAAACAGACATGTCAAACTCATGACGTCATGTGACGTCGCGCGACGTATCGGAGCTTTTTCCCCATTGCTGGCAATGGGATGGGCGCAGTTTCCTCGTGATGCGCCCAGCCCACGGGCCGGCAGTTTGACACCCCTGCTCTAAAACAACTCTAAAAGGGAGTATGAGCAACTATATTGCATAAAAAAAATTAATTTCATTACTTCAGTAAAGGCCTGTTCAGTTAGGTAGTTGCAGAAATTAATTCACATGAACTAGTAAATGGAAAGGAAGGTGAATTAAGCAATGATGAATTGCATGAAATACAGGAAAGATTTAGCAATACGCTAAAGCCTGAATATCAGGAAATGTCATTACTGTATTTTACGTTTCCCCGCACTGGATCTCTGTCAAAAAAACTCCTATGAAGAATCTGCTAATGCTTTTTTACTTCTCGATGGGTCAATCTGTGCTGTAAATCTCAGGTTTCAAGACTGCACGGCTGACAGAACATCTCTGCTCAGTGTGTGCTCCTGGACCAATTCATGAAATCTCCACACTGCACAGCTTGGAGGCATGACACGTCAAAACTCTGAATTGCAACCTTTAGTTACAACTATGTCAATGAGAGGCAGTCCTCGACTTACAACAGTTCATTTAGTGACTGTTCAAAGTTACAACGGCACTGAAAAATGTGACTTATGATCATTTTTCACATTTATGTTAGTTGCAGCATCCCTATGGTCACGTGATCAAAAATTCATATGCTTGGCAACTAACTCATATTTATGATGGTTGCAGTGTCCCGGGTTCATTATGATCCCCTTTCAATCTTCTGACAAGGAAAGTCAATGGGGAAGCCATATTTTCTTAACAGCCTCGTTACTAACTTAACAACCGCAGTGATTCACTAAGCAACTTTGACAAGAAAGGTGGTAAAATGGAGGAAAACTCACTTAACAAATGTCTCTTAGCAACAGATATGGTGGGTTCAGTTGTGGTCATTAAGGTAGTTCTCAACTTATTACAATAGGGACCAGAATTTCTGTGGCTAAGCAAGGTGGTTAATGACTTTAAGTGAGGGGGTTTTTTGGGGCCACAATTATGGAGAGATCACTGCAGTTGTTAACAAAAACACATGGTCATTAAGCAAATCCAGCCCCCCCCCCAGGCATTGACTTTGCTTGTTGGAAGCAGCTGGGAAGGATGTAGATGGTGATCATGTGACTTAGGGTCTCTGCAACTATCATACATACATACTGGTTGACAAATTTTGATCACATGACCCTGGGGATGCCACGACAGTGCTGTAACTTTGAATGGTTGTTAAGCCAATGGTTGCAAATCAAGGACTTATGTGTATTACAATCTTTTGGCATTAACTGAAAGGACCCATTTCCCTTTGCTTTGCTGTTTTCAGTTTGACCATCCACAAATCTGCAAGTCCAGACTTAGTAAAGCCAGCTGAGTTGCTTATTGAGTCTTAAATTACATCCAGTTATGGCCACACCCCACATTGTAATTTAGGCAGCAACATTTGCTAGTTCTTGCTGTTGTAACCATGACAAAAGCAGCATTATTACACCTTTTCCTTTTATAAGTTGTGATGCACACAAAAAAGGAACAAGATGTGCATTACAGTACTTCTACTCTGCTTCTGTCTATCTGTCCCTACTTTCCTTCTCCCTCCTACAGGTCCCACTAAGCCCAGATATTTTAGGGCGAGACCTTGCACGAGATTGCAAAAATGGCAGAATCTTGTGAGTCTTTGCATCCGTATGTAAGATTCTACTCATTTGAGGGGGGGGGGAGAAAGCATTATGGAACCAAAGGCCAGCTAGGCAGGTGCCTTACTGTTAAGAGAGACTAACCTACCAAGATTAGCTGTCAACCTGCTAAACTTGTTTCAATCCCAATGTTGCGTTTAGCACCTTCCAATCTTCTTGTGGAAGGCGGAAATGTTAAGAAATCTCAGCTGGCAGGTACATTTGGACCAGGAAACAAAGATACTCATCTGGAAATGGCTTGGTAGGAACTTGTGATTCATGGGTTGTTTTCTGCTTGGGTAGTATCACTACCTCCATCAGGTGGACATTCATCTTCTCTTAGGAGGGACACCACAACCAAGTTCTACTGCCCAAAACAGTGTTTCTCAGCCTTGGCAACTTGAAGATATATGGATGTCAACTCCCAGAATTCCCCTGCCAGCCATGAATTGTGGGAATTGAAGTTTACACATTGAGACTTCAACATTCTGGGCTGAAGTCCAGACATTTTGAAACTGCCAAGGCTGAGAAACACTGGTCCAAAGAGTCTTGATACAAGGGGGTGGGAGAAGACAATTAAAGGCCCTCTGAAGACAAAAAATATGTCATGAGTCTCCCCTTTCCAGAAGGTCCCTTGAGTGACCTCTCAGCCATGAACTTTTCATTAAAGAAACTGTCCTGCAGAATTTTAGGAGAAGTGGGTTTTCCTCTTTGATAGAAGGGGAAAAAAAGAATTGCACAAACAAAGCTAAGTTTTTGGTATTGGCTGCATTAATTGATTCTAGTGTTTAAATATGATATACACGGATTAGTTTTAATATAAAAACATACTTCAGACCCCAATTCCCTGAACACAGCTAGAGAGACACATTCAGCAGGAGTTCTGTAAACCTAGTACACAGGCTATGTAACAAAGATAGTCCTTTTCTCTAATTTCCTTAAAAAAAAAACCTCAAAAACTTCTAGCGACTGCCACCCTTCCCTGGTTTCCCACTTTTGGTAGCCTTTCTCCCCAAATCATTTTATTTTTCTAGACGCAGAGAGCCAAAGGGTCACTGTGGCCAGCCACCTCCTCAGGGTAGGAATCCAAATCAGTGCATGTCCAACCAATGGCGGTTTAGTCTCAAGTCTCAACATGCCCATCACTTCTCTGGAGAAATGATGAACTGCTCTTATCTTTTATCTCCCTCAACCTTCTACCAGAATCTGTCTTCCTGTAACTGAAATCCATGATTTAATATCTTGCATGCTGGGAAGATAGCCAACAAATCTCGATTCTCTTCTGTGGGACATCTTTTCAGGTACCTGAAGTTTCTTACGAAGGCTTTCTTGTGTTTGAAGGGAAGAAAACCGACATGCAGTTTAGCAATAGGGACACCATGAGCACTTTTTTGTTTTTCATTTAGTGACAGTTCTTTCAACCCAGAGGGGTTGTCACTTTCTTAAAAATGAACCTCTTTCCTGACAGGATTTTTGGAAGCAAACATAAGGCAATTGAGCACATAGACCCTTCAAAGTGCCCCTATCAGCAGATATGGATAATGGCTAACTTTCTGGACACTTGGGAGATCCAAGTTCCAGATTTGGTTTTTCCATTTCTGCTCCACACAAGGAACAAGTTTGCATTGGATGCAAGAGTCAATTCCGCCTTCAACGCGGAGCAAACTCAAAGTAGACAGTTTGCTAGAAGTAGGTCACCAATCGTTTGGCGAGGCCAATCACGTGGCAAGGTTGGGTCCCGACAAGCCCAAGGATGTCCAAGTCAGTCCGATTTTGACAACCTACGCCTAACGTGCCGTGGGGGCTCCCAGTTGTCACTGTCATCTGTTTCTTCCTCCTCTTCCTCCTCCTCTTCCTCCTCCTGCTCATCTAGCATCTCTTCTTCGTCTTCTTCATCAAACAACTCAAGGCCAAGTTCGGCTCGCCTCTGCTTGTCTCCAAACCATTCCCTGACCTGTTCGTAGCCCATGTGTGATTTTGCAACCAGTTCGTCAAGATCCTGCTCATTAAGAAACTTGTGTTTCAGGTAATAATCCTTGAGGATTGCTTTTCCAGTTTTAAACTTGATGACCGGGGTTTGGTCCCAGAGTTTGATCCTTTTGTTGGATGTCAGCCTCCCACGTGACCGACCCCGACCCCTCCCCTTGGGCCTTCCCCTCCCCCTTCGCCTGGAATGGCCCTGACCATTCACACTGTTGGCATTGTTCCCTTGATAGTAGTAGTACCATTTCAAGCCACCGTTTTTCCAGGCGTAGCGGGTGTCCCCAAACCAACTCACGATCTCCGTTCGAGGAAGTGCCGTTTCTTTGGCCAACTTGTCATACTCCTCGGAGGAAGGCCACTGAGTTCGGATAAATGACATTTTGAGCATGTGCAATTGCTCCGGGGATTTTTTGGTCTGTTTCCCTGTCTTCTGGGCTCCAGAGCCTTCACCTCCAGAGGTTTCCGCTGCAGCAATTTCCTTCTGACTCTCGGCATGACCTGCATTCATTTCCTCACCTTCTTCCCCAGAACCACTCAATTTTTTCTGTTCTGCAAACCAAGCCTCTATCTCTTCCCTGGTCAGCTTTGTTTCTGAACATACCCTGCTTAGTTCATCCTCAGAAAGGACTGGGTGGTTGTGGAGACTGTCCTGGAGGACTTTAAGTTGCTCTGCGCTCTTGTCTTTGAACTTCTGAGAGCTCAAATCCGAGGCTGCAGAAGGCTGCTTCTGGTGTGGCTGGACCAGCGCGGGAGATTCACTCGTTTCGTCGCTGGAGTCGATAACGATAGTGCAGGAATCACTGTTTTGATGATTGTGATAATTGTGCTTTGAATTCCTCTGATTGTACCTGGTATCGCTGAACCATTTTTTAATCTCCCCTTTCGTCAATCCTGTGGTTTCCATCAGCCGGATTATCTCCGAATCAAGAGGAAAGTGACTTTTGAGATAGCTGATTTTTAATTCCATTAGCTGCTCCTTCGTCTTCTTCGCCCGGACGGCAACTATATCAATGTTGGTGGTAGCGGCAGCTGCCACCACCTCCGATTTCGTAAGCTGGGGCGCGGGAACAGCCGCTACTTGCTTAGTTTCGGAAACAGGCTGCGTAGCTTGGCCCTGGGCCTTCTGCAGTTGGGCTGGGTTTGGAATTCCTGCCATCGCCAACGCGATGGGGGTGGTCACGGGAAGTGTGCCGGTTCCTGTGACTTGCGTAAGGACGAGGCCTGGTTGGCCGACGATTTGGCAAGTCTGCAAAATGGAAGGTAGACTGTTGTTAGCCGCCGAAATATGTGCTGGAATCACAGTAATTGTCTGAGGAACGGTGTGCACTGTGCCGTTAAACTGCTTCCTTCTTGCCTCCTCTACTTCTTCTGGGGTCCAGCTCACCCCGTGTTTCAACCGTTGGGCAGAGAACCAGATTTTGATCTGTTCCTCGGTATATTTAGCTTGAGTAGCCAGGAGCGCGATTTCCGATACGGTTGGATATGGGAATTTATTGTAAGTGTTCTGCAAGAGAGGATTGTTATCCAAAGCGGTGTTATAGGCTGGGATGCTGTTAATAGGGATCAAGACTTTAGAAATTAAATTAGACGTCGGTGGAGACGCGAGGGTGGCGATCACCTGGGCAGGCTGAATCACTGTGGTGGGGGTCACAACATTGGTGGTCACTTCCCCAGCTAAGGAATTATCTGTGTTGGTGTCTGAACTTGTAGTGGCTCCTTTTTCTACTATTTCCTCACACTCCACATCGGTGTCGCCATCTTTTTCTTCCGTAGGATCATCCTCGGCTGCGTTGTGAAAAACCACAATTCGCTTTGTTTCGTTCTTATTCTTCATCCTTTTCATAATGGGGGTTTTGCTGATGGAGATGCCGGTCAAGTGGCTTTCTGAGCCCTCTGATTCTTCTCCCGTTTTCTCCTCTTGGACAAAACTCCCATCAAAAGTAAGATCGTTCACCGTTTGCTCGAAGATGGTTTGGTTGTTGCGCTTCACCATGTTCAGTTTAAAGTTCTCCTCTCCTGGATGGTATTTGGTATTATGTTCCGAAAGAGCATCATACCTTTTAGTAACAAATTTGCATTCGAGGCAGACATAAGAGGAGCTCAGGACGACGGTGGGGTGCTCAGAATCCACGTGGAAGGTAAACATATTTAAATCAGGAGTCTGGAAGGTACAATATTTGCATTCGTAGCCGCCTTCAACTTTTTTATTTGCCTGGCTGTCTGAATCCACACATTCTCGAGAGTCCTCGTCGCTTGACACGCTTCCCGCAGAGGTCATCACTGGTAACACCTCCTCCGCATCGGATACGGCTTCTAGATCCATATCCGGCTCTCTCGCTGGGACCATGCAAGGCACGGTGGATTTTCGTTTGCTGGCCATTTCCCTCCGATGAAAAGGCAACAAGTCACACCAGTTCAAGTTTCAACCCTTCAAGCTTTCCAGAGGCTTATCTGGTCGTGGGCTTTGGGCACTACAGCCCTGCAGGATGGCTTCTCCCAATTTCGGCCCTCAGCAGCATCGCCATAGTGCAATTCAGTAAGACACCAACTTGTAGTCCAAAGGAAAAGGCAAGGAGCAGCAACTTCTTAAGAACTATCCATGCACCCTGGATTTAAAAAAAGAAAAGGGAAGGGGGAAAAAATGAGATTTTTTTTTAAAACGTTGTTTTCATTGTATGAGGCCATATGCATTTGAATTAATCTCATACAAGCTCCAAAAACCAAGAAAGACATGTTGAGCTTCTTCTAAGTAGTTTCCTTTACAGGTAGTCCTCGACTTACAACAGTTCGTTTAGTGACCGTTCAAAGTTACAACAGCACTGAAAAAAGCAACTTATGACCATTTTTCACTCTCACGACTTTTGCAGCATCCCCGTGGTCCTGTGATCGACATTCAGATGTTTGACAACTGACTCGCACGTATAACGATTTGCAGTGTCCCAGAGTCATGTGATCCCCTTTTGCAACCTTCTGACATGGGAAAACCAGGTGCGTTTAACAATTGTGTTACTAATTTAACAACGGCAATGATTCACCTAGTAAATGCGCCAAGAAAAGTTGTAAAATGGGGCAAAACTCACATAACATAAATTTTGGGCTCAATCGTGGTCGTGAGTCGAGGATTATCTGTATTGTTCCTCACGTATAGACAGAAATCTTCCCAACCTAAAGCAGGTGTTGCAGCATAAAGCACTTACTCTGGGAATACAAAGAACTTAACACTGCGCATCTTTAAGGAAGCCTGAATCTTAACTAGCCTAACTAATGTGATTCTAAGACTGAGTTCAGAAACCTTGCTTTTATTAAGAGTCTACTCAAGATTGAGATTCTGTCATTGGCTTCTGGCACGCGTGCATATATGCAAACAACTCAAAAGTCCTGTACTCAATCCTTCTATCTCTATTTTTCAAGAGATCAGGTTAAAAGTAGTCCTCAACTTACATCCTCAATTGGGAACGGAACTTTGGTCAGTAAGTGATGCAGCCATTGAGTCATGCCATATTTTACCTTTTTTCCCATGGCTGCAACCATGTGATTGTTATTTGCAATCTTCACAACCAGCTTCAGACAAGCAAATTCAATGGGGAAGCTAGCAAGAAGTCGCAAGTCACAGTCGAGTGACATTGTGCTTAATGCCCATGAGTGATTCATTTAAAGGCCACTGTCAGAACGGCTGTCATATGTTGATACGGTCATGTGATGTTTTGCTTTATGGTGGCATCGAGTTGCCGGTCCCAATTACAGTAATTAACTACTTGTATTAAAACCGGTACTGGAGCGGAAACCTTTGAACTAGTCCGCTGTTAATCCTTTTCCTGGATGCTCTTCAGGTAGTCCTCAACTTACGACCACAATTGAGCCCCACATTTTTCTTGCTAAGTGAGACATTTGTTAAGTGAGTTTTGCCTTATTTTACAACTTTTCTTGCCACAGTTGCTAAGCGAATTAAATTAGTAACACGGTTGTGAAAATGAATCTGGCCTCCCCATTGATTTTTCTTGTCAGAATGTCGCAAAAGGGGATCACATGACCCCAGGACACTGCAACCGTCATAAATATGAGTCAGTTGCCAAGCACCTGAATTTTGATCACGTGACCGTGGGGATGCCGCAACGGTCCTAAGTGTGAAAATAAGTCAACTTTTTTTCAGTGCCATTGTTAACTTCGAACAGTTATCAAATAAACTGCTGTAAGTTGACAACTCTCTTCACTTGTTATTTTGCATTTCTTCTGAGGTAAAAAGGAATACATGAAAGAGGAAGCTATGAAATCAGGAGATTTAAAGCAATCCTAAGGAAGGAAATCAGGCAGTGGAATCAGATGAAGAGTATTTACGTGTAAAACATGTTTCTATTTACTTAACAGAAATCTTACTGATCATAATGGAGCCATTTTTCTAAGTCAATTAACAAGGTTTGCGGCTATTAGGCTGAATTCTGCACACATTTACCTGAATTCTACAGCGCTTGCCCCTGAAGAAGTGGCTGAAATCAATGAAAACATATACAGTAGTCCTTGTTTACCAACACCTTATTTAGCCACTTACAATAGTGACGACAAAAGTAATTTTGTGACCAATCCTCATATTATGATCTTTGCAGTTCTGTAAAGAAAAAGAAAGGTGAAGTAAGATGGTAAGCACAATTGTGATTTCACTTAGCCACTGCTTCACTTAACAACAAAGTTGCCAGTTCCTTTTGTGATCATTAAACGAGGATATACCTGTATCACTTTGTATTTATTGATTTTTAAAGGGCCATAAGACTCTTTTGCTTTTTCTGAAGCATAGACCTAACGCTAGCACTGCTGATGTTACATAGCTGGGTAATGAAACGTCTGCAAGAAAACAACCAAGCTCAGAGAGCAGCAAGGACCCCTCACACCTAAACCTATTTTCCCTCCAGGCACTCATTTCTGAACGATAGATGGATAGATTCCCTATAGTTCTTCTAAGCCAGACACGTCAAACACAAGGTCCGGGGGCCGGAGGCGGCCCGCGAAGTGGTTTCATGTGGCCCGCGAAGCCATCCTGGAAACAGTGAGGGAACAGCCCCCACTGCCTTGGCCCTGGCCCAGGCCAGCCGGGAGCCAATGTACAATTTTGTGGTGGCCATCTATGTTGAAACGCATTCAGTCTTAGCTTCACAAGGCCGTCTACAAACAGCGAGGAACCAGCCCCTGCTGCGTTGGCCCCGCCCCCTGGGTGCATGCTGGGGAGGTGTCACCTTTTGTGCGGAATGAAGAAATGGACCATGCCTTGGCGCTTGCCCCGGTCCCACCCCCTTCTGCCAGAGACCCTCAGATCTGCCCCACTCCTGCCCAGGCCCCCACAGGCACCCTTGACGCGAACGATATAGAGCTGGCCATGCCCACCCAGTAGGCCACACCCACTCCATCCACACTCACCCAGTAGGCCGCACCCCCCTGGCCACACCCACCCGGCCCCCCAAGGGCAACCGCAATGCTGATGCGGACCTCAATGAAATTGAGTTTGACACCCCTGTTCTAAGCTGACGATGCAGAAAAGGGAGACCTTTAGCTGAAGAAAATGAGAGACTGTCTTTTAAAAGTCTTTCTAGTATCAATGAGAGAAATTGTTCGTAAATCCCTTTCCTTTCCCAGGATCTCCACAAGTTCAGTTTCCAAATGAGTTTAAAATAGGTTTTAGCTCTACAGTACTCTCATACAAATGTGGTTATGAAAAATACTGAGTTGCCCAATCACATACTAACCATAAAAACGTTAATAATATGTATAACACAGGTAGCTCTCGGCTTATGACCACAATTGAGCCCAAAATTTCTGTTGCTAACCAAGACATTTGTTAAGTGAGCTTTGCCCCCTTTTACAACTTTTCTTGCCACGTTTTTAAAGGGAATCATCGCAGTTGCTAAGTTAGTGACATGGCTGTTATCTGGCTTCCCCACTGACTTTGCTTGTCAGAAAATCGCAAAAGGTGATCACATGACCCCAGGACACTGCAACCGTCATAAATATGAGTCATTTGCCAAGCATCTGAATTCTGGTCATGGGACCGTGGGGAAAGGCTGCAATGGTCATAAGCCACTTTTTTCAGTGCTGTTGTAACTTGGAACCGTCACTAATTGAACTGTTGTAAGTTGAGGACTGTCTGTAAATTACTTAGTGCATCTCAGGCAGCAGACGGCCTTAGGTATTGTTTTCCTGCCCTACTGGGCTACTGCCGCTGAGGTAATAAAAGAGTTCTGTGAGGCGATGTTACCGCAGGCGCACTCCTTAAAAAGTGTGAATGTCACGCTTCGGCCCTATGCATGAAAAACAGCTTCTGGGTTGATGTTTTTATGCTGATGCACATAAACATGCATGTGACCAATGTCACCTATGTTCAATATTGGGGCAGAGAGTAGGATCCATCATAACCTTGAGTCAATACTACCTACACACTCAGGAAAATTATGCTAGGTGATTTTTAAAAAATATAATAAGCAGCCTTCTCACTGTTGGCCAATAGTGACTTCTATTCAGTTGTTTTTTGCAGAAACAAATGAAGAGCAAGAAGAGATGAGGAAAGAAAGGCTGTAGAACAGGGGTCTTCAAACTTGGCCCTTTTATGACTTGTGGACTTGGCTGGCACGCTGGCTGAGGAATTCTGGGAGTTGAAGTCCACAAGTCATAAAAGGGCCAAGTTTGAAGACCCCTGCTGTAGGATGAAAACAATTTTTGCCGATTTTATCCAACACAGCACACAACCTACCACTGTAATTAAGCCTGGTTATAAGTTGAGGCTTTGGGTGACCAGACCCAATTTTTCAGCATTTTGGTCATTAAACAAGCACCGTGGTCATTAAGCAAATACCATGGTCATTAGGCAAATCAATTTTCCTCAATGGGAAATTTTGCCAGAAACTGGAAGTACTGTAAAGACCGGAAGCTGGCGAAAAACACCACAAATCATGGTTGCAGGATGCTGCAAACATATGTAAATTGAGCTCAATTTGTCAAGCGCCAAAATGCAGTCATGTGACCACAGAAGTGTGTGTGGGCTGTTGTAATTTTGACAACAGTCCTAAGTAAAATTTGTTGTAACTTCAAATGGTTGTTAAGTGACCCGTTGTAAATTCAGGACTACCTTAAACCCTCCCCTCAAATTAAACAAGAGTACCTATCATGAGTTCAGATATTCTGCCAGAGCTCTAGAACTTTCTATGTGCATATGCTTCATTTAAGTCTCCTCCAAGGCTCCATCAGTCCTCGGGACGAAAGCATGAGCATCATGTATCACAGTGACAATTGCTTGGTCTGAAAAACAAAATGGCACACACTTTGTTGATAAATAGCACAACAAGGTTACAATACGTCCAGGAAACACAACTTCCCCCTAATTTATGGGAAAGCTTTCTAGCAGCTAAAGACAGAGTGACTGAACCAATTTTTATTCATTTATTTCATATGACGTAACAGAATTAATGCATAATGCATACAATTCACAAAAACAGCGTGTATAAAATGCGTATCAGCATACAGTTAGTCCTCGACTTACAACAGTTCATTTAGTGACCGTTCAAGGTTACAACAAAAAAAGTGACTTATGACCATTTGCCAGACTTTCAACTGCTGTAGCAGCCCCTTGGTCACGTGATTCAAGTTTAAATGCTTGGCAACTGAGTCGTATTCATGATGTTTGTCATGTCCCAGAGTCTATGATCACCATTTCTAATGTTCTGACAAGCAAAGACAATGGGAAAACTAGATTTGTTTAACAACAGTGATTCACTTAACAACTGTGGCAAAAAGGTCGTAAAATGGGGCAAAATTTCTCACATAGGAAAGTTGGAGCTCACTTGTGGCCATAAGTCAACGTCTACCTGTACACTACACCAGAACAGTGAATTATTTTAAAAACGCACAATACAAATGATGAATTAAAATTATGAATAAAATTAGATTATGTACAAGCAATTAGTAAGTGGTTAAGCCTATGCCCGGGTATGTAGATTGTTTAGCCATTGGACAGCAGTGCCCTCAAGATTATGTAGTCCTTGTAGGGATCTAGGGAACCTTCTGAGGGGGCATCCCATCGCAATATGATGTAGTTTGTGGGACATTCTCACAGTCACAGTGCCATAGAGACTAGCTTCCTTGTGGTGCATCCTTGGCAATGTGTCACAACTAAATAGTCTACAGCAAGGGTGGGGAACCATGACCCTTTTATGACTTGTGGACTTCAGCTCCCAGAATTCCTGAGCCAGCCATCAGCTCCTGAGCCACCAGGGGTGGGGAACCATGGCTCTTTTATGACTTGTGGACTTCAATTTGTGGTTGGCTCAGGAATTCTGGGAGTTGAAGTCCACAAGTCATAAAAGGGCCATGGTTCCCCCCTCCTGGTCTATACATATTGGCTGCTGGACCTCACAAGGATCTTTCAGCAAGAAGCAGCATGAATACTGACTGGACAGAGAGCTAAATGTGGACAGGCTTTACCCCACTCCATCCTCTTGTGCTTCTCTCCAGCAGCCTAAAACTTAAAATTTCCAGCCTAGCTATACTTTAATTCTACAGTCTCATGGTTGCCATGGGAATCGTGGCTTACTTCCCTTCTGGTGAAGTTGCTTTTGATGGTCCAGATAATCAGCAGCATACCACCCTTGTTCACCCCCCACCCCAACTTGGGTGGATGAGCACCTCAAGAAAACACTGACTTCTATCAGGATTATTATTCTAAACATCAGTGTGGCCCAAGTAGCCTTGAAAATATGAATGAATGTAGAATTATAAGGCTGGAAAGGACCTTGGAAGTCTTCTAGTCCAGTGGTGGTGAATCTATGGCACGCGTGCCAGAGGTGGCACTCAGAGCCCTCTCTGTGGGCACACACGCCGTTGCCCAGGCAGAATTCGCCAGAGTAGCAAACACGTGGCATTTGTAAGCGACAGGGCAGGAAGTGAGCAAGCAAGCGGTGTTGGCCCTCCCGGGGATGCCCCAGAGATGGCAAAGGACTGGCCCCAGCCACGCTCACCTAGTCTGCCATGACCACTGCAGCCACAACAACCCAGTGGGCCACACACACACCTACCCCGAGGGCACCACAATGCTGATGCAGCCCTGGCACTTTGCGATAAATAAGTGGGTTTTGGGTTGCAGTTTGGGCACTCGGTCTCTAAAAGGTTTGCCATCACTGTTCTAGTCCAATCCCCTGCCCAAGGCAGGAGTCCTGATTCCATACTAATGGCTATTCCCGTGTGACTTTAAAAAAAAATGCAAAGATCCTTTTTACCAAATGAGTGACAGGGATCATGGAGACAGGTAGATGCCCAAAGGGAAGGGGTCCTATCTGGAATCCAAAGATTACAGAGCTGGCAGTGGGAAACAGGCAGCGGCCACCAGCTCTCTGGCAAGGGGTGATGGGGCAAATTGCTGTTGAAGCATTTTTGAGAAGGGGTTGGAACAGCTTCCCCCATCATTGTGTGCTGCAGCTGAAGGAATATTTTGCCTGTGCGTAAAGGGCTTGACGTAAACCCACCACGAAGTCCTGATTGAGCACCATTAAGCTTGGAGAAATTCTTCTGCCTACAGGAATAATAATAAATACAATAAATTGAATACAGGTAGTCCTCGACTTACAACAGTTCATTTAATGACCGTTCAAAGTTACAATGGCACTGTAGACTTAGGACCATTTTTCAAATCTACAACCATTGCAGCATCCCTATGGTCACGTGATCCAAATTCAGATGCTTAGCAGCCGATTCACATTTATGATATTTGCAGTGTCCTGGGTTCATGTGACCACTTTTTGCCACCTTCTGACAAGCAAAGTCAATGTGGAAACCAGATTCACTTAACAACCGGATTACTGTTATCCCTTGCAGTGATTCATTTAACAACTATAGCAGGAAAGGCCATAAAACAGGGCAAAACTCAGTTAACAAATGTCTCACTTAACAACAGAAATTTTGGACTCCACCGTCATTGGTAAGTTGAGGACTCTCTGTACTGTGAAAGAAAAGAGTGGAGGAACCATTCACAGAAACTATTCAATTTATTTCAGCTTGTTCACTTTCCCTTTCAACCTGTGTGTGTGTGTGTGTGTGTGTTAAACTCACCCACTTGAAACCTACCTAGTGTTCTCTCTCCTTGATGGCCCATGTATTTTGCAGAGGGCACCCTAACCTGCAGCCGCTCCATTGGTCTCACCAGTGGAAACACACACAGTTGGCGTTGGCCAACCCAACCCGTTGTGCAAGTATCCGCACACAGCGCAGCAATCTTTTTTTCTCTTTTCTTTTTTCTAAAGCCCAAAGTGGTGTGAATGTTTCTATTCTCGCTTCCTTCCAGAATAGGCCTGGATCTGGCCCGCCACCTCCGTCCTTCCAGTTTGCTTACAACCTCTGAATCATCACAAAAACCAGAACACAACAAGGCTCCGACACCCACCGCAAACAATAGAGGCGGAGGGGCTTATGGGGGGGGGGGCTTCCAAACCTCCTTCTTGCACAAGGAGGCCAACTCTTCTTCCCTCTTGGAAGTACTTCCGAGGACCCCCATCCCTTCGGGTTCTGCGTTCTGCCATGAAATCCCCTAAATTTGGGGGGAGGGGGTGTCCTCTTTCCCTGATCTGGTTCCCAGCCAGCCTAGCCCAAGGAGGGGATCCCGGGCAGAAAATCGGGGGTGCCGCCCTTGGCTCCTCTCCCCCCCCCCGCTCCCCACAACGACTCCGGCTCTACGGATCTTCTCCGGAGAGGCGAACCTTCTCACCGGGACTCTCGGCTTCGAGATCTCCGATTGTTTGTATGGAAGGAAAGGCGGGCAGGGCTTTTTTCCCTTGCCTTGCCGTTCTTCAGCCCGCCGGCTAACCGTCGCCCCGGGGCAGAACTCCGACAAACTGGACTGGGCTTGTGCTCAGCCCGAAAGAAGCCGTTGCAAAAAGCCCTACCTCGCAATGTTTGTAGGCTGCTGTTGAGTCCTCGGATTGTGCCTGTTCAGGGAAAGTCCGCCATCTTGCATTAAAAAAAAAACGATCTACTGCACTTTTTGGGGGGAGGGGGTAGTGATGCTTTGTGAACTTTGAACTGGATTCCAGCTTTTTTTTTTTTTTAAAATCCTTTTTAGGGGGAGGGGGGTAAACAAAAAAAAAACACCACCTTTCCCGATTCACTTTTTCCATCCAGGTTGCAAAATCCTCGTTGAAAGTAACGCGCGTCCGGAGCTATAAAATGCATATGTTTTATTAAACGGGGAGGGAGGAGGGGGGGAGGGAGGGAGCAAGCGGCGCGAGCGCTGCAAGCGGCGGCGAGTGGATCTGGGCATCCCTCTGTGCTCAACCCGGAGGACAGGCAGGGAGGAGCAGCAGCCCAGGGGCGGGGCCAGCCCTCTCTGCAAGAGCCTCTTAACTCCCCCCCCCCACTTCCCCCGAGTTGTGGGAAAGGAGGCCGGTGGGTGTAGTCACCGCCTCCCCGTGAGCGAGCCGGGGCAAAAGAAAGCAAGCGCCTGATTGGCCGCGCGACATCCGGCGGGGCTGAAAAGGAAAGAAAAGGCGGGTCGCTCTGCGGGATCCCCAATGGCCGCTCGCTTTCTTTCCTCCCACAAGCCAAGGGGAGGATCGGAGCGGTCCCGGGAAAATTAGGGCAGCGGTTCAAAGCGGTCTGGAAGTCCATTCCGCCCTTTATGAGAGCCACCAGATGGGGGCTTAACCCATATGTGAGGATGTAGGTATAGACCAGGGGTAGGCAACCTTGGCTCTTTTATGACTCGTGGACTTCAACTCCCAGAATTCCTGAGCCAGCAGGGCTCAGCTTGGAAACCTCTCCCTTTACCCTCAGCATGGCTGGCTCAGGAATTCTGGGAGTTGAAGTCCACGAGTCATAAAAGAGCCAAGGTTGCCTACCCTGGTATAGACATGTCAGTGATGGCAAACCTTTTAGAGATTGAATGCCCAAACTGCAACCCATAACCCGCTTATGCATCGTGTAGTGCTGGGCAGGCGCGGCTGCGGTGGTAACGGCAGACTGGGTGGGACTAAAAAGTTCAATCAATCAATTCCAACTTTGTAAGATTTTTTTTCTCGCGAGAAGTTGAAATTGACTGAACTTTTTTTTTTTTTTTTGCACACAGTGACGGAGGCCTAAAGGGAAAAGGTTTTATAAAACCCAGCTCAAGGCCTAGGACTGGGGTCATGGTGCGCATGCCTGGAGAGGGCTCTGAGTGCCACCTCTGGCACCCGTGCCATAGGTTCGCCACCACTTACATATGTTGTATATAGCATGCTTATATGTGTATGTTTTTGTATGTGTACACTTTTAAGATCAGGCAACAGAATTTCATTTTTTAATGTGTCAGTGTGCCCACACTAAAACATGATAGTAAAGGTACCTTACCACTTTCTACAGAGGGACTATTGAGAGCATCCTGTCATATTGCATTACTGTCTGGTTTGGAAGCATCACTGCCTCAAACAGGAAGGCGGTGCAGAGTGGTGAGGATGGCGGAAAAGGTTATTGGCAGTTCCTTCCCTTCTATCCAGGACATGGCATGTAAGCGATGCTCAAGCAAGGTCCGCAGGATTAACTGGGATGCTACACATTCTCTTCATGACCTGTTTTCCTTGTTACCTTCTGGAGGAGACTTTGGGATATGCAAAGCAGAACATCCCAATTCAGTCACAGTTTTGTTCCATACAGTATCAACCTTGTGAACTCTCAAGCTTCCTCTTTCCACTATGTATTCAAGATGGACAATGATTTAATATTTATATGCATTTATATGTAAGGGTGTAGGTATATACATATGTATGTGTATAGTATGTCTACATGCGTTACGTGTACACTTTTTGAGACCAGGCAACAATTTCACTTTTAATGTGTGCCAGTGTGCCAACAGTAAAAAATGACAATAAAGGTTACTGTATCTTATCTTAAAAATTTGGGCGACTCTTAAAGGAGAATCAGTCTTGGATTCCACCCCAGGTTTAGCAGTCGATCGTGTTTTTGCACTTCAAGTCATCTAAAACCTCTTTTGTGGAAGGTTATGATGCCTTTTCAATTAAGAAAAAAAGTTGCTGCCTAAGGTGCTTTTCCCAAAGGCAACTGGACTTTGTTTTTCTTTGAAGACATTTCGCTTCTCATGAAGAACTGAAGCATCTTTATTTACCTTTTGAAAAAGCACCTTTGGGACAATCATGACCTGGATGACTGAGTATCTCCACAGACATCTGTTCCCTGCTCGTGGGTCACTGGTTCCTCCATTACTCTGGCACCAGTTTGGGAGATATTTTCATAGTACATCTGAAGAGCATCAGATTGAAGATCTCCAGCATTTAGGACAAAAAGCCTCTGTCCGGTTTCACCATAGGCCAGGGTTTGCAATAAATGGGGAGGGGGGGAGGAACTGCCCTAAGCCACTCCATTTCAATTATGTCCTGTATTTTGCACAGGTTTTGTATTTGTTTATGAAATTTTATAAAGCTCTGGGTGGTATACAATATGAAAAGAACAGTGCCTGGGGAAAAAAATGAACACTCCTAAAAGCCAGTTGTGGCACAAAGGAACCCACCCCACCGTTCATTCTAGATGCAGACTGGATTGCACTGTTACACATCAATATTTTACATTTTTCTAAATAATTAACATGAAGGCAGTGCCAGAAGCATTGGGAATGGTCTAGCTAAAACGTGATGGCTCACTTAGAAAAGCCAAACTCCAGCTGGATGCTGTACACAAATATGCTGAGCTGGGTTATTTACTTGGCTTTGGATTAGCGTATTGTGCAAATTCAGCCGTGCTTTTTCTTTTTTTTTTAAATGATGAAAGCTTTACAATACTGGCAGTTTTCTCGTCCTTGATCATCCAAATCACAGCATTTGGAGCGGACTTTTCTTTTTCCTATCCACACAACCCTGAGATCACTTTCCTAGTTATTCATCCAATTAGATTACACGAGGAATTAGATTTATGCACTCAAAAGTTGTATTTAAAAGTTGTATTTCACCTAGCTTATAAAAACCATTTAAAGCTAACTCCTGCTACGCTTATCTCCCTGATCTAACATTCAATATTGCAGATCCTAGCTTACTAAAAAAACTAGACAATTTGGACATGAACCTTTCTTGTTAAGCAGCAGAGGGCAAAATCAAAAGGAGAAGCTGTAGTTTATAATAAACTTTGAAGAAATATTTTGAAGATTAAAGACAATTGAGTATTAGGTATGTTCTAATGCAGGGGTGTCAAACTACTGGCCCAGGGGCCGGACGCATCATCAGGAAACCGCGCCCACCTCATTGCTGGCAATGGAGAAAAAGCTCTGATATGTCGCACGACATCACGTGACGTCGCAAGGTTGACATGTCTGTTCTAATGGAAAACAAAGATTCTTTAGCATTTCCCATGGTTCTGGGCAACTTTCATAGCCTTAAAACATCTGGGATCACATCTGTTACACCCTTACCCTCCAAGCTGGAAATTTCAGAGTGAAGGCAATAGAAGAGTTTCCTTTTTTTGTCCTGTGAAAAAATACCTGGAGTAACATTTCATGCCAGGTAGTTCTCAATTTACAAGAGTTTGTTTACTGACCAAAGTTACAAAGGCACTGAAAAAAAATGACATGACTGTTTTTCACACTTATGACCGTCGCAGCAGCCCATGGTCCTGTGATCAAAATCCAGATGCTTGGCAATGGGTTCATATTTATGACAGTTGCAGTACCCTGCCCTTTTGCGACCTTCTGACAATGTCAATGGTGAAACCACATCCACTTAACAACCGTGTTACTAACTTAACAACTCTTGTAATTCAGTTAACAGCTGTGGTAAGAAAGATCCTAAAATGGGACAAAATTCACTTAACGAATGTCTCGCTTGCATACATTTGGGGCTCAATTGTGGTCGTAAGTTGAGGACTACCTGTACTGTAGTATGCAGGTGATTGAAAACTCACCAGGGCTGGGGATACTACAGTATTTGAATTTGATTACAGCCGCAAGGCTGTTAGTAGGACAATATTGGAAGAAGGAATCTTTACCTACTTTGCAGGAATGGTTTCTTAAAGTATCTTATCTGGCGGAAATGGCAAAGATTTCGACTTTCCTAAAAGAACAATCGCAAGAGAAATTTCTTGCTGTTTGGGATAAATGGATAAAGTTTATACAATTTAAATTGGATATAAAAAATATCATTTAGCCTTTTTATAACTCATATATATATATATATATATATATATATATATATATATATATATATATATATATGTGTGTGTGTGTGTGTGTGTGTGTGTGTGTGTGTGTGTGTATTAGTGTTATACTCTTTTTTTTATATAATCTTTTTAACTTTTTTTAATTAAGCCTATATTCTGCTCTGGGAAGCTCCGGGGGGGGGGGGGGAAGGGAGTGGGTGTTTTGGGGAAGGGTTGTTTTGTTTTGTTTTTTTCTTCTTTTATGCTGTTGTTGTATTGTCATTTTTTTTGTCTTTCTGTAAAAATTTATAAAAATTTTCAATAAAAAAAAAATCACCTGCATTTGTAAGGAATGTCAACAGTTATGCAGAGGGGCTCTCAATGGGCACAATCTCCATATCCACATAGTATGGAGCTACTCAGTACCAATCTAGAAACAACAGTGATTATTTTAATCTTCAACAAGTGAGATTGGGGCTACGGTTGCAACTAGTACATGTAACTGAAAAAAAAAATACCATTTATAATTAATATCAAGAGTAATTTATTTTGTCCATTAAGATTTTAACATATTTATATATTACATAACATTTGGAGCATTACAAAGCTTGTACAAACAGAATTAACATTAAAAATTAGTGCAATAAAAAAAACACGAATGCTATTTCAATTGAGCTAAGAGAACCAAAAATATCTTGTCTCCAAAGGAATTTGATGATACAGTAAAACGTCACATGCAGTTCAACATATGTACATGATTTGATTAAAGATCATTGGGATAAATTAAGATATTTGTATTCAATTTACAGAAAAAAATATGTATTTTTCAAAAGATCACATAAATAACGACAGATTAGGCTGTTTCTTTTTTAAACTCATTGGATCCTGATAGTTGTTAAAGAGGTTCAGTTCTACAAGAGAGGAAAAAGCAAGCATGCAGTAGGATGACTGTCAGGCACACTGGCCCCTCCATTTGCCTTCTTTAATTCTTGTTCTCAATGTATTAAAAGACTAAGGCTTCTCTTCCATATGGGTAAAAATCTAGAAATGCTACATTAGATAAAGCTTACTGTGCATATGTAATATTTGGTCTCACCTCACATTAATTTCCAATAGGATTTCAGGGGTTTGACGATATTATGAAATTATGAATTCAGATGGATTGAAGGCTGCAATTTCTCTTGTCATTGCCTGAAAATGGAAAAAAGAATACATAGTTTAATTAGCTGTGTAACCTCCTTCTGTTGTTGAACTATAGTTTTGAATTGTAATTTGTGTTGCACAGGTTTGGTGGGGCAAGCAGTCATTATTTTCTATTTCCCTTCAAGGACAGATTCTTTTCTTAACTCATGGAATTTTCAGAGTGGCTCTTCTGACTTTTGGCTAAAACAAGCCAGAATGATGGTTCTCTGGCTTGTTTGCCAGATACCAAGCTATAGCTCAAATTTCCAGCTCCTGTTTTGTTGGAAGAAACAAAACAAGACAGGACTGACATATTAAAAGAACAATGAACCGTCTGCTATTTATTCACAGTCACTACTCAGCTATCAAAGCAATGCCATTTCCAAAATCTCAACATTTAACAGAGAAAAAGAAAAGTTAGATATAAAGAAATATTATTATTTGGGAGAAATCAACCAAGTTTCCGTGATTTGGAGGCAAATTCGAACCATGAGAACATTTTTTACCAATTAACGCCTATAACTAAACCAAAGGCGGTAAATTTTAACTCTAAACTTTCTGTTATGTCATGCAAGTTATGTACTGGATGGGTCACCATTCTTTTCCACTCTTATGTCAGAGATTAACCTCTATAGAGCCCTTACCGAAGGACAGTTTCTCTGGAAACTTTGTCCCTTTCGGATTCTGCTGCAAAAGCCACATGAGAAAATAAAAAAAAGGCAGAAAAGGGAGGATAAATCTCTCATGAGCACGCTACAATGTTGCTGACACCATGCATTGATGTTTTTTTTCATAAACTATTGGTTTGCGCCTAAAGATGTATTCAAAACATTTTTCCTTATAATGAATTGCACATATGTTTTAAATATTTAGATACGTTGATGAAATATTACACAGAGGAATAAGATATAAAGCAGCACTCCCCAACCTTTCCGCCTTGGTGTCCCAGCATGGGGTGAGGGATCCGGGGAGATAGTTCCATGTGAGTGGCAAGTGTACACACATGAACAGCTCCATTTGTGTGAATGGCAGGCGAGAATGAATTGAAATTACCGCCGCTTGCACGAGCGGAGCTGTGTGCACAAGCACCCACCATGAGCTGCCAGGTTCCAAACAGGTCATGGCCCAGAAGTGGACTGCAGCCCGGGGGTTGGGGACCCCTGATATAAGGCGATCTCATTTAAAGGCATCAGCTGTCAGTAATGATTTAAAGCTGAAGATAGTTTGTTATAGCGAAGGCTTAACGAATACCAAACTGCTATAGAATAGCTCACCACACAGGGAAACAAAATATATGCAAATACAAGAGAGCCAACAAGATGTTTATAGATTGTAAAAAGCACAATGAAGCTTGCTTGCCCCAAATGTAAAGTGACAAAACTTGGAATCACATGTCCCAATAAATGCAAATGTATAATTACTCTTTTGACTTTTTCCCCAAACGACAGCCCTATAGTACAGTGGTGGTGAACTTATGGCATGAGTGCCAGAGGCGGCACTGAGAGCCCTCTCTGTGGGCATGTGCACTGTCGCCCCAGTCCTAGGCCTTCAGCTGGGTTTTATGAAACCTTTTCGCTTTAGGCCTCTGCTGCCGTGTGCAAAAAAATAAAAAAAAAGGTTCAATCAATCAATCAATTTCAACTTCTCGCAGGAAAAAAAAAAGATTTTGCAAAGTTGGAAGTGATTGATTGAACTTTTTAGTCCCACCCAGTCTGCAGTTACCACTGCAGCCACGCCCACCCAATGAGCCACACCCACCCAATTGGTCACACTCAGCCAAAGGGCCATACCCACCCAGCACCCAATGATGCATAAGTGGGTTTTGGGTTGCAGTTTGGGTACTCAGTCTCTAAAAAGTTCACCATCACTGCACTAGTAGAAGAGCAGAGCTGCAATAAAACACAATACAAACTTTGATATCTACTATGAGACAGTGCTAGTAATATAATCAGCTGCAGACTTAAATTGTCACTAGATCACATTCATGCAAAATACTGTACCTCAATCAATTTGCTTTTGTCATAGTCTCCACGATGTCGATAAATACACTGACTGAGTAAGGCATAGAGTTTCTCCAACTCAAGAATAGTGTAGTCACCGCTTTTCTCAATAACCATATTTAGTAATTTCTGGGGGAAACAGAGTACTACTATTTATTCCTTCAAATAAGATCAAGCATTTATTAAATAATTTTCTGCCAGGAGCCTGGCTATGCATTCCATACATTCAGTATGTACTTGCAGATAAGTAAGAATTTTAAATGCCAAAATACTGTGCAGCCCCCTCCCCATGGGTTTGTTCTATGTGTGAACAGGCTTATGAGCAATATGTAGAGTACGTTTTTAAAACGTATATTTTGTATATATTAGATAAGTCTACTTGTGGATAAACAGATCTTTAATTTTTAACCAAAAACCATGAAAAATGCATCACTCATGATAAGCCAATTGTCAACATTAAAACACATGAATATTTTGCGAGTTGGCATATCCCAAACATAGGACCAATTGCCTATATGGAATAAAAGGATATTTTAAAAATAAAATAGTGGAGCTATTTGTAAACCTGAGTTATTTTGTCTGCTCTCCTTTTGCAAAACTATTTAACTGTTTAACATATTAGTTTGTAACCTCCAAAATATTCTTTTGGTTTGAGTGCAAACACATTTCAATTCACTGAACTGGAAAGTGTCTCTGTATAGAAAATAAATAGCATAATTTATACTCTGTTTATGAGTATTAGAAACTATGATCTAATAGCAATGTAATACTTAGCAGATTTAACACTATAAATTATTTGGGAAAAAATAAGACCCATCCATCCCCATGCTCAACAAGAGAAGGCAAGACATTCTACACTCAGGTGTACACTATATTAAGATACCCCAAAAAAAAATAATGGAGAAGGAAGAATGCCAGTTCAGTAACAGGTTCCCTCTAAAACGTACATTCAGCTTGTCTTGATCCACTGTGAGTGGTGGTGTTTGCTCTGACAGAATTTCCATGGCTTTCTCAACATTTATGAGGTGCTGCTGCTCTACCTGTGAACGCCTTGCACGGGTCATACGAAGCATGCATATATCTAGAATAATAAAAGGAAAACTAGGATTTATTGCTGCTAGATGATGTGAAAAATATACAGTAAATAAACAAAATAAGCCTTGTGGCACTTATAAGTAGTTATCTAGCGGTAGCGTACCTATAGAACAGTGGTTCTCAACCTTTCTAATGCCGCGACCCCATAATACAGTTCCCCATATTGTGGTGACCCCCAACTACTTATACATCACCGGGTGCCAGGGGCGTGGTCAAAGAAAAGGGGGAAAAATGGCGGACAGCCTTGTTTGGCGACCCCCGTGAAATGGTCGTTCGACCCCAAATGGGGTCCCAACCCACAGGTTGAGAACCACTGCTATAGAATTTTAGTCTGCCTAGTAATCTATATTTCAAAATAGCCCATTTGAAGCCTAAAAATATATACGTCACATCAATTGTTGAGATGATTCACCTTATCTTATTATGGGTGGAAAACACTGAAAGATCAGTGTTACATCTTGGCCTACAGACCTTCTAGGAAACCACAAGAGGTCACTTGATGTCATTGTGATATATACTGAAAAATACACAGTTTTAGAAAGGCAAAGTTGCAGATCACATGAATCAAGAAGCTGCTGGGATACCTATTTTGACACCCTTTCTTAAAATCTTGACATCAAAATCTGCCCTCTGTACTGCTAAATTTCACTAAAGCGAGTGTTCTACAGCAGAGGTCACCAACCTTTTCATGCTGGCGGCCCAGAGGAAAAGGGAGCAGCTGGAAAATTTGCATGTGCACAGATGTACGGAAACAGGGTCGTGCACACTCACATGGTGCTAGCGGCCCCCTTTGTGTAAGTGTGCAGGTGCTAGCAGCCGCCGCTAGCCCCGTACACTTGTGCAAACGGGCTGCACAACCCGCACAGCGCTAGCAGCCCTGTTTGCGCATGCTCACAGGCGCTAGCCAGCCTGTCCCGCAGCTCAGTGGCCAATAGACCATGGCCCAGTAGTGGGCTATGGCCTACAGGTTAGGGACCCCTGTTCTATAGTCCACAAATGGGATATTAGGGTTTCCCAACTGAAAGTGCCCTTACTTTCCCAAGGCTTTCTTTTCAAGGATTCAGGTGTTGGTTTCTGTATTAGCAGTTTTGAGGGGAAGGTCTTCTACCTAGGTGGGCCACATGTAGAGATTTTGGTTGTCATACATGCAATAAAATCATCACAAACCAAAAGATTTCAGAATACTGGAACTATTTTTTTTTCTTTTTATGCAACTCCAAGAGACTATCCCACAAACAAAACATTAAGTATAGCAATATAATTCTAATGGCCCTGGAATAATCACAAAGTCACTGAATAAAACTAATTAACTAATACTGTTAGCCTGGCATTGCAATGTGAATTTAAACTTAGCTGGCAGAATTATTAAAATGGAGAGAGCGCTTCAGTATTTAAGAGAACGTGAGGTAGAATTAAACACTCCCCCTAAAGCAGGGGTCTCCAACCCCGGGTCTGCAGACCAGTACTGATCCGCAGCCTGATGGGAACCAGGCCACACAAGCAGCGGGCGAAGACACGGAGCTTCATCTGTGCATGCATGGAATCTAGATTGCATGTGCAAAGCTATCCTCGGCCCTGGAGCCAGAAAGGTTGGGGACTACTGCCCTAAAGTATATTTTGACAACTTTCTACTCACCATTAGCATCCCTATCTAGTGAATGTTCTGTTGCATCACCGTTGCATGCTTTTTTTGGTTCTGAAAGTTCTGCATCCTTGTTGGTCTTGTCAAATTTACACTTAACATCACTGTGAATGACGAGCTCATTTTCTGCATCAGATATACTGATATGCTGCTTTGGAGGCACATCTTCAGAGTCATCTAGAGATGTCTGTGTTATTTCAACTTCAGTCTGCTCCATACTGGAGTTATTATTTTCCATACATTCTTCTCCATCGCTCTCCCCTTCATCTGGCTCTTCTCCTGGAGCTTTGTTCTCCTTATTGAAATGCAAAGTCTTTTTCCGCTTTGCTAGGTTGCCCAGGCACCATCGACTCTTTCTTCTTAGTCTTCTCTTCGATAAGGCTACATTAAAAATACAATCAAATTCACTAGTTTTTCTTTCACTTAAAATTAACATATTCAGAACAAGTTTGAGGAGTACTGTGGGAAACCACCAAGTTACTTACGTTACTACAGATGCAAAAAAATCCACATATTAATTTGCACATAAAAAGACTATTTGCCTTCTCTGGTGTAATAGTTTAAACAGTTTTATATAACTATAAGATCTATAATGAAGCTAGACCTGAATCTCAACATTTTCCTTTATATATATATTAGAAGTTAATTTGCAAGAAGGGTAAAATAGGAAAGAAACAAACAATATACAGACATCCTCTCTTTTTGAAAGCGCCTCAAGCTACGGTTTCTGCTTTCCTATTCATTTTTATGCATTTTTCAAACTAAATATGAACACAGTCTGTTACGTTAATGTTTCCCTTCCTGAATCTTCATCAAGGTGACCGCAACTAATTATTGTGAACATTCTGTGCAATGGCACTGTTTTACAACTGCCAGAAGAATACTATGGGTTATGTTGTTTAGCTGCTGCAGCAGCTGCTTGCAAAACTCTTTTGCAGCTTGGAAGTCTCTTGGCCTTTCCTTGGCTGAATAAGCAAGCATTGTGTAAGAATAAGAAATTGAAGACATGCTGCTATTAGTGTTGTGCAGCTGTCACTTTGAGGCCTAAGGGGCCCTGCTCTTTTGCCATGAGGTCTTAGCAGGGGGTGAGAACGGGGTTGAACTTTTTTCCCACTGGAGTATGACATCCAACCAGCAGAAAACAGAGATGTTGAAAACCTGATAAAAAAAAAATGGAAGGGATGCTAAAGACCGCTTTTGCATTATCTGAAGGAACCAGATACATTCCACTTATACACTGTTTCTCAGCTTTTTAGTTTAAGATCAGGTATATACAGGAGTCCTCGACTTACAACAGTCTATTTAGTGACCGTTCAAAGTTACAACGGCACTGAAAAAACTGACTTAGGACCGTTTTTCACACTTATGACTGTTTCAGTGTCCCAGGGTGTCATGTGATCCCCTTTGGCAACCTTCTGACAAGCAAAGTCAAAGGGGAAGCCAGCTTCACTTAACAACCGTGTAACCAACTTAACAACTTCAGTGGTTCACTTAACCACTGTGGCAAGTAATAAAATGGGGCAAAACTCACTTACTATCTGTCTCACTTAGCAACAGAAACTTTGGGCTCAATTGTGGTCAAAAGTTGAGGACTACCTGTACGTTTTCCAAGTATACAAATATTTGAGAAATGGGTTGTTTGGGAGGAAGCACAATCTACCAGCAACGAAATTATAAAATGTTTATTGGGAGAAACAACTTAAAAGTTTTCTGCAGGGGGAGCTTCCGGTGGGAGGCGACGGCGATGGCGGCTAGCTTTTAGCCGTCCAGCTGGGGAAGTGTCAGAGCCGCGGAGCGCAGCGCGCATCAGCTGGCCCGCGGCTCGGAAATCCCTTCCCGGGCAAAGGGAAGGGATAGAGAACGCAAGAGTAGAGGTAGAACCCCTGAACCCCCTCTGGATTTATTTCTAGAGGGGGTGAAAGGAGTGTTCCCTCGGAGCTCTTGCTGATCTCCGCCTCCCAGCTGTTTTTGCTTCCTTGGAAGCAAAAGAAACCGCCGCTTCTATCTCCGTGTTTACAGCATTTTGGTGAGTAATTTTTAAACGGACGGAGCAGTTTAAAGGACTTTTTCTTATATTTTAGGTGTTTATTTTTTTATCTTTTGATTTTTACTATTTTTCCTCCTTTTCTTTGTTATACTAGTGAAAGGACTTAAGATGGCGTTTTGAAAGTGTCGGAGTTTTTTTTTCCTTTCTCTTTTGTTTTACTTTCCCTTTTTAAGGATTGTTTTTTGCTTTTGCTTTTGCTTTTGGCTTAGAATTTTTTTTTTTTTGAATTGTTTGCTCTTTTATTACTTATTCTTGGGATTTATTCTGGACTTTTAATGATTATAGTTTGTCTCTTTTTAAAAATTCTTTTTTTCTTTTTTTCCTCCTCCCTTTTTGGCTGGAGGGGAAAGGGAAGTGACAATTGTGCTTTTTAAAATGGCTTCAAAGAGGCAGCAGCCTTCCTCAGTACCCAAGGTTATTTCTTCTCCTATAACTTCCACTGCACAGCTACAACAACAATCTAAACATGCACCACCGGCTCAGCCACCACCCTCCCCTCCTCTACCTGGACTTTCAGTGCAAGAGGTTAGAGGCATAATGGGAGAGATTGTAGTTCAAATGAGAGAGGAAATGACTCAATTTGTTTCACAGATTAAATCAGAAATTAAATCTGATCTCAAAGAAGAGATAACGGGGATAAAGTCTAAATTGCAAGAAAATAATAATGAATTACGACAAGATATACTGGCAGCTGTTTCAGGTTTGGCTACTGTGGTGGTTAAGCTCGATGCAAGGCTTGAGGAAGTGGAAGACAAAGTTGACTCTTTAGATGACAAAATTCAAGACGTGGAAAGGAAGGTGGACTCCTCACAAGAAGATATTTTGATGTTTCAATACAGACAAATGGAGTATGCTCTGAGGATTAGAGGCCTCAAGGAAGATATGAATCAAGATTTGATGGAGGTGGTTCTTAGTGATCTGGCGCTGGCTTTGGATATGGATAAAGGAGAATTACAGAGAGAAGTAGAAAAAATTTATAGACTCAACTCCTGGATTGCTAAGCAGAAGAATTTGCCCAGAGATGTGGTGATTTACTTTACAAAGAAGTCCCTGCGGAATGAGATTATACAAGCTTTTTACAACAAAAGATTTCAGATTGCCGCCCAAGATGTCATCATTCTAAAGGAAATCCCATCTAAAATTTTAAGAAGTAGGAAAGACTTTGCTTTTTTAACCAATGAGCTTAAAGCTAGATCGATGCCATTCAGATGGGAAATTCCGATGGGTATCGTTTTGAGCCATGCTGGGACACGTTACAGATTGAACACAGTTGACAAAGCTAGAGATTTCTATACTTCGGTCCTGAGTGCAGGCTCAACTTCATCTGGTCGGAAATCTTTGAGTGCTAAGGAACCTGAGCAGCAATCTGAGGCACTAGATTTGGTTTCCGCAGGGATGATAGAAGTGGCAAAGCAACGCCAAACGGAGGCTAAAGAGCAGAGGATGACTCGTGCAGCTTATAAGCGTAAAGAGAAAGAGCAACGTAAAAAAGAGCCCAAAGAGAATTCTCCTGGAAGTGCATCACCGCCGGTGGGAGGAGCAAGACCCAAGAGTTATGCAACACACGCAGCTCTGTCAGAGTTTGATGGTGTCTTCTCCAGGCTGCGTGCCAAGGGAGATGGCAAAGTTTTTGACCTGGAATGTTAATGGATTGAATTCTCCTCAGAAACGGAAAAAAATCTTTTATTATTTGAAACAACATACCAATGATGTTATTTGTTTACAGGAAACTCATATTCTACTTAAAGATCAGAAATATTTAGTTAATGCTCGTTTGGGATCTCATTTTATATCTCCTGCACCTGGGAAGAAAGGGGGAGTTGTTATATATGTCAAACAAAACCTGCCAGCTTGTCTGGTAGAATCAGATCCCCAGGGGAGATATGTGATGATTGAACTTGGTATTTATGGTAAGAAAGTACTTATAGTTGGACTTTATGCTCCAAATCAACAACAGGAACAATTTTATAAACAGTTACACCAAAAAATAACTTTGCTTGATTATAGATCAGTGGTATTAATGGGTGATTGGAATGGTGTCTTAGATACACAAAGGGATAAGAAAGGTTCCTCTCCTTTTCTTAAACAAGCAAGGCTACCTAAAGCCTTTTTTGATATGAAAGAAGACTGGGAATTAAGGGACTATTGGCGGGAACGTAATCAAGAGGAGAGAGACTTTACTTTTTTTTCTGACAGACACCAATCTTTTTCAAGAATTGACTTTTTCTTGATTACCACGGATTTGTATAATAAAGTAAAGAATGTAAAGATTTTTCCTAGATCACTGACGGATCATAGTCCAGTTTGGATGGAGTTGATTCAAGAGAAAGAGGAAAGAAGATCCTGGAGAGTTAATGAAAATTTGTTTAGACAAGAGAAGAATGTTCAAAAACTAAAGGAGTGTTTAAAGGACTATTTTGCTTTGAATATGTACAAGGGGACTTCAATGTCAATGGTATGGGATGCAGGTAAAGCATTTATGCGCGGTGTTTTGATAAAAATGAATAATTTTTATAAGCGAAATCAGATTCAGAAACGTAGAGAACTTGAAGATGAAATTAAATTAAAAGAAAGGGCTTTGATTCTAAATCCTTCTGATGAAAGCACTAAAGAATCTGTAAAGTTATTAAGGTCACAATTTAATATGTTGATAGCAGATCAAGCTGCAACCAATTTATTATTTATGAAACAAAATACATTTTGTAATGCTAATAAGCCGGGGAGATGGTTGGCTTATCAATTAAGAAAGAAACAGAGACTGAGAATAATAGAGAAAATAAATTATAAGGGTAAACTAGTTTCTCAGAAGGAATTAATTAAAAAATCTTTTTTGGATTATTATCAAAACCTATACAAATCTACTAATGTACAACTGTTAGATATAAATAAATATTTAGCTGAGGCAAGTTTTCCTAAACTGACTGAGGATCAGAAATATGAAATTAATGGTTTAATTACTAAGGAGGAAATCGCCTCAGCAATTCAACAATTGAAATTAGGGAAAGCACCGGGTACGGATGGGTTAACAGCTGTTTATTATAAAGCTTTAATGGAGGAGATGATTCAACCATTAAATGATCTTTTTAATGGTATCTTACAGGGTTTAGAGATTCCTCCTTCATGGCGTAGTGCTTTTATATCATTGATTCCAAAGGAGGATCAAGATCTTACTTTACCAAAAAACTATAGGCCTATATCTCTTTTAAACGTGGATTATAAGATATTTGTAAAAATTTTGGTAAATAGGCTTATGAGGGTGGTGCATCATCTTGTGCATAAAGATCAATCAGGGTTTATAACAGGAAGGTATATGAAAAACAATGTTAGACAAATTATTAACTTATTAGAATACTTAGATAAGAACAACCAAGTTCCTGCAGGGCTCATATTTTTAGATGCTGAAAAAGCATTTGACCAACTGAATTGGCATTTTATGCTAAGAGTAATGGAAGAAATGAATTTTGGTGAAAACATATTACAAGCCCTTAAGGTAATATATCAAAAACAAACAGCACAACTTATTGTTAATGGAGGTTTGTCGGAGGTTTTCACAATAGAGAAAGGTACTAGACAGGGGTGTCCTTTATCGCCATTGTTGTTTGTTTTAACATTGGAAATATTATTGATTAAAATTCGAGAGTCTCAGGAAATTAAAGGAATATATGTTAATAAAAAAGAATATAAGTTGAGAGCTTTTGCGGATGACTTGGTTGTTACTTTGTCGCAACCTGATTATTCTGTAGTAAACTTATTACAGTTGATTCACCATTATGGTTTGGTCTCGGGTTTTAAGATTAATGTAAATAAGACTAAAATTTTACCTAAAAATTTGTCGAGTCAGGAGAAGCAGATTTTGGTTAACTCGACGGGTTTTGAGATTGTTAATAAGGTAAAATATTTGGGGGTGATGCTGTCTGTTTCTAATGCAAAACTATTTAAAAATAATTATGAAAGGTTGTGGGTCGGGGTACAGAAAGACTTGAAGAATTGGGAAAAGCTGCAATTATCCCTCATGGGAAGAATTGCAGTGATAAAAATGAATATTCTACCCAAGTTTCTTTTTTTGTTTCAAATGTTACCAATTTTGAAAAATGAGATTAATTTAAATGAGTGGCAGAAGGGTCTCAATAAATTTATTTGGGCAGGGAAAAAACCAAGGGTTAAGTTCAAAATTATGCAAGACTTCCGTGAGAGGGGTGGACTCAAGGTACCAAATTTGAAATTATATTATGATGCGGTGGTTTTAACATTAATTAGTGACTGGGTAAATTTGACAAATTCTGAGATACTTTATCTAGAGGGATGGGATTTACTTTATGGGTGGCATGCCTATTTAATATTTAATAAAAAAATAGATTGGGCTTTTAAATCTCATATTTTAAGAATTTCTTTACTTAGGATTTGGAGAAAATATTATAAAAGTGATTTTAAAGTACCATTATGGGCTATACCTTGGCATGCGATAGAAGGAATAAAAAGAGGGGTTAAAATGGATATGGTGTCTTACAGACAGTTACTTAAATGGGATGGACAAAACTGGCAATTAAAATCACGGGAAGAATTAGCACAAGAAAATTTTACTTATTCTTGGTTCCAATATAGGCAACTACTAGATAGATGGAAGATGGATTGTAAGGTGGGTTTTCTTAGAGAAGATGAAAATCTTATTAAGCAACTGAAGGATCAAAGACAAACCCACATTAAGAGAATTTATGGGGTTTTAGTTGAATTGGACTCAGAAACGGAACTAATTAAAGATTGTATGATTAGATGGGCGCAGAACTTTGGTGAGCCAGTTTCATTGGACACCTGGGAAACTATTTGGGTGAGAAATGTCAAATTTACTCAAGCACAGAATCTAAGGGAGAATTTTTATAAAATGTTTTATAGATGGCACCTTGATCCACAAAAAATGTCTTACATGTACCCTGACGTGCAACCTAAATGTTGGAGATGTGGTTATAAGGAGGCTTCCTATTATCATATTTGGTGGTCATGTAGAGAGATAAAAGCATTTTGGATCAAAATATGGTGGAATATCCAGAGAATTTTTAGAAGGAGGGTAAAATTTACTCCGCAATTATTTTTGTTAGGTATTGTTACAGATTGTGATACAAAGGAGGTTGTATTGATGTTAAACTTGATTACAGCCGCGAGGCTGTTAGTTGGACAATATTGGAAGAAGGAATCTTTGCCTACATTGCAGGAATGGTTTTTTAAAGTAGCTTATCTGGCAGAAATGGCAAAGATTTCGGCTTTCTTAAAGCAACAAACGCAAGAGAAGTTTTTTGCTATCTGGGACAAATGGATAAAATTTATACAATTTAGATTGGGTATACAAAAATATTATATAGCTTTTTCATAAGTTTTATTTTTATATATATTATAGATATCTTTTTTATATATATAAATATAAAGTTTTTAATTTAATTTTTATTTTATTTTTTTTATTTTTTTTATTATTTCTTAAGCCTATATTCTGCTCTGGGAAGCTCAGGGGGGGGGGAAGGGAGGGTTTTTGGGAGGGGTGTGGGGTGGGGGTTTTTTTTATATGTATTGTTTAATTTTTTTTTCTTTTGTATATGTTGTTTTTTGTTCTGTATTGTTTTTGTTTTTTTTGTAAAATTTATAAAACTTTTAATAAAAAAAAAAAAAAAAAAAAAAAAGTTTTCTGCAGGATCTAATGGCCTACTTCATTTCTCAAATTATTCACATAGCAAAAAAGGACAGCATTTTAAGAAAGAAGCCAGAAGAAAGCAATGCAGTAATCGTTGTTTTTTTTGTTTGTTTGTTTGCAATGTGGCTAAATAGTAAAACAATTGCAGAGTGGCATCAGTAGGATATGAGATGTGGTTTACACAAAATTTTTATGCATCCTCTATTTATAGGGTTAAGGAACCAGAGAATGAACGATCCACTAAATTAGTGCTTAGTAGAAATAGTTCAAGAGAAAATTCAAGCGCACCCATTCTTGACTTGCAATGCAAGACCAGATCAATCAGCACTTACCATTATGAATGAAAGGAGAACTAGAATCCAGAGGTGTTGGTGGGCTTTTAATCTTGTCACCACATTCAGAATCCAATTTCTTATCCTGCAGTGTGGTATTTTGCTTTGGCATGACATGGTAATAGGATGGAGCATATTTTGAAGAACTGCAACCTTTAAAAGTAACAATAGATTGTAAGAATCCTTTACCCTTGTTAAACTACTCTAATAGGTTGTGTACAAATACATTTGGGGATGATGCCACATTTCTAAAGAAAGGAATTCTGGCAGAGAGGCATCTGATACCGTGATGGCACAGTGGTTAGAATGCAGTATTCTGCCGACTGCCAGCAGTTTGATTCTCACCAGCATAAGGTTGACTCAGCCTTCCATAGTCGGTAAAATGAGGAGCCTGACTGTTGGGGCAATATATTGACCCTGTAAACTGCTTAGAGAGTGCTGTAAAGCACTGTGAAGCAGTATAGAAGTCTAAGTGCTACTGCTATTGATACAACTTTAAGTCTTCTAGCCTGAAATAAAATGCTTCTTATACACAGAATATGCACAGGTATATTCTCTCTGTTCCAATTACAGTTATGCTATATATTATTATACAACATAATCGTGTTAAAATCATTCTGCAACTTTTTAATGTGCCAAATTGTGAGAAAACCCACCTCTCTTTTTGCGTGATTCCTGAATTTCTTCACAAAGTTGTTCAAAATTTTCATCCATTTCTTCCTTTATCATAGCATAGGCTGTATCTTTGAGAAAACAGGCTCTATGCCTAATCAAACGATCTAAAACAAATACATAAGAAAATACTTTGTTATGAAGTTAATAGTTCCACAGAAAGGTCTGGTAAAAGTTTAATAAATGGTTAATATGAAGTTTAATACCTTTTAATAGCACCATTTAGGCTTCAAGTTACACTACTCTTAATGTCTTTTTTAATTTGATAAGAGAACAAGTTGGGTACAGCAGGCTTTTAAAACATCTGATTATTTAACGTAATATACAGGTGGTCCTTGACTTACAAAGCTTGTTTAGTGACAATTCGATGTTACAATAGCACTGAAAAAGTGTTTCACACATTTACAACTGTTGCAGCATCTCAAGACCATGTGATCATTTTCTGTGACCTTCTGCCAAGCAGAGTCAATAGGGAAGCCAGATTCACTTAACTACGGCTAGAAAAGTAAAAAAAAATGGGGCAAAATTCACGTAACAACTGTCTCACTTAGCAACAGAAATTTTGAGCTTAATTGTGATTGTTAAGTTGAGGACTACCTGTATAACAGTTTGCTTATACATTAATACTAAGGCTTACCTCCAGGATCTCTATCAGGATTGTACTCTAATGCATTGCTACAGATAAGGTCAATATCTTTTAGATAATCTTTGGCAGACAGATACTGGTGGAGATCAATTTTTGAAATAATGGTTGAAAGATCCATTGGCTGCTTGATGACTGTGACATAGTCTGGCACCTACAGGAGCATTGTAAGAAAAAAGTCTGAATATATCATCTGCCTTCAGGAGTAAAATAAGTTTACATTTCTGTATGTTTTAAGAATGGTTGATACCTGAAAATGTTGGCATTAAGGCTTTTGAACTACCTTTTTAAGGTCATATTTTGTATTCAATTTTTGCTGGGAAAACCAAAAGTCATTTAGTCAACTGCACAGTTCTGGAAATGTAACCAATTACTTATGACAACTTGGGAGAATAGGAGTTTGACTTGCCTATTCAATTGGAATCATTTTATCACTGGTTATGATCCCTACAGTTCCTAATCACAAGGAAGTTGCTCACCCTTGACACAAGACATACAAAACCGAATAAAAGAGAACAGAAGAAAGAAAACAGAACCAGAACTGGGTAACTGTCCTGCTGGACCAGACCAAAAATCATTGTAATTTTTAACATCTGTCAAGCATATAACCTTTCATCATCATGTACAGATTGTTCTATTGAGACTTATACAAGGTCCTGATATTTACGTTTTGGAAGGAGATATACAAAGCATGTGCCAAAATCCCTTTCTTCTTCCCTGATTCCTTTGAGAAGAGAGAAATGAAAAACATTCAACCCATGAACAAGAAGGTCTAAGAAGACAAATAAGAGAGCAGACAAAGGCAGAGGGTAAACGCAGAAAGGAAGAGAAAGGAATGCAAGCAAATGAAAGATGGGGAAATGCCAAGCAGGTTTTGATCAAACGGTAAGCAACAGAGGCAGAGAGAACACTTTTAACAGATCTGAGATCTTTTGTTGCCTTTAGTGAAGATGTACCCATCCCAGAATTGCTCTCAAATTTTGGTATTTTAAAATCAAGTTTACCATTTACAGTATTCATCTCGAGCAGCATTTAGGTTATTATTTTCATGTAAGTTTTGTCTGCATTCATTACTTTTTCTAACTGATATAGTTACAACCCTATGACACAGGGGGCCCCAAGTTCTGGTCCACAGCCCAGTCCCATCACAGTCCTTTCAGAAACAGGCAGCAGAAGTGGTTGGCAAGGGCACAAAGCTGCATTTATGAAAGCGGCGCCGCGCACATGAAACCACCCCCTTCTACCACCACCCCACTCCTGGCCCATCAAGCCAGAAAGGTTGGAGACCGCTGATCTAATAGCAACATTTGGCAAATTTCAAACTAAATTCGAACTTCATATAATCAACAATGGTCGATGATTATGGGCACAAAACTTTAATGAATCGGTTCCATTAAATACTTGGGAGATTATTTGGGTGAGGAATGTTAAATTTACACAAGCCCAAAACTTACGGGAAAATTTTTATAAAACGTTTTACTGATGGCACCTTGATCCACAAAAAATGTCTTGTATGTATTCAAACTTGCAGCCTAAATGTTGGAGATGTGGTTGCTTGGATGCTACTTATTATCATATTTGGTAGTTATGTAAAAATATAAAAGCTTTTTGGATTAAGATATGGTGGAATATTCAAAGAATTTTTAAAAGAAGGATAAAATTTACTCCACAATTGTTTTTGTTGGGTATTGTTTCCGACTGTGACAGTAAAGAAACTACATTAATGTTAAATCTAATTACAGCGGCTAGGTTGTTAGTAGGGCAATGCTGGAAGAAGGAATCTTTGCCTACTTTGCAAGAATGGTTTCTTAAAGTTTCTTATTTAGCGGAAATGGCAAAGATTTCGGCTTTTTTGAAAGATCAATCACAAGAGAAGTACCTTTTGGTATGGAAAAGATGGATAAATTTTATACAATACAAGTATGATATAAAAAAATATTACTTAGCTTTTGAATAATTTATATTTAAAGTTTAAGATATTTTTAGATATTTTTTCTTTTTCTAATTCCTTTTTTTTCTTTTCTTTTTATCTTCTTCTTGTTTCTTTTCTTTTTCTCTTTCTGTTTTTTAAGTATTGGTGTTAAAGTATTTTATGATTTGTTTAATTATTGTAACCAAATTTGTATATGGTTCATTTGTGTTTAAAATTATTTCTTTTAAATTTTAATTAAGCCTGTATTCAGCTCTGGGAAGGTTGGGGGAGGGTTGGGGGAGGGTTGGGGTGGGTTGGGGGAAGGGAACTTTTTTTTTTTGTAAAATTTAAAAATTTTCAATAAAAAAAATGGTCGATGATTGCACTGCGGAATGTACAAGAGAAGAAAACAAATTATTCTGAAACTTGTTACCTCATGCAAATCGACAGGTTTGGAAAAAGCTCTGAAGCGTTTATCAATGGCAAGTCTGTGTGTCACGTTTCTTAAAAAAATTCTGAGCTCACGTAGAGTATCTTCTTCTTGCTCCTCAAGCTGTTTGACTTCCTGTTCGGTCAGCTGCCGTGGTTCCGGTGGGGGAGCTACTGGTAATACCTCTAACGCCTGCAAAACTTAAGAAGGAAAACAGATTTGTAAAACATGTAGCTATTTACAAATCCACCTACAATAAGCTTTATCCAACGTATTCGCACCACATCTACCTGCTTTCTTTTTTGATACCGGTGATTTAACTGCTTGATGGAGAATTAAACTTTCAAAGAATCTCCTTCTTTCTTCAAAATTAGGCAAATGAACATCAAAAACCTCTCCAAAACCATCGACAAATAATTCCTTTACCTAAAAAAAGATTACATCATGTAAACAAATCAACAAGAGAAATAATGTATAAAAAAAAATCAAAGGGTAACTGAAGTTACTGTATCTGTAGTTAGGGCAAAATTCTAGAACTATTGAACTAATAATGCTTCATGCAGAAAGTTTGACAAAAATAAAGAGAGCAATAAAATACAATAATGGGAAACATTTAGAGTAATTCAACAACAGAGTTTTTGATAAGCAAGCAACACTGAAGTATGAGGCAAGAATGTGTGTGTATACATACTTTTTTGAAAAGAAAAACATTCTCTTAAAAAAATAAGGTGTGAATTAGGAGGGATTTTTAAAAAAATTCTTTATCCTAAGCTTGACTATGCTGCTAAACAAGGACAAAATCAGTTACAATAAGGTACAATGGATTATCCTATGAACAAACTGCACATACCTCATCTGGCAGAACTTCATGACATGTATCTGATGTTGCAAGGAGAAAAATAGGAGCAAAGGATGGAATGTTCTGTAACAGTGTAGTAAATGTTGCTTGCAAAGTGTGTCCAACCGTTCCCCACCATATATGAATATTTGGAATGTATATTATACTTGGTGCTGTTCTCTTAGCTTCACAGATCAACTAGACAAAGAAGACGTTTTAATCACTAAACAAACGCAGTTGTCCACTTTAGTAATTAACTAGTCATTTAACAGATCATAATTTAAACTATACTTATATTCCACAAGAGTTTGTGAAATAGCCAATTATGAGGGCTTCCGTTGATAAAATCAAGTTTTTAAACGCATGAAAGATTGTGGAAGAAGGTAAGAGAGGAGTCTAGTTTAAGAAGTAGCAACAGAGCCCAGAAGTAGAACTATGGAAATGAAACTGTCAAAAGCAAGAATATACAATATGTTTCATTAGCCGGAACCACAACAGAAACATTGTAAAAAGACTTGGCTTTATAGAGAGTCAATTAAGCCTGTAATAGGAATTTACACTGAGTTTTCAAGGTTATGCTTTTACTCGTGGCTAGCATTAAAGATACCTTTCTCAAATCAGGGTAGTTCTCACTTATTTTGGTTTGCCAGCTAGGCTTGACAAATCTGATCCATATCTTGTCTTGGAATACAGACTGCTAGCGATCGTTTCGTCTTGTTCTTGAAAATAACAAATTTGAAAGATGGAAACGAATCTTTGTTTTGAACTATTCAGTGGAAGATTGCCATGAATTTTGGATTTTAAATTTCCACTTGAAATCAGATAATGTTTTGAAAAACAGACTGGACAAGTTACAAGAAATAAACATTGTCTGGATTTCAGTCAAAAATGACCCTAATGTGACAAAAGATTCTGGCATGTAAAAAAATTCTCCAGCCTCTGCCCTCTTAAGATTGCAGGCAGAACTACTAAAAAGTCAGAAGCAAACTCTTGTTCTCCAATCTGTTCATACTGAAATTGCCAGGAAGAAGGAATTTCTATTTCCTGGAAATTTAACTTGGTAACCACTGGAAGAGAGGTAGCATCCGTCTCCAAGGTTGCTATTCTCTGTAGGAATAGGGAAAATGTTTACAGGTAGTCCTTGACTTACGAAGGCAATTGGAGCCAAAACGTCTTCTTAAAAACGAAATGGTAAAAGACAATAAAATACCTGTGCACATGTTTCTTCAGGGGTTTTGGAACTGACACCAAAGAGAATAGAAAGGTCTAGTGTATAAACAGGAAACTTTTCCAAAGCATGTATGACTGCTGGAGCCAAATGAGAGGCTTGTCCATATTCTGGCTTCCCACTAATTAAGAGTCTTGGTCGGCAAGATGTTGGTTGGTGATAAGCATTTCTATTAAAAGAAAAAAAGAAAACAAGGAGCTCCTAACTCAACTCAAATATTAGCTTTTCGTTCATGTAAGATCCAAGATCAGCCTGAAACTTCAAGTAATTATTTTTACTTAACAAATTTTAAATATCCGAGCCCCATTTTTAAATCAAAACAGTAAAGGATGTAATAAAGTATTTCAGTTCATTCATATATAGATATATGTAGTGCTTCAACAACTAAGCTATCACAAACTGGCAAAAACTGCAAGCATAGGTGACCTGTATAGTTTTTGATTTTGTTTTTTTTAAATTACCCGTATGCATACCAAAAATACAAAGTTAAATATCTCCATCTTTTCTCCTTAAAAATTAATCTGTGATAGCATCAGTAAATACCCTTTTCTCACTCTGCTTTTCATTGTTCTAATTCATATATTTATGTACAAGTTCATCCAAAAGCTGTGCAAAATAATACCCTTCTTTTAAATTTTGGTACCGATCAAGGAACGCAAAGCAATGAATAAATCTTATTCAGTAGGGAAGGAAACCTAAAACATGCATGAAAACAGTACACATTAGGGGTTTCTTTGGGGGGGGGAGATTACCATGGATCACCCACCTATTAAAATTAAGAAAATGTGTCCGCTTTTGAGAGCCTTTCTGAAAATGTCCTGTTTCAAATACCGGTGGTCCTTCTTCATCGCTGTATAGCAGATCAAGTTCTGATGCATGATTAGCAAAATCTTTAAAGGAAACAAAAAAGCAAAGTTTTTCATGTGAATATTGCATCTTATTTCCAAGGTTAATTTAAGATTTTTTTGTTCTCACTGGGTCATTGAATCTTATTTCTAAGGCCAATTTTAAATTTTTATTTCAACACAGGCAACTAAAGGGAGTAAGTTGTCACGAAGCCCGATACCAACTTTCTAATGAAAATACAAATAAAAATGAAAAAAAGGCCTCAGAGTACATTATGTACTATCTATTAAATTACAGCTCAAATGTACATATTTTAGACACTTATTTTTGCTTTTTCTTAACATTTTAATCAAACTGGATTATTTAAATTTTAAATAAACTGGATTATTTAAAAGTACATTCTACTCTAGGGGTCCCCAACCCCTGGGCTGTGACCTACCACCGGGCCTTGGTCCGTTCGGAACCGGGCTGCACAAGCAGCGGATACTCATGTGTGAACCTCCATTTGTGTGAGTGGTGGGCACACGCACCCGTTCGGGCAAATGGAGCTGTGTGCACTCACATCTGCCACTCATATAGAGCCATCCCCTCCCTCCTAGGCCACCAAGCTGGAAAGGTTGGGGACCGCTGTTCTATTCCACAAAATATAACATGCCTATAATTTTGATGGAATTAGAACAATCTTTAATTAGTTTTCATGGTTTCTATGTAAAATAGCTAGCAGGAAAACTGTTGTTGGGAAGCAATTATTCACTAAGGGCCATGGGTATCTATCTATTCAGCTGCAGTGGTGTTTCACAATAAGCTAGTTCTTAACTCTTCTGTTTTCCTCTGCTGTTTGCTGCATCGCAGAAACATACATCGTGGGACAACAGACAGGACCATTTGTTTTACTGGCAAACCTATTTGGCTGATCAATGTTATTTTGGTTACTTATATCAATTGTTTTTTTTTTCCATTGATAAAATAGAGCGGTATATTGGTGGAAAAATAATTGAACAATGCCAGATACAATAAAATACGATACTCCAGATTGTATTGTATTGTCCCTCCATTCCTTACTCAACGTCCTGGTCTTTTAACTTGTTTTATGTTAAGTTATTATCACATCAATCTTATTTTACTTCTTGAGCACAGTTGAATAGTTTTTAAATACTGTTCTATAGTTTGCACAGTACTACAGTATTTCTTCTAACTTTTTTAGATATTTTAAAGGTTTAGAGATTTCCCTGTCCAGTAGTGACCAACTCATGGGGGCTTTGTTCATCTCTGATTCTCAGCCGAGGAAGCCTGCACTGTTGGAGATGTTTCCATCATCATGTAGCCAGAATGAAAATATGGAACGCAGTAACTTTACCACCGAAGTGGTACCTGTTTGTCTATTTGCATTTGCATGCTTTGGAACTGTTAGGTTGGCAGGAACTGGAACAAGTAACGGAAACTCACCCTGCTGCTTGGTGCTCAGGTCTCAAACCTGGGCTGACAGCTTTCCAGCTGACAAATGCAGTGCCTTAACTGCTGAGCCCATCACACCCTCTTAGATATTTTACAATATTTTCTTTTTTTATCCTAAATAATTGTGATTCTTTTGTTTTACTTGCTGATGAATGACTGAATAACGATTAACTGATTGTACAATAAACATTCCAATTATTAGATCAATATTTATAAGAGAGGAGGAGGAGGAAGCTTTAGTTAGTAAAGGGGGCATACTTATTCCTTTCTCCGTCTCTGCTTTCTTATGAAACTAGGTATCCGATATGGATGACTGAGATGATTACAATAATTTCTGGGATGAGTGCACCAGGTAATTTAATTAAAATATTCAGGCTAGTTCCATAGCTGAAAATAATACTACCATATTTTATTTATTTACTTATTTTTATCCTGCCTTTATTTTTACAAATAATTCAAGGCAGAAAACATATCTAACACACTTTCCGTCTCCTATTTTCCCAACAACAATCTGTGAGGTGGTTGGGCTGAGAGAGAGATTCGCCCAGTCACTCAGCTGGCTTTCATGGTGAAAGTGGACAGCCTCCTGCTCTTCTAGCCTGGTGCCTTAATCAAGCGGTCCCCAACCTTTCCAGCTTTGTGGACCAGCGGGAGAGAGGATGGTGCCACATGAGCGGCGGGCGAGTGTGCATAGCTCCATTTGCGCTTAGAGCTTCGCGTGCGCACTCCCCATCACTCGTGCATGTGTAGCTATATGCGCGCACTCGCCCACTGCTTCTATGGGCCAGTTCCAAATTGGCCACGGCCCTGTAGTGGGCTGTGGCCCAGGAGTTGGGGATGCCTGCCTTAGCTATTAAACCAAAATGGCTCTATTGTCCAGCATCTTGATTCCATTAGTAATTTGTTAATGACCACCATTAAAACAGCTTCTCCAATTGTCTGACTTTCATGCTGCTTGGGAAGCCAGGAAGTCGTATTCTTAAAACGTCTGGACAACATGGATTCGGAAAGGATATACTAACATTTTTGCTTGTACACAACTCATTCCACAGCAAACAGACCTCTATCAAAAACTGCAAGTAAATAAACTTTACTGAATCTTACTGGTTTTTTTTTTTTTAATTAATCTGGTTAACTAAAAGATCACTCTGCAGATTCTTTTCCACCCCTTCCTTCAAAGAGAAGAGGAAAAGGTAAAGTCCTTCAGTGCTAATATTTTATTAAAATGAGGGTGACTTAACTATTAGTCCTAAATTTATTCTGTTTCAGAAAGCAAGAAATTTAAATACCTGATTTATTCCCTCCTTTCTGTGCCAGTTCTGCATGTGGAAATACATTTTGTACTACCTCCATGATCCTTTGCAGTGCATTTTCAAGCAATGGTTTTGAAATTGTAGAGAGTGCTTGGCCAGGTGAGCTTACTGCCCGCTGAGAAGCAGGTATAGTCTTTTGCATAGCAACCACAAAATCTTTAGCCATTATGTTAATAGAAGAGATATCTAGCTGCAGCTTCACGCTGCTGGTGTAAATCTGAGGATAACGTCGACGCAAGGCACACAAGGCTGCCTCCGTACATATTGATTTAATATCAGCCCCACAGTACCCTATAAAGAAAAACATTTGTATTAAATATCTTTAAATAATCAGTTTAAAGCCATTTAATGATACATGAACCATGTAAGAAATTGGGAAAGTTCTTCTCTCCCTGAAGGAAAGAATCTGCCATCACAAGACTGGTAACTGAATATAGAAATGTTTCCCTTTTTTAAATCCATCTGGGCATTATGCTTTACAGATGTTTCTAAAGTGTGTTTCCCAACATGGGCAACTTACAGGTGTAAAAAAGGAGAATTTAAGAAATAAAAAGGAATGCATATATTTGTGAATAGATGCAAAAATAGTAGGTATATGCATATCTATCATGCTACTTATTAGAATAAGTACTGTCATGTAAGACAGCCTGATTGGTATGATGATCAAGTCATGAGGCTAAAGACTGTAAGTACTGCCTTAGGTCCAAAGCCAGGAAACCCCTTCTCAAAATTGTGCTGAGAAAACTGCAGGGACTACTTCAGGCAGCTGTGAGGAGTCAAGACTGACTTAAAAAAAACTGCAGAAGATTATTAAGTAACACCCCCCCTTAAGTTATATTGATAAGAAAAAGATACCTATTTATATTGACTATTCATTTTTCTTGCAAGCCATCCTTGCTTCTACAATGCATTTTAAAAACTTCTTTCCCAGAAACTCATGAACTCCTCCAATTATTATCTTTTTGATCTTCATTCCTCCCTCATATATGTCTTGCAATTCAATCCTAATTTATTCCCTTAAATGATGGAACTACTTCAAATGTCTTTGTCGCTTGCTATTTGTATTCAGTTCATATTTAGTACTCATTTCTCAGTGATTCCCTTGTTTAATTATACACTTTTTATATCTGCCAAGCCTCCAGCAAGCAAGTCATTTTTATGGTTCCCTTAATGTATCTAACTTCCATTTCATTACAACAAATGGGATAGAAAGATGGTCTCATGGGCTTTAGCATTCTTTAGTAAGTATTCTACCAAGATTAAGTACATATGTCAAATTGCTCCGCTATTTATATATAATCATTTCAGCTCATAACCATCATTTATATATAATTTACAATCCCTCACTCAATCTTTTCTGTCAAGCACTAAAGAATAAAAGCAGGCATACACTGCTTTCTGGCAGTCAACTAAAGTGTAAAAAAATCCCTCTGCAATACATTAGAAATTCTTCCTTGTATTCTGTTTCATGTATTTAGTTTACTAGGAAGTGTACACAGCCTCCACCTTCACTGGTTGGAACCACCATTGGCTCTCCTTGCCCTCACCCTATGCATCCCAGGGCTGCAGCTTCACCCAGAACCTGGATCCCAGGCCACCAGCAGAAGGACGAAGATGGCAAAGGTCAGTTGGGGTAGTGGAGTGGGGCAGTATTTATGGCAAAGTGTAAGGTACCCAAAAGCACTGAGCTGGGGCTCAAATTTTAATCATGTGATTGGGGATCAATTGTAACTTTGAACAATCACTGGGCAAATGATCATAAATCAAGGACTACCTGTATCCCTTGCCTAATTTTTTTCTCTTAATTTTTTTTAAAAGATACACTTCTATAAATCATGACATTATTCTGAGCTTTCTATGCACATTGCCAGTTTCCAGCGACTACTAGGAAAATTCTTTACAGCAAAAGCAGATCAAGAATGGGACCAATTGCTTATGCAGCAGTCTTTTATTATTGGGTTTAAGGAGAATCAACAGTTATTATTGCTGTTATATTTATAGCCCATCTTTATTCTGTACAACTCAACCCAGCATACATACTCCTTTCCCCTCTTAGTTTCCTCACAACCACCATCCTTCCTGTGAGGTGGGTTAAGCTAAAAAAAACCTGGCCCAACGCTACTCAGCTGGCTTTCATGCCTAGGGGAGGACCAGAATTTATGGTCTCCAGTTTCTAATCCAGCACCTTAATCGCCGTACAAAAATAGATGCTCAGAGATGAAGCTCGTCATTAACTTGTGCAAATATACAGTAGTGGCCAAAATTGTGGAAACCTTTTGGGAAAAGTGTACAGTAGAAATGCCACCTTTGGTTAAGTTTCCACCCATTTTTCTTCTAATTTCTTTATAACTGTAGCCTTGTTCACTTAATAATACTATTTTACATCGCTTTCTGTGTGACCAATCAACTCTTTGCACCATTACTTTAATTTTATTATGTTTTACAAGCTCACTAAATGAAAGAACACAAAAAAATCCCAATCAACTTGATAGTGATCACATAACACACTGACAAATGTCCTCCTCTCAGCTTCAATACATGACATCAATAACGGAATCCTACTTTGATCTGATTGGTTCATTGCCAAAACAAGATGACACCTGATTGGCTCTCTAAATATTCATGCTTATTGGCTGCAATCAGATGAAGGAAAGCTACCTAATATCAACCTAAGCAAGTTATGCTTCCTTTTTCTGTTATTTGGCTATAGCTTTTCGCAGAATATAGTACAGATAATTGAACAAACTTTGTTGCATTACATTCTTGATTAAATTATCTTTCCATTGATATATAATTTTATGGTACTACTCCCAAAAAAGTGGTGTTATTAGCCATCAAACCTCAAAAATACACTTTTCCCAAAAGGTTTCCACAATTTTGGCCATTACTGTATAATGAAATACCTGCACACATTCTAAATAATTACAAAAATCAGGTCAAAGCAGAATATGTAAAACTATATTTCCAAGCAACTATACAAAACAATATCTTTGGAAAGCGATTGTGCAAAATATTTTGAATGCCTGTTCTTACCAACACATTTTTCAGCAACCTCCTGTAGAAATATTTCTGATGGCTTAGGGGTCCATTCTCGTGTATGGATCTTAAGAATCTCCTTTCTTGCCTAGAAACATAAATGGTTTTTTAAAAAAGTAAAAAAGAAAAATGCTTTAAGCTTTCTTAATCTTACAATATCAAATATTCCAGTTCCTGATCATGAATGCTCTATGCTTACATTAACAGCAGCTTTTTAAATAGAGGAAAACTACTGTACTGTTCATTACTATAATTCTTCAATGTAATTCTAATTTATGTAACAAAATTACTTTGGAAAGAGGTAACAGACAGTAAGGTTTATGTGATTTTTATCTTAATACAAGATAAAAATTCAAATGGGCAGACATGTTTTTCAGAAAAAAGTCACAAAGTAGAAATAACCAAACAGTAGCAGCTGCAGCAGCTATGAGAAACATGGCTCCAATATTAGAATATTAAAGTTGATTGAAAAATGGCATTGCCTACATGACAATTCTATATATGATGTGATATAATTTGGAATATAAAAAGATCATTGGGCTATAATTTAAAATAAGGGAAACAAAACAAAAATGATTACTTCAATCATTTTATTTAGCATAATAAATATAACAGTGATAAGACTACTCTCTGTTTGAAGTGTAATTATATAGCTATATATAATTTTCAACTGCAAAAAATTGAGTATCTGTTGTTCAGGAGCAAAAGAAGACAGAATTCTTTTGGTCTTCCCAAAGGTATTTAGTGACCCACAGTAGTAAAGATGATACAGAGTTGAATGGAAATTACAATATTAACAATAAGATTGTTTCCGGTGATGTCCTATAGTTTTCTATTTCAGTCTAATTATTTTCTTAAGTTAGATTTTAATGGTCTCATTTCAAACTGAAGAGTTGTTGGGAAATGCAAAGAAAGGCAGCACCAAGTATGTTACCACCTTAGGATGAAGCATTTCAGAAAACCATTCCACTAAGTTACAATGGAATGTATTTCAATCTGATACATTATGTGTTTGGTGAGTAGATTGATGGAGCTAATACAGGATAGGCAGGGGTAGGCAACCTTGGCTCTTTTATGACTCGCGGATTTCAACTCCCATTCTGGGAGTTGAAGTCCACGAGTCATAAAAGAGCCAAGGTTACCCACCCCTGGGATAGGGTTAACTCTTCTTCTAGGAGGCAGGGGGAAGATCCCTTTGAGCAACCAATTTAAGAAAAACGTGCAGCGGATCAAGTCAACTGGCAGCACACCAAAGAAGGCAGAAGAGAGTGCAGAGCAATAGCACTTATATATCGCTCCATAGTGCTTAACAGAAATTTCTGAGCAGTTTCAATGTCAGCATAACCTTTCTTTCTTGATTTAGGGTGACTGACCAAATGAAAAATAGAAGAGAACACAGGAAATATATTTATTAGAAACACAGTAATATCTCACTCTGCACAACCCCAACTTTCTCCTTTTGCCATAATTATAGACATCCAGTTCAATTCAAGTGAATGCTGTACGTTCCAGTCCCTAATTGAAAGAAGGATTTAGACACAGCTGCTCTGTATGTCTAACGTTTATTGCTCTATAGTCTATACCACAGGTCAGCAACCTGCGGCTCCGGAGCCGCATGCGGCTCTTTGAGCCTTCCCCTGTGGCTCCCAGCCTCCTCTGCCTTTGCAGAGAGAGACAGAGACAGAGAGAGGCAATTGCACTTCCCTGCTTCTGTGTGTGTGTGTGTGTGTGTGTGTGTGTGTGTGTGTGTGTTTTGTGTGTGTGTGTGTGTGTGTGTGTGTGTAAAAGAGAGTGCACTCACAGTGTTCTCCGAGGAGCTGAAAAGCTTTCTGGGCGGAGCTCCTCCCTTTGCTGCGTCTCTGAAGGAAGCAGGAAGCTGGAAGGGCAGGAGAGAGCTAGCTAGCCCAGCTAGGCTGACTCAGGAATTCTGGGAGTTGAAGTCCATGAGTCATAAAAGAGACGAGGTTGCTTGTTGGACAACAGCTTGAAGCTTGCCAGGTGAGCAGCAGATAGGAGGGAGGGGAGAAAGAAAGAGAGAGAGAGAAAGAGAGAGAGAGGGAGGGAGAGAGAGAGAGGAAAGAGAGAGAGAGAGAGAGAAAGAAAGAGAGAGAGCGGGGGAAGAGGAGTGGCAGACCAAGGGCAGATAGAGAGGGAGGGAGGGAGAGAGAGAGAGAGAGACCCTTTAGACATCTAAAATGAAGATAACACTGCATATATCCTTTTTTTACCTGTGTGTGTATGTGTGTGTGTGTGTGTGTGTATACACATACACACACAAACACACACACACCTATAATAAAGGTAAAAAAGGATATATGCAATGTTATCTTCATTTTAGATATCAAAAGGGTTTTGCGGCTCCCGGTGTTTTGTTTTTGGTGGGAAACGGGTCCAAGTGGCTCTTTAAGTGTTTTGGGTTGCCTACCCCTGTCTATACCAGTGATGGCGAACCTTTTAAAGACTGAGTGCCCAAAAACTGCCTTGCCCCTGCCCAGCCCCCGCCGCTCCTGCCCGCAGGGCCACCCACCACCTCCACAGCCCACCACAGCAGATTGCCCAGGCGGCCCAGCAGTGTCATGGCGGCCATGTCATTCGCACCCCGCAGCATCATCTGTACACGATGGGGCGCGAGGGCGAAGTCTTGTCCCTGCTGCCCGGCTGTATGTCCTTGGCTGTGCTGCTCTGCGCAGGCTGTGCCCAGAGCGACTCTCCTCTGGGGGGGGGCTGCTGGTGAGGAGGGGGCCACAGGGTGGCGGGGCTGGGGCAACGGTGTGTGTGCCCACAGAGAGGGCTCTGAGTGCCATCTCTGGCACCCGTGCCATAGGTTCGCCACCACTGGTCTATACAATGCTCTATTGTGGTAAGCCGAAGCTAATTATTCACAAGTAGTGGAATTTCTTACCTCTTTATCTGGTAATGTAAATAGGAATTCTCTGTCAAAACGTCCAGGTCTTCTCAAAGCAGGATCTATGGAATCCAATCTGTTTGTAGCACCGATCACCACAATCTCACCTCTATTGTCTAAGCCATCCATCAATGCAAGCAACGTAGACACAATTGAGCTTAAAAACAAAATTTTAAAATATGTTATCCTTTACATGGTAGAATCCACAAGACCTATTTTAAATGTCTGGGAAAAAAAGTGATTTTAGAGCAAGTCTTCACAATCCTTTTCAGACTGAGGACTATGTTTTGCTTAACATGGCACATCAGAAATACTGTCTTTGGGGAAAAAACCAGGGTATAAAGCAAAAGCATAAAATATACATAAAACAGATACCAATAAATAAATATTGTTAAATATGATTATTAATTACATGGTTCATTTTCAAGGATTGCAGGAATGGTCCTTGATGCAGCACTGTCGGCTGTGAGGGTCACGTTGAGGAGAAATTGACTTTTGCTTAACCCTGACAAGACAGAGCAGCTCTGGATTTTGCCCTTTCCTGAACCAGGAGTCCTTGCTCCCACTTATGCTAAAATTAGGCCAGGAGTAGGCAACCTTGGCTCTTTTATGACTCGTCGACTTCAACTCCCAGAATTCCTGAGCCTGCATGGCCGGCTCAGGAATTCTGGGAGTTGAAGTCCACGAGTCATAAAAGAGCCAAGGTTGCCTATCTCTGCATTAGGCACTCCTTGCTTGAATTAATGCATTATGCTTTACATGGGGGCTGCCCTTGAACACTACTTTAAAGCTACAAATGGTCCATAATACAGCAACATGGACAGTATTGGTGTTCCTAAGTTTGCCCACGTTACACCTCTTTGTGCAAGCTGCACTGGTTCCCAGTTCCCTTCCGGGTACAATTCAAATAGCAATAGCACTTAAGACTTATATACCGCTTCACAATGCTTTACAGCAGAGGTTCTCAACCTGTGGGTCGGGACCCCATTTGGGGTCGAACGACCATTTCACGGGGGTCGCCAAACAACGCAGTCCGCCATTTTTTTCCCCCTTTCCTTAGCTGTGCTACTCCCTTTTATTCTATTGGCTTTTGAAAGCCAATAGAATAGACTCTCTTGAATAGAGTCTAATTCTATTGGCTTTCAAAAGCAATAGGAATTGTCCAGGCTGTCTCTGCCCTGCTGAGCCCGCCAAAAGTCCCATTCTGCAAACGGTGTTGCACCAGTTGAGTAGTCCTCGACTTACGACTAGTTGAGTAGTCCTCGACTTACGACCGGTTGGGTGGGGGGGGGTCGCGGCATTAAAAAGGTTGAGAACCACTGCTTTATAGCCTTCTCTTAAGTGACTTAAGGCTGGGCTTTTCACCCAGGTGCTGGGATAGGACAGGATAGAATGAGCATAATTAAAGCTGGCTGCGGAGCATCCTAAGGAGATCCTTAGGGGCTTTGGTTTCTGATTGATTGATGGTTATGTTTTAGAGTTGTTGGGTTTTACTGATGTTGTGAATTGCCTAGAGTTGCTTAATAGGAACAAGTACACACACCTTTCAAAACAATAAACAAACATGTTTCTGGAAGTGTGTTATCTGTAACAAAAAATATTTTTTTTCTGGACCCAATCCAGCCCCAAAACAGACAAACAACCTTCCCAACAGCTGAGTTAGTCCCTTCTGGAAGAGATGTTCCAGAAACAAACCAGTTCATTTTTGCATTTCTATATTACTAACAAATTGGTGTAGAAAACTACGTTTTAATCATTTTTTGAAGCACTCTTAGAGATATACACAAAAGATTGTATGAAACTGCAGGATTTCATTTTTTTAAAAGATAGCTGAGGTACATTTCAGATCAGATTTTTTTCATAACATGATAACAGAGAAAAGCTAGAAAATATATAGTAATCTGCAGATGAAAGCCACCCCAGCGAAAATCTGCAAAGTTTTCAGATATATTATACTTTCATGCATGATGTAAAGAGTTTATCAAACATCTGCATATCACTTGATCAAAAGTACTGTTATTTAGGTTGGCAAATAACTAAATACTATCTTTCCTTGCTTATTTAACTATTTCTGTCCTAATTTTCTCAAAATAGAATGGATCCAAGGTTCAGCTTACCTTTTACAATCTTTTGAACTTAACCCATCATATTGAAGTTCAAAGAAATTTTTAAAGAACTATAGTTTAATTACAAACAACATACCTGTGAATCTGATCTTGTCTGCTGGACCGTACAGGAGCAAGGCCATCTATCTCATCAAAGAATATAATTGAAGGACGCATCTGAAAGGCCTAAAAAGAGAAATTCAAATTAATTACGATTCAAATAGCTATGCAGAACACAAGATTTTATTTATTTATTTATGAGACTTATATACCGCTTTAAGTGCAAGCACTCTCTAAGCGGTGTACACCAGTAAGCAATGTATATATATATTTACATTGCCCCCAACAATCTGGGTCCTCATTTTACCTACCCCGGAAGGATGGAAGGCTGAGTCAACCTTGAGCCGGTGAGATTTGAACCGCTGACCTGCTGAACAGTCAGCTAAAGTGGCCTGCAGTACTGCACCCTAACTGCTGCGCCACCTCGGCTCATATACAGATACAAAGAAAGCAAAATTACCTGGTCAAACAGCAGACGAAGCTGTCGCTCAGATTCACCCACCCATTTACTGAGACAATCAGCACCTTTTCTCATGAAAAAGGCTATTCTTCTGTCTCCTTGACTGCACTCATTAGCAAGTGCCCTGGCAACAAGAGTTTTTCCAGTACCCGGTGGACCGTAGAAAAGGCAGCCCCTGGAAGAATTCAAACTTGTAGTTAAAGTTAGCACACTCCACCTAATCACTTTAAGACTTTGGCAATCAGATTTTTAAGAAAAACCTACAAGCAGCACATAAAAGATACAGAGCTTATTACACTGATGTTCTTAGTGATCAATATTGGTGCCTATGAATTTGGAGGTATGAGCATGCTAATTACGGTAATAATCCTGTCCTCAATGGTAACAAAATGCAGCCGGCTCAGGGCATTTTCTCACAAACACAAGAATGTCCTCACTATTGCTTCAGCTATTTTTCAGAAGTTACTCATCTTAACTGAAGGAAATCTCACTTCTTGTTTAGAAGTTTAACTTCTGGAAAACCACAAACCAATTGTGGAATAGTCAGTCACATTTTTTTTATCATATTTATATAGCACCCATCTCACAAAGGTGACTCTGGGCAGCGCATAACGAACAGCTAAAACCACATATATATATAAAAAACAAAGATAGGCAATATATAAAAGAACAAATCAATACTAGATAGCTTAGAAATCTTGGCGTAGAAAGAATAAAAATAACCAATTCAGCAATGGAGCTATCTGAGTATGTCTCCATTTAGAAATTTCCCAGAATGCTAGATTTTACATATATGTAATTGGGAGATCTCAGAATTTCTCCACTTGAAATTCCATAGGGTATCTGAATATTGTACTTAAGGATCTATACATTTCCTGTAACAGATCCCCAAACTTCTGGGTTCTAAATTAACAAGCCAGATGCCATGGGCAAGTTTTTATCCATGATTATGAACTCAAATGCTCTGCTGAATAATTTTCTGTGAATTTCCTTTCGTATGAGATAAGAACTCAGAGGTGGCAACCATGCCTTTGGACACTAAAGTAACAGACTCTTTGTTAAAATTACAGAAAGGATCATGAAAGCTGAGAAATGTAGAACAGGACTGTACATGCTACCAACAATAAAGAAGATGGAAATTTTAATCATCTTTATCTTACATATTTCATTTCAATTTTTTTAAATGTTTGTCTTTGCTATCCTTTCTCTTAGTACTAACAAACAGGAAGTTATTCAAAAAAAATTAAATTCTCAAATCAGCTTCACAATTACAATAAGCATGGCCCTGAAGAGTAGAAACAATCCAGATTTTAAATTTTCAGTGATCTGTATGCTTTGCAGTGTTAACTTCCTGTTGAAATAACCTACAAGTTTTTGATATGCATCCTTATATGATTTCAGGAGTTCTAAGAGCAGATGCAGACATGACAGAATGAAATGAAACCAAAATTATCAATTGGCTGCACTATTTATGAATCTCTATGGCTCTTCAGAAGGATGCAATATGGATGGATTTCCCACTAAAGGATAAATAAATGTGCAAATATAATAGAAACCAACAATCTATTTATTTAAGCAATCAGAGATTGTCTCCAACAATGAAGCTAATTAAAAAAAGAATAAAAGGGAGCTTGCAAAACTTCTAGGGGGATGTTTTTGGTGATGCTGATTCAACTAAAGCTACTCTGAACAGTTTTGATAAAGGCTGTAAACAAATGCAAAACCCATACATAGCATTTAGGACTACTCTTTTGTCCAGATTTTTTTTAATGGTTATTTTCTCCTATATTTTGTGCTTTTGTGTTGGTTGCTATATTTACATTCTCTTAGCTCCAATAATTACTTCAATTTTTAACCTCTGTAAATAGTATAATTTCTTATTTCCCAATTCTTAATTTGATCTTTCTTAATTAGGACTTGTTTATATTCTGCATTATCTCTTGTGGAAGTCTGGCTATAATAATAATTTGAAATAACAAAACTTTACACAAAAACAATTCAAGGACACTTTCAGGTTCCTTTTAAAGTTTGGGTACTTCTTAATAATAATATAGTATAAATTAATATAATAAAAACTTAGAACACATGTATATTTTTTGTAAACTACTATGACTATAGTAAATCTTGCCAGTTTTAACATGCTACACAAATTGATCTAAACAGTGCATCAAAGTGATTAATAAGAAATTATCTTGCCTAAAGATCTTAAGAAACTCTCTATCCCAAGAAAGTCCAAATTTTAAAAAGACCTTAACATCCAATAAAAGGAAATAGTTTAAAGTACTACCTTGGAGGCTGAATCTTGAATCTCTCAAATACTTCTGGATAAAGTAGTGGGAAAACTACCATCTCCTTTAAAGCTGAAATATGATCAGAAAGTCCACCCACATTATCAAATCGTACCTAAAAAGGGAGATAGTTGACAAATGAAAATCACAAAAATCATAGCCAAAGTAAAAGCTGAAAGTTAGCTGTGCGGTCCTTACAAGTGTCATTTAAGTTATTGCCAATATGTTAAAGAACATCTCAATCTATATGATGTCTAGGACAGGGCTTTTCAATCTTTTCACCCATTGTACCACTTTTAGGATATAGCAATATCAGAGTACCACCAGTCGCCTAGCAAAGTGTCAAAAACTTGATGACCAAAAGCAAAAAACAAAAAAACCTGAAGTACAGGTAGTCCTCGACTTACAACAGTTCGCTTAGTGACTGTTTGAAGTTACAATGGCACTGAAAAAAGTGCCCCCCAAGCCACATCTGATTGGCAGCGCTCTTCCTCCTGTCCGAGGTTTTCATTGTTGTGAGCATTTCTGTTGAGGATTGGCAGCGGGGGTGTTTGGTTTTTATTCCCCCATCTGCTGGGTGGTTGCAGCAGGTTTTGGTCACTTCACATGACCCTGGGACACTGTGACCGTCATAAATATGAATCAGTTGCCAAGCATCTGAATGTAAATCACAAGACCCTGGAGATGCTGCAACATTCCAGCTGATCGGCGCTTCTTCTGGGCTCAGCAGAAGTGCCAGAATCAGTGTCGAGTTCCAGCTGGAGCCTGGCACTGATCCTGGTGCTTCCACTGAGCCCTGACAGCCCTGAAGAAGTGTCAATCAGCTGGAAAGTGGCACTGATCCTGGCGCTTCTGCTGAGCACCGACAGCCCTGCAGCTCCAGCCATCTCTCGCTCAGGCTTGTGCAGTGCTGCCACCAGTTCAGCTCATTCCCCTCCCCTGCTACCACTTTTCTAGGATGGTCGCGTACCACCTGCCAGGTGCCAATGTACCACAGGTGGTACCCGTACCACTGGTTGAAAAGCCTTGGTTTAGAAATTAACAATAACTTGATATCATACAATTAGCCAAACAAGAATAGCTATTTTTTTTTATGTCAGAAAGTAAGATATCAAATCCTTACTGAAGTGTCTATTTGCATTGGATCAACATCAGCCAGGCTTGCTCCAATTTTCATTCGATCTCTGTGGATTCCCTTCAACTCATCTTTTTGAAAATTTAGTGGAAGGCACCTAGTATGGGAATTAATAGTTATTGAAAGTGCTGAAGTAGAAAATACAATTTAATTTAGCCAAAATTTAAAACCATGAAAAACAAATAGATGTAGCTTCATAATTAACGTTAAATTTGAAATCTTGTTTTACATAGCAATGAGTATACAATTCCAATGTGACAAACAACTGTTAAATCCTGATAGCATTTAATTATTGAAAGCTAGAATTCACCATTTTTTCATTGACAATATTTTAGACAGAATCCCCTCAATGTAATCTCTGGAAAAAAATATACTACCCACTTTGAATAAATACCTGCTCAGTGCTTTGTTGCGACTTCTCTTCCTACGCCTCTCAAAACGTTCTTCATCATCAGATGATGACGAAGTTGTGGAATCACTATTATGAATTGCATGCTTTCGCCTATTTTTTAAAAAAATAAGTATGAAAATGCATGTTGTGCAAGTATTGATATATTAGTAAATACATGCTGAATATGAGTGGATATGAGTGGTTGAGCCGAGTAGAAAAAGGGTGGAAGAATAAGGAGGGGGTATAATTAAATCCATGTTGGATTTCCTCCATGAATCTAAATTGGCTGAATACATAGTCATGGTTATTCACTCTGACATAGACTGACAAGCAAAGCATAATTTTAATTTATACTAACAAACTGATATTTGACACTGTATAATATGTAAACCAAGTTATCAAACCTCTCTTGAAAACAATATTATGAGGACATACATGTATTTGTCACTTAACAACCATTCCATTATAATGGAGCTGAATAAGGAGACAAGTCCTCAAAAATCTTGAAAAATGTAGAAGATCCCATCTTCAAGATTCACACAAAGCCAGTATATTTCTTCCTAATATATGCTGATTGGTGTTTGTGTTTACAAATATCAGTAGTCCTCAATTTTTAACAACCATTTGAAGTTACAACAGCACTGACAAAAGTGACTTAAAACCACTGCAGTGTCCCCATGGTTGCAAGCTCAGACAGTAAAGTGTATTCTATAATAAACTATAATTAAACTTTTGCTAAATTACGGGGTACAAGCAACACATGAAGCATTGTTGCTACTGTATATCTTGCACACACAAAAACATACCTATTTATTTTTTTACAGAAAGGGCTCCGTGGTCTTGCAGGACTAAAGGGGAAACCTTGTCTTACTGGAGAGGCTGCATCATCATAAAATAACTTAGGCTTCTTCGGATGCCTGGGCTCTGTTAACAATATCAAATTTTTTTTTTAAAAAAAGAAGATATTAATATTCTTGCTTCTACAATAGATAATCAAAGTAGATCACAACCTACTTCTTGGTAAGCTAGAAAAATGTGGGAAAGACAGCAAATCATGGAGCAAATCATTTGTTTACGAAAAGCCAAACATGCTTAATTTTAACTTGTACAAAGTTCATTTGTTAATTTCGTTCCTGAAAGACATTCAGAAGCTAAATCTAGGTAGCATTGGCTGAAAAGTTCCACAATAAAGATGAAATGCATGAAATGTTAAGATGACAGTCCCACCCAAAAACAGAGTTATAGCACTGAAAAACGTTTCCAAGTAATATATTCACAACCACAAGAGGACAGATGAACTGAATTTTTTTTTTTTTTTAAAAAAATCAGAATATTTTCTAAAACTTCCAACCAAGCAGTACAAGTAACAATTAAATGGATTCTAGCAATATGGCTAGAATTGAGAATTGAGCCAAACAAAGAGCCAAATGAATTAATTTTTGCAGCCATGATCAATGTTATAAAAGCAAAATCGAAATCTTCTAGTTAAAAGCTTGACGCATCTTCCTAATTAACATGGTTGCACAATATATGGTTCTGGATTTGATCAGGCCTGCAAAAACAAAGCTCCATAAATTTGTATGAAATCCACAGATATATTATACTTTTGCACTTAGAAATTGTTCATGGGGAAAAAGCATACCACACAGGAACAACATAGCATTACAAATCACGTTCTTTCACGGAAAAAAAAAATTAAAACTGTAGAATTTACTAGTGAAATGGAAGCTCTTTTTTTCTTGAGACCAAAGCAGTATATTCAATTGAGTATGTGCTTAACCAACTCCTTCCCTCCCCCCATCCACTTTAATTCCAAGCAGAGAAGAAACAAAATCTCTCGCGATATTTTCAAATTTCCATAAGAAAAAACATTAAAACAAAAAACTAATCATGGATCTTAGAATAACATGGAATAAAATGCCTCTTTTTGCCTTCAATTTAGAATATTTATGAGGAATTTGGTTCGATATCAACACATATTAAATAGATATTTTGATCTTGGAAATTTGAAATTTTGTAATAAATAAATGAAACTTCCAGGAATGGTATAAAAGAAACCTACTTTCTGGTGAGGCTTGATAACGTACAACAGTTTTTCGCTGCCGGAGATCATAGCGCTTTTGGTTTTCTTCACCATCTTCATCTTCATGGTCCTCAACTTCTTCTGAAGATTCTACTTAAAATAAATTGTTCTAACTTTAATAAAGGTTCTGAACCTATAACAAATTTTACAATTGCTCTATGTAATTTTATTACCTATTTCGGCTAGGAACATACACACATTATCAGTTTTATTTTTTCATTACAAAATTCAGCTTTCAATGCTCAAACCAAACCAGATCCAATTTGAAGCTATCTCAAAGCTTTAATAAAGATCTGAAGGAAACAGAGATAATCTCAAACTTTGGAAGAAGGTAATAGCAAACACCTTTGAAAATGTTGCCCCTACCACTGAAAAAAACCACCCAATAACTGAAAGAACCTGGTCCAGGCAGTTGCCAACAGTCAAGACTGGCTTGAAAACAGGAGTTAATTACACATATGCAAAAATGAAATACATGCAAAAATGAAATATAATAAGAGCTTTAGCGAATCCTGTGAGAGGATCACCAGAGGTTAACCTGAAAACTCTAGCTAATCAATTCATAAGAGCAGCTGTAATGGCTATTTAGATATTCCTACAGAAGCTAACCAAACATTTCTCAGAAGTTTCAGCCAAAACATTTTTCATTCAGTTACCCTTAAGTATATCCACACTTCAAATTTTCATATATAACAGCATAGTAAAAACAGCACAATAACCTGCACTTCCATCCTGATTGTCAGAGGTTTCTTCATCAGTCCTTTGGATAGCTGGTTTCCCTCTGGAGTACATGTCAAGGTTTCCCTGGAAATAGCACAAAAGCTCACTCAAGTAATCCGCCATTACATGATGCTTCTATGTCAATTTCAATAGATACAGTAAATGGAATCAGAATATTGGACTGTGCACATCTGCTGAAAAAGATGCTTCATAATGTATAGATGCACACCTTTCTCAGCTATATTTGTTTCACACAACTGCTTTTGAAACCACTACTGGTTGCCTACACGTGTTTAGCCTTTGTCCTGATCCAGTTTGAGGATGCAGAGACAGCTCACAGCCAATTTCATGGCCTTACAAATAGCACTTCTGGTTTAATGATTTGGGGAAAAAAATCTCCTGTTGTTATAAAGCGTACCTTAGAATTACTTAGAATTTGTTCAGGTTATGTTCAAACTATCAAAGCAAAAGCAATAAAAAAGACTGGTGCCTCCATAATGAATGTATACTTACTCCTTTTCTACCATTGAATACCCCAAGATCTTCCATCATTCGTCTACGGCGCATCTTCTTCATATCGTCCATTTTTTGTAGTACAGCTTCTGCAGTACTGACAAAAGTATGCAACAAATAATTAAGCAAAATAATATTAACAATTAAACAAAGAATGCCACAATATTGTATCTTCAGTTCATAGTAAGCTAGAACTATTAACAAATGCAACTCCAATCCTGCGTATATCAACAGACAAGCAATAATGCCCCAAAGAAATCATGTTTCTTTGTTCATTTGTATGTTGCCCATTCCAGAAGGTTTGCCCCTTCTCCTTACTCTTGGAGCTCCTTCTATTATATCATAAAACAAAACAAAACAAAAACAAATACAAAATTTCCTACCATTTTGGAGTGAAAAAAGAAAAGCTGGAATTGTAGCATAGGTGTTTGTAATATTTTCCAAGAGGGGTATATTTGGAATTTTGAGAATATGTGGTAGTACTCTCAGAATGATTATTATGGCGGGTATGGTTAGTCATAAACACTCATTTACCAGAAAACAAATAGTGTGGATCTGCAAAACTCAGGGACATTCTAAAGCCACTCTGAACTCAGGTCAAAAAAGTGCCAAACTACTCCCAGAAAAGCATAATCAATAGATAATGGGAGAATATTCCAGAGTTATCCAGAATATTCCATGCTCAAATTAGCAAAACAGGTATTGGTGTTTGCTATGCAGCATTTCAGCATCATATTGGTTTTATTTTATTAGAAGCTTATTTAACTTAGTACTACATCAAAGTATCTACTACATCAAAGTATCTTGTGAAAAAATGATACCCATAGGCACCATTACAGGTAGTCCTCAACTTATGACCATAATTGAGCCCAAAATTTGTTTCTAAGTGACAGTTGTTAAGTGAATTTTGCCCCATTTTACGACCTTTTTGCCACAATTGTTAATCATTGCAGCTGTTAAAGTTAGTCACACAGATGTTAAATGAATCTGGCTTCCCCATTGCCTTTGCTTGTGGTTCACACAAACCCAGGACTCTGTAACAGTCATAAATATGAAGCAGCTCCCAAGCGGCCGAATTTTGATCATGTGACCATGGGGATGCTGCAAGACACTTTTTCAGTGATGTTGTAACTTCAGTCATTAAATGAACTGTTGTATGTCAAGCACTACCTGTATTTAGGTCTTAAAAGTGTCTGTTTAAAAAGCAAAGAATTGCCCCTGGAAGCATAGTTCTGCCCCAACATGTGATCTATGACCTTATTCAGTTTGTGGTCTTCCAAAATGCTTGCCACTTCCAATATACAAAAAAGGAAGAACCATTAATCAACTGGAGCTTCTTATTTTTTATAGAAGCAATCAATGATGGAGGAAATAAAAAGATAAACAACCTTACTTTGTAATTAGTCTGTCAAACAGAACAGACTGGTTCATAGTACTATAGCGGCTTTGTCTAATTCTGCAACTGCGACGGACTTCAACATCCCCATTTTCTTCTGCAACGTGTTCTTCAGGCTTCCCATCTACTCCTTCGTTCAGGGACCTGGTTACAGGAACTACAGATCCTAAAGTAAAATAAAGAATTTTTGTTTGCTGCACTTAGCATGTTTCCTACATTAAGGATCATCTCAATTAAATTTCACTTCACTTTCCATCTGTATGCTGAGATATTTTTAAAACTGTGTTTATGTCTTCAAGGATGCAGCTCTCCAAAATAACTGAATTGCCTTTAAATATGGCCAGCATCCCCCACTCATATATCCTCATCTATATAATAAATTAGAGCCCTGGGGCACCCCACTACACACTTCCCTCCATGTAGATGCAATTCCATTGAGGATCACACGCTGGGTACGGATGGTCAGCCAGCTACGAATCCATCTGGTGTTGATGCTGTATAACTCACATCTTTCCATCTTATCAAGTAGTAGGTTGCAGTCTACTTTATCAAATGACTTACTGAAGTCCAAGTAAATTGTTTGAGAGGACAAAAAGGAAACACACTTAACCTGACACTCAAAAATATGAATAGCATGGAGATTGATTATTAACCAATGCACTGATAAGTTTATTAAAAATTCTGAAGCCACATTTTGGCACAAACGAATCCCAAGCGGTTTTGACTAATTTCCAGACTTCAGATGAAACAACATCCTGTTGAGCAAAGAGTGACAAGGTTGAGGTATAAATGTTCCTTGTCTCCTTCTGCAGTGCCAGGGGCATATCCTTTCCTTTTTCAGCCATTGCTATCAAATCTTTCCGGAGGCTTCCTTTCCTCCTTTGCCACCCAACTTCTGTCTGGAAAAATCAACCTTTATATTTCAAACTAAAATACTGGAAATATGCATCCCCCCCCCCTGTTTTAACATGGTTCAACAGGGATAGAATGTTTTACAAAGGCCAGCTTTGTCAAAGCAAATCCAAGGATGATTTGTATAAATGACAGTTCTCTAAACCAGAAATTTCAATGTATTTGAATCTCTGTAGCCTATCCACAACCAACAGAATATGTATTTTACTAGATTTACCTTCTTCACCATCTTCATTCTTTCCATCCGCCTGCATTCTAGCCAGTTGTCTGCACAGAAGCAAAGGTAACAAGATTTTATCAGCTTGACATCCAATGTATGGCTTTCATTTGGGTCAGTACTAGAATGAGATTTAGTATCAGAAGAATCAAGTGGACTTAACAACAAAATGGTTTGTGCTATTCCTGTTTTAGTTTCTATACACTCCCTTCAGTTTCTGTATACCTCTTTACTACCTCCTTACTCACTAGCTATAAATATTCCATTTTTTATTTGCTTTGTTACCTTGTCTCTACTATACTTAGACTTACTATCTGATTATCTGGTATTAACCATCTCAGCTTATCTGGGTGATAGTTGCTGGAAAGGATATGATCTGGTCTTTTTCTTTCCTTCTTAGCTTTTTTAGTGTCACTTTTAAATGCTGTGACAATGTTGTTTATATGTATTAATGGCTGATTTGTCTGAATGCCAAGCTATCAGGAATTCCCTAGCATTTTATTCAATGTCACAGCACTCCTTCTGTCTATAGTATTGAAAGAATTCATGGTAGCAGTACCCACACTTGCTAGCACTGTCATTACCTAGTTGGGTAATGAAATATCTGCAAGCAAACAACCAAGCTCAGGGTACCAAGGACTCTATAATTCATTTGTCGGCTACATATATTATTTTTTACTGTCTATTCTTGGAGAATCTTTTATCAATGCTTTTATAAATTTCAAATTAGATTATTCCAGTGGTTACGTGGAGCTACAAATATTCTATTCCCTATTAGATTTCATTTTTAAAATCCAATCCAATTTATGGCTAACTATGGTTAATTGGCTGTACTGATACCACTGTTTGTTGGGCTGTACTGATACCATGATTTATTGAAAAACAAGCCACAAAGTGAGCTTTATACCCAAAGTAAGGTCTTGAGGATAAGGTACACAGAAAAAGATCAGGCACAAATCATGAATAAACTGTACATTCCTATCTGCATAATACACCAACCACAGCTACAATTAGTAAAAACATGCATGTTGCTTTCAAACTGAGTTATTTCTTTAAATCAAACTGTCTATTTGCAGAATTCATTTATATTATCATAAACATCCCCATCACTACTACTTTAGAGTTCAAAAATGTTTTGTGAACTCAATCAATTTATACTGGACTACATGCTCATGCATAGGACCAGGTTTTCTTTTTTCAAAGTTTCCTCTCCACTGGAGTTCAAACTGATAGTAATCAAGAACATAAACATAACAGAATTTCCTTTTAATTTGCTAGTTTTCCAAACATTATTTTAAAACATTTGTGCTTTTCTAAGTTATTATAAACACTCATTGGAATATGTTATTTTATATTTTTTTATTTCTCTAAGCTTTTCTTAGAAAATAGGTAGGTTTTTAATCAGAAAATGATTATTTCCAAGCCCTGTAACACTGCTGCGCTAAAAAAGATCCAAGTACAACATAATTTTACGAGAGATCTGTAAAAGAAAAAAAAATACCTTGTAAAGTGTTTCCTGTTAATCCCATTTTCACTAAGTGTTGACATCTTTTTGTCAAAGCTAGGATCTGAATAATGTTGATTATTTTTCCTCATAGATCTCAAGGCATGCTGTCTTGTGAAATGTTCACATTGTTTGTCTGAAGAGAACTCCTGAAGCAGGACAATAAGGATAATTAAAAATGCATATTTAATTACATTCTAACTTTGATGTGTAACTCATTTCTATTTGAAATATTTATGCACGTTAATTCTGATTTAATACCTCTACAAGTTATTAAAACAAAGTAAAGATAGAGAAGTGATCCCTCAAATGATCATGTCTTAAGCTGCTTAAGTTTTAAAAGACAAAAACAAAATTAAGTTGTAAGTATACATTCACAACTCCAACTAATATACTCTAGTATTTCCGTAAGTATTCTTATAAAATTATCAAAAAATTCATTAAATAAGGAGACAATTTATATTCCTGTCTTATGGCCTGCTGAATATGGAACCAGTCACTAAGGATTCCATTTATGTATGATTTACCACAGTGGTTCTCAACCTTTCTAATGCCGCGACCCCATAATATAGTTCCCCATGTTGTGGTGACCCCCAACCACTTATACATCACCGGGTGCCAGGGGCGTGGCCAAAGAAAAGGGGGAAAAATGGTGGACAGCCTTGTTTGGCGACCCCCGTGAAATGGTCGTTCGACCCCAAATGGGGTCCCGACCCACAGGTTGAGAACCACTTATTTACCACCACCACCACCTATAGTTATCGTTGCATCTGACAACCAACCTTTTATTTATTTATGCAACTTGCATCTCATCTAAATGACATTGGATGGTTCAGGACAGGTAAAAATGATTCATTAAAAGTTTGATAACCAATATAGAACCTTTAATTCCATATTCCATGCAGAACATTTGGTTACCCTCTATCACACATATGTAACACATTATCTGAGAATATGACAACTTATTTTATATTTGTAATTCACTTTTGTATTTGAACTACATTAATTATCCAATCATTCTGACACTGCCTCTTGTTTCATAAGCATACATACATAAACACGTAAGTCATGACCATTTGTTATGCCTCATGAAGGGCTGGCAGGGCATGCCTCGTCAGCAGGAAGACAGCTAGGATCACTTTGGGCTGCAGCTGCAGCTGTACCAGGGCCAATACACATAGGACAGCAAGGGCAGCAGAGTGGAAGGAGGCCAAAAGGGCTAGATTGGGGGTGGGGGAGAGGGAGAGGGCAGAAAGGGAATTAAAGAGTAGATACTCCCTTACCTTACTAAGACTCAAGTGACTAAACTAATAGACCAGCGAAATACTGTGGACGTAGTATACTTAGACTTCAGTAAGGCATTTGATAAGATAGGCCACAACCTACTCCTTGGTAAGCTAGAAAAAGGTGGAATAGAAACAACATCACCACCAGATGGATCTGTAGCTGACTGACAAACCGTACTCAATGGCACTACATCCATATGGAGGGAAGTAAGCAGTGGGGTACCACAAGTTTCCGTTTTAGGCCCAGTACTTTTCAATATCTTCATCAGTAACGTAAATGAGGGAATTGAAGGGGAACTCGTCAAATTTGCAGATGACACCAAACTGGCAGGAGTAGCCAACACCCTAGAAGACAAACTCAGGATCCACAAAGATCTTGACAGACATGAACAATGGGCCCTATCCCACAAAATGAGTTTCAATGTGGAGAAAAGCAAAGTTTTACATTTAGGCAGGAAAAATCAAAGGTACAAATACAGACTGGACGAGACCTGGCTTAAAAACAGTAACTGTGAGAGAGACCTTAATGGACAATCACTTGACCATGAGCCAGCAGTGTGCAGCAGCAGCCAAAAAAGCTAATACAATCCTGGGCTGTATAAACAGAGGCATAGAATCAAGAGCATGCAAAGTATTAGTACCGCTTTATAAAAGCCTAGTAAGACCACACCTGGAATACTGCAGCCAATTTTGGTCACCGTATCACAAAAAAGATATTGAGAGTTTGGAAAAAATTCAAAGAGCAACTAAGATGATCAAAGGCCTGGAGACTAAAACATGAAAATGACTGTGGGCTTTGGGTTTGGCTAGTCTAAAGAAAAGAAGAAACAGGGACGACATGATAGCAGTATTCCAGTATTTGAGGGGCTGCCACAAAGATGAGGGAATCACGTTATTTCTCCAAAGCAAGACAAGAAACAATGGTTGGAAACTGATCAAAGAGAGAAGCAACTTAGCATTAAGGAGAAACTTCCTGACATTGAGGACAACCAGTGGAACAGCTTGCCTCCAGAAATTGTGGGTGCTCCATCACTGGAGATTTTTTTTTTTAAATGTCATACTTGATTTATTGAAATTTTTTTTAAAAACTTTTGCAAAAACAGAAAAAAACAATAACAACAAAAACAAAACAAAAAACCCAAACAATACAACCCTCCCCCAACCCCTCCCAAATCACCTCCTCCCTCCCCCTCCCCGAGCTTCCCAGAGCAGAATATAGGCTTAATTAAAAGAAGTTAACAAAATTATAAGATAATTAAGAACAAAATATATATGAATAAAGAATTATAAACCTTAAAAAGAAAAAATATTTAAAAAAAAACAAAGAAAAGAAGAAAAAAAAGTAGAGTTTTTATACAAGTTATAAAAAAGCTAAATGGTATTTTTTCATATCCAATTTAAATTGTAAAAAATTTATCCATTTTTCCCATACAGCAAAAAATTTCTCTTGCGTTTGCTCTTTTAAGAAAGCCGAAATCTTTGCCATTTCCGCCAAATAAGATACTTTTAAAAACCACTCTTGCAAAGTAGGCAAAGATTCCTTCTTCCAATATTGACCTACTAGCAGCCTTGCGGCTGTAATCAAATTCAACATCAATATAACCTCCTTAGCATCACAATCAGTAACAATACCAAGCAAAAACAATTGTGGAGTAAATTTTACCCTCTTTCTAAAAATTCTCTGAATGTTCCACCATATCTTAATCCAAAAAGCTTTTATATTTTTACACGACCACCAAATATGATAATAAGTGGCATCCAAACAGCCACATCTCCAACATTTAGGCTGTAAGTCAGGATACATGAGAGACATCTTTTGTGGATCAAGGTGCCTTAAGAGGCTAGACCAGGAGTGTCAAACTGCCAGCCCACGCGCCTGATGTGTCATGCCAAAACCGCACCTACCCTAGCTCCGACAATGGGGAAAAAGTCACCATACGTCATGTCACATGACATTATGAGTTTGACACCCCTGGGCTAGACAGTCACTTGTCTGAGATGGTATAGGTCAGGGGTCGGCAACCTTAAACACTCAAAGAGCCACTTGGACCCGTTTCTCACAGAAAAGAAAACATTGGGAGCCACAAAACCCTTTTGACATCTAAAATGAAGATAACACTGCATATATCCTTTTTTTAACCTGTATGCTACATATAAAAAAACTATAGTGTGTTGTATTTATGAAATCAATGAACTGCTACAAAGAAAACAAATTTTTTATGCCGGAGAAAGAGGGGGAAAAAACCTTTCCCCTTCATCTCAACAGGTGAAAACAATTTTAGTAGCTTATCTACCATCTTTAAATACAGCATAATTATCTCAATACTTCATCTCTTAATTAAAACAAAAAACAAAATATTTCATTAAACGTTCTTTACTAAAAGTCCAGTAAGGACAACATATATTCATATTCTCTCTCTCCCTCTTTTCTCCCTTTCTCTCTCCCTTTCTCCCTCTTTCTCCTCTCTCCCTCCTCTCTCCGATCTAAGCTGACACACATTCTTATTGGGCTGACTCTCTCCTGCCCTTGGTCTGCCAGTCCTCTTCCCCCACTAAGTAAATAATTGTGTGTGTGTGTGTGTGTGTGTGTGTGTGTGAGCGACAGAGAGAGGGGGGGAGAGGGAGGGAGGGAGGGAGGGAGGGAGAGAGAGATGCTGCTTTCTGCGGAGACGCAGCAAAGACAGGAGCCCCACCCAATAAGCTTGTCAGCTTGTCAGAGAACAGCGTGAGCCCAGCTGGCCAGGTGAGCAGAAGATCAGAGAGCGAGAGAGAAGGGAAGCTCAAGTGCCTCTCTGTCTCTGCAAATGGCAGAGAACTGGGAGCCACAGTAGAAGGCTGAAAGAACCACATATGGCTCCAGAGTTGCGGGTTGCCGACCCGTGGTATAGGTTCTCCTGCTTAAGCGGGGGGCTGGATTAGAAGACCTCCAAGGTCCCTTTCAACTCTAGTCTAATATTATTATGGGAAAATACCAAGCCAGGAATGAATTGGTATGAGCCCTTGGCTAGTGACCAGTGGGATTCATTTGACCATACAGGTAGTCCTCGAATTACAACAATTTATTTAGTGGCCATTTGAAGTTACGGCACTAAAAAAAGTGACTTATGACTATTTTTCACACCTATAACCGTTGCAGCATCCACATGATCACGTGATTTACATTTGGATGCTTGACAACTGGTTCTTATTTGACAGTTGCAATGTCCCGGGGTCATGTGATCACCTTTTACTACCCTGACAAGCAGTCAATGGGGAAGCCAGATTCATTTAACCATGTTACTAATTTAACATCTGCAGTGATTCACCTAACAAATGTGGCAAGAAGTCTCAAAATGGGGAAAACTCACTTAACAATTTTCTCATCTAGCAGCATAAATTCTGGGCTCAACTGTGGTCGTAAGTCGAGGACTACCTGTAGCTAATGGGACTGTTCTGCACTTTACAGCCACAGTGCTTAGCAAGAAAAATTCCAGTCCCAATTGCCATTATACAGCTGAGTAACCTATTTTTATTGCATTCAACTTTTTTCTCCTGAAAGAACCCCAACTCATACATAGCCAATATAGAAGTCAAATTAATTTTTTGCCTTTTGACATTCATCCCTTGCAACAGATCAGAGAACCCACTTTGTTTCCACCAGCATTGATACATCTTGAAATCTTTCTATTCATGGTACCATAGTGGAAATGTTCACATAGCCTCTCGTTTCACTTTGTAGAAAATGGGAAGTTACTAGTTTTTAAATTAATGATAATGAGCTTTACATCCTTTTCCCCAATTCACATAATATGGTGCAATGCAATAAATAAGTCAGTGTGTTGTCAACTGCCAGATTTCTGATAAGAAACATTCATAAACTAAATTGAAACAAGCTTGGAGACTACTGCCAAAAAAGTAGTCAGCAGTATTTAAAACTGTGAGAAATGCCCAGACTAAAAAAAAAAAAAAAAGAGCAGAAAAGACACTTCAACTCCATTTACTACATTTTGATCAAAAATTGCTTTATTTAGATTTAGTATACATTTAGCTATATCAGCAAACTAATTATTCAGAAAATATATCTATTAAAGTTGAATGAGCTCAAAAGGTTCTTTAGATATTATCTCTGTATATTATCTCTTGTGTACATACTTATATTTTCATTCATATTTTATGGTAGCTTCTCTGATACACTGTTCAAATATGCTTGACTATTTTTATGAATTAGATAAACTGCTTAAATTACTTTTTAAAGATAAGGGACTAGAAGCTTCTAGTTAATATCTACATTTCTAGAATATTGCCAACTGAAGAATTAAAATTTGGATTTAAATTTGATTCATAAAATTTCCCATTTGACATGTTTAGTTTCTGTTGCATTTAACAATTATACTTTTTCATAATTATAAACCATTTTTTATTTAAAGTAATCCTTAAGCATAGTATTATGTTTTTTGAGGAATATGTTTCTGACTATAACATTTTTCTAGAGAATTTTCTGCTATTTTTTTTTTTACTCTATTACTCTTCAGTCCTACTATTTAGAACAAGAACTTGTAGATTACCCAGTTTTCTGGAATAATCTCTCCCTAGAGGCAGATAGTGGACATATATTTTAATAACTTTAGAAACAGTACAACAGTTGAAATATTCTCTACAATAGAAATGTATTAAAATTATTAAAACATTAAAATTAAATTAAAAAATTCAGAAATGAACATATCTGTTAATTGTATGAGCAGTATTTTTTAAAATTAGTTTCCTGATTATGTTGTTTAATTTTACATGTATCATTGCATATACATTACTGTTTAAGTCTGTTCATCTGAACTTTTTCAAATTTTCACATGATATTGTGAATTTCTAATTAATTTGAACAGTCGTACTATAAGTTGCTGAAAATAAAGACCTTTAATCACAATGCTGTAAGTTGAATTCATTTTTCCTAGATGTATAAATTTCTTGATTTTCTATCAGTGTTACTTGTCAGCATGCAATGTTTTAACATCAAACTCCATAGCAGATACAGTGAAAAGGAAAAGATAAATACGTAACACAATTTGACAACCTATGAGTAGGTATCATACAGACTGCAAGATAGAAATATATTTTGGCACTCTGAAAACAATGTAAACTTTTAGTGCTAGAAGTTTACTTTCAGTATAGGGTGTACAAAATTATAGCCTAAGAAATTTATTATACAATTGTAGAGATCAGAATTCAACAACTTCTCCACAATTAAAATATGAGTCTATTTTGCAACTTCCATGAATTGTTAGCCTAAATCAGCTGATGTGATGCATGAGGAAAAGTGGGTAGGTGAGAGTTCTTAAAAGCTGTAAAATAAGGTTAAATGTTAAGTGTGTTATTCTTATAAGCCAATATATCAAATTTTATTATATGCAATTACCCATCACAATAAGATTAATTAGCTGTAATAATTGGCTGCTAACTGAATTATGTTGGCTGCTGTTTAGCACATCGTGGTGAAAATGGTCATTTAAAAAAAAATTATCACGAATTTCCTGATGGAACAATAAAGTTCTAAACGTACCAATTCAGAGTCCATAGAGGCAATATTCTTGTTAGGTAAACAAGCCAAGATGTGTGTAGCCAATAAAACCCCAATTTGCACGACTAAAGGCTCTTTAGTGAATCACGCAACCATGTAAACTGAAACAACTGCAGCCAAAGGCACATTAACCATCACCCCTTTTGAAAACTAAATTCTTGATGAAAAATTCTTCAGATAAGGAAGTTACAATCTAGCCTAACACCAATATTGGATCCCTTGTTCTTCTTTTTATATCCAACAGAAATATTTCATTTAAAACAAAGCTGAATCAAAAGGTTTCTACCTGGATTCACCATTCCAGCTATTACCAAGTTGAAAGATTATGGAAGCGGATGGAATAGTTACAAAAATGCCAGCAATAAAAAAATTAGTAAAATTTCTAACCAAACAATTGCCAGCAAATCAACATCACAGTAGTTAAGAAATTGGAAGGTCAGTTATAGTTAGAAAAATGACCTTGATGGAAATATTAAAAATTAGCTATGCAAAGGGGCTGAAACTTTTTTTTTGAGTCCAGAGAAAAGAGATAATATTCAGAAGTAGCTCAAGCAGATGCCTCCCCGATTCATCCTAATATAAGGAGGATATCACAATCAGAACTGCAAGTTTCTGTTATTACAACCTATGTCAATAAAATATAGTTCTAGTCTTCTTATGGAGAGGATTTCTAGAATTGATCTACCTGGGAGAGGCTGACATCACTCCACATATCAACATCCCCCCACCAAAAAAAGGAGCCATAAACAGAGGTTACAAATACAATATCCTCAAACTAGCAAAATAACGCTTAGGGCCACCCAAGATTAATTAGATGAAACTGGAAAGGAAGAGGGCAGATGTTCAACCTGATGTTAGAAAAGGCATGATTGCAATGGGGAAAGCCAAAGAATATCCAAATTAAAGTCACTGCGAGCTTTGCCGTTCATACAAAGGCCTCCGATTGTACTGATCACCTTAAACTACGGGAAGTGTTCGGGTAAAATGGAAATTTATCCTCCTGGAAACCTATCTACTGGTCAGAAAGCCATAGTACTGACAGAAGATGGAAAAACCGACTGGCACCAGATTGGCAAAGAGCGAGACCCAAGGCTAGACTCTGCCCCTCTTTATATACGCATTTTTGTACTCAATAACTCCTCAACCCGCAGGATTGTCCCCACGCACACATTGAGGTACGCCGGTCTGTAGTTTGAACGGCCCGCGTTCCTCTATGTTCTCCCTCTCCAAACTCACCCTCCGGGCTTTCCGATTGGCGGGTAGATCCCGGGTGGCCCCTCCGGGGGATCGATTGTCCACCGAGCGTTTCCTCCTCCGAGACGAAGTCGGGGTGGTCAAACTGAGAAATTCCGAACTCGATTCCATCGGTTCGTAGAGAGACTGCGGGGATGCCGAAGGGGTCTCGCCTCCGCGATGAGGATCGGGGCGGCCAGAGCCAACCGAACCGCTGCGGAGCACCACCATAGCTGCCACCTCCCCTCAACTGCCTCTGAATTCTGGCGCCACAACTCCGAGCACCATCTCGTCACCAACCGTCTCCGGATCCCTCCGCCGTTCTGTCTTTTTTTCCTCCTTGCAGGGCTAATTTTCATCCAAGCCGCTGCTAAGCGACCCGTCCCGATTCAGAGGCCTGGGACGACATGGCTGACGAGGTTGCGCTTGGCTGGATTACTTCTTTCTGGGTGCTATGTCGCCCCCCCCCATTAAATAGATCCATTGCCGCGGAAGGACACAACGCGCGGCCTGCTCCTAAAGTTTTTGGCGCGTGGCAACTTGGAGTGCGGCTTGTTTTCCTTCGTTCTGATTGGTCGGCGCTGTGGCGCGCGGCGGTTTGCTGCTCCTGTCCGGGAGGCGCTCAATTGGAAAACATTTAAAACTTGCACGACTCTCTGGGAAAGGCGCATTTTCTTATACCAGCACAACTAGCCACTTTATACTTGGGAACTCACAAATATACGCACAATATATATAAAGTTGCACTTGTATGTGATGTATTCCCAATTGCAAGACAAAAAAATGCCACTATTCTGGTGGAATTGGCAACTGCATAGAACAACCTTAGGCAAACCGGATTAAAGCTTGTAGGAAACTGAATTCCTGCCAGCTCGGCTAATCGAAATATATCAATTACCAGAAGCCTATTTGTGCTCTTTTTGCGATATAAAAAGCGATTCCACGGAAAGGGATCGGCAACGATGCCTTTGTAAAGGGTGGTACTTGGCAATATGCATTTTGAACTAAGCACGCAAAGACTTTGAGGGAAGTTAGCCCACAGAAGAAAATATTAAAAAGGGCAGAAAAATATATTTTTCCTCAAAAGGACTTTTTTTTAAACCAAACCTGGCCCCCAAATCTATCTCTCTGCCCCAAGCAAGACTTTAACCCCATACAAATGCAGATGTAAAACCATCAGAGAATTGAAGCCAGAGCAATCAAAAAAATGGCCCTCTTTGGAAGAAAAATAATCGCATTTCCCATGTAACTTTGCTTCTGCTATTCGGGAACAGAAGGGAGAGAGAAGGCAATCCTTTACTGCAAACGAAAGATGCCAAGACAGCTTCCATCAGGAGAAAAAAAAAATTCTGGCTTCGGTCACAGCCAATTAAAAAATCCGCTGCAAAAATAAAACTACTCTTAGTCTTCCTTTCTGTCTCCTTTAAAGATACTCCCCTGTGATGCTTTCCCGTGAATAATCTCCACCATTTTACCTGCATTTTTTTAACAATTGTACCGAGAATGTAATCAGCTGGTGGATCAACTCTTTTGTATAAAGGAGGCCTTTTTCTTTTTACAGTCCGTTCCTGCCCTATTGGCCTGTGAAAAGTCAAAATAATTTTGCGCCTTGGCAGTACATCGGAATGGCACACAGCACTGAATTTCACTAAGGGGCCGATCAGAGTTAATTTTATGTTCAAAAAGAAACCAGCTTCCCCCCCCCATTCTGTAACAGCTTTATAGCCCCACCATGAGATCCCTTGATCGCTGAGATTACTACGCCTCCTTGTAGATCCCATGGAGCCAAGCAGAGCTTGCATCCAAGGTCTCGCACAATGTATGGAAGCAGGGTACTAACACGGAGTAGGCCCTGACATGTGTCCCTTTAACCAAAGTGGTATTCCCTTAATTTTATTCCCTAACCAAGCAGTTCTCCCACAGCAGTTAAAAATGAAAATGTTTCCTTACTGAAGAGGCTTTGGCGGACTCAGGAACGTTGATTCCCAAATGAAAGATTTTTCTTAATCCGATCAGAAAGCTGACTCTTCTCTACAACCTGACAAAGAGCCTCATTTTCTTTCAGACAACAGGAGGGACTTTGCTAATCCCTTTACCTTGCTGTCGGGAAAGGCTTCACCTGTTTGACTTCTACGTACCCAGCTGCTGTTAAAGGTGCAGAAGCAACGCCCTGCAGAAGTATTTGAAAGGTGGAATTACGTGGCTTATTTACATGTTGCACTAATAGTAACAACAGCAAGTATTTGTTTGGATTGTATTTGTTGGGTTGTATTTTACACATTTGTTTTTATGTTCCCCTGAAAATTAAAACCTCTTTCTCTTCCATTTGGTTTTCCAAGGTGATGATGAATTAAACTATGTCATCCATCTTTAAACAACCGTGGACAATCAATTATAATAAAATCTATAACAGGTAAAAGCTGGCAAGCACGAAAAAGCTTTTCTATCTTTACCAGCGCTAGAGCCGTTTCCAAAGGGCAGGATCCTCGCATAATGTAACCCGAGATAGATAATTGGAGCCTGGTCATTTGTGCCTCCGGTGGGAACTTTGAATTGTTCAACGATCCATTGGTTTGTTTTCTCGACTGTCCACATGCTATTCGGGAGTAGTTGAGGCTTTACTCCTAGGCAAGTGTAAAACAAACGTCTCCGACTTAGCGCCCTTTATTTATCCGAGAGACAACTTCCAGACTTTCCCAATAGCCAAAGACCATTGATTGGAAATTGTAGTCCCAATACCACTTAGAACGAAATGGATTTAGAGGTCTGATATTTATGCTTATAACTTTAGCACGGACACGACTGGAGAGACATAACGATGTCTTTACCTAAAGCGTAGTGAGCACTTTAAGCAATGTTGCGGTAAAACGGGTGAGAAGGGGAAGGAGAGACCAAGCTCCACAACTGACACTAACTCGAAAGCTATAAAGTATTTTGGGTGTTCATTTGCGCTAATACAAGATTCGGCGTCGCATTTAGATGCGAACTGCAGAGACTCGTATTCTAAGCGCGCAACACACACCGGTGTTGCGACAATCTTGCTTAACCTCTTCGTCTCCTTTTGGCTCGGTTTCCCTTTGGTTGGGTCGAGTAGCCTTGTAAGGCAGCCGCGTTTCCGGGGGAAGGCGTTCCTTGTAACGCGTCCCCCCAGGACGTTCGGAACAGCACGCGTGGAGCGATGCTTCTTCAACCGCCCTCCGTTGCCGGAGAGGAGCGGCTTCTTGTTCAGGCTTTCTTCGGGAAATGAATCCCTTAATAATTTCCCTTGGCCATCCAACAGCGGGCTTCAATGGCGGAGGTGGAGGCTGCTCAGGCTGCCTATCAACCAGTCGTCCCTTCTCGATCCGTTTGCGTTTATACAAGCTGCTATTGGTAAGAAAGCGGAAGGGAGGACGGAAGGTATCATAAGACTTAGCGATCGCAGTTATCCTTCCAGAAAGTCTTAGTAGGGCAGCTGGTGCCACTAGATCAGAAGTTCCCCCAGCCCTCAAAACAACCCGGAAGCATTTTTTGAGAAAGTTTGATTTACTATGTGCTCACAAATTGATGCAGGACCAGCTTAGATTAATATAATACAGTTAATAATGGTAATATAAAACAAGGAATGTCTATGGGGTTTCTCAATCATCCAGGTCATGGTTATCCCAAAGGAGGCAACTGGACTTCGTTTTTCTTTAGGACAACCATGACCTGAGAATCTCCATAGACATTTAGCTATGCACTTTGGGATGAACACCCTTCAAATGGTGCAGGAGTATGAACGGATTTCCAGAAAACATTGCAGACCATAGGAACCATTTGTGCTTCAGTTTGAGATGCAGACAACCCAGACTCATCCCCAACAGCCTGCGCATGTCTTCAACAGTGAAGGGACACAGGGCAGAAAACAACCTGCAACCAAGAAAGTTCCACACACACTTGCACTATGCAGGTGACTCAGGACACAGAAAAATCTTCAAATGCCCTCAATGACTCTCTAAAAGAATGCAAATGACCAGCTGTCTGCAAGGAATATAAATCCTTCCATTCCCCACCATTCAGTCAGAGCTAAAGAAGCTTCTTAGATGAGAAGAGAAATGTCTTCAAAGAAAAACTTTGGGTAAAACAAGGAACCTATTTAATCAGCTTGATGTTACACCTTCAAAGCTATCCTTTGCTTTTGCTCCATTCATGATTGAAATCCTGTTTGTTTTTCTTATTGAGCATTTCATTTTTGGTATCTCTGGTAAAAAAAAAAGTAGATGTATACAAAATGTATACATACCCTGGCAGAATTAAACCCTGGTTCAAAGTAATTTATATCCAACTATACAATAGTGGAGAAGAGAGAATGAATTGAATAGAAGGTGGGAATACACAATAACTTGAAAAGGTTTAATATCAGGAAGCATACTCAAAATTAAGATTTTAGTAGCAGAAGGAATCTTAAAAATGTGTGAACTGGTGTTTTTATTTCTCTGCAGTGAAGAAAATATCTGGAAGCTCTGTGAATATATCCGAAGCAAGAATCAATACCCTTTAGAAGAATTTTATGCTGTTTTCATTTCCAATGACAGAAAAATGGTGAGTTGGGATGTGGACGTTATATCTGTATTTGATTAAAAAAAAAACCATGCTGACTCATAGTTCAAATTAACACTGCAGTAATGATTAGTATAATTGGATGTGTATGAATAGGATACTCATTGGGGCTTATCATTAGATAAGTTGATATATAGATTCGGTTAATATTTTTTCCATCACTTTATAAGTTTATAAAAAAAGAGATGTAATTGGTTATATTTCTATGTCTTCTTAAATAATCAGAAGAAGTAGCAGGGTGATTTGTCTTTTAAAGGACATACTTAAATTAATCATTACTAATTTATCTGAGAGAGCCAGATTGGTCTAGTGCAGGAGTAGGCAACCTTGGCTCTTTTATGACTCATGGACTTCAACTCCCAGAATTCCTGAGCCATGTTAGAAAGCAGGAGACCTTAGCCATGAAAGCCAGATGGGTAACTTTGGGCCAGCCACTGTCAGCCCAACTCACCTCCTAGGATTATTGTGGGAAAACAGGAGGAAGAAGATGTGTTGGATAGTTCACTGCCTTGAATTATTTGTAAAAATAATAAAGACAGGATACAAATAAAATAATTGCCTTGCTTAGCAATAGAAATTCTGGTCCAAGTTATAGTCGTAAGTTGAGGACTACAGGTAGTCCTTGACTTAAGACCACAATTGAGCCTTAAATTTATTTTGCTAAGCGAAACATACGTTCAGTGAATTTTGTCCCATTTTACAACCTTTCTTGCCACAGTTGTTAAGTGAATCTCGGCAGCTGTTAAGGTAGTAACACAGTTGCTAAGTGAATCTGGCTTCCCCATTGACCTTGCTTGTCAGAAGGTCACAGAAGGTGATCACAAGACCCAGGGACACTGCAACCGTCATAAATGTGAATTAGTTGCCAGGAATTTTGATCACGTGACCATAGGAATGCTATAATGGTCATAAGTATGAAAAACAGTCATACATCACTGTTTTCAGTGCTGTTGTAACTTTGAACAGTCACTAACAGTCGCACGAATCTTGCAGGTTGCTGCTCACGTAGCCAATAGGGAAAGGATCTTTGATGTGACTAAAGCTTGGAGCAGTACTGCTTTGTGACAATAGGCCACGTGTTGAACTGTTGGTGTTTCCCCAGGTGGAAACCACTGACCCTGTTAGTGTGATTGTGTGCTGCTAGATCCAGCAACCCTACCACATTCATTATTTACTTAGCCAACTGACTGTGTAAATATAATCCAGTGTAGCAGAATAAATGGCTGGGGAAGGGCCCGGGCAGAATCTGTTTTGAAAGGCAAACTCCTACATTTACTGTGTTATTTGAACAATGCAATCTGGTTGCACATTTTACAAAATAGAAGCAGGCAGAGAGGAGTTGTAGAAGGAACAGTAGGGAAATGAATGCTGGACACAAGAAAAGGATTGGTATTTATTTCACTGTCCTGTTTTTGGAGGGAGGAAACCACTGAGCTTATGATGCCAGAAAAATAATTTGTATAGTAGATGTTAACAGCCACAAAAAAATACCCTTGGGTATTTACATGGCATTTGTTGAAAATGTATTACTTATTAGCTGGTGGGAGTCTGAGATGTTAAATTACTTTAACTATGTTCTTTGTAACCTGCAGGTGCCACTTTGGAAGCAGCAGGCAGGATGTGAAGAGCAGCCTGTGATCTGGGTGAACAAATCTAAATTTTCTTTGCACTGTTTCCCACTATCCCTATGATGTAATTGTTTTTTTAAATGTATCTTATGCAACCAGATCAGTGAGAAGCACTCAGTCCAATGTTACCCAATGTGATTTTAAAATGTTTCCTCAGCCACTATGGTGGTTAAGTTGGTGGATCAGGAGTAGAGATATCAAGATCTAGTCTATACTCAATCATAGAAGTACCCTGGATGACTTTGGGCCAATCACTCTGGCTCAGCCAACCTACGTCACAAGGTTGTTGTGTGGGGAAAAAATGGGAAGGAAGGAGCATTGTGCATGCTACCTTGAAGTCCTATATGAAAGGCAGGAGATACAACTGGCAAACAACAATGTTCTCTGGATGAGTTGAATTTGAAGTCCCATCATTTTCAGCTAGTTCTATTTGGGTGATCAGATTGCAGCTTAATGTGCTGAGTTATGAATGAGTTTTTTAAATAGGAGTTTATTCCATAAGCCAGCTGCATATATTAAACTAGGAATATGTTTCCTGGTTTATTTGATTAGAAAATCACAGGGTTTTGAAACTAAAAAGGCTGAAAAACTTTGTTTTGATGTTGATATATTCTTGGTTAATTCTAAAATGATTAACTGTAGTTTACTGATTTGAATGAAACAGACATTTTTGGTTTACTTGTTTTCCTGTGCAAATGGTCACATCAGCCTCTTAAATCTCATACATATTTAGCTATATTTGACTTTGGCTTTTTCTCAATGTTCTGGTGCAAAGCAACCCTGGATCTAAGCTAACTTAGATCCAGGATTGCTTTGCACCAGGACATTGAGAAAAAGCTCAAATAATGCGTGCTAAACTATTTAGAATGATCCATTCTATGATTCAACTGGCTAGCATTCCCATATACCAGGGCTAAGAAGAAACCTAATAACTTAAAATGAATAAAGTAATTATATAACATATGTATAGTTGAATTAGGTTTTACATATAGAGTTTTACCCTTTTTCCAGTTTCTCCTCTGTAATCATTACAGGTTCTCATTCTCCATCTAAATATATTTTCTTTTCAGGATTACCATGTTATTTTGTTACACGTGTTGAATGGAGACCAGAACTTTATCTATGATCTTGATACTGTCCTACCTTTTCCATGCCGTTTTGGCACTTACATTGAAGAGGCTTTCAAATCGGACAGCATTATTAATCCTGATTTTCGAAGGTGGGGATATCAATCACAAACATTCTCAGCATAGCTTTAATAGCAGTAAGCCTTGAGTGTGCCAAAATTAGCTTGACATGTTACAGTTCATAATTTGAGCTTTCAAGAAACAGTTATTGAATCAGCCTGGAAAAGTGGAAAACTCTCTAACCATAAAAATAAATTTCAGATGCATACTTCTATTAATCTGTTAACTGAGTGTGTGCAAAGTAATAAAACCTTGTTGAACTAATACCAAGAATGTATCTGATGAAATGAACAGCACAGTCTTTAAACCTTCATTTTACTGAACTCCAAAATATAAAATGATGTAGTTCATATCTATTTCAAAATCAATTGTCTTCAATAGCAGTTTTTTCATCTTGGTTGAAATCTTACAATCTGTAACCTAGAAGAAAGTCCCACTGAATCTCTAGCTGGACTTATGAATTGTATCAAGACCACTGCTTACTTAATCATACAGTAGACTTGTCAAACTTACGATGTCACGTGACATCGCGCAACGTATCAGGACGGTTTTGCCATTGCCAGCAATGGGGTGGGCACGGCTTCCGGATGATGCGTCCAGCCCGCAGGCCAGCAGTTTGACACCCATGTCATACAGGTAATCCTTGACTTACAACTGGCCTCCTAGCTACTGTTTGAAGTTAATCACAGGCTCCCCAAAAGCTACTTACGAACTAGTTTCAAAGTTACAGTGGCTGCAACACCCCCACAGTCATTTGCCATTATGACTTACCTCAGCGATGCTGTTGTGCTCACCTCCAGCAAGCAAGGAGAGATCAGGTCAGCCAGAGCTTGCTAGCTGGTGCAGGATCAACTTTTCTTACAGACTCACAGCAAACTCATGCCAAACTTGGGTAGGCATTCTATGCTCCACTTAACAATCCCCATGTTCATTTAACAATTGTATTAGGGACACCAGGGAGTGCGGTCATTAAGCGAGGCCATTTTGCTTAACAATTGTTATGACATGCGATCATAATGTGCAGGCTCTGTTATGGTTGTATCTCAAGGACTTCCTGTAACTTGATTTCATTAGCCACCATGGGCTGGGTATAAACTGTGGCTTGTGAGTTTAAGTGGCTGGATTGGCACAGCTACCGAACCAAGCAAAACACTTCATAGCTTGGCATGGTTTGCAAATTCATCAAATGGGCTTTTTTCATATACATGGAATTCCATTGTACTTCATCTTTGGCTTAAGTTGACCGACAACAGATTTACTTGTAAAATATTTCTGTTTTAATATAAAACGTCAACCATTCACAGTTAACACAATGTGAGTCTGATGCTGAACAGCAGTTTAATATTTGATTTAGCTGTAGTTGAAAATGCTTGCAAAAGACTCAGCTTTCTGCTTTCTGGGGTAGGCAATTCTGATCACTTAAATGTTTTTCTTCCTTAGAAAAGTCAGATTGGTTCGAGCTGATGTGTACCTGAAGACTTTTGCTTCTGACCGATCGCATATGAAAGATGCCAGTGGGAACTGGCTGAAATCTCCTCCCCCATATCCATGTATTGAAACTGCAGGTAAATAATAGATTTTAATTTTCCACACCAAGCTACAGTAGATCTCTTGTTAATACTGACTGAGCTTAAACATTACAGTGAAGTGTGGTTTGTTTCTATTGAATAAGCCTTCATTGGCTGAGTTTTTACATTGTAAAGCAATAGAATAGAATAGAATAGAATAGAATAGAATACAATAGGAATAGGAATAGGAATAGGAAGAATAGAAATAGAAATTAGAATAGAATAGAATAGAATAGAATAGAATAGAATAGAATAGAATAGAATAGAATAGAATAGAATAGAATAGAATAGAATAGGACTTTTTCTAGAAGTCTCCAAATTGAGCTTGGCTCCTGGTGGCTCATGGATGTGTCCAGGTATTGGTGCAGCAAATGTTTTGTATCCAGAACAGTGTTTCTCAACCTTGGCAACTTTAAGATGTGTGGACCTCAACTCCCAGAATTCCCCAGCCAGCCTGAGAAACACTAATCAGAAAATTAGAGTAGGTATTGCATTTTCTTAGTCTAATTAATCTCATTTCAGCAACCCAGTTCTTTACTTGGCTCCTTCCTTACTCTCTGCTGGAGTTTAAATAATATGGATCTATCCTGAGCAATTTTCTTCCATACGCTAAGCTCATCCCACTTCTGCCATGGTGGCTTAAAGGACAACAAGAATCTAGAACATATGGGGGACTTCATTCCTTCATGGAGCAATGTTAGCCTTACCATCTGGAAATGAGTCTTAGAAGAAGAAAATTAAAACTGGAAATAGTTGCATATCATAAAAACCTAGCATCTTTTCTCTACTCTAAAGCAGAGAATATTGTCTCTGCTCCAAAAAAACTAAATAACTCAATGCTTTCTTCTTCTTTTTTCTTTTAAGATTACAAGATGAATCTGGATGACTTTATTAGTATGAATCCAGATGCAGGCTGGGGTTTTGTGCTGAAACTCTCTGATTTTGCGCAAGAATTTGGCATTCAGAACTATGAAGAAGAATAACGAAGAATTAAAGTATGTATATGATTTGCCATACAATTTGTATATTGCCACGGTTAAAGTTGGAATGATGTTAATTGTGTTGTAGCAAATAAAAATAAACTTAGAAAATAAAACTTTATTTTTTGAATATGTGTGACACAAAAGGGAGCCAGTTCTGTTTAGTGCAGGGGTGGGCAACCTTGGCTCTTTTATGACCCGTGGACTTCAACTCCCAGAATTCCTGAGCCAGCATGGCTCAGCTTGGAAACCTCTCCCTTTCCCCTCAGCATGGCTGGCTCAGGAATTCTGGGAATTGAAGTCCACGAGTCATAAAAGAGCCAAGGTTGCCTACCCCTGATCTAGTGGCTAAAAACCAGGAGACTGTGAGTTTTAGTTCTGCCTTAGGCCCAAAAGCTGGTTGGACGACTTTGAGCCAATCACCAGGAAACAGTCAGTTCTAATCCTGCCTTAGAGGCATAAAAGCTGGTTGGGTGACTTTGGGCCAGTCACTCTCTCTCTCAGCCCAACCCATCTCATAGAGTTGTGGGGAAAAGAGAAGGAAAGACTATTATATATCTTCACCACCTTGAGTTATTTAAAAAGTAATAAAAACAGGATTTAGAGAAAATGAATTCAACTTTACACTAGGGGTTACATTAATTTTTTTCTGTTATCCACTCTGTTTTCTAATCATAAAACCCATATATTATAACTTCATTTCTTTTCTCTCTCACTCAAAAAGTCCAAAAGGGTTTTCCAATCAACATTAAAATCAATGTCTTGTCTCTAATCAAAACTGTCAGTTTTATCTCAGCAAGTTCCATCGTCTTCACCATCCACTCTTCATTATGGGTTTTATCAAATCTTTCCATTATTACGCATATAAAAGTCTTGCTGCCGTTATCATATACAAAAACAAAGTTCCCAGAGTTTTTTTTCCCAACTTTTTCACAATCGGTCCCAAAAGAAACATCTCTGTTTCCGTTGCATATTAATCCTTAAAATCTTCTGCATTAATGTACGTATTTGAATCCAAAATAGCTTTTTTGCATATACACTAAAAAATGTGAACAACAAGAACTCTCTCTTGTTCACATTTCCAATTACACATTTTTGAGGTTGTCAAGAGATCCTGGAAAAATGAATTAGGAATAATACAGTGGCCTGTCACTAGATGTCAGACTTTACTTCTAGTCTCTCAGTGAAACAAAGCTGTAAGAAATTGTTAGTTTCTTGGGTATCTTTTTTTTTTCCTCTAGTGGATAGTTTAATAAGAGTCACAATGATCAATAAACCTCTTTCAGAAGACTTAGTGACTTGTTAGGTATTAGGCACCATCATATGATGTTATACATGATATCACCACAAAAACCAACATGGCTGACTTATCATAAGTCTTCAACAATTTCGCTCCCAAGAACTCCTGATATTTTGAGCTTCTTGCCTGACTCAAGGCGTAAATCATTTGCATGTCATGAGATGTGGGGCATTCAGTATCCACGTATATACTTATATATATTGTTGCCAGTCATTTTAATTCATTGTGTCCTGATGAACATCATTTTAGTTGGTTTTTGGCTTAGGGTTTGGGTGGATCCCTCTGGTTTGCATGAGTTAATGGGAGTTGGTCTCTTGATGGAGTAGGCAGCAGTGTTTCACTGGCAATAAGCAGAGGAAAATATGGCAAGAGATTAGGAACAACTCACTATGGGGAAGATGATTTGAATGTGTTAAGTTCTATTCTGCATTCCAGTTCCCAAGTTATTGATGTTCAATCGCTAAATCATGTTCTAACTCTTCACAATCCCATGGACCATAGCATGCCAGGCACCCCTGTTCTCCCCTATCTCCCAGACATTGTTCAAATTCATGTTCATTGCATAAATTACACTATCTAACCATCTCATTCTTTGCCAAGACTCTTCCTTTATGCCTGGTTATTGGACCTTCAAAGGTTTTAGTCTCTAGTTCGTCTTACAAAATGTTTGATCAGCCTGAAATAAGGCCTTCCCATCCATGATTTCACTGTCACATACTCTGGCAAGTATAAATATCATGGCATGCATAATGGAGACTTGGTTGGGCATAGATGGGCTGCCCTCTCTTGCAGATATACCTACATTAAATTTAAATAAATTCAACTGTGGCATCAATGCAGCGTTGGAATAGGGATAGAGAAGTGTGGCCATTGTCATCTTGGGACTCTTGTGGTTTTCAGGTACACTGCTTTGCTGATAAATGATGAAAGACCCCGTTGTGGCTCTAGTGGCAATAGGGATGGCTGCTAATATTCCAGACTCTGCTGCATAGTGGCTTCCCTGCCATAGTCTCGGGTGGCTGGGTTGGTGGTGGAGTTTCCTAAAGATACTTGGAGTCTTCAACCTTCCAGAGGCGGATTGCTTAGGAGTTCATGGCCACCATGGCAACCATAAACCTGACCAAATCATTGAGGTCCTAGCTCACCAGTCATTCTTGCATCAGAACATAACAGAATAACAGAGTCGGAAGGGATCTTGGAGGTATTCTAGTCCAGAGGTCTCCAAACTTGGCAACTTTAAGACTTATGGATTTCAATTCCCAGAATTCCTCAGCCAGCTGTATTGGCTGGGGAATTCTGGGAATTGAAGTCCACAAGTCTTAAAGTTGCCAAGTTTGGAGACCCCTATTCTAGTCCAATCCCCTGCTCAAGCAAGGGAGCCATGTCATACGTTGGCTCTGGTTTTTGCCTTGGGGCAGTGGCAACATGATCTGAATATGGGAGAGATTGAAATAGCCCTTTGCCATGGACATATCACTCTGTGACTATTTGGAATTCTCCATTGCCATCCCTCATAGAGAGTAGACCTATTCCTTCAATCTGTTCCTGGCCTTTGACAGACCTAGTTGGACTTCAGAGGGAGCCTGGGGTTATTTTTGAAGCTCTGATACATAATTTGACTCAGGCCTTAATCATCACTTGGAATGAAAGAGTGATGATGGTGTTGGATCAGATTTTTCCTGTGTGGCTTCTTCCTGCTCTGGTATCCCAGAGAGTCCACCGGTTTTCCAAGGTACTTCAAGAAATGAAACAGGAGAAGAGTTGAGTAGTGCATTACAGGAAAAAGATGAGTGATCAACATGAGTAAGAGCCTTTATTAAGCACTACCTTGTGGTTATAATGTGGGCCAATCATTATATCTCTGCTCTTACTGTGTCTGATGATTGCCATCCAATGGTCTTAAATTAACCCTAATGCTCTCTTGAAAAAAGGGGCTGGAAGAATACCTACAAGTCCGCTGCAAGGAATATTTGAAGCATTTGAGAGATAATATTGCTTGGATCTACTCTGATATGCACCAGTCTGGTGGGATTGATTGAAGCACAGACCTGCTAAGATATCTGGAAGCAGTCTTAAATCTCAAGGGCAATTGAGCTGAAAATAGAAATCAGCAATGCAATTTTAGACCGCATTGATAGAATAGCTCCCAGACCACAGAAAGTACTATTTCAGCTATAATCTGTATTATTCAGACGCTGCTTTAAATCATGTGTGCACTGCAGTTTAATGAAGATTCAGGAAAAACGGACAGATGTACAGAAGGACAACAAAGATATAAATTGATTGGAAAATCTTATGAGGAGAGACTGAGTGTTATTCTTGGGAAAACACAGGCAAGGGCATTAAGACCGATCAAGTTCAGTTGTTTAACAGATTCTGGGCAAATGCTCGGGAAAAAAAATCCTAATGTAAGAACAAATCAACAACAGCTCCAAAGAACAAGCAAAGCTATGAGCTCTCTGATGGGTATTTACTTATTAAGAAAATACCGTATTTTCCAGCGTATAAGATGACTGGGCGTATAAGACGACCCCCAACTTTGGAGAAGATTTGCACGGTTAGAAAGTCGTCTTATAAGCCGGAAAATACGGTATATATGACTGCCCAGTGCCCAACTCAATGGTGACTCCAGACAGCTTACAGAAGTAAAGCCTCAAATACAAAACCCAATAGCCACTCCACCTCCCCTGGTGACAACAGTCAAACAAATCACTTGATGGGCTCTGTATCATTCTGGGACCTCAGGATCAATAACAAAACACGTCTTCAAGGCCTTTGGAAAGAGTATCAAGGTGGAGGCCAATCTTACCTCAAGCAGGAGGATGTCCCACAGGAAGGGAGTCACCACGGAGAAGGCCCTTCTTTTTGGTCGCACTAAATGGGCCTCGTTAAAAGAGGCAGCCTATAACATACCTATAACTTCCTTGGTCTGGTGTAAACATCTCAAAAAAGATGTTGAAACTCTAGAACATTGGTGGCGAACCTATGGCATGCGTGCCAGAGGCGGCACTCAGAGCCCTCTCTGTGGGCATGTGTGCCATTGCCCCAGCCCCGTCTCCTTCCGCGGCCCCCTCACCAGCAGCCCCCTGGAGGAGAGTTGCCTCCGGGTGCGGCCAGTGTGGAGCAGCACAGTCAAGGACATGGCAGCCAGGCAAGACTCCGCCCTTGTGCCCTGTCACACGCAGATGCTGCTGCAGGGTGTGGGTGGAGGGCATGGCTGTCATGGTGCTGCTGGGCCGCCTGGACAATCTGCGGTGGGCCGTGGAGGCAGTGGGTGGCCCTGACAGCAGGGGCAGGGGACATGGTGGGGGGGCAGTTTGGGGGCACTCGGTCTCTAAAAGGTTCGCCATCACTGCTCTAGAAAGAGTGTAGAGAAGAGCAACAAAAATGACCAGGGGACTGGAGGCTAAAACATATAAAGAATGTTTGCTGAAATTGGGTCTGTCTAGTTTAATGAAAAGAAGAACGAGGGGGGACATGATAGCAGTGGTCCAATACCTGAGGGGGTTGCGACAAAGAAGAGGGAGTCGAGCTATTCTCCGAAGCACCTGAGGGCAGGACAAGAAGCAACGGATGGAAACTAATCAAGGAGAGAACCAACCTAGAACTAAGAAGAAATTTCCTGACAGTTATAACAATTAACCAGTGGAACAACTTGCTCTAGAAGTTGTGTTTTTAAGAAGAGATTGGACAACCATTTGTCTGAAATTGTATAGGGTTTCCTGCCTGAGCAGGGGGTTGGACTAGAAGACCTCCAAGGTCCCTTCCAACTTTTTCTGTTCTGTTTCTGTTTCTATTTCTATTCCATTCCATTCTGTTATATTCTATTCTGTCCAGTTACTTGGATGAGCAATGAAACATCCCAGATTAACAAAGTTTGGTCCAGTTACCATGATTCAACCTTTAGACAGAATGACCAAGAGGGGACAAAAATGCAGTGGGTACAGGAGCAACTTCCAACTTCTTGCCAGCTCCCCAATGAAATAAATTGAATAAATATAATAAAATTGATATTCCAAGCTTGGATAACACATTCAAATTCCCAGGCAAATGTGCAAAGACTTGGAAGTTATACTCCATCATATCTAGAGGCCACTAAACTGAGAAGGCTGGTGTATACATTCACAATAAATAGTCTGCAACATCATTTCTGAAAAATATAGTGACATGTTTGTGTGTTCCTATAAAAAAAAAAATAGAAAGAAGAGAGTAATGAATGCCATCTTCTGATATTTTGAAACCAGGAAAACCTTGTTCCAGCTAAAGCAATGGAAACCACAGTCTTTTATTTTATGAATATTTTATTCATAATTTCAGTGTCAAAAACAGTTTACAAAAAGGAAAAAAATAATAATTGCTACTTGTACCAAGCAGTTGTCAAATGGTTGAACATGCAAGAAAAAGAATGTGCAAAATTTATATAGAAGGATTTTCAATAGCCTGTTAATATGCTACACAAAAGGATTTTAAAAATTACATGAGGTTTGTTTTTTTATCTTTATCACCCCTGTATGCTATTTCCATTTAAAAAATCCTCTTAAACAAATATACATATACAGGCAGATATATATATATTAATGCTAATTAGAATCTAAAATGAAAACATGTATGAAAATAAAAAATACAGTAAAATGTTGATTTAATAGACCATTGGAGGGAGTGTGCCTTTTAAATTTGAATTTGTCTCAAAGTAGTATAATTTGCAGTAAAACCTCAATTTTACTGGACATCTCCTTAACTAACTGGACAAAACAGGAGTGAAATTTAATATAAATCCAGTATTTATGCATTGCATCCAAAGTATAAGCTTAAAGATCCATTAAATTATGGGTTTATTTATTCATTTTGGAACTGAATTCCTGACATTATGTACAGCAAAATTTGTAATATTTGTCAACACTGTGCTTGAGTTGAGGCTTGGTTCTAAGTTATTGTTGACTTAACCATGGTTTGTTAGCCAAGCCACAATGGGCTGATTTCATACATCTTGCTATAAAATACAATTTACAACCCTTTCATGGCTGCATTCTTGAAACTAAGCTCACAGATTAATACAATAAGTCATATAATAGCTTAGCCTGCTGTTTCTCAATCTTTACAACTTTTAAGAAGTGCAGAGCTGAAAAATTCTGGGAACTTAAGTCCATACCTCTTAAAGTTACAGAGGTTCAGAAACATTGGCTTAATCCAGTGTTTCCCAAACTTGACAATTTTAAGGCATGTGGACTTCAACTCCCAGAATTCCACAGCCAGCGCTGGCTGTGGAATTCTGGGAGTTGAAGTCCACATGCCTTAAAATTGTCAAGTTTGGGAAACACTGGCTTAACCTAACACCTGAAATTGTAGGAGCAGAAAATAAGATCAGTATAGGAGAATCTTCTCTACCAAATCTCTTCAAGAAAGAGAAATAAATTACATAATAACTTGGATGGACCTTTTCAACAGAGTTAAGCCCTGTTCTATGACAGTAGGATAGAGTATCTCCCTTGCTCTTCAAACATTGTGGATCCTATAATTACTTATAAGAAGGTCACTGACATCAGTATTTATAACTGTGATAAGATCTAACCCAACACTCCAGAAAAGTCCTTTTAGAATAGATTTCCGGCAGATTTTCCCAGCTCGAATCTAGCCACATTCTTTTTTTTTTTTAAATCCCAATCTGTCAAAAAAGGAAGAATGAAGAATAATTTAAATAGGAGGATGTAAGAACTGGAGTAAAAAAACATATTTCAAAGGTCTTTCTGATATACCATCTGGTTCCTACCACTGAATATGAGTGAACATAAAGTGCTGACATAAGAACAAAGTGCTAAGGAGCCATTCCAGAAGGCAGATACAAGTGGTCCTTGACTTATGACCACAACTGAGCCCCAAATTTCTGTTGCTAAATAAGACATTTGTTAACTGAGTTTTGCCCCATTTTACCACCTTTCTTGCCATAGTTGTTAAATGAATCACTGCAGTTGTTAAGTTAGTAACATGGTTGTTGAGTGAATTTGGCTTCCCCATTGACTTTGTTTCTCAGAAGGTTGCAAAAGGTGATCACATGACCCTGGGACACTGTCATAAATATGAGTCAGTTGCCAAGCGTCTGAATTTTGATCACGTACCATGAGGATGCTGCCATGGGCATAAGTGTGAAAAATGGTCATAAGTCACTCTTTTCAATGCTGTTGTAACTTCGAACAATCATTAAACGAACTGTTGTAAATCGAAGACTATCTGTACTAAATTCAGCATTGTAAGATTAAACATTACAAGACTTCCAGGTCCAAATATTTCTGGAATGAAGCTTCAATGCTAAAAATACACGCTTTTGGGGAAAAATTGGGGAAACACTGTGATTCTATTTGTGGCACATTTCCATACAAGAGAACAATTAGAGCTTCTGCCAATAAAACTATTGTAGCCATCATCTTAATGGTTGGTCTTAATACTTCTAATAATCCTTATTGATTTTTGGGTTTAGTTGCACTTTGTGATATTTTGTAACCTGCATGAGGATGGTTTATAAATATCCTCAAAATTTTGGATTTTGGAAGTGGAAAAAAATCTGGAATTGCAACAGTTGTTAGCCCTCAAGTATTTGCAAAGATATAGAAGACACAGAATCTGCTACAGCCAAAAGCATTTTATCAGACAAGTGTTTGAATTCATTTCCAAATTTTTTCCAGATTCCTCCTCCTCCTCCAGATATTTTTATAGCTCTTTTCCCTGAAAGGATCCCAGAGTGATTCACAAGAATATTAAAAAATAATTATTATTATAAGACCAAAACACTCAGTTCAAAAGATAATGTGTTGAAGGATTGTTAATAGATATCTAATTTAAAACAAACAAACAAACAAACAACCAGTGCAGATATTCTCTTTTTTTTTCTGCTGGCCTGGATATTTTTATGGAAAGGAAAAAGACACCAGCAGTGAAAAGATTTGAAGTGAACAGTTAAAACAAAGATTTTGCATTTTGTACATTATAGCAGAACTTTACAATGCCAAATCTTAAAATAGAAAGAACCATGGTAGGTGAAATAGATTGGACACTTCAAAGTCATAAAAACATCATATTTACAGCAGGGTAATGTTTCTGCCAACAATTTAGCAAACAAGGGGGACTGTTTTCACAAAGCACGGCAAGATTTTGTGTCAAAATGCAGAGCTGCTAAAATGAACCATCAACAGGTTGCTGAGGAAAAGTCTGTTCTCCCTTCTGTAGTGCATGAATAGAAGCCAAAGAATTGTCAAAGAGATATTAAGATTTTGTAGATACTTTACTGTGCTTGGAAGATTACAGCCCTGTTTCAAAAAAGGTAAACAGGATGCATATCTGTGTATGTTTATTGTTGATGTATAGGGAAGGTTAACTGGTTGGATGCCTTAATACCAAAGATTTTACCAAATGGTTTCCAGGCACATTTACCTCAGGATCCTACTGCAAACAAAAGATTGTAAGTCACCACCAGACTATTCTGGAATATGGTTTTTTCCCCTGAACTTGTGTGAACATGTATCAATGTCCTAGATTCACTTAAAAGTTATAAAGTTTATATCCTATACAAGTGATTCAGATTATTATTAGCATTCAAACAACATAGGTGCAACAATCAGCTTTTCTACAGTGTAACATTCACATATTTTGTCAAATCAAAAAATAAAAAAATACACATCCTAGCCACCAAGTGCGCCCAGTAGCAGATAATTTTCAAAATACTGGGTAATACAGGTAGTCCTTGACTTACGGCTTCAATAGAGACCAAAGTTTCTGTTGCCAAGGGAGACTTTTGTGGAGTGAATTTTGCTCCATTTTATGACCTTTCTTTCCACAGTTGTTAAGTGAATCACTGCAGTTATTAGTAACACCGTTGTTACGGGACTCTGGCTTCCCCAGTAACTTTGCATCTCAGAAGGTCGCAAAAGGTGACCACATGATCCCACGTGACCGCAACCGTCATAAATGTGAATCAGTTGCCAAGCGTCTGAATTTTCATCACGTGACTGTGGGGATGCTGCAATGATGATGTGAAAAACAGTCCTAAGGCACTTTGTTTTAAAATGCCGTTGTAACTTTGAACAGTCACTAAATGAGCTGTTGTACATCGAGGACTTCCTATATATACAGAAGAGTAACAAATTTGCAGCCTATGCCGAGTAATTTTTTTTAAAAGTGAGTGGTGCAGTGTAGTAAAGAAAAATGGCTTCACACACATATATACACCCTTTAAAATCCTACCTCCCACAAGCATCTGCAGGAACTTGCTGCTCATGTAAGAATAATGGAAGTTGTGTCATCATGCCATAAGTTTTGCCCCTTTTACAGACCTGTACAAAAGGGGCGGGCCTTGTCCCATGAGATTGCAACGTTGCTTTCAGCATTTTTCACCTTTCCTGCAGATGCCACTGAGGCTTTATGGCTCTTTTTAATTCTCATTTAATTTAATTCCCAATCACAAAACCTTTTCCTTACATTTGATAATCCTTCATTTGCCCAAATGGGGCTGCTTTCTGAAAGAGCCTATCTATAAATACATGAATTTTCTGCTCACTTACAAAGTAGTCCTTGTTTCGTGACAACAGTTGGGACCAGCAACTTGGTTGTTAAGCGAGGCAGTCACTAAGTGAAACCAGCTGTTTACAACCACAGTTAAGACCAGAATTTCCATTACTAAGTTAAGGGAGTCACAGTCACTTTGACAACTTTTTTGCCAGTTGATAAGCAAATTATTGCAGTTGTTAAGTGAATCACACTGTTGTTAAGCGAATCTGGCTCCCCCTTTTGATTTTGCTTATTGGAAACTATCTGAGAAGATTGTAAATAGTGATCACATGACTCCAGGACACTAGAAACATCCGGCTGCCAAGTGCCAAAATTTTGATCATGCGATCAGGAGGATACTGTGACAGTTGTAAGTGCAACTAATGGTCGTAATTCCTTTTTTTTTCCAGTGCTGTTGTACCTTTGTTGCCAAACAAATGATTGTAAGTCTAGAACTACCTGAATTCTAATCTGACTTCCTGTTTTCCTGACATCAGCACCTCAAACCCTGATGCGAACACCATGCTCATATGGGATTTTTTTCTCATTATATAGTGGGGAAGCCTCAAAGAGAAAAACTAAAGTAATATCTTAATTATTCAGACACTCTTTCTCAGCTATAGTGAAATCTGAGGCTAGAAATGTCATTACTTGGATATGCAGTGTGCATGTATCTGTAATTAATTTTTCTTAAAATCAGGTGCTTCATCTTCGTTAGCAAATTAGAAGAGGGATCCTAGCTGACTCATCCTTTATTCTGGGAAAGCTCTGGGTATTAAACCTGTGGCATCACCAATTTCAGTATCAAATGATATGGAAACTGCCAAACTGGGTTCATGAGATCATAGGGAATGGCCATTATGCAATCTAGAATAGGATTGTCATTCCTGCATTGCAAAGTGTACAATGGCCAGTAGATGTCAGCAAAGAGTTTGTTTAGACGGTGTTATCTTTGCTGACATCTAGTGGCTGCTCTGTATTTTCCAGCTCAGATATTGCAATACTCGTTGAGTGATGATCTTCCACATTTAAATTGCACAAAGATTCTGGGCTTTTTGTTAAGATAATGAGTAAACATATCTGCACTGCATGCAAAGTTGAAAAACCAAAACATGTTTTTAGTAAAAGCTCTTCTCAAGTAGTTACTCAGTTGTCTAAGCTGCAGTTACAACATAGCTTTCAGTGGTATCCAAGAATGACCTAGGAAAATTTGCAAATTTCCCAGAACTCAGTACATTTAAATACCCTCAAAAGACAGCCAGATAAATTAAAATTTAAGTGTTAACAAAAAGCAGCACCTGGAAAGCTACTATCAACAGCTTTTTTTCAAAAAAAAAAATCTCTTTAGACGATGTACAGATGCTTCATACCACACACTGGTTATTTGGAAAGCTATTTCAGAGGTAGAAACTGGGAAAATATTTTATCTGAAGTCAGTTCATTTTTTTTAAGAATAAAGGGATATATCCTTGTAAATCTCTTTTAAAAAAGTTTTAGATATAAATATCTTCTGCAAACAAATAAAAAAAGCCCAGTTGGGAACAGTTCCAAGTTTTAACCTAACTGTAGTGTTTCATTCCTCTGGCTTTGGAAATCCAGAAGACATTTCCAAATATTTGCAGGGTGACTCTTCTTTTAATTTCCTAAATTGATTGTTCCCCGAAAGCTTGCACACCAATTCTCACCAAGCTTAATATTTACAAAAATCTTGACTTTTTACATATCAGTCAAAGGAGGAGGCTATATTCTCTCAAGAGTTCAAGGCCACGAGATTATGGCTCTTTCTGCCTCTTAAAAGTCTCTTGTCCTCTTGACTCAGGAACATCAAGCCATATTATTTACAAGCTATGTTACAAACTGAACCCCTTCTGCTCAGCAGTGTAAAGTGTCCCATCCGAATAATGCGATAGGTAGTGAAATCATTTGGGAATTCAGAATCTGAACAAGTTGATGAAGTCCTGGGGCGAAAGAGATGTCAAGCAGCTTTCTGGATTGTTAGCCGTACAGGGGTGCTCGGTGCCCTACAAAACAAGAACATCAAAATCTTTAAAAGTTGTATCAGGTAGTTCTATCAGCACCAGAAGAACAAATGGCACACTGAATGCTCATCAACCAACTCATTCATCAATCATATTAAGATGTGCGAAGTTGGCTTAAATTCACTTCCTTTTTATCTGATTTTTATCCGTTATTATTTTATATGCAACTCAAGGCAGCGAATATACATATTCCTTCTTCCTCCTATTTTCCGCACAATAACAATCATGTGAGGTGGGTTGGGCTGAGAGAGAGTGACTGGCACAAAGTTCCCAGCCAGCTTTCATGCCTACAGCGGGATTAGAACTCAGAGTCTCCTGGTTTCACTTAATGGAACATTTAGAATATGTATAGCTGAGATTAGAAACGCAGTGCCTTCACATACCAGAGCATTCATTAATCTACCCACCATTATATGAAATTTAAAAATATTTTTTTAAATGGCCTGAAAATCCACAAGATTGTTCAAGTTAATGAATTATGTAGACAAAACAAAAACCCCTGCCCTATAGCGTATTTCAGTGGAACAGGATGAAGTGATGCATTTACCTTCCACGAAAGGATATGACAGTGTCTGCAAAGCTGCAAAGTATCTCCATATTGCTCTTTCCGTGGATAACATCTCACAAGCTTGAAGTACATCTTCTTCCAATCCAAATGCCCCTTATCTGACAATATGAGCCGCTTACGTATCTAAAACAGAGACACAAAATTATAGTTTTGCAGAGATATGGCTAATGGTATGGTCACTCCGCAACAAGAGAACCCATGAAGAAGTAAGTATGCCGCCTTAAAACAGTAAGTGTGGACGTGGCAAGTCTTAAAATTAAAAATAATATTGGAACAGGATGAGCAGAGATCAAGAATTAACACAAGAAATAATAAATTGAAAGCATCTACAAGTGTGTTCCTTCTCTAAAAATGATGTGGAAATTTAAGATAAAGTCCTTTATGAAGGATATGAAGGAAATAGAGCATTATAAGAATAAGCTGTGTGCCATTGTTGCTTTGTGACAATATGCCCTCAAGAGGAGGCTCAGAGACAGGATAGTGTCCATGTGTGATACACCATCCTGGTTGAATAAGCTTCATGATTAATCAAGAACGAATGGCGAACTGAGGAAGATTCTGATTTATTTTCTGTATATTTCTTTGGACCTTTTACATTATCACTTTCCACTGCCATTTACCTGTCGATCTGTGAAATGGTAGTGGCAAAGTTTTTTCCAGAGGAGCCGGTCCTCACTGAGCACCTGAAGACTCGGAGTCACTTGCCCTAGACTCACGATGTCTCGCCCATCTGACAGCCGTTGCATGATGTCTAGTTGTAAACACAAGGGCAGGTCTGTGAAAGTCAACCCTTTGAAATCAGGCTGGAGAAATAAAGAGAAAAAGAACGGGTAACAACACTGAAAGATACCAAAGTTTCTACACAGCTTATAAGAACGTTCACTTATTGTATTAAAGTTGCCTTCAAGGGGAGATGACATCCTCAGGACTTCATGAGCAGATTCTTGAGGTGATATTGAAAAGATTTGCCATTCTGTGTTTTTTTTACAGAATATTTTGTTTTTTCAATTTTCCACCTAGCCTATAGTGACAGACTTCCTAAAAGGTGCCCATTCAAGAAATAACTCCGCTAATCCTGCTTAGCGTTCTCAATTAACCAAGGCCAAGTGTAGGTATTACCTCACCCAACAACTCTAAGTGGGACTGGAATTTCCATTGCTAAGCAAAGTGGTCATTAGGAGAAACGTCACATGACTGCACTGCTTAGCGACAGCTTCTAGTAGTCCTAGTTGCAGGTGAGAAAGTGACATCATTAGGTGAGGAGTCACACTTCTCATGTCCTGCCATACTCACCTCCACAGGTTGAGCACCATTATTCTAGAGAATTGAAAAGCTGGCATAGCTACAGGTAGACTTAATTCTGCATATTGATCTTGTTGTTGTTGAACCTCTTCCGCTTTAGGAAGTAACCCAATAGCAGCTTTTTGATCAGCTAGTCAAAATGTCAGACTCTTTGCTCACCTTGGTGATCTGGATATTGTTCAGCTGCTGCTGCCAATAAAGAATCATCTCCATTCGGTGGACCCACATGTTTATGTTGCCAACCAGAACACACTTGCCAACACTCTGGACCAAGGTGCAAAGTGACATGTACAGAGTCTGCAGCAATTCTTTTATCAATCTGATATTCTGTTGATCCTCCAGAACTTTATGGGGGAAATGAGAGAAAAGGGACATTCAGATAGAGGCAAAGAAGAAAGACGCAAACAGACTGAAGAAAAGTCACTTCTGGAGGATCATGGAGAAGGATCAGTTTTGCTTCTCATCCTTCACTTCCAGGGTGGTGCAAAGTAATGTGTAGGCATTTCCATCCTATATAACCTTCAGTCCCTACACAATAGTTTGAAATTGCCTTGCAATTATCCCACACACTTAAAAATTATTACAAATGTAGGGAACTCCATGAGCCAGTCAATGTTCCCCTGAAATTGACCAGTGCTACTGATCTTCACAAGACCTTAAACAAAGCTATTTTTTAATTATTATTTGGGGCCTCTCTGTCTTGGGTGATAAGCCAAATCTTCATTACCTCCTCATATCTCAAAACCTGTCACCACTCAGAAGTGTGAGGCACATATATAATGGTAACACACTTGTGAAAGACAGACTGCTATGACATTCACACAGGGTTGTGAAGAACAAGGCAAAGCAATTTTGCTCATTCATGTCATTTTTTTTATCCTTCTCTAACTGGCGTCTTCCATTCCTAATACGTTGGATTATTGTAATTATATGTATGTTGGATTAATATGTTGGATTACCCTAGTTATGCTGGCTATATATGATGGAGGCTGTAGGTAGATCAGAGGATATCATATTGGGAAGAATTGTTATTTCTATATATTGGATTTGGTAGGATTTAGTCCCATCTTTCACCTTAGCAAGAATTGGTCAAAAATCAAAGACATAAACCCAACCAGATTATCTGCTAAATGAATGTACTAGAGACCAGTTGCTGATATTTTGCCTTTTCTATTTATATATACCCATACCTTTTTGCACAACTTTCTCCAAGATATTCATAAAGTTTTTCTGGGCGATTCCACTCAGTGATGTCAGCTGAGACTTTGCAATCAGCTCCAACAACTGTGAATAAAAATAAGTAATTCAACCTCTTGAGCAATTCTAATCTTGGTGTTCTTCTCAACCCAGCAAAACAGTTTTAGTTATTTGCTGCTTGACTTACAAAAAAAAGAAAGAAAGAAAGAAAGAAAAAAAAAAGGAGGATTGGAGCCAGACAGAATTATGGGGAAAAGTAGAGGCAAGAGTTTCAATAATTACAATCTATTTGGCTTCTTCTGGTAAGCCAAGTCATTAAAACAGAGGACAAAGATAGACAGATGGTTGCCATTTAATCTGTTTAGAGATATACATGAATCTACATGATGGCAGTGAGAGAGAGCCAAAAGTCCCCCCCTCCCCCCTTATTCTTTTCAGTGGTACTTTCAACAACAGACATGGCAGCAAAGTGGTATTAATGACTGGTCAACTCCTGTCCATCATTCTGCCCAATTCTGAATGACAATAGAAGACACATGGGACATTCTATTAATATCTTCCACAGGCACATGATGGATATTAATCTAGGGAGCAGAGAAAACAGTCACAGCTAATTGGCTAATCCAACCAATGCCAGCTAAACAACTTAATCTTTATGAATCACCTGGGACCTGACAAAAATAAAATCAAATGCTCACCCTCACAACTATGTGCTTTCCAAGTCCCACAGGACATCACAGTCCTGACCAAGAATGCTTTCTCATATGCATTTCTTTCTACTCCTTTATATCTGAACTGGGCACGGTCTAAGACAGGCATGTCAAATTGCCAGCCGGCAGGCCAGATGTGTCACGTCGAAACCACACCCAGCCCATTGCCAGCAATGGAGAAAAAGTCACGATACGTCACACGACATCACATGACATCACGAGTTTGACATGCCTAGTCTAAGACAAGAGCATGCACAACTCAAGAACACGTTGGGTGCCATGGTCCAGAAAATGTGGAGGAAAGCCCCATCCTGGGTGAAGGCAGAACATACATGTTAAAGGACAAATAGTTGCTGTATGTCTCTGTTTTGGATATGGTTGTTTTAAGCTACCCATTTTGCAGTTTAAGACAATTCCAGAATGACATCCTCCTCCTCCTCCTCATCATCATCACCATCATCATCATCATCATCATCTATGATCTACCCCGGTAATTCTAAGGACTACACTTTTGGTCCTCTTGTTATCTAAAGACAGCAACATGGAACATATACCCTGTTCAGAATTGATGGTAACACTTAGATGACATCTTAGAAGCTAAGCAAAACTGAATTGGAGTGGAGACCACCAGGAATTACAAGCGCAGAAGGGAAGTTGAAAAAGCATCTCAGAAGGCAGACACAGAGCACTTCTGCACTATGTCCCCCTGGAACACCCCCCCACCCCCCCAAGGTACTTGGAAATCTCTATGAAGCTGCAAGGAATCAAAGTCAACTTCAAGATGTCACTTTCTGTACTCCAAAAGAGTAAAAGAGCTTCTTACTGGTGTATAGCAATGTTCCTCAACCTTGGCAACCAGAAGATGTGTGAAGTTTGCAAACTGGCTGGGGAATTCTGGGAGTGAAAGGCCACATATCTACGGGTTGCCAAGGTTGAGGAACACTGCTGTATAGTACTGAATATTTGAAGGACTACTACCCTTACTTGAACGTGCCTTCATTTTAAGATATGCTGAATTCTTCATTAGCTAACATAATCAGAGTCACACACATTGCTAGTTATCTTGCTGAACATGCTAACCCCATTTTAAAGGGCACCTTTAATCCTTCTCTGACTTCCAAGAGATGTCAACAAAGTGTCAACATCTTGGTATTAGAGTCCTTAGCCAAGTCCTGCCAGGGACATAACAGGAATTCAGATGGGTTTTGGATGACAAATAATGATTCATTTCTCTCTTTGGTATTCTTCTTGCCTCTGATCCAATAGAATCATTTCATATAAATCTAAAATACTCCAAAGTAAAATAAAAAAAAAAAGGCTTAGGAATTTACATAATATTTTATGGGGTGGCTTGATTACATTCATGGTGCTTGGCTAATCTGATCAATTTATTTGAAACTTCCTATTTTAATTTGAGCTACACTGGAACCAGTTCTTTTTCCCACCGTTACTTAATCATCTGCCAATATGAATGATAGAATTTTGAATTTTTAAGGCTGCAGAAAACAGAAATGATTAGAAAAACCAGGTTTGGTTCTTGAATACTGCAACTTATACATATGGAAATGCTAATGGCGAGAAATTTGGCTTTAGATAAATGTCTTTCAGCTTTATTTTTTTTAAATGATCCCTTACTTCTTTTGGTTATTCCATTTTTTCATCCAATTTTTGTCTTATTTAGAATGGCAACTCTCTTGCTATTTTTTTTAAAAATGTTCTGTAAGTTATTTTGAGCCATTTCAGGCAGAAATATCATTTCACACTCAACACCCCAGTACAGGAGAAGTCACATTATGACAACATAATGTGACTTCTTGTTATATCATCCCTAAATGATGAATTATGTAATTGCATTCTCATTTGCAGTTGATGCCAAACTGTGATGACTTCCTCAAGTAAATGCTGCCATTGCTTTCCTGCATTACGACATCTTAAAATCATGACATAAAATCATGACCTTTTATGCAAGGATGTAAACTGCAAAATCTGGGTGACCTTGTCATGCCATGCTTTGTGTCCTCCCTCCATGGATAACCATTTCATGTGTTTGCTTTCTAGTTATGTTTTTTGGGTGGCCAAATCTAGCTTAATGGCTAGGTACCTGTAGCAGTCCCCCCCTCCACTCTTGCAGCCATCCTGAGGATACCCTACTATCATTTCAAAAATGATCTACCACAAAATAGCATATTGAAAATGGAGCAAGCTTTGGATTTACACACTCTACCATTACAACTTGGCTGCATGAAGCAATTTGGAAGTGCTTGTTTCAAGATGTATTAATTACAGCACAAGGAGCTTTTGAAACTAGGCAAGTGTCAGGCACGGAAGATCAGGACTACATATGAAGTTCCAATTAAACTGATTTATTACTAATCATGCTTATGCACAAGAATCAACTAATAGTTAACTTGCCTGCCATTAGCTAAGGGACAACAGAATTCATGAGGGATTGGACTTAGTCCATTTGTGGCTACGTAGAAACTCTAGGCTAATTGCACTTTTGACTCCACCTCCAGGTTCTGCCACTCCTTCTGTTACAGTATAGTAAAATTTGACCAAACTTATACCAGTTGGTTCCTCCTCACATAAACAGTTGCAGCGAACAATTGTAATTTCAAAAACTGCCACTAAATTTTTTAAAGCAGGTTGTCAGCAATCAATTCCCTAAAGTTTATGCCTTTCTTTTTTTCTCCAACCAATTCTATTAAAAATAAAAGACGTGAATCAGTTATTTTTTCAAAAAAAATCTTCTAACTGAATTGTCTGAAAATTTAAAGTTCAGTGTGATGTGCCAGAATACACCATGCCAGTTCTCCAAGAAATGAGTTCAGTAAAGGACAAGCACATTTTCTGCTCTTGGTTGTTCTTGTGCGATGAGCAATTAACTCAGATTTATTTAAATTCAAGAAGAACATCTTTTCAATACTTTGCATACAGACCTACATTTTGTATAGGACTGGCTTGAACATTTACTAAATTAAATTATGGAGGGTTTTTTTGGTTTTATTGAAGACTGTAAGCCAGGGTTTCTAGCAATAGGTTGGGTGGGCCTCACAGTTAATTCAATAACCCATCATTAAACAAATCATGGCTTAGAACAGTTACAGACCCATCCTGAGACAAAGGTGCCGGTCTGTCTGTTCTTTTAACCAATGTATAATCTACATGCTAGGAATTATTTTAGTTGGTTAGTATACAGTTCAGAGAGAAGTCACTGTCACAACAGCCCTGGATTGTTTTTGACTGATAAATGAAAAGCAACTGAGTCTTTGTTTGGAGTTCCTGATCTAACAACATATAACTGACTCCCGAACTATGACCAAAAGGCTGTATATCATCTCTTTGTTTGTCTGCAGTGAAGCACTTGACTTGACTGGTTCTGGCGACCTGCCAGCCAGAACTTTCTCCTAGAAGTGAAAAGCTAAAGCAGTTGACAACAATGACTAAGCAGGATGACAGTTATGCGTAAACAGCTTTGACCTGCCAGCTGGCCTTGCTACAACATTAAATTCAGGGAGGGGGGATGGAAACATGGGAGAGCATAACAAGAAGAACTAAAATTGAGACTCAGCCAAGGGGGCAAACAGGTGTTGGTGGGATTTAGGACCAGGAACTATTCTGGAACAGAGACTTATTGGAACCATAGCAAAGGATGATATACTTCTGTGATTCGATAAACCATATTACTTAAAGCTAGATGCTCTTGAACCTTCAATCTTAAACAGAAGTTACCAGTAGCTTTTGAAATTTCTTTCTAAAAAAAGGTCTAAATTAGCTTTCTCCAGCCTCCAAATTTGCCTTCCAAATTTATTGAGATTTTTTTTTTTTCAGAATTCCCACCCAGGACAGAAGTTATAATTCCAACTAATCCAGGAGATTGGGCTGGATATTTTTTGTTCTTAAGAATAAAGTCTCCTACTAATTCTCTTGGGTTGTAAACTGATCACTGAAGATAGCCATTTGTACTTTAATCAAGTATGTCCCAAAGCTTTTCACACATGCAAACAATTCCTGCAAGGATACTTCTTGCCCCTCTTTCATGTCTACCTTCACCCAACATGTTTAACTTGCTGACTGAATGAATCAATGTTTTTAGATCCAGACAAAATATAGTACTGAACCGTAAATTAAGCAACCAAGCAACCGTATTACATTGTGTGAATGCAGCCATAAAATTTGTAATTAATCTGCTAAAGCAAGCTGTATGATCTCATCCAGGAGAGCTATCTGCCAAGCCCAATTGAGTTGTTTTAAACAATTGTCCCAGTCATAAATTAAATGGAAATTAGATAGAATAATAATAATAATAATAATAATAATAATAATAATAATAATAATAATAATAATAATAATAATAATAAAGTTGGAAGGGACCTTGGAAGTCTTCTAGTCCAACCCTCTGCTCAGGCAGGAAATCCTACCGTTTCAGACAGAGGGTTGTCCAATCTCATCTTAAAAATTTCCAATGTTAGAGCATTTACAACTTCTGGAGGCAGGTTGTTCCACTGATTAATTGTTCTGTCAGGAAATTTCTCCTAGTTCTAGGTTGCTTCTCTCTTTGGTTAGTTTCCACCCGTTGCTTCTTGTCCTGCCTTCAGGCGCTTTGGAAAATAGTTTGACTCCCTCTTTTTTGTGGTAGCCGCTGAGATATTGGAACACTGCTATCATGTCCCCCCTCGTCCTTCTCTTCACTAAACTAGACATACCCAATTCCAGCAACCATTCTTTGTATGTTTTAGCCTCCGGTCTCCTAATCATCTTTGTTGCCCCACTCTGTACTCTTTCTAGAGTCTCAACATCTTTTTTACACTGTGGTGACCAAAACTGGATGCAGTATTCCAACTGTGATAGATAGACAGACAGAAAATGATAGATGGATAGAGACTGAGACAGACAGAGAGAAGGATGGCACTTGTACCAGATCTGCATACATATTTTATGACCACTCCATATTAAAGTTATAGTGTATTGGTTCTTTAGTGTATTTCATTTTGTTTTACTCTAATCCAGGGGTTCTCAACCTTGGCAACTTTAAGACTTGTGAACTTCAATTCCCAGAATTCCTCAGCCAGCAAAGCTGGCTGAGGAATTCTGGGAATTGAAGTCCACAAGTCTTAAAGTTGCCAAGGTTGAGAACCCCTGCATCTAATCTGTGAATCTTCTGAGAGAAACAACATCTGAATGAACTGCATCAGTTGGGTAAACCAATCTTTGACACTCACCCGTACAACATAGTTGAATCTTCTGGAGTCCAGAATAGCATTAGAGAAATCCAGTCTATTGAAAGCTTCTCCCAGGGTGCAATAGCCATGGCGCTAAGAGTAAGAAAAGGAAATAGATGAGTGATTTCTTTGTGTTAATGATTCAGATTAGAAGCAAATTGTCTGGATGGTCTGAAACTAGACTTGCAGAACAACAAAGTCTGGTGGATTGCAAGGCTAAGAGGTAATCAGGATCTCCACTTTCATGAAAGCAAATACTAAGAGGGGTTTTCCAATGCAGCAATCATAGGGGGGAAAATCTACCTTTCTACTGGAGATTTCTTGGCCTGGATCTGCTGATCACCAACCTGTATAGGCGGATCCTTTCTTTCTGGGCTTAGAACTGTCATGCTGCAAAAATGATGCTTTTATATTACACAGTCAAATGCCCATAAAAGGGATCATGAGGCAAAGTAGATGAGTCCAAATTAAGCAAATGGACAAGACCAAGATTTTCCATTTTCTTGGGCTCATGGGAGATCATTTTTTAAATGTGTTGGCTATGCTCATGATATGTTTGCCACTTCAGCACTGAAGGGAAATATACCATCCATTTTGAGCAACCACTATCTGGGGAGCTTTTAAGGTCACCAAAGTTTTATTCTTCCCCCTTAGATGAAGTAGATCTGCTCTTTCTCAGATCTAATTTGAATGAGTACAGTCTGAAGCAATGTTTCTGAATTCTCAGCAACTTTAAGATGTGGGACTTCAACTCCCAAAATTCCCGAGGCAGTAGGAGAATTCTGGGAATTGAAGTCCTCACATCTTAAAGATGCTGAGAATGGGAAATATTGGTCTAAAACAGGGATGTCCAACCTTGGCAAATTTAAAATCATGCTGGCTGAGGAGTTGAAGTCCACAAGCCTTAAAGCTGCCAAGGTTGGACACGCCAGGTCTAAAACATTATACTGTATCATTCTACTGCAGCCAGTCAAAAATCGGTACTTTTAATCAAATATATCCATATTACAGTATTGTTGAAGTAATGTATTCAATGTTATTAACTACATTTGATGGAAACAATGATGGAAGAGATTGGAGATTTTAGGCAAAATATTAATGGTTCAAAAAAAAAAAATAACAGGTACTCACTTCTTTAGTGCTTCCCTTGTGTACATAAATCCATTTTTCTTGGTGAAAATCTGTGCAAACAAAAATACACTTCATTTAAAATCATATGGACATTAACACTTTGAATTCAGAAATTATGTTAGCCCTTCGGTCCCATCCGGATTTTTAGGAACACCCTCCTCCCTCCCCCGCAAGTTATGGATACCCCTGTTTTTAAGAAACAATTGTATATAAAAACTCCAGTTCAAATATTCAGAGTGTAAAGAGTTGAGATCAGTTCACTGGTGGGAAAGAAAGGGGAAACTTCTTCTCTGCCAAATACAAAGGATGATAATGTCAATGCAAAGGCATTGCACACGGAGCAGAGTTTAAAATCCAAGTCATCCATCTTCAAATTGCAATGAATCCAAGTTCTCTGGTTAAGGTCAAAATCCGGGTGCAAAATCTCTCCAGAGAGTTCTGGAAGAGTTGCAAAAACCATTTTCACGGTGTGAGAAATTCTCCCTCCAATTAAAGTTGTCTTTTGTTAATTTGATATTGTAAATGTCTTACACTGAATCCTGGTATTATTATTCAGCTGGTCCTTCTTTCGTTTTTTCGCAGCAACATCGCAGATCAGATTATGGAAGATGTTCTCCTTGTTGAATTCCTCTTTCCAGCAGTAACTGGAAATGACACACAAAAAAGGGGAAAGGATCTTGAATCTCTTATACATTTGTCTTCATTATGACCCCCCCACTCCTTCCTAAAGAAGAGTTAGAGCAGAAATATAAACAGCTAAGTTGATGTATGTCCCAAAACTGCACTCTTCTAACAGACTAAAGCAAGGGGTGTCAAACTCAATTTCACTGAGGGCCGCATCAGCATTGTGGTTGCCCTCAGGGGGGCTGGGTGGGTGCGGCCAGGGTGGGTGCGGCCTACTGGGTGGGCATGGATGGAGTGGGTGTGGCCTATTGGGTGGGCATGGCCAACTCTACATCGTTTGCGTCAAGGGGGCCTGTGGGGGCCTGGGCAGGAGTGGGACAGATCTGAGGGTCTCTGGCAGAAAGGGGTGGGACTGGGGCAAGCACCAAGGCATGGTCCATTTCTTCATTCCTCACAAAGGGTGACACCTCCCCAGCATGCATCCAGGGGGCGGGGCCGACATGGCTGTTTCTAGACGGCCTTGTGGAGCTAAGACTGAATGCGTTTCAGCATAGATGGCCACCACAAAATTGTACATTGGCTCCCGGCCAGCCTGGGCCAGGGCCAAAGCAGCGGGGGTCATTCTCTGAATGTTTCCAGGATGGCTTCGTGGGCCACATGAAACCACTTCGCGGGCCGCCTCCGGCCCCCGGGCCTTGTGTTTGACAAGTCTGGACTAAAGGAATCTGTTTGAGGGTGAAGGAATCTCTTATTCCTAGAAATAGTTGCTAACCCACTGAAATATTAATTGGAAACTATTAATAATCGTGAATGGAACCAGAAAACAGTGGTAGGTGGATGATGGCAGCCTTGCAGAATTGCCCTACTCTTCAAATAGACACCCCATTGCTACAAACTTTCAACAATGATGGCTGCTTTCCTCTAAAATTTCATGTCCAAGGTGGTTGGTGTTCCTTCCTTCTCCTACCAATTGCTTTTCTGTTCCAGATCAAACTACAGGTCTGGATCTTCTCTATATTCATTGTTCTCAGACTCCATTGATGTGACCTAGTTTGGTGTAGTAATTTAAGGCACCAGACTAGAAACTGGAAAAAAGAGAGTTTTAGTCCCATCTTAGATATGAAGCCAACTGGGTAAGTGTGGGTCATCCATTCTCTCTCAACCCTAAAAACAATACTACTGCCAATCACTACTGAAAAAATTATCAAGAAATGTTGCGGGAATTCTGCAAGGACTTGTCCAGGCAATCTCTAAGAGTTAAGATTGACTCGAAGGCATGCACACACAAGATCCCACTGAAATCAAAGGTCATTTTTATTATTATTTCACTTCCTTTATTGCATGCCAGTGTTTTTTTTATTATTCTTCATCAATCTGATACCCTCTAGGTGTGTATAGACTGAAGGCAATAGGGCTTGTAATCTAGTACATCTGGAAAGTGTCAAAGGTTGGTTCTAAGATTTTATTTTTTTTAAGTTGTTTACATCTGTACATGCTACATTTATCTGAAATGTATTTTACAGTTCAGTTTTATCTTTACAGTCCCAGTTTATCATGCAAAGATGATTAAGGATTTGTTTATACCGTTCCTTCTTGTTTATGATCTCTGCTATTTTCAGGTTTTTTTCTTAACATGACTTTTATCAGTTCTATCTTCCTTCCCTTGAGGCAAAGGAATTTTTTTCCTCAACAATTATGTGTTGCATCCCTTTCTCTGCCCTTCTCTTTCCTTGAAGCTCTTCCGTTTAATCATGGCTTACTCTCTTAATCTTCTACAATCAAACTTTGCTCGTACCCTAACAGCATCTGGCACATTCTCTCTTCCCAGAGTTTGCAACCCCCACCCCTTTCTTTTCCCTACTTATATTCCAGAAGATAATAAATCCTTTAAAGCTGTGGAAGTTGGGTAAATTAACCTTGCACACATTGAGAATGCCACAAAAAAGACCCGATTTTTAATAAATAAATGAGTATATATTGACTGTTGGACAGGAAATCATTCCTATTCTATAGTCAGGGGACTTTCATTGATGAGAAGCATCTTCCTCTGGCTTCTATCACCCAAATACCTGGAAGAGGCACAGGATTAATCGCTTAGTAATATAGCATATGCTTTGCAAACAGAAGCAACCTGACCTCAGCATCCCTAGTCCTGTTAGGGACGTTAAACTGTCCAAAACTGTAAGAAGCCCCCTCTAAACATCATAAAGATTACCCCAAGACAATCTTAGCTCCATCACTTCATGGATGTGTCCATGAACAGCCATTGGTTTGTTAACAGTGCCCCATTGTTATTTCTGGCGTGGTTTTTTTTTTTTTCCAATTTCTCATCTGATCTTGGAATTTCCTACTGGTCTCCTTTGCAAATACTAACCTGATTTGCTTTTTTTCCCCCTTTTTTTGAGAAAGAGAGTAATCCATGTGCTAGGTGCTATCATGTGGTATGACAGATGAGCCAGTATGACCCAGAATAGATAATACTGATTTGGTGGTCCTGTGAACTGACTCAGTGACGGGTCTCCTGAAATAATCCAGTTCTGCATCTATACACTACACTGAGCCAAAAATTAACTCAGTGGGCTGAGTTTATACAATACAATAAGATTAGAAACTAACCTTTGTTCAAATTACAAAGTAAACCCCAGGTCTTTAACTGACCTCGTTAAATGTATTGTGTGAACCAAGTCAGCAATTGGCAGAACTGCAGGTTCATGTAAGCCCCATGGTCTTCTCTCATTACACCATTCCTCTAACCTCACCACAGTAGTGATCAAATGCACGGGAGATACCCAACTACCCTGTTGGTCTATTGGGGGAGAAAGGAGAGTCCTTATAGAGCACCCCAGAGATGTTCCCCATCCTTTGTTCCCCATCATGGCAACCAGACCAAGAGCAGCCCCTGTAATATATTCAAACTTATAAGGGATTCAACAATTTCTTTTGTAAGTACGTAGAAATTCCAAATCCATGTACTCTGATCCCTGGTTTTTGCATCAACACCATTCTGACTTTGAAAGGCCATTATTTCAAGGTCCATTGCAATCAGAAAGGAAAAGAGAGTTAAAAGAATTATCTAGCGCTTCCTTAAGACTAGCTATAAATAAGTAAGTAGGTAGAAATACAAAGTCCATGTACTCTGATCCCTGGTTTTTGCATCAACACCATTCTGACTTTGAAAGGCCATTATTTCAAGGTCCATTGCAATCAGAAAGAAAAAGAGAGTTAAAAGAATTATCTAGTGCTTCCTTAAGGCTAGCTATAAACAAGTTGAACCATCAAGCAATTCCAGAAAATGCCTCATCTAGAGAATAACGCTTCTTGATACAAGATCCAGCTGCCATTTTCTCAACCAGAAAAATTAATGCTTAGGCAATGCCCATTTCTGCAATTTTGCACCACAAGACACATGACCTTTGGGTAATAATCTTGTCCTTCCACTAACCGCCTCTTGCTGTCACAACTTCCTGCTTGAGTCACATCTAAGCTATATTGCTGATACCTTCAGGCACTGTTACACTCATGTCTCACATATTTACCAACTGCAATTCGGGCTTCTTCGAAGATCTAAAAATACTCTGTTGTGAGCAGCAGATTGCAAGGAGGATGACTGGGGAAAGCAATGTGAAACTAAAGCTATCTACACATCCAGGAAGAATGAAGATCCAGGAAGTGACATTTGACAGACTTCTACTTTCAACTGCCTTTCTACTGAGAAGTAGAGAGGCAAAGATAGCAGATCTATCCAGTTCGTGCAAATCGTGGGAGTACAAACTGATGACAGGCAGTCCTCAACTTACGACCACAACTAAGTCCAACATTCCCATTACTAAGCAAGACAGTTGTTAAGTGAATTTCGTCCCATTTTATGATCTTTCTCGCCACCGTTCTTAAGCGGATTACTGCAGTTGCTTAAGATAGTAACACGGTTGTTAAGTGAATCTGGCTTCCCCATTGACTTTGCTTGTCAGAAAGTCACAAAAGGTGATCACATGACCCCGGGACACTGCAACCCTCATAAATGCATGCCAGTTGCCAAGCTTCCAAATTTAGATTGTGTGACGACGGGGATGCTGCAACCATCATAAATGTGAAAAACAGTCATTATAAGTCACTTTTTTCAATCCCATTGTAACTTTGAATGATCACTAAACAAGCAGTTGTTAAGTCAAGGACTCACTGTAATCTCTGAGATTGCAATAATCATCACAAAATACAGGACTACGCACACCTATCACTCTGAGGATGAGTTTTGTTTCAGGCTCAATGAAATAAAACAATATTTTACGTCAGGCTCACTTTGCTAAAATTCTATTTATAATTGTTTAGCCTTCTAAAGCAAGGGTTCTTCTTTACATGGCAATCTGTTTTATCAGTCCACTTACAAAGCTGTTATTGGGTTTTTTAAAGTGCTTCTCTAAAAGAAAACAAATAGCTCACCCATTGCTTCTGTTATACAAAGATATCACGTTCCTGCGTACATTAGTAACATGATCCTATTCAGTGTCATTCACAGGCAACCCTGTTGTTGAACCTCCTGGACAATTTATGGATTTGTATTCAGTCTCATTCTTGGTTGTCTAAAGCTATACAACCAAGAATAAGAAGTGATTTGGCCTGTACAGTAAACTTAGTTACTCGATACGCTTCTTTTGTGCAGAAAAACAGAACAGCCGTGACTCATGTTTATATTTAACAGATGGGAATTGGACTTCGTTCTTCTCAAATTCCCCGAAAGTCTTTAGGGCCTTTGCTTCATGAAAGGAAAGGGGAAGAGAATGGAAGAAAAAAAAAGAGAGAGAGATTTTCTAGAAAACTGAGCCTACATCCTTCTTGGCCATGATCCAAGGTGGCAAAGACAAAGCTGGGGACACAAATATCTGAAAATTCATGTGACAATTGAAAATTAATTTAATTATTAATTTAATTCTTAAAAGTAATATTTGTTTTTATCTGTGACACTGTTCCCAATCGGATTAAAACCTGGGGAAGATTCTTGCTCCAAGTTTCTGTCACTGAAATAGCCATGTAAATTCAAAACTGAATGTACCCCGCAGGGGCATACAATCTGGTAATGTGAACTTTTTTCATTTTCTCTTTGCATATTAACAACAAAGTTCCTTCAAGTTGCAAAAGATAAATATGAAATGTGGTGCTTTGGCTTTAGCTTTAGCAGGCAAATCTGTCGGAGGCAAGCTGCCAATTTTCCAGGTTTCAGAGATGGGAGACTTTTAACTTTTGTCCTGTATACTGTATGATTGTCTTTTAGCAACTATAATAATAAATCTGCTTAATTTATCGGTTACAAAATCCAGGCCTTCATAGGAAATGAGTTACAGTCACAACTGAGCCCAAACTTTTCATTGCTAAGCAAGAAATGAGAAAGCAAGAAAGTGAGTTGCACCCCATTTTATGACCTTTTTTTGCCACAGCTGTTAAGTGAATCCCTATAGTTGTTAAGTGAATCATGCAGCTATTAAGCAAATCTGGCTAGCCAGCGGGGATGGTCACAAATGGTGATCACATGATCGCAGAACAGTGCAACTGTGATAAGTACATGTCAGTTGCCAGCGCTTGAATTTTGATCATGTGACTATGGGGATGCTGCAACAGTCATAAGTGTGAAAAACAGCCATAAGTCACCTTTTTCAGTGCCACTGTAAGTTTGGTCACTAAACAAATGGTTATAAGTCGAGGACTGCCTGTATATTATTATGCTGATTATAATTAATTAGAAGGTAAAAGTTTATATACCAATGATATCCGAAGGCAAAAAATGCTTGTCCCTCCCTGTCCCTCACCCCCAATATACAACTGTCAAATTCATTTCTATGTGTTTATTGCACCCATGATTATCTTGATAATCACCAATCAAATTAGGTGCCTTAATTGATTTCCAGTCCTCTGCTTCAATTAACTGTTAAAGAAAAGGAGGGACTATATCATCAGATCATGAAATATTCTTTTCATGCTGTTAATGTGGAGGTGGAATTAGATTTCTATTCGTATTTGGTATACAACCAGTCCAAAAATGCATAATTTTCAGGAAGAACTTGAACAAGTGCTTAAAAAATGTAGAGAATATCCAGGAATATTCTGATGTATCCACACAAATTTACTTGTCTATATAGTACCTGATAGTAACTGATAATGCAGCAATGAAAAACCCTGAATGAGACCAGCTGTTACTTGAACCCAGGAAGAACAATATCGTTTAAATCAGTGTTTCTCAACTTTGAAAACTTTAACATGTGTGGATTTCAACTCCCAGAATTCCCTAGTCAACCATGCTGACTGGGGGATTCTGGAAGTTGAAGTCCACCCATCTTAAAGTTCCCAAGATTGAGAAACATTGGTCTAAATCAGGGATAGGCAACCTCGGCTCTTTTATGACTTGTGGACTTCAACTCCCAGAATTCCTGAGCCAAGAGCCAAGGTTGCCTACCCCTGGTCTAAATGTTATCTAAGGAGGCATCACACTTCCCCCCAAGAACCAATTTACTCCTTGTTTTCATGTGAAACTGTATCTTTGTTTACTGGGCCATGTTACCAGGACATTGAAATATCACCTGCTCAGATGATTCAACAGTACTGTATTGCTCAACATCATGTGATGGGCTCTGGAACATCTTAAAAAGACCATTATGAAATGTCACTAGCACTGATGAATTTCAGGAACTGTAGGTGAAGTCAGAAGTCAGTATTACTGGGGACCTGATAATGAAGACATTCAGACAGGGACTCCAATATTGTACTATTGCCAATTTTCTGAATTCCCTGAGCAAGCAAGTAATGAAAGACCACACTTAGAATACTGCATCCAGTTTTGGTCACCATATTACAAAACAGATGTTGAGATTTTGGAAAGAGTGAAGAAAAGAGCAGCTAAGTTGATTAGGGGCCTGGAGGTTAAAACATATGAAGAACAGTCGCAGGAATTGGGTATGTCTAGTTTAGTAAAAAGAAGGAGTAGGGGTGACATGAGAGCAGGGTTCCAATATTTGAGGGGATGCCACAAAGAAGGGGGGGGGGGTTCAACCTATTTTCCAAAGAACCTGAAGGCAGAACAAGATGCAACGGATGGAAACTAATCAAGTACAGAAGCAACTAGAACTAAGGAGAGATTTCCTAACAGTGAGAACAATTAACCAGTGGAACAGCTTGCCTTCAGAAGTTGTGGGTGCTCCATCACTGGAGGCTTTTAATAAGAGACTGGACAGCCACTTAATAATAATAAATAATAAAGTAGGAAGGGACTTGGAGACTCTGACACAGCTCGAATGTACAAGATAATTTCATACAGAATTCCATGGTAGGATTGCTCATATAAACCAACACTAGCTGGGTTAATCACACAAAAGTGTTTCCCATGAGATCAGATCAGTTATCCATTTTTTGCAATACTGGTTTAACCAGCAGAAGCAGCAAACTGAAGTGCTTAATAAAAGTGCAAAGTGCAAATTGTAATCCCAAAATTTGATCTAATTTATTTGATGTAAATGGGCTAACAATAATGCAAATGTTCAAAACTATATTGACTAAATGCTGATTTAATAGATGAGAACTTTTCTATAAACTATCAAAAAAATGTTCTCAGGGTCTGTTATACCCAGCCACAAGCCCTAACCTCAAAAACAATGAATGTTGCTGTTTCAGTCTGAAAACATTCTGCTTCCTCTGAAGTGGTAGTAAAACAATGCAACCGTTATAAACTTACCATTCCAAACAAAAATGTTTGGGGCTAATTCCTCAAAAGAACTTTGTCGATTGCACTAGGTAATCTAGTCCCATACAAAGTAATTTCCATCTCATTTTTCATTTTGTTCTGAGGAGCTCTGCATCAAAGCAAAACGAACAGAAAAACTCTGGAGAAAGTAACTAGTCCTCTACGAAAGCTTTGTTTTCTTCTGGTTTTCATTTTATTGGACCAATAAACATTGATGCAAAATCGTTCTTTGTGATGCAATGCTCACTGCAGGACACAAAATATTCTGAAGCTAGATTGGTCAGTGCTTAATAATTTTATTGTCTTTATGCAGAGGAGTGTTTAATACGCAAATAGAGATTACTGTTTAATTGGCCAACCCTGGATCACATGCCAAGGAAAACAAACCAGAATGACCTGCCATAATACCCATAGCGACTTTTGTTAACTAAACATATTAAAACAACAGAGCTCTCAAGAGTTTAAAAATAGATTCAGGCCATTTTGTTTAGTTCAACTTTTCAATAAGGGAGCCCTGAAACCACTTAACTGTCAGTATCAATTGCTTGTAACTGAACAGATAATGCAGCTAAGCAAAAATTCAACTATTGGGGACGTTCTGTCTCTTTTTTTTTTTACAGATGGATATTTCACCACAATAACCACTCACTGATTATGATGCAAAACTAACCCGGAGTTTATTTAAACTGGCATTTTCCTGGAAAATAAGAACAGGAGATGCAGAAACGAAGCCTTGAAAAACTGACCACAGTAAAGTTTCAATCTGCAGCCTGGTTTCTGTGTTTTGCAGACAACTTATTTATTGTGTAAGAAGTCAATGTCATCACATTTACTGAACTTTTCAAAGATGTAAGCTAAGTCTTGGCAGTACAATTTTATGCGGCTAACTCTGAAACAAACTGTACCCTGTTCAGAAAGATTTAGTGAAAAGCTAAGTGAGGATTTGGCCCAACATCTGTTTAAATCCAAAATACTTTGACCAAACTGGTTATAGGTACATTGTTGTTATTTGCGCTCTACATACAGTGTTTCTCAACCCCAGCCACTTTATGATGTGTGGACTATGACTCCCAGAATTCCCCAGTCATACTGGCTGGGGAATTCTGGGAGTTGAAGTCCTCATGTCTTAAAGGGGCCAAGGTTGAGAAACACTGCTCTACAGCCTTGTCTAGGGTACAACTGCCCGGGATTTATCAGCCTACAACCAGCATCATCCACAGTTAGATGAGACCTAAATGTGGAGGATGAGATTTGTAGTTCTGCTGATTTTCTGTCAGCCCTTTAAAGTAGACACCAAAGTAGACACCAAAGTTATGCATGCTAATGCTATTTTTATTATAAAGTAGCACCTTGCAGGTCTGTAATTTCCTCCTGTCTCCCTTTATCTTTCTCAACTTACATTTCTGCCCCAGACTCAAATTTCTTTTATCTGACTGTTGTTTTTGTTGCAGCTCTTGTCTATGGAGATTCTCAGTTATCCAGATCAGGGTTGTCCCAAATGTGCTTTTTCCAAAGGCAACTGGACTTTGTTTTCCCTTGAAGACATTTTACTTCTCATCTAAGAAGTGAACTGAAGAGAAGTGAACTGAAGAAGCTTCTTGGATGAGAAGCGAAACGTCTTCAAGGGAAAACAGTCCAGTTGCCTTTTGAAAAAGCATCTTTGGGTTGTGACTGTTCTTCCTCCAAGATTATTTCTGTCATCTATTATATCAACTGTCTTACCAATGGAACTAACCAATGCCTCGTCTTTAAACCACATGGATAATTCCTCATTTTCTAACCCTCATTTTGGGAACTCAGTCTTTGGGAGATCCTCATCAGTTAAACAACATGCATGTTTCCTGAGCTGAACTATCCAATACACTACTGTATCTACAACCTTTCCAACTATCTGATCCCTTTTTAGGGAGTCTTGGACTACAATTCCTAGTACCTTCAGTTAGTTATGGGAGTTGTAGCTGAAGATGACACCTCTCAAGCATGCTGGCAGGCTGCCCTTCCGCGAGGGAGAGACTCATATGTTTAAGGGGTGGAGCTCACTTATAACAACAAAGAGAACATGCACATGTCTTCACAGCACACTATCTTCCTGGGGACCTATGAGTGGAACACCAAACTCACATTCCTTGTGATAGCACTGTCATGCAATAGAGATGGCTCAGTCCATGTTTTTCTTGCTGGTATTGGGTCTTAGACTTCAGACCATCAATCAGGAAGATCAGATTTACATGAAACATTACATTTTAGGCAGGTGTCATAAGAGCAATGGAAGGGGATAGGAGGTGACCGGAAGGAGGACACATCTAACTTCTTTTACCTGATGGGCATATCTGATATTTGACAGCATATAGTGGGCACCATACTTTCATGAATGGACCTTTCCAATTTAAAATAATGGCATGGTTAGTTAAACAGACACATGGTCAAGGGTATCTAAAGCTCAGAAAATACAGAGAAACACTGGAATTGATGACAATGATTGAAGTCCATGAAAACTTACAATTAGATGCATAATGTTTCCCAGTCTACGAAGAAGTCCTAGAGACACCCCTAAACTTCACATATTCTGACCATCCCATTATTTCTTTTATTACTTCATTACTGCTCTCGTTCTCCAAATGTTGACTTATTCTCAAAGGATACATAAGTAAACCAGCAATATAGACTTAGGAGCATTACAAATCATTGTACCTGGAAATTCAGCTACTAGAGACTAGCATCACCTTAAATATTTTAGAGCATCCTCTCCTGAACCAGCTGCGGAGAGAGCTGAGGTTACAGTTCTCACAATTTCCAATCCATTAAAAAAAAAAAAAAAACCACACCAATCATGGTTGTTATTTTAGTCCCCAAAGATCTGGACAACCTATACCAAATTAAGGGGAGGCCAGTTTGGACTGGCATCTTGAAGCCAAAGATAAAATGTTATCGATTAGGATGAAGCCAACAGCTGTTCTGTGTGGAGAGCAGCAGGGCTGGTTGGTTTGCCCTTCCCCTACTGATTGTTCGCTAAATTCAGCTTGCAAGAGCTCCTGCCCGCGATGACGCCACAGGCCAGGAACAAAAACAAAGGCATTGCAACCTGGCACAAAACAGACGGTGCACTTGGGACAAAGCATCCCACACTGTTCCTGGGGGTACAGTTTCTCGTGTGTGTGTGTGTGTGTGTGTGTGTGTGTGTGTGTGTGTGTGTGTGTGCACGTCCAAATGTTGACTTGTTCTCAGCAATACAGACCAGCAATACAGACTGAGTTAGAGCTTAAGAACATTACAAAATCACTGTACCTGGAGATCATTGTACCGTACCACGGTATATATATGAAATGTATGAAATAGGCCTCCGATCCAAGATCCGCTTCTCCCCTTTCTCCCTTTGCCCGGTTGTTCCTGCCCCGAGAGTCCCCCATCCTCCACAGCTCCCACTCCGGACCGAAGTTTCCTTTACGCCTCTGGACCTCTCGCAAACCTCCGGCCAAAGTCTCACCTGTTCCTCTCGTTGTCGCAGCCGCCGCCGTGCTCCTTCCCGTCCAGGAACCTGGTCCAGCCATCCGCCGTCTTCACCCAGTTCTGGCCCGGCGATCGCCAGTCCTGGCCGAGAAAAGGCATGGCGGGCACAACCGAAAGAGGAGGAGGACGCCGGAAAAATAAAATAAAATATTTTTTTTTTAAAAAAAAAAGGCGCAAGAGAGCGCGCCTTGGGCTGCCTCCAAAGCAGAAGCTCTGGCGATGCTCGGTAGCCAAAAGGAAACCCGGAGACGCCGCCTAAACAAGGCGGTTTTTGTGTTTAGGACGACGTTTTCCCTCCACCCCTGGACGATCAAGCTCCTCGATCACTTCTCTGCCCGGGCTCCGGCCGCCTCTGTTATTTATCCGGGCCAGCTGGTGGCTCTTTGTTGCCGGAAGAAGCGCGCAAACTCCGCCCCGCGCTCGGAGAAGGGAGGGAGGCAGGACACGTGGCTTTGTTTATGGCCGCTTCTTGGGACCGAGCGAGCCAGCGAGAGCGCGCGAGGGGGAAGAGGGTTGTTGCTTTGGCCACGGTTGTTGATTGCGCAATCCTGGAAATGGAAACTTGGCCTCGCTCACCTGCCCAGTCTCGGTATTTTTAGGACCCCCCCCAAAGCAGATTTTTTTTAAAAAAAAAGCAAAGGAAGATGACTCTAAGATGCAGAGCACCGACGTGATCCTGTTATTATTGTGGTTAGTAGTAGGTTGACCAATGTGGTTATTCAAGGTAAACTCTTTTTTGGGTTGAGTCCAACTCTGGGTGATTTTCCGAACAAGGAATTTTCTTGGCAAGGGCTCCTGAGCAACTTGCCCCGGGTTTCTTCCAGTTTGTTCTCCTTTTTCCATCCCCACCACCCCACCGTTTCCCAGATCATTTCATAATTAGATTTCTTGGTGGTCTCCATCCAAATGTTAACAGAATAACAAGAGTTTTGGAAGGGATTTGGAGGTCTTCTAGTCCATCCGCCTTCTCAAGCAGGAGACCTTATATCATTTTGGAAAAATGGCTGTCCAATCTCTTAAAAACTTTCAGTGTTGGAGCACCCACAACTTCTGGAGGCAAGTTGTTCCATTGATTAATTGTTCTAACTGACAGGAAATTCCTCCTTAGTTCTATTTAGGTTGTTTCTCTCCTTGACTAGTTTCCATCTGTTGCCTCTTGTTCTGCCTTCAGGTGTTTTGGAGGATAGGTTGACCCTCCTCTTCTTTGTGGAAGCCCCTTAACATGTTGGAACACTGCTACTTCAAACCTCAATCTTACAAGAAAGTTTGACTCTTGCCACCCAGATGGGCAGAGCCTTTATTAGCACTGATCAGAAGGTTACAGTAGCGTGAGCAAATTTTGGAGTTATCTGGAGCTCTTAATTTCTGCAAAAATAAATATGGAAGATGCAGCTGTATAATACATAATTGCCCAACTGATGTTCATCTGAGGATGTTCCCAAAGGTCCAGATAATATTTCACTTGAAATTCTTTCAAGTAGGAACTTTGGGTGCCTTTTAAGAGTGATTTTGTTTTGGGATATGGGTCAAAAACTAAAATGGATTTAATTTATCTTTATTAAACTATGGATAATAAAATTTATTTCTTATATTTATTATTTTTCCTCTTGGTCACTAAAACTATAATCTAGTGCAGTGTTTTCTCAACCCTGGGAACTTGAAAATATATAGACTTCAATTCCCAGAATTCCCCAGGAAGCATGGCTGGTTGGGGAATTCTGGGAGCTGAAGTTCACAGATCTTAAAGTTCAGATTCAGAAAGACTAAAATCAAGAGTTAAACCTTTGGCGGTGGGCAGTGGGGAGGCCCCCTTTGGCATTATATTGGGGGGAGAATCTTTCTGCTTATTCTTAACTGTTTTATTTACAAGGAAAACAACAATGAAACTTTCTCCACACTTTCAAGATTAGTAAAAGATTATGATTCCTGACTTTAACACATAGTCACTTTCATCCATTCCACAGCAGTTTCAAGATGTCCCAAAACTGTTCCTTATTGCATCATAGCCCCCCCCCCAAAAAAAACATTCTTCCCTCTACAACCATTTTATGGACTTCTTTTGTTTTATGGACTTCTTTTATGTAGCAATAAATTGAATAAATATGCATAGGTTGCATGTGTAGTTTCTTTTCCCATAAAATTAGCACTATGTCTGGGTGCCTGTGCAAGAGAAGCAAGGTACATGTTTGAGAAGTATGTTTTGAGTTCAGACATTTACACATGTTCCTGACTACCTGAGGCTTGTTTGTAAATAAGTTGTTCTCTGATTGAGCAATAAATGAAGGGGTGTGTTGATCCTCCCCTGTTATTGTTGAGTGGGTGGAATCATTCACACACCATGACATTTTATCCTGTGTTTTTCTGCAGACTGATAGATACTGTCCACCACAGACAACTAATCTCAGTATAATGTGCATGTAATTTCTCCTGGAATGAAAAAGACTTAATTCAAATGTCTTTGGCTTTCTGGAAATCATTGGAAGTCTTCCAACTGCCTTTCCACATTTGAATCATAGCCTAATGAATGGACACTTTACTTTTTATACTTATGTCTAGCTGATTACAGAAATCACCCAGCTGTGAATCACCCACGGCCAGTTTTTTTTTCCGCCATGGAATTTGGTATCTGGGGACAATATCCAAAATCCTTGTGAGAAAATCCAAACTACAGAGGTAGATGTAGTGGTTTATTTATTTATTTATGAGACTTATATACCGCTTTAAATGCAAACACTCCCTAAGCGTGGATGTTATGGCGTGTTATGTTATGTTATGTTATGTTATGTTATGGCGTGGATCCATTAAGATCCAACTTGAAGTTCATCTACTGTTGGTAACGAAAGCTTGCAAGCTGGTTGTGGGAATTAAAGGAGAGAGTGTAACACACATCATTCCTGAGCATCTGGGGGATAGATACAGTAAATCTAAGCAATAAATAAACTACATGTAGTAGGGAGGTGCTCTATTCAGAATACTTTTAAATAATGAATCTATTAATCAACATTCATAGATGAAAGGAGCAATAATATTACAGGTAGTCCTCGACTTATGACCACAATTTGAATCCAAAATTTCTGTTGCTAAGTGAGACAGCTATGAAGTGAATTTTATGGCCTTTTTTGCAACACTGCAGTTGTTAAATTGGTAACACGGCTGTTAAGTGAATCTGGTTTCCCCATTGGCTTTGCTTGTCAGAAGGTTGCAAAAGGCGATCACATGACCCCCTGGACATTGCAATCTTCATAAATGTGAGTCAGTTGCCAAATGTCTGAGTTTTGATCACATGACCATGGGGATGCTGCAATGGTTGCAAGTGTGGAAAACGGTCATAAGTCACTTTTTTCAGTTACGTTGTAACTTCGAATGGCCACTAATTGTAAGTCAAGAAATACCTGTACAACGTAGACCAGGGGTAGGCAACCTTGGCTCTTTTATGACTCGTGGACTTCAACTCTCAGAATTCCTGAGCCAGCATGGCTCAGTTTGGAAACCTCTCCCCTTCCCTCAGCATGGCTGGCTCAGTCATAAAAGAGCCAAGGTTGCCTACCCCTGACCTAGTCCTGGACTTACAACCATTCATTTAGCAACTGTTTGAAGTTACAACATCCCTGGGGAAAAAATGACTTACAGTCAGTACTCACACTTAACAACTATCTCAGCCTCCCCACAATCACATATTCAGAATTCAGGTGCTTGGCCCTTGGCACGTGCTTATAGTGGATGCAGTGTCCCAAGGTCATGTGACCATTTGCCAGCTTCCCAACCAATTTCTGATAAGAAAAGTCATTGAAGGAAGCTGGAGTTGCTTAATGTCCACATGACTTTAGAGTGATTTGCTTAACAACAGTGGCAAAAAAAAGGTTATAAAATCGGGTACAAATGACTTAATAATGGCTTTGCTTAACAATGGAAATTCTGATCTGAATTGGAGTCGTAAGTCAAGGACTACTGCTATACCCAAAAGTCAATAAAGAAAATAGGAGTTGATTAAAAATAGATGCAAGAGACGTAGAGGAAAAGGAGAAATGTCAGACTTCTCCAAAGCATCAGAGGGCAGGACAAGACACAATGGTTGGAAACTGATCAAAGAGAGAAGCAACCTAGCATTAAGGAGAAACTTCCTGACAGTGAGGACAATCAACCAGTGGAACGGCTTGCCTTCAGATGTTGTGGGCGCTTCATCACTGGAGGTTTTTGTGAAGAGGCTGGACAGTCACTTGTCTGAGATGGTATAGGTTCTCCTGCTTGAGCAGGGGGCTGGACTAGAAGACCGCCAAGGTCCCTTCCAGCTCTATTCTATTCTAATTTCATAAGCCAATGTAGGAAATGGAGCAATCTTGTTAGACCTGACATCTTCTGGATTACAGGTAATCACTTAATAGGAAAAGCACAGCTGGTGATGGGATCAGAATGAGCTTCCGCTGATAAAAGGGGAGATTAGCATATGTTCCAGGAATGGTATGGGGACAGCTCAGAAGAACGTGTGGTTGATGCCATCTTTGTGCCTGAAGATATGCAGAAGTGTTCTTAGTAATGAGTGTTGATTCAATATCCCATTACTTTTGAGGGTTGGGCTGAGGAATTTTTAATAACAGGAAGGCCTGTCTCCTTGAGGCCTCTCACTCACAGTACTACCCTTAAAAACCCACCCCAAAGTCAGCATACAGCTTGCGAATTTTGGGGAGATCTTCACCACTCTGATATGAAATCATTTCCATCTGGGCAGAGATGGAAGTTGCTTCTCTCCATCCAAGGAAAATTACCTCACATCCAAAGCAGAGCAAAAGGAAAAGAAAAAAAAATCCTAGGAAAAAAACCAATCCATTAAATGGATCCTCCTGGGGAAAGACATAGCTGCTTTAAAGAGCTGCATGCTAACGCTCATGCTCCCACAAATCTGAAACAATTTTTCAGAACTGAATTTGACATGCTGCAAAGCCCTAATAGTGATTTTGGTATGGATTATTTTCAGTGAGAGTTGCTGGGAATTCCTGAAAAAGCTTACGAAGGCTTCCTATTAATGGCTATTATTTTATCCCATGATCAGTATTGCAAGAAGATATAGGAGGCTGTACCCAATGACCTGAGTCATTCTGATTTTTTTATCATTTGAAAGGAAAACTAATTTCTATGCCTACCACCCAAAAGTTTGCAGAAGGATACTTAGACACTAGAATCCTGCATGATTAGAAAGCCTACACGCCCTTGGCAGTTTTTCCCCATTATTAGGCCTTCCCTCTCTCCCTGTTTATATGTGGAATTAAAAGGACAAAGGTATTAGGAGATAAGAAGCTAGTGAAGAAGCACTATATATATAAATTATGTTGATTACTGTATTGGGTACGGCCATAATTAAAACCGACTGCAGCATTCCCTTTTCTGCAAATTAGTACACAGTGTGTGGGAAAGTAATGCCTGAAGACATCATGTTACATAAGCAACGCAGGTAGTCCTCAGGTTATGACCACAACTGAGCACCACAATTACAGTTGTAAGTTGTGATGGGTGTAAGCTTGTTTTTTTTGGGGGGGGGTGTCTGTTGTAACTTCAAAAGGTTGCTAAGCACTTGCCCACCGCTTCCACAGACCAGTTCCGAATGGATCACCATTACTGGCCCATGACCCGGAAGTTGGGGATCCCTGAACTAAGTGATCTTGGCCCAGTCACTCTCAGTAAATGAATGAATGAATGAAAGAACGAATGAAAAATAAATAAAGTAAGTAAGTAAGTAAGTAAATAAATTCCTTTCAGCTGGGCACCTCCATATTGTCAAATAGATCTTGGTCCAGTCATTCTCAGTAAATAAGTAAGTAAGTAAGTAAGTAAGTAAGTAAGTAAGTAAGCAAGTAAGTAAGTAAATAAATATCCTTTCAGCTGGGCACTTCCATATTGCTAAATAGATCTTAAACCTCATATTGCTGTTTACATTTCTCCCAGTGATGCTGTTGGTGGTTAAAAAGTAGTCTAAACAGAGATGTCCAAAGCTTTGCAGGCAGCAAGAAAAGATGGCTGCTTATATAAGACTGATTGAGAGATAAACATCTTCTCCCCCACCCCCAGCCACCCCGGAGGTCTAGTTGTCATAATCCAAGTCACACTGTCCCTCTCCCCCATCCTGGCCCAGATCTGATTGATCTGCTGACTGGCAGAGTTACAGCAACAGCTGGCAAGGACACTGTGCCCAAAGTGTTATGTTCTCCTCCAAGCAAAATGCTCAAGGTTGTAAATATAAACCTCTGAATTGTGTATCTTATTCAGGGCAGGGAGGAGAGCAGCATGGTGTGATTGAATACCTGGGCGAAATGAGGGATGTTTGAAAGCTAACCAATGTTCAATTATTCAGATTAACTACAATAGGTTAGCAAGAGAAGAAGTTGTATTTTAGGGATGGGGGGGGGGAATGACATATCTATAGAGATTCTCAATCAACCAGGTCATGGTTGTCCCAAAGGTGCTTTTTTTTCCCCCAAAAGGCGACTGGACTTTCTTGGGTTTTTTTTTCTTTTGAAAACATTTTGCTCGTCATCCAAGAAGCTTCTTCAGTTCCAACTCAATAAGAACCTGGATGAGAAGCTAAATGTTTTCTAAGAACCCCCCCCCCAAAAAAAAGTCCAGTTGCCTTTTGGAAAAAGCACCTTTGGAACAGAAGAAATAATGGTTTGAAAGAAGAGTCGTAAGCCAGCAGGGTCCTGGAGGGGGGGAAGGGTTTGAGGGTATCAAAAAAGTAAAAATGGCAGCCACAATTATGTGGGTGCTCCATCACTGTAAATTTTTAACAAGAGATTGGACAGCCATTTGTCTGGAATGGTATAGGATCTCCTGCTTGAACAGGGGGTTGGATTAGAACAGAGGTCCTCAACCTTTTGGGTACCAGGAACCAGTTCCGTGGAGAGTGGTTTTTCTGTGGACCAGAGGGGGGATTGTTTTGTATGCTACCTGCATCCCACGGATGGGGCTTTGCTTGTTTGTGCAGCCTGGTTCCTAGCCTGCCACAGCCTGGTGCTGGTCCATGGACTGGGGGTTGGGGACCCCTGGATTAGAAAACTCCCAACTTTGTTATTCTGTAATAATTTTTATCTGCCTCCTACTAGCCGTTTCTTTATAGCAGGCACAATGTTATGAAAGGCTGAGTTATTTAGCTAGATTAATTATTTGCTGCATAATGAATACATTTGTTTTTCTCCCTGGGAAGAATATGAAGCTTCACCAAAAGTTGCTTGCTTTACGGTTAATCTGACATCCATAGGATAAAACCTTTAGGAGCTGCTGGAAAAAGAACAGAAATCAGAATTAAATGTAAAGGTGACGCGTAAATCCACGTCAATGGAAAACAGAGTCAGAAAGGACTTGATTAAGCTCATCCATTGGCCTGGAATTTTACTGGTTCACTTCAGCTGTCGTTTGATAGCACAAACCCCATCAGTATCACTTACTCACTGGTTTCGAGTGGTGTTTCCAGCAGCCCTTTGACTGACCTCATCACATGATAATTGTTCTCCCCGCCTGCTGCAAGTTACGGTGAAAAAATAGGCTTTTTGAGTGAGTCATCAGGTGATGAAAGCTTCGGGCGACTGGATTATCATGTGACAATTAGCATAAAGGTGTTGTATGAGAGAAAGCCTGCAGTGGTGGTGACACAGCATCCTGTCTTCTATGATCAGAAAAGAAGGAGGAAAGATGGGATGGAAATCATTTTCAGACAGATATCTTCAGCTGAACGTTGGTAGAAACCGTCGGATGATTAAGAGACTGGGCGAATGAATGGGTGCTAGAGATAACTTGAAAACATGCAGTAAATAGGTCGTCCCAAAGCAGTGGTGGGATTCAGCCGGTTCGCACCACTTCAGCAGAACCGGTAGCAATTTTTTGGTTGCCCAGCTCCAGAACGGACTTCCGGAAGCGGCATCCATACAGAGAACCAGTTGTTCGCATATTTGAATCCCACCACTGTCCCAAAGGTGCTTTTTCAAAAGTCAACTGGACTTTCTTGTTTTTCTTTCAAGACATTTTGCTTCTTTATCCAGTTGTGTAGAACTGAAGAATTAAAAAAGCTTCTGGGATGAGAAATGAAATGTTTTCCAGAAAAAAACAAAAGTCCAGATACCTTTTGAAAAAGCACCTTTGGAACAACCATGACCTGGATGACAGAGAATCTCCATAGACATGCAGCAAATAGCATTCTTGAGTTATGTCTTTGCTGTCATCAAGTGGAGATATAGAGATGTTCAGGGCAGCTCAGTTATCACATCTGGTTGCAAAACTCCTTATAGAGAGAGCAGCAAAGAGATATAAGCCCCATTTTTTTTGCTGCTGTCTGGATGTTTGCAGTTCTGATTGGCTAGCCCAGTACATCAAGGAAACCCTCCAATCTTAACTTTGTTCATTTTCTTAGCATTGAAAGTGCTTGATTGCAAGGCCTACATGATTGCATTAATTAGCTAGTTCACACAGCAAAGTCATCAAGGTGTGATATAACCACAGGGTGCTGATTTTGGCCTGGGAGAGACTAACAGCCCGAAAGACACCCAGCGAGTTATCATGCCAGAAGGAGGATTAGAATCCAGGTCTCTTCACTCCTTGTCCATCTCTTTATCCATTATGCCAGTCTAAGTTCCAATTACGCCAGCCAATGCTTCTTGCCATAAAAGAGTTAAACTAACTTGTTAGCTTGTTAAAAACTCTTTTCCTTCAAACTTTTACAGTTTCAGAAGCCAACATTGCAAAACAAGGTAATAGCTTTTTATTATATTCCTTATCAAGGTTTACCTTTCATGACAAATAAAAAGAGACATTCTGTACACACTATCTGCCTGTAAAGTCTCCCTCTGCCCCTCCCTCCCTCCCTCCCTCCCTCCCTTCTGTAGCCTATTAACTAGAAGCAAGTGAGAAAACATGAAATACTTGTGATATCTGACAGTATATTTTGCCTGATTAGTTGTGCTCCTTGAAAAGAGAAAAAAGCCATTGGATCACTTGCAATAAGGAAATATGTTTTTGATATTTGTTATTCATTTACTCAATTTATATTTGACAGCAATCCAGAGAACCGAAACACAGTTAAGACCAATGGATGAGAATATGTGTAGCTCAAGGTTGAACTATTGAGTTTTAGACCTACCTTGTATATGAAATTACCTTTCCCAACACCAGAAACACTGGTTTTTAACTTGGGAATAGGCTAGTGACCTTAGGACACAAAAGCCTTCAGCATGCAACTGATTAACCTCTTGCCAATTTCAGTCCTGTGTGAGAATACAATCAACTAATTAAGGTCACAGAGCAGATCTTGTTAACTTTTAGTTAGCACTTATTAGAAGAAGGGCTTGGAGAAAAGCTGCTCAGAAAGAGATATCTTAAGGACAGTCAAATGCAGGAACTTATTTGAATGTAAGACTATGCTTGCCAGACAGAGCATCTGAGGACAAAAAGGCGGCCATGTCCTCTTGTGGGATAACTGATAACTCTAAACCAGGGGTGGGCAACTGTGGCCCCTTTACGACCTGTGGACTTCAACTCCCAGAATTCCTGAGCTAGCCATTCTGGCTCAGGAATTCTATGAGTTGAAGTCCACAGATTGTAAAGGGGCTGTAGTTGCTCACCCCTGCTCTAAACATTGCCTACATCTGAACTAGACTGTGTTGTTTCTCTGGGCCATATATATATGTATATGGGTATATGCATAATTTATTTTTATTTTATTTTGTCACGTTTATGTAGTGTATATTAGAGGTGGTTACCCTTTGAGAGCTGTATGCAACAAATTCTCGTTTTAATATATGCTGATGAGTGTACATTTAAAGTGACAATAAAGTTATTCTATTCTAATTTTGCCAATATTGCTGGTAAGATCTTTCCAGAGATGAACTTCCCCCATTTTGTCTGAAAATTTGGATGTTCTGCAGGTACACCATATTTTCCACTGATGAACTGCAGTTTGCCAGATAAACTACAGGAGGGCTTCAAACTACAACTGGTCGATTAGCAACCTGTAGAAGTTACAATGGAACCTCCAAAAAGATGCTTATGACCCAATTTCAAAGTTATAATGGTTTCACATACACACACAAACACTCTGGTCACACAATCACATTTTTAGGGCTTGGCAAATGGCTGTAAAGATGTGCCAATTACCAAGCACTCAAAATGTGATTGTGGCTCATCTTTACGGCCATTTGCAACATCCCATGGGCACATGACCATGATTTATTTATTTATTTATTTTGCTGGTTTCCAGTATTTACTTCTAGTTTCTGGAAATTTCCAATTTAAAAAATGGATAAGAGATTTGCTTAACGACTGTGGTGTATGCTTAATGACCATTGCAAAAAATGTTGTCAGGGCCGATCATTTGCTTAATGACTGCAATGACTTAACAATTGTAATTCCGGGCTCAATTACAGTCTTAAAGTGAGGACTGCCTGTTGCAGACTCTGAAAACGGTCACAAATATAACATGCTCAGCAGTCATGTATACTTTCTGCATTTCCATATCCAATATATTTATAATTTTATGTGGAACATCCTGTTTCCCAGTTTTTTGGGAACAGCTTTCCCCAGCAAACAGGAAAATTTAGACTTGGGTGTACTTGTAATCCCCATTAGAAAGATCAAAACTTCTTCTGGGACAGAAACATTAACCATCATTTGTAGAAGTAGCAGTGGATTTCTGAAGGGAGAAATACAAGCTAGGGGTCAGAGCTCACTTCATTATTTTCAAGCTAACAATTTTTGCATTGCGCAATTGTTTTATATTGTATAAATGTTCTTAGAATTGCGTGTTTATTCCTGGAACTGCAGGTTTGGAGTTTACGTCTATGTTTAATTTAAAAAAAAAAGTCACTTGACTCTGATAGAATTGGAGAACATGTTTACCATTTGCAATAGTTATTAGCACTTAGTAGTACGTGCAGTTGATGTACCAAGATAAATACGCCTGAGAAATATTGAGAAATTGGTATCCTACAGCTATCCTTTCTTTTAAAAGGATAAACCCAGAACTAAGACAATATCTTTCTATAGATATTGGGCTGTAATTCTTCTCAAGGGCTGAAATTCAAGAAAACTGTACCCTAAACAATAGTTTGATAGAAGCAATAACATGACATTGAAGATGAGATATACAGATATAGATAGATGGTAGATAGATAAGTGGCTAGAATAGAATAGGAAGTTTCTAGATAAGTAGCTAGAATAGAATAGGAAGTCTCTCCTTAATTTCAGATTGTTTCTCTCTTTGATCAGTTTCCAACCATTGTTTCTTGTCCTGCCCTCTGGTGCTTTGGTGAATAGTTTGATGCCCTCTTCTTTGTGGCAGTCCCTCAAATACTGGAACACTGGTATCATGTCACCCCTATTTCTTCTTTTCTTTAGATTAGCCAAACCCAAGTCCTGCAGCCATTCTTCATATGTGATAGATAGGTAGGTAAGTAGGTAGGTAGGTAGGTAGGTAGATAGATATGAAAGAAACTGATGATAGATGGCAGAGATGATAGATAGATGATAGATAGATAGATAGATAGATAGATAGATAGATAGATAGATAGATAGATAGATAGATAGATAGATAGATAGATAGATAGATAGACAGATAGAAGCAGGTTGGCAGATAGGCAAAGAGGTATTAGACAGAAATGCTTCTGATTATGTCTAAGGGCAGCTCAAGAAATGACTAACCACTCTGACTGCTTCTTTGAAAGAAAAATCAAGATCCAAATGTAAAGGGAAAACAAATCCCTGGCTTTTTTTTGGGCTATCTAATGCCACTGGATCTAGCATTAAAGCAACAGAATGGTGGGTTTTGCACAGCCCTAATATCTGGTAGAAGATGACTGATAGAGCTGAAGAGAGCACTTAAACTATGGAGTCTAACTTGCTACTCAGTGCAGGCATGCAAATGACAGCTTCTCTGCCAAGAAACTATCCAGGAGTCTTCATAAGTATTCAAGATTTAGTTATTTAATTTGAATCTAAACTTTTAGGTACTTGAAAAGTGTTAAACATAGTCAGGTCTCTCAATCTTTCTTAAGAATAGTTTAGTAAAATTCTTCATCATAGTATTCCTATTACCATTTTCTCCCTACCTGTTTCAATTTCTCTGAATATTTCTTAATAGAGCTTCTATATTCACAACTGTAGTCAAGGCAACTCTGAACCATCATAAAAATACAGCAACTGAACTACTACTACTACTATTTTATCTTCTTCTTCTTCTTCTTCTTCTTCTTCTTCTTCTTCTTCTTCTTCTTCTTCTTCTTCTTCTTCTTCTTCTTCTTCTTCTTCTTCTTCTTCTTCTTCTTCTTCTTCTCCTTCTTCTCCTCCTCCTCCTCCTCTTTCTTCTTCTTCTTTCCTCCTCCTCCTCCTCCTCCTCCTCCTTCCTCTTCCTCCTCCTCCAAATGTATACTACGTATACTATGAATTTTCTGTGGCAGAGTCATCTTCTGACCTGAACATGTTCTAACACCTTTCTGCCCCAAAACATTTTTCTTCTTTGCCAGCTGGGTGCGATTACTATCAACTTTGGATCCAATTGCTCATCAGGTCATGCAACAACAATGACATTGTTATAACTATTTGTAGAAGCAGGCAAGCAAACCTGTCCAGGCAGAATTGCAACTCTACACCTGAGGTTGAGGCAGTACAACTCTACAGATAAATGAAGTCATCTTACTCTTCACATTGCTCCGGTGAACAACAACTGCTGGGCCATAGTACACATCGCTGTGGTTAGATAAAGGGGAATGAGAAGCACCTTTTCAACCCACCTCAGAAAAAATACTCCCATCTTTATATTGTAGGAGTGAGTTGTTGAGGCTGAAGGCTGTCATAAATCTTTGTCAAGCTATGAATTTTACAAGTCGTATCAGGTCAGAATCTAAAATTGGCTGAGAAAACACACATGGTATTATTTCATTTTTCTTCTAATTAATTTAAAATAAAATGAAATGGATGCAGTTAGTTATTGTTTCCACTCATTTATTGATTTTTGCATTAAAAATGAAAGTGGTAACTGTCCTACACGGAGGTACCATGTGGTAACGGTACACGGAGGGGCTTTGGAGATCCAAGGACTTCAAGGGGATGCAATATCTGCTTAAATAACAATGGTTGAGGCCACCAGAAGTGCAAGAAACAGAACTTCGTATCTCCCCTATCAACAGAAGTTGTAAAAGAGAAGGAGAAGGAGGGGGGGAGAAGGAAGAAGAGAGGGACAGGGAGAGGGAAGAGGAAAAGAAGGAGGAGAAGGAAAAGGAAGAGAAAGAGAAGGGAAGAAGGAGGGGGAGAAGGAAGAAGAGTGGGAGGGAGAGGGAAGAGAAAGGAAAAGGAGGAGGAGAAGGAAGAAGAAGGAGAAGGAGGAAGAGGAGAAGAAGGAGAAGGAAGAGGGGGGAAGAAGAAGGAGGGGGAGAAGAAAGAAAAGGAGAGGGAGAGGGAAGAGAAAGGAAAAGAAAGAGGAGAAGGAAGAGAAGGAGAAGGAGGGAGGAGGAGAGGGAGAGGGAAGAGAAAGAGGAGGAAAAGGAGGAGGAGGAGGAGAAGGAAGAGGAAGAGGAGGGAAGAAGGAAGAAGAGAGGGAGAGGGAAGAGGAGGAGGAGGAAGAGGAAGAGGAGGGAAGAAGAAGGGGATAAGGAAGAAGAGGGAGAGGGAAGAGAAAGAGGAAAAGAAGGAGGAGAAGGAGAAGGAGAGAGGAAGAGGAGGAGAGGGAGAGGGAAGAGAAAGAGGAAGAGGAGAAGGAGTGTCTACCTTCTAGCATGCTACCTCCTCAGAGGTTGCCCAGTCTTGCTGCACTTTAAATGTGCCTTGAGGCTCTGGCTTTCTCCCCAGGTCCTGATTTAGGAGTTATATGTCCTGGGGTGTACATTAATGTAGGACTCGTGTGCCTTCCTGGTTATTGCCATCTCATCTCTGTTATCATCTTTTGTTCTGTTCCTTCTAAGAAGATGTTGCTTTGGTCACAGCACTGTCACAGGAGATCAGCGCACCATAGCTTGGAATAATCCTGTTTTCACTACATTGCAAAAGAGATTTTGTCCCTTTATAGTTAAATGTAGGAATTGGGGGGGGGGGTACTGTCTTCTGCAATTGGGGGCACAGGAAAGAACAAGAATGGGTATGGATTGATTATGGACCAATCACATGATATTCAAGTGAAATGTTAATACCACTTTCTAAAGCCTTGGTAAGGCCACACTTGCATTACTGTATCCAGCTTTGGTTGCCATGATATAAAAAAGATGTTGAGACGCCAGAAAGAGGGCAGAGAAGAGCAACAAAGATGATCAGGGGACTGGAGGCTGCAACATATGAAGAACAGTTGCAGGATTTGGATATGTCTAGTTTAATGAAAAGGAGGGCTACGGGTGACATGACAGCAATGTTCCAATATCTCAGGGGTTGCCACAAAGAAGAGGAGTGAAACTATTCTCCAAAGGACCTGCAGGCAGGACAAGAAGCAATGGATGAAAACTAATCAAGGAGAGAAGAACTGAGGAGAAATTTCCTAACAGTGAGAACAATTAATCAGTGGAACAATCTGCTCTAGAAGTTGTGAATGCTCCAACACTGGAAGTTTTTAAGAAGAGATTGGACAACCATTTGTCTGAAATGGTATAGGTTTTCCTGCCTGAGCAGGGGGTTGGACTAGAAGATCTCCAAGATCCCTTCCTACTCTGTTATTCCGTTCCGTTACTGATTATCATTGGAATTGACTGTTGCTTCCTTTTGACTGCAGTTCTACCTGGCTACGTATTTTCCCCTGGATACCATTACAAGAACAAAAAAAAAAAAAATACCATTGAGATCTTGTTTATGAGCTGTCCTTACGTATTAGTAGCCTACTCTAAGAGTACAAGGCTAGATACACACTATGAGAACATAGCTGGATGAATTCCAAAGTTTGTAGAAGTACAGAAAACTAAACACAGTAACATATACCTGCTGCACAATAAGGATTACGGATGCCGTACCTGCGTCACCGTGTTCAGTGAATGCTGAGTGAGTAGAACAGAAAACAGAACTAGAGAATAACAAAGGAACTTATCAGAGGCTTAACTGCTAATACCCGAGTTTTTCAACTTCACATCCTCTACAGGGTTTAGGATTGCCTCTCCTAGAAGCAAATGGCGTCTCACATTGTTTTAGTATTTAGTTTTGACTGTAAGTCTATGGAGATTTTCAATCATCTAGGTCAGAGGTCCCCAATCTTTTGGGTATCCGGGACCGGTTCCATGGAGAGAGGTTTTTCCATGGACCAGAGGGTGCGTGGTTTTGTGTGTGCTCCTGCATCCAGCGGATGGGGCTTTGCTTTTTTGTTTCCGGACCAGTTGCTGGCATGCCAGTCCAGTACTGGTCCATGGACCGGGGGTTGGGGACTCCTGATCTAGGTCATGATTGTCTCAATGTTGTTGTTGTTTTTTTTCAAAAAGCAACTGGACTTTCTTGGTGTTTTCTTTGAAAACGTTTTGCTTCCCATCCAAGAAGCTTCTTCAGTTAGAACTGAAGAAGCTTCTTGGAGGAGAAATGAAATGTTTTCAAAGGTTTCCCTATCCAGTCATGCCCAACTCTACGGTGCGGTGCTCATCTCTGTTTCTTGGCTGAGGGAACCAGCATTGTCCAAAGGCAATTGCCGTGGTCATTTGGCCAGCATGGGTATATGCCAAAGGTGCACAGAACACGGTTACTTTCCCACTGAAGTGGTACCTATTTATCTACTTGCATTTTCATACTTTCAAACTGCTAGGTGGGGCAAGGAATGGGAGCTCACCTTGTTGTGTGGCGCTCAGATCTCAAACCGGGACTGTCAATTTTTCAGCTGACAAGATCAGTGTCTTTAACCACTGAGTCATCCCGTCCCTTGTTTTTTTTTTAAAAAAAAAATAATATCAAGAAAATCCAGTTTCCTTTTGGAAAAAATGCCTTTGGTTCAACTTTGACTGTAGATTTCAAATTTTCTTGAATTTGAAATTTGAGGCTAAAACATATGAGGAAGGGTTGCTGGAATTGGGCATGTCTAGTTTAATGAAGAGAAGAAAGAGGGGGGACATGATAGCAATGTTCCAATATCTCAGGGGCTGCCATAAAGAAGAGAGAGTCAAGCTATTCTCCAAGGCGCCTGAAGGCAGGACAAGAAGCAACGGATGGAAACTAATCAAGGAGAGAAGCCACCTAGAACTAAGGAGAAACTTCCTGACAATTAGAACAATTAACCAGTGGAACAACCTGCCTCCAGAAGCGGTGAATGCTCCAACACTGGAAGTTTTTAAGAAGAAACTGGACAACCATTTGCCCGAAATGGTATAGGGTTACCTGCCTGAGCAGGGAGTTGGACTTGATGACCTCCAAGGTCCCTTCCAACTTTATTATTATTATTATTATTATTATTATCATTCATCGCACAGTCAGCCAGATGTTCAGACTGGATTTGGCATTTTGTCTACCTATCGAGTCCTTACCCAGGACCTGGGATAGGCAGATGTGGATGTTTGATGGTATTACAGGTATCGTCGCAGGATTGAAGCAGTTCCTAATAAGGCCGCCTTTTGCAATTGACTAATAGCGAATTTGTCAATGCCAATTGTGTTCAAGTGGTGCTCCAGTTGTTTTGGGATTGCACCCAAGGAGCCTATTACTATTGGTACTACCCTTGCTTGCTTTTGCCACAGTCTTTCTATTTCTATTTGTAGGTCTTTGTATTTGTTATCTTCTCCAGTTCTTTCTCGTCTATTCTGCTGTCTCCAGGCACTGCCACGTCCACTATCCAAACTTTTTTGTCTTTCTTATCGACAATTGTTAAGTCTGGGGTGTTATGTTGCAGGTGCTTGTCTGTTTGAATTCTGAAGTCCCAGAGCAGTTTAATTTTATCATTTTTCTATGACTTTCTCTATTTTATGATCCCACCAGTTTTTGCTTACAGGCAAATGATATTTTTTGCAGATCTTCCAATGCACCATTGTTGCTACTTTGTCATGCCGCTGCTTGTAATCAGTCTGTGCAATCTTCTTGCAACAGCTTACCAAGTGGTCCCCTGTTTCTTCAGCTTCTTTGCATAGGCGGCACTTACTGTCTGTTGCTGTCTTCTCAATTTTGACTTTGTATGCATTTGTCCTTAAGGCTTGGTCTTGTGCAGCCAGAATTAGTCCCTCGGTCTCTTTCTTCAATTTTCCTGCTCTTAGCCATTGCCAGGTTTTATTATTATCTGCTTTCCCAGCTATTTTTTTAATGTATTGGCCATCTAGTGCTTTGTCTTCCCATGCCTCTATTCTGTTCTTCATTTGGTCTTTCTTGTAGGCCAGTTTGGTCTCTCCAGTAGTAAGTAAGCCTTCCTGATATACTAATTTCAGTGCATCTTCATCATTGTTCTTCAGATATTCTTCCAAAGCCATTTTTTCTTCTTCAACCATCTGATGCACTTGTAGCATTCCACGCCCACCTATTTGCCTTGGTAGATAAAGTCTGTCAATGTCACTACATGGATGAAGGGCATGATTCATTGTCATTATTTTTCTGGTCTTCCTATCCATTGCTTTAGTTCTGCTTGAGTCCAGTCCACTATTCCAGCTGTGTACCTAATGACTGGAATTGCCCAGGCATTGATTGCCTTTATGGTATTTCCTCCATTGAGTTTGGACTTTAAGATCTTCTTCACTCTCTTGATGTATTCACCTCTAATCTTTTTCTTGACTTCAGTGTGCTTGATGTTGTCAGACTTCTTCTTCTTCTTCTTCTTCTTCTTCTTCTTCTTCTTCTTCTTCTTCTTCTTCTTCTTCTTCTTCTTCTTATTATTATTATTATTATTATTATTATTATTATTATTATTATTATTATTATTATCATCATCATCATCATCATCATCATCATTATTAAAGTTAGAGATAGACATAGGTTTTGCTTCATTGGCAGTTGTTGCACCATCTATGGAATTTTTTCCTGTAGAAATGTTTAGTATAATTAATATATGATAGCTTAGCATACTTAGGGAAAGCAGAGGAGTTTATCACAACTTGCTACAGTTGTTAAATGAATCACTGCAGTTGTTAAATTAGTAACACAGTTATTAAGTGAATCTGGCTTCCCCATAACCCCGGGATCCTGCAATTATCATAAATATGAGCCGGTGGCCAAGCATCTGAATTTTGATTATGTGCCCATGGGACTGCTGCAGTGATCACAAGTGTGAAAAAGGGTCATAAGTCATTTTTTTCAGTGCTGTTGTAATTTTGATTAGTCACTAAATGAACTATTGTAAGTCAAAGACTACCTGTATCTGTCATATTCCGGCGGAGAAGCCCAACTAAGCAAAGCACCAGAGACATCATGAACTCTAATCTCAACTTTATTAGGCATTAAACAAACCGGTAGGATAGAAAGGAAGCTCACTCTGAAACTATGGCGGAAAAAAGATAATTAAAAGAGTAAAACTTTCCCTCCCCTCTCTGACAGTTCAGGTCACATCATCCAAACTCTCTTTTTCCCCTCCCTGTAACTGTTGGTAAGCTAAAAGCGCTGCGGAGGTCCTAAAGACAGTAAGGTTCATAGCTGCTAACATTGGATGTTCTTGCTTTGACAACCTATGGAGATGCATCCATCTTTCTTTACTTGTAAGTTTTACTGTTAGAATTAGTTGATACTGGGGGGTGGGAGTAGGAAGAATGTGCATGGGAGATTAGTTAGACAAAACAATACTGTATAATGGTGAGAACCAAGGCTGTCTGTAATAAGAGATGATAAGACATGGCTGGGATGAAGAACTGAGTGGAAAGCTAGCATTTCAAACTAATTGGAGAATGTGATTTATGACTGTTAGTAAGAAGAAGGAATTGTGCTTTGATACTATGTGCTGAGGGGAGGGGAAGCCAGATTTTGGCTTGGACTATGTACATGCCGATGTGTTGCTACTTGAATAAAGATTCTTTAAGGTAAACAATGCCTCAAAGTTCTTTGAAGAGTTTCATATGTCGGAAGCATACCACATAGCTTGACAGTATCTAGGAAATCTTAATTGATGTCAGTGATGATAAAATGCCAAGATGGCGGTCATGACTATATGCGATTGATTGAACCTCTACCCTTTTTTGATAGTTCTGTGAAGGGGGAAGAGATTATTTTAACCAGTTTTCAAACTCATCACAAGCTTCAGTCAAGCTGCAGTGGAAAATATAGGCAATCCTATATTCAGTATGTTATGACATAAGTTGTAACAGCCCCTCCCAAAAGGGATTTATGGTACAGTTTGGAAGTTGCAACATGACACACACACACACACACACACCAGTCATGTGACTGTACTTTGTGTGTTCAATAACCGCTGGGATTTACAGTTGTTTGTAGTGCTGTGGGGTTATGTGACTGATATATGATGGTTTTGCTGGACACCGCATTTATTTCTACGGCTCATAGCAAAAACTAGTTTGCTTAATGAATGGGGCATTTGCTAACAATTTCTGCCTTTGCTTTATGACTACTACAAAAAGACTGTAAAAATATCTCTGGTCATGTGGCGATCCACTTTATGACCATCATCGTGGTGGTGCAGTGGTTAAAATGCAGTATTGTAGGCTAATCTGCTGACTGTCAACAGTTCAATCCTGACCGACTCAAGGCTGACTCAGCCTTCCATCCTTCTGAAGTTGGTAAAATGAGGACCCAGATTGTTGGGGGCCAAAGGCTGACTCTGTAAACTGCTTAGAGAGGGCTGTAATGCACTGTGAAGCGGTATATAAGTCTAAGTGCTATTGCTATTGCTATCACAACTTATGACTGTAATTCCCAAGTTCAATTATGGTTGTAAGTGGAGGACTCTTTATAATGCATATCAGCTCTCTTGAAAGCGGCTCAGATTTAGGAAGTATTAGGGATATTTTCACTTTCATATTTGCATGACAGGAGTTTTGTCCCTGGAGCGAGTATAAAACGTTCCACATTTTCCTTGTCAACTAATTCGTGTTGGTAGGTTCCGATTCGCAAAGTGCTAGAAATGCTTTGGCCTCTGTAAATATTTCCAGTCAGACTACATTCCTAAAATAGACATTCTTTGTTGCAATACTCTACAAAAGGTTGCCAGGAATGTGACATCAAAGTAAGTTTATGAGGCTCTTCTTTAACTAAGCACAGCCTGCCGAGTTTGCAATCAAGCAAAAGAATGTTAGTTTAAAGATTTTTCTCAGGAAGTTAGTTTAAAGATTATTCTCTGCCCTGGCATTCTTGAACACATTTACTGTATGTTCCAAATGCCATTACTGTTCATTTGGGTTCTATTTTTTTAATGCTATAAAAATAAATATTGGCCATAGACATGAGGCTGTGCAAAGAATATAATGTTTTATTGTCGCATATTTTAATAATATGCTCATTATACCTTCATACTCATATACATATAAATAGTAAAAGCACACTGTTCCATTTTGCAATGTAAATGCTGCTTTATCTATTGTTGTAAATCTAGCTACCTGCTTTAACTATGGACCACTCTAGTTCGCCTCCTGTTGAATTTCCTTAATTAGGTTTGAGGTCAAGTTAAGATACTGAATCGTGGAAACTGCATACGGATAGTCCTCAACCTATGGCCAAAATTTCTCTTGCTAAACAAGACAGTTGTTAAGTGAGCTTTCCCTCATTTTACTACCTTTCTTTCCACAGTTGTTAACTAAATCACTGCAGCTGTTAAGTTAGTAACACAGTTGTTAAGTGAATCTGGCTTCCCATTGACTTTGCTGGGTCAGAAGGTCACTAAAGATGATCACATGGCCTTGGGACACTGCCACTGTCATAAATATGAGTCGGTTGTCAAGTAAAGTTGCCAAGTTTGAAGACCTCTGATCTATACTATGGCCTGTGTGTTCTCTGCAGTCCTCATTATCTTTGTTTTCTTGATGTTAAACTGCAATCCAAATTTTTCACTTTCGTCTTTGACTCTCTGCATTAGCCACTTCTAATCTTCCTTTTTCCCCAAGCAATTTTGTATCATCTGCCTATCAGAGGTTGTTGATATTAGTTTTCTTCCATATTGCCATTATTTTCACTCTCAAAATCTTCAGGAAAAGATTCAAGTGTAACCAAAGTTGTCCTTAACCCTGGGAATAAGAAACCGAAAATATCAATCCCTGTCTTTTTCCCTGTGAAAGGAAGGAAGGAAGGAAGGAAGGAAGGAAGGAAGGAAGGAAGGAAGGAAGGAAGGAAGGAAGGAAGGAAGGAAGGAAGGAAGGAAATTTTATTTCCACTCCACTGAAGAGGGCAATCAAATAAACAGGTAGTATCCCTTCCCTGAATCAGATTTCTACTGTATTTTATTATTATTTCCATGGTCACATGGAAAATGGAGAAAACCTTTTAAGGAAGACAGGCAAAACATTGAAATTACATGGGAAAAAGAAGACCAAAATGCAGCTGACCAAAATCTTTTGACAAAATGTGTTCAATGTGATGTACAGTTCAGGAGGGCCTAAGCTAAGCAACATCCCACAAAATGAAACGAATCGGAGCAGTTGAGCTTCAAAATCATGATGCTATCCTGCTGGGTGAAGGACCTGCTAGAACAGTGGTTCTCAACCTGTGGGTCGGGACCCCATTTGGGGTCGAATGACCATTTCACGGGGGTCGCCAAACAATGCAGTCCGCCATTTTTTCCCCCTTTTCCTTAGCTGTGCTACTCCCTTTTATTCTATTGGCTTTTGAAAGCCAATAGAATAGACTCTCTTGAATAGAGTCTAATTCTATTGGCTTTCAAAAGCCAATAGGAATTGTCCTGGCTGTCTCTGCCCTGCTGAGCCCGCCAAAAGTCCCATTCTGCAAACGGTGCTGCACCAGTTGAGTAGTCCTCGACTTACGACCGGTTGGGGGTCGCAGCATTAAAAAGGTTGAGAACCACTGTGCTAGAAGAACTGAAGCCCAAAAGAAAAGGAGTGATCCGGGACTTCAGACTGCCACAAGCTTTATGGCAGCGGTTCTCAACCTATGGGTCGTGACCCCATTTGGGGTCGAACGACCATTTTACGGGGGTCGCCAAACAATGCAATCCGCCATTTTTCCCCCTCAGGGGGCGCCGCCCCACATGCGCGCCACGCATGGGGGCACCACCCCGCATGCGCACCGCGCATGGGGGTGCCGCTGCGCATGCGTGCCGCGCCGCGTGACCGGGGGTCACCGTATAAAAAGGTTGAGAACCGCTGCTTTATGGAGTGGCACCTTTCAAAGCACTGCAGTAGGAAATAGTAGCTTTGCCCTGGTTTCGGCCACCCTGCAGCTGAGCCAGAAATAAATTGGCTGAGTTTTCTAACACTGACAACATTCTGGGATCAGAGAGCTCCAGGGCTGCTTTTAACTGAGAAAAAAAAAAAATCCTCACCCACTTTACTGGTTTTGAAAGTGGATACAGTGGGATAGGATGGATTCCTTACGTGGCGGTGAGAGCAATAGCAGAATCAGAATGAAAAATAGTGGTTGAAATTTAAGAAAAGGGCATCGTTTCTCCTGAGCTTGTTCAAGTTCGGCTCTGACCAAAATTGTTTTCAATTTGCTTTTCCACTTAGGGTTTCTGATGCAATCCATGAGATGCAGATTTGGTCTAGGAAAGCTTGTGCTTTGTTGCAATATTGCTCAATCCAAATAAAAGCAGAATCGTTTCACACAGAAAATGTAATCTTTCAGAAATGGTTGAAAGGTGGAGTCCACCTCCTAGGTGTCCACCTTGGGGTATCCATCTCTTGAATACTTTGGAGGGGCAAAATATTGCTGGCCCCCAATGATAGTGCTGCCTTCTCTTCAGAATTAATTTATTATTTTATTTATTTATTAAATGTACTTGTTGCCCATCTCATTTCAAAATGACTACAGGTAATTCTCGACTTAGAACTGTTCATTTAGTGATCATTCAAAGTTACAAGGGCACTGAAAAAAGTGATTCGCAGCATGACCATTTTTCACATCACTGTTGCAACATCCTCACTGTCATGTAATCAAAATTCAGATGTTTGACCACTGACTCATATTTTTGATGGTTGCAGTCTCCTGGGATCACATGATTTCTTTTTTTTATAAGTTTTTTAAATTCATTTTTTCCATACATACTGTTGTGTCCTGAGCCTGCAAAAGTAGGCTCAGGATGTTGCATTGGTCCCGGGCATTCCAAAAGCTGCCTGGGGACCAGACAGAGTGGCACCAGCCTTGCGCACATGTGCAAGGCACGAAAATGCTCTGTTCCTATTGGTTGACATTGTCCAGGTTTCTGGCCATATAAAAAGGCCTGCGTGCCTTTTGCTTTTGCTTGGCTATTGTAGAAGGTGAATAAAGTGTTTGTTCAGCATCGCCATGTGTCTTCATCATTCGCACACAAACAAAGTATACAACACATGCAATAATAATTTTTCAACCAATGTGCTGTCTGAGTTTACATGTTAATACATATTTAATTCCTAATCCTTTCTTCTTTCCTCCAGCCAATGGTAAAATAAATCCCAAGTTTGATAATAGTCCGTTACTTCTTTTACTTTCAGTCTCATAGTCAATCTGTCCATTTCTGCACATTCTAGTTAGGAGAACATGTTGATTTTAAACCTGAACTTTTCTTATTAGGTATAATGCCAAGAAAGACTAATAAACAAAGCGTATATTTGACTTTGCATGTCACAACAGTGGCAAGAATTATATACAGGCAACACTGGAAAAATGAAGGAATACCATCAGATGAGGAAATAATTAAATAAATACGGGATCACGGGATCTCTTTTTGCAGCCTTCTGACAAGCAAAGTCAGTGGGCAAGCCAGATTCACTTAACAAGTGTGTTACTAACTTAACAACTGTAGTGATTCACTTAACAACCCTGGCAACACAGGACCTAAAATGGGGACAAAACTCATTTAGCAAATGGGTCACTTAGCAACAAACATTTTGGGCTCAGCTGTGGTCGTAAGCTGAGGACTATCTGCAATGTGAACCATCCTATGGGAATGAGAAGACGCAGCAGTTGTTGCAACATGCATGCAGCCTACATCAACACCTTTCATTATAAGCCTGCCCTCTGAGGTTCACCGGAGGAGCAGTTTCAAAAATATTTCGGGGACCTAAGTTGCTGAACGTGTTAATTTAGGGCTTCTAAATATTGAACATATCCTGAAGGAGAAACAAAGATTGTTTCGCAATGTACTAATTAATATTGCAAAAGTCATTCCTCAACCAGCAGAAGCTTGGATATTTCAGATCCTTATTGCCCAAACCTACCACAGAATTTGCCTTGATGATGTGACAGGAACAAGTGGATATATGTTTTGCAAAACAGCATCTCTAAAATCTCGTGAATTGCTCAGGAAAGTAATGAGCTTCAGATCAAGAGGGTTCATCTTCTGTGAAACTGGAAAAGAAGAACTTGGAGGAATATCTCTTCCAGGAAATCTAACACAAGCCAGGGGTATGAAGGTGTCAATCACAGCAGGCCTAAATGAAGACCCAGCACACGTGGCTGGGGAAAATAACTTCTGACCAAGGCAACGTAGGAGAATGATGAAACTGCAAATAGACTGCAGCTGAGTGAACAGCTGAATTGTTAAGCTCATGGTAACCTCAAACTGGTATCACAACACAGCAATGTGTCTTACTGTGATCTAGTCCTCCTCTGGTTGCTACTTCTATTTTGTCTCTTGGTGCAGGAGAGAGACCTGTTGTGCTATCTGTTCAAAACACACATCAGGTAGAGTTTTGATTGCTGGAGACATCATTATTGTCTTCTTCAGTTTGGTCTGCAGTGAGCCCATAGCCATCAAGATGCTGCTGGAGATTTCCATTGTTATATGCCTGGTTCCCACTGGATTTTAAAGAATATTTAAATTATTGGTATAATGGTAACCGAGGATGCAAAGCATTGGGTTCAGTCCTCAAAAAGAGTTCTGGATACTGCAAGGGTACAAAGGCTGCATCCATCTACAAAATGTCCACAGAATGTGGTCAACAAGGTCAAGAGAACAGCCATAATAGTATGGCCAGAGTTCCACCCACTTTTAATGCAGATAACAGTGGGCAGAGTTTGATCACACTGTTGTGGTCGCCATCTTGGTGCGTGATGGTGCAGTGGTTAGAATGCAGCATTGCAGGCTGACTCTGCCAAACTGCCAGGAATTCAGTCCTGACCAGCTCAAGATTGACTCAGTTTTCCATCCATCCAAGATCGATAAAATAAGGACCCAGATTGTTGGGGTGCAATGTGCTGACTCTATGAAACCACTTAGAAAGGGCTGTAAAGCACTATGAAGCAGTATATAAGTCTAAATACTATTGCTAGTGCTATCTTGAGGTTTTTTTTAACCATGGTCTCTAGACACCCTTGCATATCTTTAAAAACTTGCTCCCCCCCCTCATAACAGTGCGGTCTCTGCTTTACTGCATGGTCTTGAGAACTGAAGAAGCTTCTTGGATGAGAAGCGAAACATCTTCAAAGAAAAACAAAGAAAGTCCAGTTGAAGAAGCTGCTTGGATGAGAAGCGAAACGTCTTCAAGGACATTTGCCTTTTGAAAAAGTACCTTTGGGACAACCATGACCTGGATGATTGAGAGTTTCCATAGATATCTGCTTTAAAAAGCCACAAGGAGCAGGGGATAGTTGTACTCTGCAAAGCCCTTTTTGGGAATCACCTCCAAGATGTCAGCATTCCTTTTAAGTGCCTTGTTTCCAAGAAACCTATCAACTCTTTTAAATTATAAAAAAGATGAAACCTGAAGCCCAGTGTTTAAACCAGTGGTTCTCAACCTGTGGGTCAGGACCCCATTTGGGGTCGAACGACCATTTCAAGGGGGTCGCCAAACAACGCAGTCCGCCATTTTTTCCCCCCTTTTCCTTAGCTGTGACTCCTTTTTATTCTATTGGCTTTTGAAAGCCAATAGAATAGACTCTCTTGAATAGAGTCTAATTCTATTGGCTTTCAAAAGCCAATAGGAATTGTCCAGGCTGTCTCTGCCCTGCTGAGCCCGCCAAAAGTCCCATTCTGCAAACGGTGCTGCACCAATTGAGTAGTCCTCGACTTACGACTGGTTGAGTAGTCCTCGACTTACGACCGGTTGGGGTAGCGGCATTAAAAAGGTTGAGAACCACTGGTTTAAACAGATAAGAGACACCCTTTCCAATATAATAATAATAATAATAATAATAATAATAATAATAATAATAATAATAATAATAGACAAGCACCTGCAACATAACACCCCAGACTTAACAATTGTCGATAAGAAAGACAAAAAAGTCTGGATAGTGGACGTGGCAGTGCCTGGAGATAGCAGAATAGAAGAGAAAGAACTGGAGAAGATAACAAAATACAAAGACCTACAAATAGAAATAGAAAGACTGTGGCAAAAGCAAGCAAGGGTAGTACCAATAGTCATAGGCTCCTTGGGTGCAATCCCAAAACAACTGGAGCACCACTTGAACACCATTGGCATTGACAAATTCGCTATTAGTCAATTGCAAAAGGCGGCCTTATTAGGAACTGCTTCCATCCTGCGACGATATCTGTAATACCATCAAACATCCACATCTGCCTATCCCAGGTCCTGGGTAAGGACTCGATAGGTAGACAAAATGCCAAATCCAGTCTGAACATCTGGCTGACTGTGCGATGATCGATAATAATAATAATAATAATAATAATAATAATAATAATAATAATAATAATAATAATAATAATAAGCAGAGTTAGAAGGAAATGTCCTGTGTTGGTGAAAAAGGAATTCCAGGTAATGTTTTGAGAAATCAGAGTCTCGCAACTACTACTTCTGGCTGCTATTAATTGCCTTTACGTGTTTCCCAACAACTATTTTATGAATGGGAAGCTGTCCTTGACAACAACAACAAAAAAAAACCTTGCAGGAGGACATAGAGCATTCAGCAGCTGTCCAAAACTTGGGAACTCTGTAAATGAGCCTCCCAAATGAAAGGATTTATTAGACAGCCCACTTTTCTGCAGGCAAGGTGAGCAAATTTCTTGAAACGAATTGCAGTTAATTTCTTAGCATGGGGAAAAAAACCCTGCAGTCCATATGTTTCTCCCTCGATCTTTTTTCACAAGATTCAGATCTCCCTAAGATTACATTTGCAAAACTTTATTGGCAATCATCTAAATAAAGGCATTCATAAAATAAAAAAATTGAAAATATATAAAAAGCAATAATAGTGGTACAGTCGACTTCAAATTGGTTGAACCTGAGCGTACCTTTTTGATTAAAAAAAATAATTCCCCAAACTTAAGAGCCCATCAGTATTCCCTCCAAGGAAGTTCTCACATCTGGTTGGGCTTCCTGCAACCCCTGGCAGCTGAAATAAGAGTCACCCTCACCCACCTGGCTGCAAATATATTGCCTTCCTCTATCTGAAAAGATAGTTCTTGGTGGTTTGATAGATCCCATTTTTGCATGTCAGAGGTCATACAGATTCACTTCCTGGTGTCTTTTGTTTGGAGTGGTGTGAGAAGACCTCCTATCTGAATTGTTGGACAATGGCTGTGATGTGGTGTCCCAGTTGTGAGTTAGATGGACCACATCCCGACTGTGTATAAAGCAGCTTCCCAAATTCCTACCTTGAGAATATTATTTTCTCAAGAAAAATGTGTGAGTGATCCTCTTAACCTTATAAAAGTGCTGGTGAGGACATCCAACTAGGGTAGACTCATAACCAGTGGTGGAATTCAGCCACTTTGCACCAGTTTGGCAGAACCAGTAGCTAATTGTTTGTTGCCCAGGCCCAGAATGGACTTCTGGAAGCAGCATCCATACAGGGAACCGGTTGTTCACATATTTAAATCCCACCACTGTTCATAACCCATTGACCACTTTCCTCAAACAGTTTGACTATGTTATCAAGGAACTAGAATTATGTTACTGATATGGTGAAACGATCTACTAAACAATGGGCAATTCTGCCAATCTGTCATAATTTCTCCTTCTCTTTAGTGCACAAAATTCTACCTAGTTCTGTCCTTTCGTGTAAGATATTGGCCAGGTTTTCCCTGTGAGTAGCTAACTTGATTTTGGCTAGATTGATCCTCCCCAAAGACTAATATTTTCAAAGGAAAAGTTAGCTATCTTATGTTTGTGAGAAGCTACAGATGACATAAACTGTTATGGCAATCCATCTCCGTTAGCTTTGAGGGTTATGTGAAATTTTAGAGTTCAGGACCCTGCAGATTCTGAAAATCCAGAATAAGGATGGGTGGGGAAAATTGCTTTTATGATGTGCAAAATTCTCACAAAATGCATCTTTCTTAGATGATTCAAACAGTAGACTGAGAATATTGTAGGGATTCAACTTTTGAACAGAATGATTTGCAGCATAATCACTGAGTTTTATAGAGTGGATAGAATAGCAATAGCAATAGCACTTAGACTTATATAACGCTGCATAGTGCTGCACAGCCCTCTACAGTGTCAACATATTGCCCCCAACAATCTGGGTCCCCATTTTACTGACCTTGAAAGGAGGGAAAGCTGAGTCAAACTTCAGCCGATCAGAATCGAACTCCTGGCTGTGGGCAAAGTTAACCTGCAATAGTGCATTCTAACCACTGTGCCACCAGGGCCTTTCAGTGCTCTAAATTTGTGTCTATGAACTATTTACTCATATCTGAAACACACTTTAGAAAGTACTTTAGGATTCCTAGTGGAAATCATCCTCTTGCTACAGCAAGGAAGAGAGAATCATACAGGAATGTATGGGAATTATTCCTACATAGTACCTATATAATGGTAGTATAAGACTAAATAATACTACACTACATGAAACTTACTCCTGTACAGTATAACTGCTCACGGTTCGTTTTTCTGGCATTTTGCAGAAAACAAGCTTGGAATATTTTCTCATCAAATCAGACAAGCATGTTTTGCAATGTGGCTTTGGCTCATAGGATGCCGTACCGACAATTTATTGTCTGCATCTAGATATATACAAGAATTCTGTGCATGTGGGTTCAAAAACAAGTCCAAATGAATTCAGTATGACTACACTTTGGACAGTTTAATAATGTTTCATTTATTTCCTGTTCAAGAGCACAATTGACTGATAATGTGACATCAAACCAGCATACATAGATTAATAGATCACATAGATCAGAGGTCCCCAACCTTCTGGGTACCAGGGACCGGTTCTATGGAGAAAAGTTTTTCTGTGGATTGGAGGATATGTAGGTTTGTGTGCTGCCTGTATTCCATGGATGGGGCTTTCCTTGTTTGTGTGGACCGGTTGCTGGCATGCCACGGCCCGGTACTGGTCCATGAACTGGGGGTTGGGGACCTCTGACGTAGACAGACCTTCTGTCCAACAAGACACCCATCGTCACTGTAACTGAGTCCATCCCCTTTGCTGTTTGTCAGCCTTTTCTTGTTTTACCTTTTCTAGCATTATAGATTTCTCAAGAGAGCTGGCTCTTGTAATTTTGTTCAAAATATAATTTAAGCCTGGTCATATTATTTTGGCGGCATGGTGGTTCAATGGTTAAGACGCTGTGCTTGTTGGCTGGAAAGTTGGCAGCCCAGGTTTGAGACCCGAGTGCCATGTGATAGGGTGAGCTCCCATCTTCAGCCCAGCTCCTTCCAACATAGAAGTTAGAAAGCAGGCAAATGCAAGTAGATAGATAGGTACCACTTTACTGGGAAGGTAACAGCATTCCATAATGTCATACTGGCCATATGACCACAGAAATGTCTTCGGACAGCGCTGGCTCAATGGCCTTGAAATGGGGATGGGTATTGCCCCTAGAGTTGGCAATGACTAATAGAGTAAAATCCGCAGGGACTCCTTTATCTTTTACCTTTACTTTACCATATTACTTTAAGTGAGACCTCAGAATGGATTTTTCTGTGATCCAATTTTTGTTCCCTTGACTGTCCATGATATTCGTAGGCGTCTTCTCTGAGGATCAGTACTCTTCTTATCCTGCTGCTTCATGCAACATATCTGAATTATTGGTGCAATGACATCTGCCATTAGTTTAACGGAACAATAAATATGGTTTACTGCCGTTGTTCTTTCATGGCATGAATAATAGCTATCACATACCTCTTGTTGGCTCCAAAGCAAAATATGAGTTTTTCTTGGAGAGTGAATAATCGCAAATGTTTACACTATTTGGCGAAGGTGCTACCATGAACACACTGCCAAATGTAAACATGTGTTAGCCAACTCATGGTGGATCGGTCATTGTTGAAGCTACAAGATTAGGAGAGTATTGTTTTCTTAAAGGCTGTTCTTCTAGAACTGAGTTTCTTCTGCTGTCTTTGCTTGGATAGGCTGCCTCTATAGCCCACACACCAAGAGTACGGACGTTTGGCTCTGGGGGCAATGAAAAATGGCAAAGACAAACAGAAATCCTAAGGACAGCTGCTGTTACTTTGTGCATCTCCTGTTGTGGTCAAGAGTTGTGCAAGAACAGTGTGTTCCAGACCCAAGGAAGGCACCTGGCACATTTTTCTTGGAGGAAGATAAGAAGAGTCCATTACAATTAATATGAAGGTCAAGCATCAAAGCAAACATCTGAGCTGAATTGCCCCCCAAATGTCAGGGCTATTTGGATGAAGGGGCTGATTCTTTCTTCTGCCCAGCCTATCCCAGGTCCATTGGAAGAGCATCTGACAGCAAATATTTGATTAATACCCTGTTAGTAAACAAAAATATGGGAAATGGGAATGTCTGGCCCCAGTGCAAATTCAGAGACAGTTGCTTCATTGCTTTTGCACAAAAGGAAACAATAACCCCAAAACGGATCTTTTTTTTTTTTTCTTACAAGTTAAAGCACATTACTCATGTTATGGTGGACTGGCAATTCCCTGGACTGGCACATAGGGTGGATCAGGAGCACTTCATCCTGGTGTCCAGAAAGGTGTTTTGTTTTGTTTTTCCCAAAAGACAACTGGACTTTCTTGGTTTTTTCCTTTGAAAACATTTAACTTCTCATCCAAATAGCTTCTTCAGTTCTGGATTTTCTTTGGTTTTTTTCCTTTGGTTTTTTTTCCTAGCACTTAGACTTATATACTGCTTCATCATGCTTTTACAGTCCTCTCTAAGCAGTTTACAGAGCCAGCATATTGCCCTCCTCAACAATCTAGGTCCTCATTTTACCAACCTCAGAAGGATGGCAGGCTGAGTCAACCTGGAGACGGTGAGAACTGCCAAACATTTAACTTCTCATTCAAAAAGCTTCTTTAGTTCTGGACTTTCTTGGTTTTTTTTGTTGTTGTTTTTTTTGCCTAAGGAGCTTAAGGTGCCACGCCAATCATTTTTATCCTCTTAACAGCAACCTTTTACAAGTTTAAGTTGGATTTGCTTAGATATGCTTTCCTGTTGTAGCCCAGGCTGTGGCTGAAACCATCATACCATCAGGATGGCTGCGAGATGCCTCAGCCATGTTTTTGGTGCTGAGTCAGAAGACTGGAACCAACACTGTGTTAAGCCATCTTGTGACTTGCCTTACTTTGGCCTTATCTGTTCCATGAACTCAGTCTGGATTACAGAACATAGTTAATGGCTGAATATATTGGCGCCAGTCATGGTTTATTCAATGAGTTCTGTACACTTGGTTTCTCTCCACTGGGACTTATAGTCATTGTAGTCCTGTCCCGCCAGAGAGAGGAAAGTTGGAGAAAACAACTGAACATGTCATAGTAGACATTGCCTTCTAAAGTTATTTCCCCATTAGTGCTTAATAGAGTCTTCATAGCTTCGCCTATCACAGAAGTGATATAAAGATTGTTCTCATTTCTATTCTTTTGCCATAACAATGATCCAACAACTTTAAGAATATGTATCCTTATAATACGGGTAGTCTTTGACTTATGACTACAATTGAGCCCATTTCTGTTGCTAAGCGAGACAGTTGTTAAATGACTTTTGCCCCATTTCACGGCCTTTCTTGCCACAATTGTTGAGTGAATCACCGCAGCTGTTAAGTTAGTAACCAGGCTGTTAAGTCAATCAGACTTGCCCACTGACTTTGCTTGTCAGAGGATCGCAAAAGGTGATCACGTGTCCACAGGCCACTGCAACTATCTGTCAGAGCATGCACAGTCTTATTGTGAGAGATAGCCCAGGAGTAAACAGTAAACAGTGGTCTATATTAAATGGCGGTTTATCTTAAACTATCTACAATATCATACACCAGGAACAATATACATACACGTGCTAATACAGCAGGATCCAACAAACCACAATTACAGCAGGAAACAGAAGAGAGAGAACACATCTGCAGAGCCTTCCCTTTTATACGAAGCTCTTAAAGCAGTGGTTCTCAACCTGTGGGTCGGGACCCCATTTGGGGTCGAATGACCATTTCACGGGGGTCGCCAAACAACGCAGTCCGCCATTTTTTCCCCCTTTTCCTTAGCTGTGCTACTCCCTTTTATTCTATTGGCTTTTGAAAGCCAATAGAATAGACTCTCTTGAATAGAGTCTAATTCTATTGGCTTTCAAAAGCCAATAGGAATTGTCCAGGCTGTCTCTGCCCTGCTGAGCCCGCCAAAAGTCCCAGTCTGCAAACGGTGCTGCAAGTTGTCTGCAGCGAAGGCGAGCTGTCTGGAAGCTTCCACCTCTCCCTGCTGAGCAAGTACTAAAAATGTAAGTAAAAGAGGGCCAGGGGTGGGAGGTGGGAGGCCGGCGGGCGCAGGGAGGGTTGCTGGCGCACGTGGGGCCCGGCGGGTGCCTTACCTCCCTTGGGCTGGGCCAGCTGGTGGCCCAGCCGGTGGTCGGCATGCGCCGTCTCTCCCGCTTGCCAGCTACCCCTCGGCTGGTGCAGGGGGCAGCACCACGCATGCGTGGCGCTCCCGGGCAGGGAAAGTCCTCGACTTACGACCAATTGGGTAGTCCTCAACTTACAGCCAGTTGGGGGTTGCGGCATTAAAAAGGTTGAGAACCACTGTCTTAAAGTGACACATACCCTGCTTGCCATTAAAGAGACACAGACCCTGCTGAGTCATTCCCATCATTACAGCTTACATCTTTCATTACATAAGCTGGTTAGCTGTTAAATTATTACCTTGACACTATCATAGATATGAACCAGTTGCCTAGACTCTGAATATTGATCACGTGACCTCAAGGGTGCTGCAATAAGTATGAAAAAAATGTTAATAAGTCACCTTTTTCATTGCCGTTGTAACTTTACTAAATGAATGGCTGTAAATTGAGTTCTACTTGAATGCCAGCATAAGCCACCTTGTTCTCATTGCATAGCTCTCTTCTGCCTATCTGGAAAGCCAGAGATTGGGGCTGTTCTCACTGTTGAAATGAAGGAAGTGTTAAAGGAAGCGATAATGGATGTTCCTGCCTTATCTTAGCTTCTCAGACAATCATCAATTGCTCTCTTGATACATGATGGTGTGAAGATAAGCAAAAGCAAGGAAAGGCAGGGCCTGGCTGGTTCATCTATCTTGTCTAACCATAGATCACAGGCATGGAGGTAAAGTAACACCTGCCATCCGTCACTTTTCTGAGCATGTGTCTGTTCTGGAACAGCGTTAAGCCTGTGTTCAAAAATAACTTGTCTGACAAACTGAAAGGGAGCAATAAATCACAAGGTCTTGACTCATATTGCAAGAATGGCAGTGAATTGCCAGCAGTGCCTAGAAGTAGCAAATGGAGGAAGGAAACTTGTGCTCCCTATCCAAATTAATAAAAACTAGGAATAAAGCAACATGAAACTGCTTGTTAGCAAAAACAATGGAAAATCCACAGGGCATTCATGGGTAACAGAATCAGTAACATGCAGCTGGCACCACCAAGCTTTAATTTCCAGGCCAAAGCGCCAGTCTGTGAAAGAGAACCCGAAGCCTAAGCATAAGCCTAACCCTATCCCTATCCCTAACCCTAATCTCAAGTCTTTAAAGACCAGCGCAGTATTCTTTCAAAGAAGAACTAAACCCGTCTTCAACAAACAGATCTGCTGCTCTATCATAGAAGTGCTAAACCTACATACTGCGGTGGTGGCGAACCTATGGCACGGGTGCCAGAGGCGGCACTCAGAGCCCTCTCTGTGGCACGCGCGCCGTCGCCCTAGTCCTAGGCCTTCAGTTGGGTTTTATAAAACATTTTCCCTTTAGGCCTCCGCCGCCGTGTGCAAAAAAAAAAAAAGGTTCAATCAATCAGTCAATTTCAACTTCTCACGGGGAAAAAAAAGATCTTGCAAAGTTGGAATTGACTGATTGAACTTTTTAGTCCCACCCAGTCTGCAGCCACGCCCACCCACTGGCCACGCCTACCCAGTGGGCCACACCCACCCAATGGGCCACACCCACCCGGCACCCACGATGCATAAGTGGGTTTTGGGTTGCAGTTTGGGCACTCGGTCTCTAAAAGATTCGCCATCACTGACATACTGTGTGTAAGAAGCCGGTATAAGTCTTGACCAGTCCTATGGAATACCACAACCAGGCATTATGTAGGTAGGTACCTATAGGGGTGCCAGATATACAGTAGGGAGTCCTCGTCTTATGACCCAGAAATGAGCCCAAAATTTCCATTGCTAAGCCGGACAGTTGTTAAGTGGGTTTTGTCCCATTTCGCGACCTTTCTCACCACAGTTGTTAAGTGAATCACCACAGCTGTTAAAGCCAGTTACATGGTTGTTAAGTGAATTTGGTTTCCCCACTGATTTTGCTCGTTAGAAGGTCGCAAAAGGGGATCACGTGACTCCGGGACACTGCAATCGTCATAAATACATGCCAGTTGCCAAGCATCCAAATTTTGATCACATGACCCTGGGGATGCTGCAGTGGCGGTAAGTGTGAAAACAGTCCCTTCTTTCAGTGCGGTTGAAACTCCGAATGGTCACTAAATGAATGGTTGTAAGTCAAGGATTACCTGTACACAGTCTCTCCTGTAATCCTGAGCTAAAAGCTGTGGAAGGCCCCGTTCAGCAACTGGAAGGGAAAGCGTGTCTCCAACAGTTAAACTGGCTGGTTAAAAACTGGGCAGATGCCCAGCACCTGGTTATGTCATCAACCACATCATTACTGAAGTCTGCTGAATCATACCTAAGGCAACAATTATGCCTGGAAAAGAGAAAAAAAAACTCTACTTAAAAACTGGAACTGCTAAGACAATATGAAGCTGCTCACGAGATGAGGGCTATGTCATGAAGATGCTTAAAAATTGTTCCTGGGATGTGTTCATAATAATGATGATGATGATGATGATGATGATGATAATAATAATAATGTTGAAAGGGACCTTGGAGGTCATCTAGACCAACCCCCTGCTCAAGCAGGAAACCCTATACCATTTCGGACAAATGGCTGTCCAGTCTCTTCTTAAAAGTGTTGGAGCATTCACCGCTTCTGGAGGCAGGTTGTTCCACTGGTTAATTGTTCTAACTGTCAGGAAGTTTCTCCTTAGTTCTAGGTTGCTTCTCTCCTTGCTTAGTTTCCACCCGTTGCTTCTTGTCCTGCCTTCAGGCGTCTTGGAAAATAGCTTGACTCCCTCTTCTTTGTGGCAGCCCCTGAGATATTGGAACACTGCTATCATGTCCCCCCTCGTTCTTCTCTTCATTAAACTAGACATAACTAATTCCAGCAACCGTCCCTCGTATGTTTTAGCCTCCAGTCCCCTAATCATCTTTGTTGCTCTTCTCTTTACTCTTTCTAGAGTCTCAACATCTTTTTTACATTGCGGTGACCAAAACTGGATGCAGCATTCCAAGTGTGGCCTTCTCACTGGTGAGAAAGTAAAGTCAATGTGTTTTCCCTGGGCCTAATCCTAACGTCATCCCAAGACTTCTGAAAAGATCTGAATTTCAACCATTGCGAGATGCTGGAAAGAGACACCCTCCCTTCTGTGGTCAATCCTGCTTCCTCACCAAAACAAAAGAAAAATGTGGGGTTTTTCTAAAGTGATTTTTCAGAGCTCAGCTCTCCTTCTCTACTTTCCTCCTCAGGAAAAGTCCCTGCCTGGGAGCCCAGCAAAACTTTGTAACATAGGCCAAGTGTGATTTCTCAAAATAGAAAACAAAATGAGACATTGGAGACTTGTTTGCTTGCTCTTTCTGAACTCTTCTGTGCCAAGGAATCATCTGCGTGAAAGAAAAAAAAAAAAGAACCCAAAACAAAATAGCCCCTCCTCCCATCTTTATTTTCCATTTAAATATTTTTTTAGACTGAGAGGCTGGATACTGGACTCCACAGCTCCAATCCTCCAAGAGCCCAGATTGGTGGTGTGCAATCTTAAGCAAATTTATTCAGAAGTTCAGTCCGATTTCATTGCATGGGACATAAGTGGTATAACAGGGGTGTCAAACTCAATTTCATTGAGGGCCGCATCAGCATTGTGGTTGCCCTCAGGGGGCTGGGTGGGTGTGGCCAGGGTGGGTGCGGCTACTGGGTAGGTGTGGATGGAGTGGGTGTGGCCTACTGGGTGGGTGTGGCCAGCTCTACATCGTTTGCATCAAGGGTGCCTGTGGGGGCCTGGGCAAGAGTGGGTCAGATCTGAGGGTCCCTGGCAGAAGGGAGTGGGACCAGGGCAAGTGCCAAGGCATGGTCCACTGGAGGAGCCTCACTGTTCCTCTCAGGCCATGTTGGGGGGGGGGCTTATGGAGCTAAGACTGAATGCATTTCAGCATAGATGGCCACCACAAAATTGTACATTGGCTCCCGGCCGGCCTGGGACAGGGCCAAGACAGCGGGGGCCGTTCCCTCACTGTTTCTAGGATGGCTTCACGGGCCACATGAAACCACTTCGCGGGCCGCATCCGGCCCCCGGGCCGTGTGTTTGACATGTCTGTGGTATAACCCTTGCATCCTTGCTTAGGAATCAATACTACTCAGGAAAATTTATTTTCTCTTAAGCAAACATGCTCACAAACAAAATATGAGCGTATCAATAATTTAAAATATACGAATCAGAGTTAAACAACTGCTATCCCAGGTTGGTAGCCCTTGAACATATTTTTAAGACTGAGGGACACATGGGAAGAGGGGGGATGCTTACTTAACCCCCCTTTCCTTCACACCAGATACACTAACAATCAGTAATGTCCACATGGAGATAAAAAAATGTCCAGAAGATGCTTCCACAATGCAAGTATTGACCATTTTGAGGGGTTGTGATATACAGAAGAAAGAGGTAGGGTGTTATTCATGTGCTCATAGGTGCCATGCTGATTTTGGGGACCGCTTTTCCCCAAAATACCCCCTTTGCTGAGGTCAGCTGAAGATCCCTAGATAAGGAATGACAGAGGCAATGTTGCACCATTGCAATGCAAGCCCCACCTTTTGTGTGAGTTCATGACATCACATAATATGTATTAAAGGATTGGCACTTGGACCACCACAGAATGAGAAAGCATCTGTCTTTTGATTCTTCACGATTGTGGATACCTCTCAGAGTATTGTGGCAGATAAGAAAAATATATGATGCTCATAAAAAAATGTGCAGACCTGCCATCTTGACTTTTTGGACCATCCTCTGCAGACACCCTTGATATTTCTGATCTAACCATCTAAATCAGCACGCTGGCTGAGGAATTCTGGGAGTTGAAGTCCACAAGTCATAAAAGGGCCAGATTTGAAGACCCCTGATCTAAATCTAAGCATCTGATCAACCCTGAGCTAAGAACAGGGAGGGAACAATGTGTACCATTTTGAGTTCCTGAAAAAAAAATGTAACCATTATAAATACTAGCTAGTCAGTGTCCTTCAGTGGTTCTTATTCCAAATTAGTTATCAGCCTGATGGACGCATGCAAAGGGAAATTTTTCACTACAAGTGGCCTTACAACTTACGACCATTCTTTTAGCAACCGTTCAAAGTTACAAAAGCATTGAAAAATGTGACCAACGAGCCTCACACTTACAACTGTCACATCATCCTCCACAGTCATGTGATCAAAATTTGGCTGCTTGTATTTATGATGATTCAGTGTCTTGGGGTCAAATGATCGCCATTTGTGACCTTCCCAGCTGAATTCTGACTAACAAAGTTGGTGGGGGAAGTTGGATTCACTTAACAGCAGCATGACTGACTTAAGAGCTGCAGTGATTCACTTAACAACTATGGTGAAAAAGATGCAGAACAGAGTTGGAAGGGACCTTGGAGATCTTCTAGTCCAGGGGTCTTCAAACTTGGCCCTTTTATGACATGCTGGCTGAGGAATTCTGGAAGTTGAAGTCCACAAGTCATTAAAGGGCCAAGTTTGAAGACCCCTGTTCTAGTCCAACCCCCTGTTTAAGCAGGAAACCCTATAACATTTCAGGCAAATGGTTGTGTAAAGTCTTCTTAAAAACTGCCCATGTAGCATCCACAACTTCTGGAGGGAAATATTCAACTATTAATTATTTTGTCAGGAAATTTCTCTTTAGTTCTAGTTAGATCTTCCCTTGATTTGTTTCCATCCATTTCCTCTTGTCCTGCTTTCTGGTGCTTTGGAAAATAAGTTGGCCCCCTCTTCTTTGTGGGAGCCCCTCAAATATTGGAACAATGCTATCATGTCACCCCTAGTCCTTCTTTTCATTAAACTAGACATACTCAATTCCTGCAACCATTCTTTATATGTTTTAGCCTCAAGTCCCCTAATCATCATTGTTGCTCTTCTTTGCACTTTCAAGAGTCTCAAAATCAAGTGTGACTCACTTGCTTTAATTAACAATGGAAACTCTCCAATTATACGTTGAGAACGATCTGTACACATTTTACTAGTAGAGGAAACATCATGGAGGTTTCAGATTGCATGGCAAAGTGGCCACAAACTTTGGAAAGAAATCTTCCTTGAAATTCAGTCCTTGGTTGTATAAACAGAGGCATAGAATCGAAATCACATGTATTAGTGCCACTTGATAAAGCTTTATTAGGGCCACCCCTGGGATACTGTATCCAGTTTTGGTCACCACATTACAAAACAGATGTTGAGACTTTGGAAAAAGTGCAAAGAAAAGCAACTAAGCTGATTGAAGGCCTGGAAACTAAAACATATGAAGAAAGGTTGCAGAATTTGAGAATGGCCAGTCTAGAGAAAAGAAGGACTAGGGGGGACATGATAGTAGTGTTCCAGTATTTGAGAGACTGACACAAGAAGGTGGCAGTCAACTTATTTTCCAAAGCACCTGGAGGCAAATTAAGAAACAAGGGATGGAAACTAATCAAGGAAAGAAGCAATCTAGAATTAAGGAGAAACTTCCTAACAATAGGGATAATTAACCAGTGGAATAGCTTGCCTTCAGACATTGCAGGTGCTTCATCATTAGAGGTTTTTAAGAAGAGACAGGACAGCCACTGGTCTGAAATGGTATAGGGTCTCCTGCTTGAGCAGGAGGCTGGACTAGAAGACCTCCAAGGTCCCTTTCAGCTCTATTTTGATTCTGATTCTGCTTTCACCAGCAGAAGTAGCTGCTGCAATTGGGTTTAGATTTCCAATTGAATCTCTGAGGCTCATCCATAAGATTCTGGTCAGTTTTCATTCCAGGTGTGAGTTTATGGAAATAGCAATTTGTGAAATTATTTTGCTCTTTGACCTAATTGTAGACTGGTGTTTTGCATGTTCCACCGGTGAGATGAGCTCAGACTTTGTCTTCCCAATATTGAATGCAGAATTAAACCATTTGATTTTTTTAAAAAACAAACCAAAACCTAGGGTTAAAGCTTTCCCACTTTTGTAAAGCAAATTAGTTTTCTGGTCACTATCATTTTTTTTAAGTCTATGTTGCCAGTCCACGTGCAGCCAACTTTAATGGCAATATAGACTAAACACTAAATTGCTTTACAGATATTTGTATTATGGAACAAATAGCAGCTTCAAGAGTGACTCAACATGACTTCAAAGTACAGTGTAGAGGTGTACAATCAAGACCGCAGGCCTTTTTTGGTCATCTAAAGCCTTGGATATACTCCTGGAGATCACTGAAAGTTGGACAATACTTAACTGAATTTAACTGCAAATGAAATGAGATCAAATCAAGGTTTATCCTGACCCCACTCATTTTTAGAGCCCCCAAAATATCATGCAAAGGCCAAGTAAAGCTATGGGTCAAAATTGCACACTCCTGGAATGTTCAAGTTAGCTCCTTAGCCCCATCCAAGAAGACTGGTTGAGAACCAGAGCACATGAATTGGATGCAGGATGTGTCGGGCTCAATAGCTCATATTTCTAGTTTTTAATGGATTAGGTAGCAACAGGTGATAGAAACAACCTTCTTACTAGGTCCTGGAAAATAGTTGTCAGACGGCTGGAAAGGGTCAGCTTTCTCTAAACCTGTTCTTTCCATGATTTGGGGGACAGAGCTAATCTGATGATCTCCAAAGAAGAGCAGTAGTTTTTCAGATTGAGTTCCAGGTCAGTAATCTGATAGATTCAGTGGTGGGATTCAGCCAATTTGCACCACTTCGGCAGAACCAGTAGCTAATTTCTTGTTGCCCAGGCCCAGAATGGACTTCCGAAAGCGGCATCCAAACAAAGAAGTGGTTGTTCACATATTTGCATCCCACCATTGGATAGGTCACCCTCTTCAGATAATAATGGCTGTGAACTACCATAAGAACTCCTTGTTCCTCTCAACAGGATTTTTGCTTTCTGTCCAAATCCTTTTCATTGCTACATCTAGTGTCATGGTGTTGATAAAGAAGAGACTGAAAACTCAAAGAGATCCAATGTATCCCTAAGGAATGAGAATGTTAGATGAAAACAGCTCATTCCAGACAGACTTGGATTAATCTGAAGCTCAGATTTACAAGAAGGATTAGGGGTGACATGACAGCAGTGTTCCCATATCTAAAAGGCTGCCACAAAGAAGAGGGAGTCAAGTTATTCTCCAAAGCGCCTGAAGGCAGGACAAGAAGCAATGGATGGAAACTCATCAAGGAGAGAAGCAACCTAGAACTAAGGAGAAACTTCCTGACAGTTAACAGTTAACTAGTGGAACAACCTGCCTCCAGAAGCTGTGAATGCTCCAACACTGGAAGTTTTTAAGAAGAGACTGGACAGCCATCTCTCCGAAATGGTGTAGGATTTCCTGCCTGCCTGAGCAGGGGGTTGGACTCAATGACTTCCAAGGTCCCTTCCAACTTTATTATTATTATTATTATTATTATTATTATTATTATTATTATTATTATTATTACTATAGAAGCAACCTAAAACTAAGGAGAAATTTCGTGACAGTGAGAACAATGATCAGCCTCCAGAAATTGTGGGTGCTTCAACACTGGAGGTTTTTAAGAAGAGATTGGACAACTATTTGTCTGAAGTGTTATAGAGTTTGCAATAGTGGCAAATATCTGTAGCTCTGGTATAAGAGGAGGGTGAAGGTTCATTCTCTGAGTTTGTGGGTTGATTCCTGAACGTTTTGTTACCAGGCTAGGTAACATCTTCAGCAGGGCATATCAGTATCAGTGTTTCCCAGAGCAGGAGTTTGGACTAGAACAGGGATAGGCAACCTTGGCTCTTTTATGACTGTGGACTTCAACTCCCAGAATTCCTGAGCCAGCCATGCTGAGAGGAAAGGGAGAGTTTCCAAGCTGAGCCATGCTGGCTCAGGAATTCTGGGAGTTGAAGTCCATGAGTCATAAAAGAGCCAAGGTTGCCTGCCCCTGGACTAGAAGACATCCAAGGTCCCTTCCAACTCTGTATTCTGTTATTAGCTGACCAGGGGAATGATGTAAATCTATGTACCTGGATCTCATTGAGGTCATGAAACTTTCTTTGATAAAAGTGTAAGAGAAGATCAATGTTTTTTCAAACTTGGTCACTTTAAGATGTGTGGACTTCAACTTAAAGATGCCAAGTTTGAAAAGTAGGTGAAATTCTTGTTAAAACAACTCACATCTGATAAAATCAATGCACCCAGAGAGTGCTTGTCAGTGGCTCTGTATTTGAATGTGGGGTATTGGACTAGAAGATCTCTGAGGTCACTTCCAACTCTGTTATTCAGTTATTCTGTTTGTCTCCTTGACCAAGGAGAGGCCACGTTTTAGTCTAATTCACACACTCAGTTAACCTTTTCTCCCCAGCTATTCTAGTGTGTTCTACATTTCTCAACTGTGGTGGCTTTTTGCAAGCAGTTGCTGGACCAGTTCCATAATCTGCCCAAAGACACATGATGCTGTAACGTTCTGTCCTGGAGCAATGTTTGTGTACAATCAGTTGTTTCCACTGGCTTTTGTTTTCAGATACAGTGGCATAAAAAAGGACCTTAGTATAGTTGCTGATATGAAAGGCCTTCTTATCCTTGCTCTGTGGATGGTATTTACTCTTTGGTGGCTAATTCTAACAGTGGGTATTTAACAGGCATAATATGCCAGGCACAAAATAGAAAGCAGATTTTTCAGATGAATTTTGATTGCTTTGATCAGACGTCCCCAACCTTTTGGCTACCAGGGACCGGTTCCGTGAGAAAAGGTTTTTCTGTGGACTGGAGAGTGCATGGTTTTGTGTGCTGCCTGCATCCCACAGATGGGGCTTTGCTTGTTTGTGCGGCCCGGTTGCTGTTATGCCACGGCCCAGTACCAGTCCACGGCCTGGGGGTTGGGGACCCCTGACTTTGATGGCTAAAATTCTTGAAAGATAAATGTGGAACTATGGGTGTTAGAGGAGATTGTGAATAACAGGGATGGACAATGTATACACTTGGTTTATATTATCATGATAAGCCATAATGTAGGTCTGTTTGCTTTTGATTGTGCAAATCCAGTCCTTGTGATATATAGACTGTGGTTTTTGATTTAGTATGCTGTTTCAATTCTGGCTGAATGTAACTTATTAAACAAATCAAAGTTTAGTGTGCTGTGTGAATAGAAGAATTTATGACAAGCTTGTGGAACTTAAAACTAACAAAGGTAGTTTGTTTTGGCAGCTGAATTTGGGTTCAGAGGCAGCTTATTGGGAAACTTAAATGTGAGGATTCTATTGTCCTCATGTTTATTTTACTTATTTATTAAACATATTTCCATGCTGCCACAATTAAAAAGACTTTTGGCCACTTACATGGAAAAAAATGTAAACCATATATGGTAAAAAGTAAAAAATAAAACCTGCTGTGACAATACAACAATCTGAAAACAAAACCGTGCAAAATAAAATTAAATTCAGAATAAGAAAAGACTATCTCAAAAATAGCTTGGTCTTCAAGAGCTTCCAAAAGACCAGCAGTGAGGGAGCTAGCCAGAGCTCCATGGAGAGGCTCTTCCATAACATTGGCAGTGCACCTTTAAGCCTTAGACCAGGAGCCTTCAAACTTGGCCCTTTTATGACTTGTGGACTTCAACTCCCAGAATTCCTCAACCAGCATGCCTGGCTGAGGAATTCTGGGAGTTGAAGTCCACAAGTCATAAAAGGGCCAAGTTTGAAGGCTCCTGCCTTAGACCCAAACCTCCCCAAAGTGCGGGATTACAAGCAGTCATCGATTTACGATAATTCATTTAACGACCATTCAGAGTTACAACAACACTGAAAAAAGTGACTTACAATCAATTCTCATGATCGCTGTAGCATTCTCAGTCACATGATCAAAATTCAGATGCTTGGCAACTGGCATGTATTTACAACAGTTGCAGCATCCTGAAGTTATGTGATCAGCATTTGTGACCTTCTCAGCCAGTCTCTGACAAGCAAAGTCAATGGAGGAAGTAGGTTCGTTTAATGAGCTTGTGATTCACTTAACACTACAACACTTAACACTCTTCTGATACGGCTGCATATCTTCCAGTCTGCTATATCATTAGCAAATCCCTCTAGATGGCAGCACCCACCTGATCATGGCTGACCTTTGAAAGCAGGGTCCAACTTGACTCGATTCTTGGGTAGGAGACCACCAGAGAACTCCTAAGGCTGTAGGGCTCACTGCAAAGTTCAAGGCATCTAGAACAGGGGTCCGCAACCCCCGATCCATGGACCGGTACTGGGCCGTGGCATGGCAGCAACCGGTCTGCACAAACAAGCAAAGCCCTCTCTGTGGGATGCAGGCAGCACACAAAACCATGCACTCTCCGGTCCGTGGAAAAACCTTTCTCCACGGAACTGATCCCTGGTGCCCAAAAGGTTGGGGACCTCTGATCTAGAACAGGCAATAGTAGAGGTAGTCCTCGACTTACAACCTTCTCAAGCAAAATAGTTTTTAAGTGAGTTTTGTGTTCTATTTTATGACTTTTCTAATCACAGTTGTTCAGTGAATCACTACAGTTGTGAAGTTAGTAATAAGGTTGTTAAGTGAATCTGACTTCCCCATTGACTTTCCTTGTCAGTAGGTGGCAAAAGGTGACCACATGCAACCATCATAAATTCATGCCAGTTGTCAAGCTTTGATCATGTGGCCATGTGGATACTGCAATGGGCATAAGTGTGAAAAAGAGCATTAGCAATAGCACTTAGACTTCTATACCGCTTCACAGTGCTTTACAGCCCTGTCTAAGTGGTTTATAGAGTCAGCATTTTGCCCCCAACAATCTGGGTCCTCATTTTACTGACCTTGGAAGGATGGAAGGCTGAGTCAACCTTGAGCTGGTGAGAATCAAACTGCCGAACTGCAGGCAGCCGGCAGTCAGCAGAAGTAGCCTGCAGTACTGCATTCTAACTGCTGCACCATCACAGTCATAAGTCACATTTTTCAGTGCCACTGTAATTTTGAATAGTCACTAAATGAATGGTTGTAAGTTGAGGACTACGTATAAATCTATATGGTCACCAGGAGTCCAGCTTGACTAAAAGGAGCGGGTAATTCACTGACGCCTAAGGCTTAATTTGCTTGCATAGTTTGTGCCAATTATTTTCCAACTCATCAAGTGTGGACTGTTGACTAATTTCCCTTCCTTGGTTTTAGTACCTTCCTGTTTTTACTCACATCTATGACTTTAACTGTTTTAATCAGGGGTCTTCAAACTTGGCCCTTTTATGACTTGTGGATTTCAATTCCCAGAATTCCTCAGCCAGCGTGCCTGGCTGAGGAATTCTGGGAGTTGAAGTCCACAAGTCATAAAAGGGCCAAGTTTGAAAACCCCTGGTTTTAATCAAGGAGGAATAATTAATGTGTTATTTCCCTTGTACTGCATAAATAGCACTTATATGGGCAATAAGAGATCACAAGGTGAAAAATACAGATGCTTTTTTTTTTCTAGACATAAAAAGTTTTACTTTTTCTTGGTCTGCCTCCTACCTCCTGTACCACATCAATTTCTGGTAACATTATGCCGTATTTTAAAAAGATTTATATCTTGATTACTTAAGAAATTTAATAGGAGAAGAGTTCCCTCCAGTTCAGGAACAGCACATCTTCACAATTATCAGAACAAACAAGCCAAATGCACAATGTACTGTACCTTAAACAATCAAGCAAGATCTTGTTTCACAAGATCAACAAAAATGTATCATAAACTACATTTATTATTTTTTTATAATAAAATTTTCTGACAGCTTTGTTGCTTTTCAGAAAAGTTCTTCAAAGATACAGTACTTATTGGGGGAGTCTTGATGTCTTCCTCAAAGGCACCAGTCCAGCTCCTGTTGATTACAATGGCTAGTGCAGCGTTTCTCATCCTTGGCAACTTTAAGATGAATGGGCTCCAACTCCCAGAATTCCCCAGCCAGCCCAAGGTTGAGGAAAATAGGTTTAGTGACTGAATAGTTATAATTATTTAGTTTATGTATTAGGCAGAGTTTTATTCTGCCCCATATTCTGTTTCTAGGGGGCTTATCATAGCACCAGTACAATAAAAACATCAATAATCAATGTAGTTCACAATGCAATGCAATGCAAGTGCAAAACAGCACCAAAGAAATGTCAACAAAGAAAAGAAATTTGCAATTCAAACTAGACACCAATACACTCTTCTATATAGTACCACATTCTGGGTAAACATAAATCCACCTTGCCATGGGTAGAGAACAAAAAAATAAGATGCAATTTATGACCCAAATGGATATTGCAGAAAGGAAATAGATCCATTGTTATCAAGGAAATGTGTCTTTCATTAATTCATATGGCAAGATTCTTCCCCAACTTAGAATACTATAGTACAGGTAGTCCTCAACTTATAACAGTTCGTTTAGTGACTGTTCGAAGTTACAACGGCATTGAAAGAAGTGACTTATGACCGTGTTTTTTTTTTCATACGTATGTCCGTTGCAGCATCTGTATGGTCAAAATTTAGACGCTTGGCAACTGACTCATATTTATGATGATTGCAATGTCCCGGAGTCATGTGATCACCTTTTGTGACCTTCTGACAAATTAAGTCAAAGGGGAAGCCAGCTTCAGTTAACAACTGGGTTGCTATGCAGTGATTCACTTAACAACTGTGGCAAGAAAGGTCATAAAGTGGGGCAAAACTCACTTAAATGTTTCACTTAGCAACATAAATTTTGGGCCCAATTATGGTCGTAAGTTTGAGGACTACCTGACTTGCATGGCTGGCTCAAGAAGTCTGGAAGGTGAAGTCCACAAGTCATAAAAGGGCCATGGTTCACCTCACTTCAGCAGCACGAGGTATCAGCTGAGGCAAGGTAGAAATAATTTTCGAAGCACAACTAAGATATGGCTAAATACTGAGAAAGATGATTGTTTGTTTATTAATTTAAATTTTCACTACCCTTCTCACCTAGGTGAGTGTGCATGCTAAACCCACCTGCCTAAGCATTCATGGAGCCCTAACCACTAGGCCAGATTATAGAAGGGGCGTATCCAGTGGTGGGATTCAGCCAGTTCACACCACTTCAGCAGAACCAGTAGCTAATTTTTTGTTGCCTAGGCCCAGAATGGACTTCCGGAAGCAGCATCCATACAGAGAACCAATTATTCACATATTTGAATCCCACCACTGGGCATATCTAACCCTGATATCTCAGTGCCTTAAACAAAGGACAGAAAACCCAATTTCTACTCCTGCTGGCTTCTGTCTGCTGGAAGCAGGAGACGTTGGTGTCCTTTTCCTCCAGCGAAAGGACGATGATCTGATTTACAGTCACTGTTGTTTGCAAATAGTAGATCATTTTTTTCCCAAGCTGTTTACATTCCTAGCTGGACCACATTTCCCCTGAACCGGCCAGCTAATCTAAACTGAAATATTCTCTTGTAAGTTTGCTTGGGGACACAGACAACCTGGCCACCTGTTGCTGTAAACCTGGTGTTGCTTCATCGTATTTTCCACTTCTCTCCATGCTATCTCCTTACATTCCTGTAACTAAGTCTGAGCAATCGGTCACCTCCTGATCTCCCCCCTCTACTGCCCAGCCATCGTACTTTGTGTTGTAGGAACTTGTACAGTCACATGAAGGACACATCGTATTGCTAGTGTTCCCGCCAACATAAACAGGTCTGTGGATTTACAGAAAGTATGCCGTGTATGTGAATCTCTCTCCGTTAACTCCTGCTGAGGGGATGTACTTTTCATTTGGAGGCACCATTCATCTCATATATAATTTGACCAACACTGGAAGTTTTTAAGAAGAGACTGGACAGCGATTTGTCCGAAATGGTGTAGGGTTTCTTGCCTGAGCAGGGGGTTGGACTAGATGACCTCCAAGGTCCCTTCCAACTTTACTACTATTACTATTGCCTAAAAAAATTGTAATTTAGAGTTTTAAACAAGAAGATTAAAAACTGACACAAAGCAATAAAAAGTAGGGAAGGGGGAAAAAAGAAAAAAAGAAAGAAAAAGCAAAAAGTGCGAGAAAAAGAAAAAACGTTGAAGAAAACAAAGATGTATAAAAAGTAAGGCAAAGGTAAAGATTTCTCTGTCCAGTCATGGGGTGCAGTGCTCATCTCATTTTCTTGGCTGAGGGAGCCAGCACTGTCCAAAGATGTTTTCTGTGGTCGTGTGGCCAGCATGGATACATGCCAAATGAATACGGAACGCTGTTAACTTCCCACCAAAGTGGTACCTATTTATCTACTTGCATTTGCATGCTTTTGAACTGCTAGGTGGGGCAAGGAATGGGAGCTCATCCCGTTGCATGGTGTTCAAATCTCGAACCTGGACTGTCAGCTTTCCAACTAACAAGCCTGGCATCTGGGAGACTGGAGGCTAAAACATATGAGGAACGGTTGCTGGAATTGGGTATGTCTAGTCTAATGAAGAGAAGGATGAGGGGAGACATGATAGCAGTGTTCCAGTATCTCAGGGGCTGCCACAAAGAAGAGGGAGTCAAGCTATTCTCCGAAGCACCTGAAGGCAGGACAAGAAGCAACGGATGGAAACTAATCAAGGAGAGAAGCAACCTAGAACTAAGGAGAAACTTCCTGACAGTTAGAACAATTAACCAGTGGAACAACCTGCCTCCAGAAGGTGTGAATGCTCCAACACTGGAAGTTTTTAAGAAGAGACTGGACAACCATTTGTCCGAAATGGTATAGGGTTTCCTGCCTGCCTGAGCAGGGGGTTGGACTTGATGACCTCCAAGGTCCCTTCCAACTTTATTATTATTAGTATTAGTATTATTAGTATTACTATTATTATTATTAATAATAATGTTAGAAGCAACCTAGAATCAAGGAGAAATTTCCTGGCAGTGAGAACAATTAATCAGTGGAACGACTTGCCTCCAGAAGTTGTGGATGCTCCATCACTGGAGGCTTTCAAAAAGAGACTGACAAATAGGGTCTCCTGCCTGAGCAGGAGTTGGACTAGAAGACCTCTTAGGTCCCTTCCAATTCTGTTATTCTGTTATGTTTCCTGTCTGGTTTACCTGGGAGGACTGACTAGGAAAGTCTAGAGCAGTGGTGGCGAACCTATAGCACGGGTGCCAGAGGCGGCACTCGGAGCCCTCTCTGTGGGCACACGTGCCATTGCCCCAGCCTCACCTCCCCCCATGACCACCTCCTCTCCAGCAGCCCCCCTGAAGGAGAGTTGCCCCTGAGTGTGGCCCATGCGGCTCAGAGCAGCCAAGGACATGGCAGCCAGGCAGCGTAGACAAGACTCTGCACTCACACCCCATTGTGCATAGTTGATGCTGCAGGGCGCGGGCAGAGGGCATGACCACCATAGCACTGCTGGGCTGCCTGGGAGATCTGTGGCGGGCCGTGGAGGCAGTGAGTGGCCATGCGGGCAGGTGGGGTGGGGGATGGTGGACGGAGCGGGGTAGGGCAGGGGGTGGAGTGGGGGCTGGGCCAGTTTTTGGGCACTCAGTCTCTAAAAGGTTCATCATCACTGGTCTAGAGGCCTTCTCAGAAAATAAGAATGGTGGGAGTTTGCAACTTGGTCCTTTATTAATAATTGTGCCATCTGTCAAAAGATAAGATAAATATAAGGTATAGAAGGGCTTAGATTTTGAATATCCTTGTGGGAATTTGATGGAAAAGATTCTTTTACTTGACATCTTCTGAAGAATGAATGGGAGGACGATCCACTTTAAAACTGCTGTTCAGCTAGAACTACTTAGAGTGAAAAATATATTGTTCCCATCAAGCTTGCTGTGAAAAGAAAAAAAGGCAAGCAAGAGAAAAGAGAGGGACAAACACATCTATACGTCTCTGGCACTCCTTTATTTCAGAACTGTACTGGATCCGTTTAATCCAAAAAAATTTTTTAAAAAAACCATTCAGGTCATATGCACATAACATACAAGGCAAATCCTTCTGCATAAAAACATGGTTGTTCCTGAACTTAGGGAACAAAGGGTCCTATTAAAGAATAAAGTGAAAAACTTTAGCAAAGTGTAGGCTATATTTGGCAAACATTATACTGCAATGTAGCAAGAGCTTAGTCCAGGATTCAGGAATCTGTGTGAACCCAGGATATTGGGTTCATGGAGACAACCCAGGGTTAATCTCTCTGGATAAGCACCCCAAACACTGCTTTAATCCAGTGGTTCTCAACCTGTGGGTCGGGACCCCATTTGGGGTCAAACGACCATTTCACGGGGGTCGCCAAACAACGCAGTCCGCCATTTTTTCCCCCTTAGCTGTACTACTCCCTTTTATTCTATTGGCTTTTGAAAGCCAATAGAATAGACTCTCTTGAATAGAGTCTAATTTTATTGGCTTTCAAAAGCCAATAGGAATTGTCCAGGCTGTCTCTGCCCTGCTGAGCCCGCCAAAAGTCCCATTCTGCAAACGATGCTGTACCAGTTGAGTAGTCCTTGACTTACAACCGGTTGAGTAGTCCTCGACTTACGACCGGTTGGGGGTCGCGGCTTTAAAAAGGTTGAGAACCACTGCTTTAATCAAACCCTGTATCTGCTGCTTGAGGCAAAGAGCTCATTTTACCTCATGTTATAGTGGACCTTCCCAAACTGATTCCTGAATCCATTTTGTTGGCTTGGGAAAGGTTGACTAGCATCTTCCCTGCAATTAGGAAAAAGTTTTCTTTTCATTCCCTTCTTCCAAGAGGTTGGCGTAAGGCACACACTGAAGTGTGAGGCATCCGTGATCAAACAGTCTATGTGGTAGTTTCCCCTTTGAACACCAGGTATCTGTCTGAGGGTCATAGCAATCGAGGGAATCGGAGTCCACAATGGCATTATCCACCGTAAGACAACGGCCACCCGTCAAGTATAGCTTCTTGTTGATGGCTGCTACTCCATGGTGCATCCGTCTTTCCTTCATGTCTGCACACTTCACAAATTTATTGTCTTTAGTATCATACGCAATTACTCTTCGGGTGTACCCTGGAGGAAAACCAAAAAGAAAAAAGAAAGAAAAAAAGCAAATTTGTGAAATTCATAAGTCACAGGATCAACAAGAACGTCTCTGGAATGGAAGGGAAGTGTAATAGAATCCAGATAGTCTTCAACTTACAACTAAAACTGAGCTCCAAATTTCTGTTGCTGTGAGACAGTTGTGAATTTTGCCCCATTTTACAACCTGTCTTGTCACAGTGGTGAAGTGAATCACTGCAGTTGTTAATTAGTAACATGGTTGTTAAGGGAATCTGGCTTCCCCATTGGCTTTGTTTGTCAGAAGGTCGCAAAAGGGGATCACATGATCCCAGGTCACTGCAACCATCATGTCAAACCTTCAAACACTCTGAATACAGCCATGTTTCTTCGTTTTTCGGTTGCCACAGCAGTGGGAGGAAGAAGATGCATTCTTATAGTTTAGTCAAAACAATAACTTTTTTGTGGGAACCAAGGTCAAGCAGCCTAAATGTTTGGCGGACTGGAGCTACCATTAGGAAGCCCGCCAAAGGTGGTAATTGGGGATTGTGATTTATGACACACTAAAGGGTGGGGAGTTCAACTTTTATTTTGTAACCTTGGGGGGGGAGGGGAAACTTTCAGACTTGGTTTCACCTTTGTTCGTGCTGATATTATGTAGCCATTAAAATTGTTCTTTGAGGAAAGCAATTGCCTCAGAATTCTTATTTCTACTATCGGAACCATGACACATTATAAATATGAACCAATTGCCAAGCGTCTGAATTTTGATCATGTGACTCTGGGGATGCTGCAATGGTCAAAAGTGTGAAAAACGATCATAAGTCACTTTTTTCAATGCCGTTGTAACTTTGAAGGGTCACTAAACAAATGGTTGTAAGTTGGGGATTACCTATGGGAATTGGCGGTGGTTAGCAGCAACATAAACCTTGACAAAGCAAGTTGCTCCACAGGGATTCTTTTTTATCTGGGTTCTTGTGTTGAGCAGAGGATCAATGCAGTGGTATCCACAGAGTTTGTGTGTCACCATCAAGCAAGATGGAGGGAGGAGTTCTGCAATGGGAACTCCACCTGGTGAGACTTACATCATGATGCACCACCTGCCATATTGCTTTGACACTCCCCCACCTTAAACGTGCACCTCACTGACTCAGTGGCCTAAAAATGATTCCTTACAAATAATATTACTGTGCTCTCTATTTTTGTGATTTATTCTTTCTATTACAACCATATTATTATGCTCTTCCCTTGCATGGCTTGGACTCAAAATAGGCAGACCTGTTACACCATTATGACATTATGCTTTCATTGTCAGAGAAGATGTAACAAAGACAGTGCTTAGATACAATGCAGTAGATGGCTCAATAATATCAATTAGAATTTGTGAGAAACTCTTTAATATGAGGGTGATCCACGTTTCTGCTCATTCCACTAATGCAGAAGATCAATTTAATGTCCAAGCTGAAATTGATTGAATTTGCAAATGAGATGCCTCGGGGGGTTGTAAACTTAAATGACAAAGCTGAAAATAGTAAAAAAGGAAAATGTAATTGGATTGCACAGTCTAGGAAAAAGAAATGAAGCAAGTTATAACGTAGAACATCATCAGAGTTGTAAGGAAGCTTGGAGGACTTCTGGTCCAATCCTTGCTCAAGCAAGAGGAGACCTTATACTATTTCAGACAAATCGTTGTCCAATCGCTTCTTAAAAACCACAGTGATGGAGGCAAGTCATTCCACTGATCAGTTGTTCTAACTGCCAGGAAATTTCTTTTTATTTCTAGGTTGCTTCTCTCCTTGCTTAGAAGATGGTTGCAATCTCAAATTGGTGTGCTAAACGATTGTCCAATCTCTTCTTAAAAACCACCGGTGATGGAGCATCCACAATTTCTGGAGGCAAGCCGTTCCACAGGTTGATTGTTCTCAGTGTCAGACAATTTCTCCTTAGTTCTAGGTTGGTTCTCTCCTTGATTGGTTTCCATCCATTGCTTCTTGTCCTGCCTTCAGGTGCTTTGGAGAACAGGCTGACCTCCTCTTCTGTATGGCAACCCCTCAAATATTGGAACACTGCTATCATGTCACCCCTGGTCCTTCTTTTCGTTAGACTAGAAAGGACATCAGTTCCTTCCTATCCAATATTTCCTTCATTGCTAACACAGTCCTCAAAGAACCAAAATGACATGACTGTCGCTAAATGGAGTACACATACAGGTTGTCCTTGACTTGTAACCAGCTGTTTCATGATCATTCAAACTTACGAAGGACTAAAAAAAAAGTTACTTACATCTTCAAGGTTTCAACTGTTGCACCACTCCCGTGGTCCCGCGACTACCTTTCAGACACTTGGCAACCAGCTCACTTTTTTCAATTTTATTGCAGAATCCTGTGGTCACGTGACTGCATTTTGCAATGACTTTTGCCATTTCCCAAGAAAAAATGCCCATCGGTGAGTTGACTTCAGACTTACAGCTACGTGGTTTGCTTAACAACCATGGTGACTTGCTTAATGATTATTGTAAAAATGAGTTCCCAACTTACGACTGCAATGACTTATGAGCAAATTCTGGGCTCAATTGTGGTTGTTAAGTTGAAGACTACTTGTAAATGAAATTGACAGTATTATTGGTATAAACAGATGGAAGAGATCAGTTATAATAGCAAAGTCACAACCAGGTGTGATTGTGAAACCGATCAGGTGCAAATTCCACATCAGTCCAAAGTGGAAGAACAAACCCAACAGTAACTCCATGAGTAATCTTGAGCTTATAGGCACCATTTTAAAGGAAAACAATGTTCTGAACTCCTGAACCATACCGATAGGGAACCAGAAGTACCGTGGAATGAACTCAAAGAAATTGTTAAGGATTAGTGTGAAAAGTAACTATCTAAGATCAAGAAATAGAATAAAGCAAACTGGATTTCAGAACAGACCTCAGAAGTTGCCAAGAAAAGAGAAGCTGAAGCCAAGAAAAACAAAAATCTTAGGAAAGAATTTAACAAAGAATTTCAGAAGAGGCAAGAAACAACGTTACAATGATCTCTATAAAAACATCAAAGATGGAAACAGACACAGAAAATCAAAGACAGTCTTCCAAAAATCTCCAAACTCAGAACAGAATAACACTTGGAAGTTGGAAGGGACCATGGAGGTCTTCTAGTCCAACCCTCTGCTCAAGCAGGGAACTCTATACCAGAGGACCCCAAACTTTTGGGCACCAGGGACTGGTTCCATAGAGAAAGGTTTTTGCATGGACTGGAGGGTATGTGGTTTTGTGTGCTGCCTGCATCCCACGGATGAGGCTTTGCTTGTTTCTGTGGACAGGTTGCTGGCATGCTGCGGCATGGTACCAGTCTATGAACTGGGGGTTGGGTCTCCAACCTATACCATGTCCTATACCATTTCAGACAAATAGTTGTCCAATCTCTTCTTTAAAATATCCAGTGTTGGAGCATCCACAATTTCAGGACGCAAGTCATTCCACTGATTAATTGTTCTAACTGTCAGGAAATTTCTTTTTATTTCTAGGTTGTTTCTCTCCTTGATTAGAAGATGGTTGCAACCTCAGATTGTATGCTAAAGGATGTCAGTGGACAGATAATAATTGATTCAAAGAAGATGAAACAAATATAAAAGAAATATACTGAAATTCTGCATAGTAGAGATGTCAACATCCAAGATACCCTAGGAGATACAAGAATTTCTAGTATAGAAGATAATGTTAGAGGAACATTTCTGTTGTTACCAGATTGGAAAGCTACAGAAATTGATGAAATATGGCAGTCAAGAATAGAATAGAATAGAATAGAAATAAGGAATAGAATAGAATAGAATAGAATAGAATAGAATAGAATAGAATAGAATAGAATAGAATAGAATAGAATAGAATGGAGTGGAGTGGAGTGGAGTGGAGTGGAGTGGAGTGGAGTGGAGTGGAGTGGAGTGGAGTGGAGTGGAGTGGAGTAGAGTAGAATAGAACAGAAATAAAGAATAGAACAGAACAGAATAGAACTGGAAGGGACCTTGGAGGTCTTCTAGTCCAGCCCACTGCTCAAGCAGGAGAACTTATACTGTCTCAGACAGGTGAAGAGAGGAGCTAGGAGCCTCTTTCCACTTTTGTCAAAGAGATTTTTCTCCTTTAGAATCAAATTTCTTTTGTAGTCTTTTCAACAGCTCATTTTATCAACATGTTTTCTTTTTCTAAAGTTGATTATAATATAATCACCTTAATATTTGGTAAAAAAGAAAAGAAGAATGATTGAAGAATGATAATGTGTCTTCATTGTGTCCTCCAAAAAATATCCTATTGAATTTAATCTAAAGCTGGTAAACAGATCTGCAAAACTATTTCTCTAAACTAGAGCCATGGTGGCACAGTGGATAGAGTGCAGTACTACAGACTTACTCACTGCTAACTCCAGCAGGACTCAGATTGTTGGGGGCAATATGTTGACTCTGTAAACCACTTGGAGAGGGCTGTAAAATCACTATGAAGCAGTATATAAGTCTAAGTGCTATTGCTATGCTACTAACTATAATGCTTTATCATGTAATGGATCAGCTCAAAACTAATACAGAATCAGATATCATTGCAGTAAATAATAAGAACTCTATTTAATTCAAGCCAAGTGCCACATTGCTGTGGTTAATAAACTCTGTCTTGTTTTGATCTGATTTATTCAAGGGAAACTTGACATATATTAGATGCTTTTTGAAAAATACCAAAAATCTGTTTGTTATTATTGAGATTTTTTTCCCCAGTTCCAATTGCTCGATAAGCCAGGAACAACTAGATAATGTTATGACATACTTACTTGGTAACTGAAAATTTATCGGTAGTAAATCTCTTTGCTTTAAAGGAAAATGAATTATGTTTGAAATTAGTTGAAATGTTTGTGCTTTTTCTTAAATAAACCAAAATGCTTATGGCTTAAGCTTGTCAGCTGAATCATTGGCACAAAGTTTCAGAATAAATAGAGGGCAAGGTCTAGTTTTTTACAAGCCTTGTACATCTCTACTATGTTCACATTTTGGTCTCTTGTATAGAAGTGTTGAAGGAAAAGTCTTCATCATGGTTCAATCTAAGCCGGGGATAAACAACATGGCGACTGCTTTAGAAAGACGTTTGCAGTTTATTGAAGAGGAGAGCCAGACAGAAAGATGGTTCTGGAAGAAAAGAGGAGTGAGCACATGTAGGGAGTGGATTTTTATACCCTCTGGAGTTTTTTTGGGAGTTGTTTCCTATTCCTGTTTGAGGCTTTGTATTTCCTGTGTCATGTATTCTGACCTGAGTCTGGGTGTGCTCTTTGGCATCTGTGGGTTAATCCTATTGTGTCCTGTCTTAGAGTTTGGGTGGGATATGTAGATTTTAGGAATCTTTGTCTTCCTAAGCTTCTAGCTAGGGGCCTCCAACCTTCCTGCATGATTTACATCTGCATTTTCATAGAGCTGGATTCTGCTTGGGAGAGAGAGACTTGGGACTATTAAGAAAACTGGGCATGCTTTTCTGCCTCTTTAAAATCCTTTGAGAAAATATATTTTTCTGCCCTTTTAATATTTCCTTATTTGGGGGGCTGACTTCTCACAAACTAAATGAAAAGTTTTGGCATCAGAGATTCTTACTGTCATACCTATTATCATCAAAAGTGTTGCGTTGGCTTTATTAAACCCTCCCGGTATGGGATCAATATTTCAGAAGTAAAACATGGAGCAAAGCTTTGCAGCATATTTTCTCTAACAGGTTTCAACCACATTATTCCAAGGTTTCATCCAATATTATCTCTAACTATTCCACTCATTTCTCTGTATGTTTTGCTTCCTTTCTCACTTGTCATTCTGAATAAAAGTTGTGCAAAACTTGCTTGCATCAAGGATTGTGAATAATCTGTATTAAATGACGCACTATGAAATCGTAGGCAGAGAACAAAACATAAATTGAATTTAACATAAATTAGATTCAATACTACTACTGTGATAGATTCCACAAGATATATTCAGGCATGCCAGTTGTAGGGGGGGAAAAACCCTACACTACAACATCAAGCAGAAAGAAATCGCTATATTTTGGGACACCTGCATGACAGTGATTTTCAACGTAGGTTACCTCCAATGATAAAAATCCGGTCTCCAATCAAAACTGCTGGTGCACAGACGTTTTTCACCATCCTGGTCTCCATTCGGAACCACATATTCCTAGATACATGATACACCTGAGAAATACAAAGGGCCTTATTATTATTTATTCTTAGCGCATGGCGTTTTTACAATAGCTAAGAAACACAGTGCTATTGCAGGGTAGTAGTTCGCCTGTCAGGGTACCAGCCTTGTTGTAAGTGCGTCACAGGAGGACGAGCGGGCATCGCACCAGAGAGAAAGACCAGTGGCTCTTCCTGCAGCATCACCCAAGGCTCTCTCCCTTCCTGGAGCTGCCTTGCAAGCGGGCACCGCAACCAGGAAATCAGAGCCATCCGGAATCCGACTGCCTGCACAGAGCACCAGCTTGTCTCCCCACCAAAGTGGTACCTATTTTATCTACCTGCATAGAACATACTTTCGAACTGCAAAGTGGGCAAAAGACAAGGCAAGTGATGGGAACTCACTCTACTATGCAGAGTTAGGGCTCGAACCGCTCAAGGAGAGACCATCTCCAGGGTCATTAAGCCACTGAGCCACCACACCTCCGTACACAGGGCATGAAATGGATGGATTTGAGATGAAAGGACATCTCTAATATTAAATCCATTTTTTTAAAAAAAGTGAAAATACTGTACATTGCAAATGGAATAGAATAGAATAACAGAGCTGGAAGGGACCTTGGAGGTCTTCTAGTCCAACCCCCTGCTCAGGCAGGAAACCCTATACCAGGGGTCCCCAACCCCCAGTCCATGGATCAGTACTGGGCCGCGGCATGCCAGCAACTGGTCCGCACAAACAAGGAAAGCCCCATCCACAGGATGCAGGCAGCACACAAAACCACATACCCTCCTGTCCGCGGAAAAACCTCTTTCCACGTAACCGGTCCCTGGTGCCCAAAAGGTTGGGGACCCCTGCCCTATACCATTTCAGACAAATGGCTGTCCAATCTCGTCTTAAAAACTTCCAGCGTTGGAACATTCACAACTTCTGGAGGCATGTTGTTCCACTGGTTATTTATTGGGTTGAAATCATTTACCTATCGGGCAAATAGTTACCAAATTTTGGATCCAGTTCTGGAAATCCAAATAAATTAGTGGGTACAATCAAGTGAAGCAAGACCACACTTGACTGACTGCCCCAAAACCACCAGTCAGTTTCCATCCCCAAGTATGGACTTCAACAAGCATCTCCCCAGTTCTAGTTCAATTACTGAACTACTATCCTACAGGTAATCCTCAACTTACAACCTCAGTTGGAACCAGAATTTCCATTGCTAAGCAAGGTGGTTGTTAAATGGGTCGTGGCAGATCTTAAGACCTTTTTTGCCATAGTAGTTAAGTGAATCGCAGTCATTAAGCAAATCTGGCTTTCCCCATTTGTGTGTTGGTAGCCAGCAGAAAAGGTGGCAATGATATGATGCCAGGAAGCTGCAACTGCCAAGCATGGCAATTGCCATGTGCCTGAATTTTGATCAGGTGATCATAGGGATGCTGTGATGGTCATAAGTGCGAGGATTGGTTGCAAGTCACTTTTATCAATGCCATTGTAACTTTGGAAACTAAACGAATGGTTTAATTAAGTACCTATATACAGTACTGCTTTTAGCTTACAGGATGGAAACTACCACGGATGTGTACAGTCATTTAAATGCATAAGAAACTGAATGGCATTTGAATATTCAGCTCCATCCTCATTTGTGTCGGTGCCCATCTATTTGTGTGTCAACTAGATTCAAACACACACACAATTTAATACCATTCAGCAGTTGAGAAATGAAAAGAATGCTAGAGCTTGTTTTAGAGTCTTATTAGTGCATCATTAGCTGTTGCATAAACATAATGGGAAAGTCAACAGTTCACGTATCTTGTGAGCTATTTAACAGAAACCTGAATCATGATGGCCACCAAATGCTGATAAAACATTTGCAATGGACATCTGGAATTGCCTAACTTTCTGGAGGTTTTTTTTTTTTAATGACCACCCATGATTAAAATAACAGCTGGTATCGAAACAGTTTGTAAATTGCTTTTTTATGAAACCAAATATTTGAACTTTTTACTGTACATTATAAAACGGGAAGCTGCCTTTAAGATGATATCCTCGGTTCCTGTAATCACCAGCCAGCACAGCCACTGAATGACAGGAGTGAAAATAAAATGTACAAAAGCACAGAGCTGAGAAAACAGGGCTTCAGAAAATTCTAGGTTTAAAAATGGAAAATACTGGTGTAATTCACACAACGTAACCCTAAATCTGAGTTGGCAGAAACAATTTCCGTACCCGGATAACAAACTATGGGTAGTCCTGAATTTATGACCTTAATTGGGGCCAAAATTTATGTTGCTAAGTGAGACATTTGTTAAGTGAGTTTTGCCCCATTTTACGACTTTTCTTGCCACAGTTGTTAAGTGAATAATTGCAGTTGTTAAATGAATCTGGCTTCCCCATTGCCTTTGCTTGTCAGAAGTTTACAAAAGGTGATCACACTACTCTGGGACACAGCAACCATCATAAATTTGAACCAGTTCCCAAGCAATGGGGACACTATAGTGGCCATAAGTGTGAAAAACGTCATAAGTCACTCTTCATAGTGCTGTTGTAACTTTGAACAGTCACTAAATGAACTGTTATAAATCGAGGATTACCTGTATGTATGAGAAAATCACATGGGGCTATCTTTATTATGTTTGCAAGTCCAGAATCTTGGAAAGAAGGAATCAAACCAAGTTTAGCTAACCTGCCCCCCCTTTTTTTGTCAATCTGGTTGAAATTGTGGAGGTGATCTCCTGTGTTGGACTTTTAGCTTGTGTGAAGGTATTGATCTGCTGCAAACTTGAGCCCATGAAGCAGGCAGGAAGATATTGATTTGCTCATATTTTATTAACTTCTAACAGTTTGCAGCTAGAGAAGTTTGTAAATATAAAATAACAACTGACATGATGCTATGTTTGTGGACTTCAAAAGCAGGCCTAGATGACCCTCTAAGACTAAGTATAATGCAGCCAGGGACAATGAGGTAGGTCAGTCTAAACAGACAAGATGGCAGCCACAACCATGTGACTGAAGCCCCACCCCTATTTTACTGATCCCTGGAGGACCAGCCTCTTTTGGACTCTTATAGCCAATAAGAACAAGGGGTCGGGATTCCTATTTCACAGTTGCAGCCACCATCTTGATTTTTTTTTTAGTCCCCTCCGTAGATGCCCTTGGACACAACCATTCTAACTAGTCCTTCTTTTTGTTAAACTGGCATTGGAATGCTGAGACAAACCCACATTTGCAGTTGTTCCAAAAATTAGCCTTTGACCGGCCTCTGCACTAATCTGCATTACAATTATAGATTATTATTACTTTTTTGTCCATTCTGCAATATTTACGCCCCTCCAGATTGAATGTGGCAAGTAATGGTGGGGCCTCTTAGCAAAATGACATTGTGGCTGTTGCCTAAGCTCTTAACAGCAACATGATTGCAAGTATAAATAAAAAGGGCTTTTTATGTGGTTTGTCAGGAGATGGAAATTTCAGCTTAGCCAATGAGTTTGGTTATCCGCTGCCTGGCATCCAAATGTTTCTCAAAATAATGGAAAGGTTCTTCTATTTTCTGCTGAGAACATTTTCTTAGCAAAACATAAGAATAGCCCAGAGAGTTTGAACCAAAGGCAGACATGTCTGGAAGCATGCAATTGAGATAGCCCAAGTGAGATTATCAAGAAAGGACATTACCTGTATTAGCCTGACTGGGTTTTGCATCAGATCTTCCCCCCCAAACAGGTAGATTCTTTGGTCTTTGGCAGATACAGCAGGATGCAGAACTGCAGTAGGAATATTTGCCATGTCTTCCCAAATGTTGTAGATGCTATCATACCTTTCCATGGAATTTAAGATGTCCCGGTTCATGCCTATACCTCCGATGGCAAAGATATAGTTTTTGTAGGCCACACTTCTATGGGAATAGCGTGCTATTAACATGGGCTCTATCAGCCTCCATTGATTAAGTTTGAGTGAGAAAATGTAAACATTATTGCTGACTTGGTTCCTCCCATTTCCTATAGGAATTCCCCCCAGAAGATAGATATTACTGTGCAGACTCACTGCAGAGGCCTTATAGACACGGGTTGGATACTTAGCGAGGCTCAACCATTGATTTGTCTTCTCATCATATAGCAAAACATCCCTTGTAGTTTGTTGATTGTCTTTGCGACCACCGATTAAGAGGAGAAATTCCCGACATGAATAGCGCCGAGGAACATGCCAGATGGGTTTGACGTCAGGGGCACTGACACTATACAATGAAAACATCTGCTTATTTGCAAGTTCTAAGATATTTTGACAGTCGGGGGATGACTGAATGAGAGAGTCATTGGCTATGAAACGGAAGAAGAACGTTGGATGGACATACTGAAGCCTCACCTTTTTGAACAAGTCTTGAATATAGCCTTGTCGTGCTTGAAGATCATGCCTTACCCAGACCATAATAGCCTCGAAAACTTGTTCCTCCTCTCCATAAAGTTCATCATTCCCAAGATAGTCTATCAACTCTAACACGCAAAGTTCTTTCAAGTCTTCAGAAGTGGCTACTTCAGGGAAATACTTTAGCGCCATAGCTTTCGCTTTCTGATTAAGATCCTGACAGTGGAGGATTTCAGAAAGCCTGCTCAGACTGAGGCAATTTTCTGGAGAAAGCTGATCCTGGAGGTAAGCTGAACAGGCTTCGAAGAGTTTCATGTACTGAAGCATGGAAGCAGTCTCCATGAGGCTCAGAATGTTCTCGTGAGTCATGAGGACCTCTCCCGTGTAGACGTAAAGGATAATAGCATGCAGAATGCCAGAGTCCATTCCTTGGAGGTTGACTTTTTCCTGGACGCTCTCCTTAAAGTTGTTACAAAACATGGCCTTGAAATAGGGGCTGCTTGAGACAAGAACATTCTTATGACAAGGAATTTCAATGTCGTTTGTGCACAGAAGAACGTCAGTTAGGATTCTGTTTTGTCTCAAGTCGTTCAGTTGCTTTAGGAGATCAGATGAAAAATCTTGGTCTCTGAACAGCAGGCCTTGGAGAGATTTTTCTTCCATGATGTAAACAGCATCCAAAAGAGAATTCTTGGGATTACTGTATCAAAAGTTCTTCGGGGTGCAATGCAAAAGTCCCCTTGAAATAAAGTCCATCTATTACAGAATGGGGAAAACAGCTGCTTACACCAACAAAGAAGGTTTAAAAAGTATATATACTGTATATAGGTAGTCCTCGACTTAGAACAGTTCATTTAGTGATCGTTCAAAATCCCAGTGGCATTGAAACAAGTGATTTATGATAGTTTTTTTACATTTATGACCATTGCAGCATCCCCATGGTCACGTGATCAAAATTCACACCCTCGGCAACTGACTCATATTTATGGTGTTTGCAGCCTCCCGGTGTCATGTGATCACCTTTTGCAACCAGCAAATTCAATGGGGGAGAGCCAGATTCACTTAACAACCATGTTACTAACTTAATAACTGCAGTGATTTACTTAATAACTTAATAACTGAGGCAAGAAAGTTCATAAAATGGGGCAAAATATATCTCACAATTGCCTCGTTTAGCAACAAAAAAATTTGGGCTCAATTATGATCGTAAGTCGAAGGACTACCTGTATCACATTCCTCTTACAAAATAAATCTGATATTAAATATCAGTTCTCAGCTCCTAATAGCCCAATGAGTTAAAAATAGATTAATTTTTTTTAAGGACTAATGTTTCAACATGCTTGCAGTAATCAGTGATTCAAAACCAAAGCAAAAAAAATTGTTCATAAGGAAGAAACGCTTTAAAAATTCTGGGCTATTTAACATTCCTCCCCCCCTAAAAAAAACCCTTAGTCATTTCCAAAAAAATGTAACTTTGCAGAGCAACACAATTAAACTAAGTTCCTTGCATCTAAGAATGTATAGGGGACATCTTTTATTTTTATTTTATTTTACTGGGAATTGCTTTGCTTTCAGATCAGCCCCAAACAGGAGTCACGGGTTTGTTTTCTTTGCACGATTTCAAAGTCTGCTAAAACATTGTCCCCAATCTTATAATAAGCTAGACTATACATCCGCAATAAAATGCACCCAATGTTTAGCTTTTTTTTAAAAAAATGCATCAGTTTCAGTTCTAAAAGAACAACAGATCATAGAAAAGCCCTCTACTTTTTTAAAAGGAAGACAGCTGCTAGCCGACTTCAGCCCACTTCCACCCCATCACCCCATTCTTCAATGAAATGTACAAAATATAACCTGCATATATTGCAACTGAGAGGCTTAAAAACCAACAACCCCATAGCAAATTTCTCCAAGATCTAATGGCTTTTGTTTGTAGTAAAAATCGGGGCAGATCTGTTTACCTTAATCCTTTCCCAACCTTCAGTGTCTCTGGCTTGTTTATTCTCTGCTGAAACTTTCCATGCCTATAACATGCCTCGGAAGATTAATGTTTGAAAAGCAGAGGGAGAAGAAGCCATGAAACCTCCCTATATTATTCTCTCGCTGTTGGAAGGATTCATTGGGGATAGTTTCTAGGTTTGTTTAGCATCACCGAACTGTCCTTGCTTTTCCAAGAGGGGTTAGCTCGAGGTACCATCACATGGCACTGGGTACATTCCTGAGCTAAGAATAGGGATCCTTTCCCCCCAATGTTGCTACATGTGACTTTCCAATTGCCTGCTCTAGCAACCAAGGGGACGCAACTCTGCCCTGCCAAGGAGTGCGCCTGTGCCAAGTGTTTGCAAATGAAAATATAAGAGGAGATTAATGATGGGACATTGGCCAGAGGCCTGGCTAAGTGGAGGAAGAGGGCCCAGAGGTTAGTAATGCTAAAGGGCATAAACAATCCGAAGCTTCTAGAAGGCATTTCTCGCTGTTTGTTTGTCCCATGTTAACCCGTCTTTCCTCTAATCACTGTCTGTTAGGGAGGAGGTTGACTAACTTAGCTGATCAGGGGAATGACGTAGACCTCATCTACCTAGACCTCAGCAAAGTCATGAAATTCTCTTTGATAAAAACATAAAATACGAACTAGATCAGTATCTTTCAGACTTGACAACTTTAAGATGTGTGGACTTCCACAGAGTTACAGAACAACAGAGTTGGAAGGGACCTTGGGGGTCATCTAGTCCAGGGCTTTTCAACCTTTTCACAGATTGTACCACTTTTAGGACATGACCAAATTCGAGTACCAGCGGTGCTTAGCAAGGTGTCAAAAACTTGATGACTAAAAAAATAAAGGGGGAGGGATTTTGGACTTACTGGTTAGATTCATTTGTTCTTATAGAAATGGCTAGTTTATAATATTATGGAAAAGTAAAAAGTTGAGGTTCTGTGTTCATGCTTCCTTCTTAGCGCAACAGAAGTCAATGCCTTTGTTTTTCTTTTTCCCTTCTGCCCCTCAATTTTTCCTTTTTCTCTCACCCTTCAAGCTCACAACCCCTCTCCTCTCACCCTTTGCTAGCAGAAGCTTCTCTCTCACTCCCATTCACTCACACGTTGCTTGCAAAAGCCTCCCTATGTCCAGTTCTGGGTACCTGTCAGACTCTCAAAATTCTGTTATTATATCCTGTAACAATAGAGTTCTGGTAATTTTTGTGTTGCCCGTTTCTGACTGATAGCAGTACCATTCAAAAAAAGGCACTCTATGTTGGAGTGAGTTCAAAGGAAGACCCAAAGGAGATTTTTCACGAGGCAACTGGACTTTCTTGTTCTTTTTTTCTTTGAAGACATTTTGCTTCTCATTCAAGAAGCTTCTTCAGCTCTGACTGGATAGTGGGGGACCATCCAATAACTTCTTGACTGTACAGTCTAGAATAGGCTGTCACCTTAAATGCTGAAACGTCCTTCATTGGAGGTCTTCAGACATAGGCCAGAGATGCTCTAAAGCAGAGGTTCTCAACCTTTTTAATGCCGCGACCCCCAACCAGTCGTAAGTCGAGGACTACTCAACTGGTGCAGCACTGTTTGCAGAGTGGGACTTTTGGCAGGCTCAGCAGGGCAGAGACAGCCTGGACAATTCCTATTGGCTTTTGAAAGCCAATAGAATTAGACTCTATTCAAGAGAGTCTATTCTATTGGCTTTCAAAAGCCAATAGAATAAAAGGGAGTAGCACAGCTAAGGAAAAGGGGAAAAAAATGGCGGACTGCATTGTTTGGCGACCCCCATGAAATGGTCGTTCGACCCCAAATGGGGTCCCGACCCACAGGTTGAGAACCACTGTTCTAAAGAATTCTTCACAAAGCAGGAAGCTTTTTGGTCCCTCCACCTCCGTGATTCAAAGGTGTGAATTATTACTCCAGAGGAAACCTTTAGTAGTAAATTCCTGTACTAGTAGGGATTGAAATAAATGATTTTCAAGTTCTTTCCAATCCTTACATTCTAGTGTAGGATGGTTGTCAAAGAAACATCTACTATGTGGGATTATAATGAGGTTAGAAGCATCCTAAGTCAAGGTAAGCAGAGTTAGACTGTTTTATTAGGTTTTAAGCAGCAGGTAAGTCAAACTGTTAATCCAGGGGTATCGAACTCGCAATGTCACGTGATGTGTCGCAACTTTTTTTCCATTGCAGGCAATGGGGTGGATGCAATTTTGCTATGACGGGCCGGGAGTTTGACACCCCTTTGTTAATCAAACAAAAAGAAATGTAAACTCCACATTATATTAAACAGAGGTATGTATCTCTTTACTACCTGTGGCAAGTGAATACTTTCCCCAAGACAAACAAAAGGGATATTTTTGAGTGCTGGATTAGAAAATGCTATTTTTTTTTCAGACTTTAATGTGCTATAAATGATATACATGGGTAAGTAAGCTGGCCAAAAACATTGTGGGATAACATTTTGTGTCTCTGTGTGTGTGTGTTTTGCAAGGCTATATTAAGCAAATGAATGTAGGAAAAACATCACATGGAAAATGTAAGCTGTAGTTATTGTACTAGATTCATTAGCAAGATGATATTCACATGGATGCTATATAAACGATCAGCAACATTAGAGCATATCATGTATTTTCACATCAAATTTGCTCTGTGTGGACATCACGTTGGCCATTTTGATTCAGATTCAAGTCTGGCAACCCCAACTGACCTCTGAGCTACGTGGATAAACAGTCTGCTTGAGTCCCCTCAATAGCAATTCCTGCCGACCTCCCACAGAAGGTCTTTCTAATTATGGATCTGCCTCCAATGGAATGAAGAAGCTTGAGGGACACCAACTTGTTTTCAGCTACTAATGTTCTATTTTCTAATTTCTAGTAAGGATTATTGATCCATGGCTAATAGTCAATATGCAAAAAAAAAAAAAGTAAAATATAAACTGGAGGGGGGGATAATTCTGTCTTTTTCATTAACTCTCAGTTTCTGAATTTTCCATTCATAAATTCAGTTCAGTTCATCCCCTTCAAGTTTCTACAGGTAGTCCTTGACTAAGGACAGCTGATTTAGTGACCATTCAAAGTTACAACGGCAATGAAAAATGTGACTTTTGTCACTTTTTCAGTTACGACCTTTGCAGCGTCCCCATGATCATGTGATCAAAATTCAGATGCTTGGCAACTGGTTCATATTTATGACCGTTGCCATGTTCCCTTTTGTGACCTTCTGACAGCAAAGTCAATGGAGAAGCCGGATTCACTTAACAACCAGTTTACTAACTTAACAACTGCAGTGGTTCCCTTAACGACCATGGCAAGAAAGGTCGTGAAATGGGGCAAAACTCACTTAACAACTGTCTCACTTAACAACAGAAATTTTGGGTTCAATTGTGGTCATAAGTCGAGGACTTGTGAAAATCACGTTGTGATCTTCTAAAAAAGGTTTCCACTAATATTGTTTTGTGCATTTTTCCTCCATTCTACAGGTGTTTTATTTTACCCAATATGAATATTTCACTATTTTCTCAACTATAATACGTTTTAATAGGATATATATATATATATATATATATTTACAGGAAGACCACTTCTATAGGTTTGAAAAATCAGGATGTGCAATATGGACTTAGAGAAGAAATGATTTTTTGTTGGCCTATTGCCAGGGTAGGCAACCTTGGCTCTTTTATGACTCATGGACTTCAACTCCCAGAATTCCTGAGCCAGCCATGCTGAGGGGAAAGGGAGAGGTTTCCAACCTGAGCCATACTGGCTCAGGAATTCTGGGAGTTGAAGTCCACGAGGCATAAAAGAGCCAAGGTTGCCTACCCCTGTTGAATAGAAAGTGCAAAACTGACGCATTCATTTATTAGATTTTTATTACTTTATAGGTAACTCAAGGTGGCGAACATACATATTACTCCTTCCTTCTCCTATTTTCCTCACAACAACTCTCTGAGGTGGGTTGGGCTAAGAGAGAGTGACAGGCTCAGAGTAACCCAGATGGCTCCCATGCCTAAGGCAGGACTAAACTCACATTCTCCTAGTGATTGACCCAAAGTCACCCAGCCGGCTTTCACACCTAGAAAACATGACTAGAACTTTCATTAGTTGTATTGGAACTATTTCTCCCCTATTGTAAGAAGTTGGTAGCAACATAGCTCTTAGCTACTGGCCTCACAGAGCCATTTGAGGAAGAAATCGTTTGCTTAGTGCCCTCATTTTCTTTGGGAAAGAAAATATAAAAATGGGAATTAAAGAATTTTCAAAGCAGACCTTTCATAATAAGCAGGATCTCTAGGTATTTCAGGCAAAAACATCCAAGCAAAGGAAGAAAATCAGGGGTAGTGCTTCAAATCAATCATACTCATGGATTACTCTGTTTGTATATAAATTGTATACAGAATTCTAGCATGTGGTTCCAAAGAAGACGTCCTTGACTTCTACTGCCATCAGGACCACAGTAATATTTGCATTTCATTGGAAGTGGAAGTCCTGGCTTGTTACTCTGAAAAATTCTGCTCAAATCCTAGCATTAGGTTACAGATTCTTAGAAGAATGACCAAACAAGACTCCTGGTTTTGATGTAATTTTTATTACTGAGTGAAAGAGGTCTGCAGGAACAGTTAGGAATGTTGCCTGTGGATAAACATTCAGGTTTCTAAAAATTTTGAGTTATTGTATACATACCCACAGGGATTTTGGTCGTTTTTGTTTCCTGTTACAGCATGAATGTACTCCCATAAATACAATTATTATCAGCTAGAATTTTCATCAGATTTTGGGTGCAATCCATAGCCACAAAACATCTTGGGTGGCCAGAGAAGAAGGTTGATAGAAATAAAATTGTGCTGAAGCTCTTGAAATCAGCCAGGAAAAGAAATCTGTCTAAATGCCTAAAATAAATACACCTGGATACATTAATCTCCCAGATGTATCTTTACAAGTTAGGGTTTTCCCAGATGATTTAAAGCACCTCTACATAACTGAGCAGACATTTACAAACTTTTGAAGCCTCAAAGATTTTACTGATAACACATGGTTGTCATCTTCATTTTAGATTGTGGGGAGTAATTGGGAGATCTCAGGCAGCCAGGCTCAAAAATCAAACTAAGACACAAGTAGTAGAATCTTTGCTTCTCATTATGTCCTCCATACTTTGATGAGTACAGCCCCTGATGTGTGTTATTCAAAGGTTCAAAACATGCCTTGGCTCAATTAAGATTCCACAGCTTTGTTCTTTGCTGTTTCCTTGCTTGATTTTAAGCTATTCTTGTATTTTATCTTTCCTCCCTTTGGCCATGCTACTAATTACAATCTGGCAGCAACTACTGCAAGGGCTCTATGAACTGTTGGTCAACTATCTGAAGACCTGAATTTGCGAACTCCTAATTGGAAAGGCAGCAGAATCTAGCCTGAAGGAGAACTTACAAAATGTATATTGCTTAAACAAGACTCAATGAGTCAAGAGAATATGCAATTCCTGCATCACTGACATGGCTGCAAGAAGAAGATAGAATCCCTTTCCTTCCCCTTCCCCTTCCCCTTCCCTTTCCTTTCCTTTCCTTTGCTTTCCTCCTCCTCCTCCTCCTCCTCCTCCTCCTCCTCCTCCTCCTCCTCCTCCTCCTCCTCCTCCTCCTCCTCCTCCTCCTTCCAACTGTAATGTGCAGAAGGAATGACCTTAATGGATAGGAAGGAAGAAACCTGAGCATGAGGAGAAAATGTCTTAGACAACATCCTCCCTAGCTCTCACAAATATGGAGGGAGGGAAGGAAGAAGCACATACAGACTTGCAAATTTTGCTACCATAATTTTATAATAAAATTATTCTTGGCCTTCATTGTTTTGGTTTCCTCATCTGGTATACTCTGAAGGGCTGATAGGACTTTGGCCATCTATAACAGAATTTATCTGCCTTGATTTGATGCCATCCAGACCTTTGAACTATGGTGCTGGAGAAGACTCCTGCAAGTCCCTTGGATTGCAAGGCATTCAGACAGGTCAGTCGTAGAAGAGATCAATCCCAACTGCTCTTTAGAAGGCCAGATCCTGAAGTTGAAACTCAAATACTTTGGCCACCTAATGAGAAGGAAGGACTCACTGGAGAAGAGCCTAATGCTGGGAAAGATTGAGGGCAGTAGAAGAAGGGGACGACAGAGAACGAGGTGGCTGGATGGAGTCACTGAAGCAGTAGGCATGAGCTTAAATGGACTCCAGAAGATGGCAGAGGACAGGAAGACCTGGAGGAACGTTGTCCATGGGGTCGCAATGGGTCGGACATGACTTTGCAACTAACAACAACAAAAAACACAGCATCTTTCTTTGTGAGGTTCAAAAGCCCATGAACGTTGCAGAACCTGAACATGTAATCTTAAGTGTATTGTACAGCAATGAGCTGGCTTCAGTGATATAAAAGTCATTTTTATTCAGCTTTAAGTTTGAAAATGTTGAGTAGTTCTTATGAATTTATCAAATACTATTTAATAAGTCATTTGACCAATGACTCCCTTTCTAATACAAATAGTTAAATAAAGATGAAAATCTTGTCTATTTTTCTCTCCCTTCTATTCCTCGAGGTGTTGACTATTTTTAGAAAATGTCACATTTAACTTGAGGCTTATTATTTTTGAATAGTTTTCAATTCTGCTCAAATTGCAGTTCAATTATATTTGTGCTATCTCTAATTTGCTTGTACTGTCTCTATGCTAAGTTTGGTTTAGACTGGCGATTTCAGGACACCATCAGTTTCTATTCTAAATTTTGAGCACTTGAGACATTTATAGATCAATCTCAATTAGCAGAGAATGCTACATGTGGCATGGCCCAGATTAGAGAGTATAGACCTTCTCTCTGTTACTAGAAAGTATCACATGAAAGCTTTAACTGATCAAAGCCTAGCAGAAATCAGAACCTATTGGTCTGTCTATGGCAGGGGTCTTCAAACTTGGCCCTTTTATGACTTGTGGACTTCAACTCCCAGAATTCCTCAGTCAGCGTCCCTAGCTGAGGAACTCTGGGAGTTGAAGTCTACAAGTCATAAAAGGGCCAAGTTTGAAGACGCCTGGTCTATGGAGATTTTCAATCATTCAGCTCATGGTTGTCCCAAAGGTGCTTTCCAGTAGGCAACTGTACTTTCTTGGCTTTTTCCTTGAAAATATTTTGCTTCTCATCCAAGAAGATTCTTCAGTTGAAGCTGAAGAAGCTTCTTGGATAAGAAGCGAAATGTTTTCAAGACAAAAGGCAAGAAAGTCCAGTTGCCTATTGAAAAACACTTTTGGGACTATCTATTGATCTATTTAAGTGCAGAGCTCCCCAACCTTTCCGGGCTGATGGCCCGGAGGGAAAGGGAGGAGCAGGAAAATGTACACACATACACAATGGTGGAGCTAGTGCCCGCACGCACCCAGGGCGGTGCTGGCGCTCATGCACATGTGCAAACGGACTGCTACCACCCACGTGCATGCACAAATGGGTCACCACCGCCCACGCAGATGTACAAATGGGCCACTAGTGCCCATGTGACACTGGCGGTGCTGCTAGCGTCTCTGCACATGTGCAAACAGGGCCACTAGCACCCGACTGACAGCACTAGTGTGAATGGGGAGGGTGCATGCACACGTGCGTACACTTGACAGCCATTCCTGTAGCCCAGTGGCCAACAGGCCACAGACCGGTACTGGGCCGTGGCCCACAGGTTAGGGATGGTGCAAAATACCAGCATGGAGTAGAGTTTGGGCACTGGAGTAGGAACAATGACTTATTTAATGTGTGTGGTTTTGTCTTATCTTTCCTCTGTGTGTTTGCCACAGGCAGTGGGTTGGACTAGAAGACCTCCAATGTCCCTTCCAACCCTATTATTCTATGTTCTATGTCTGTGTATGTGTGCAATAAAGAAAAGTCAAATCAGTCAGAATACAGAAATCCAACTGTTAGCTTCTTAAAAACTGCTCGAGGCTGGAGTACATACTTGGAGCAAATATCCACTTGTTTCAGCATTTATTTTCCATACTTGTTCCGTGCTTTGCTTGAAGGTCAGTCTAAATCAGGAAGAGCAAAATTGGACCTGGGAAATTTCCAACCTGGGATACCAGAGAATTCTCTTAGGGATAAATGTGAGAAAATAGCACAAGCTATTTTTCCACGCCTCTGGATGTCATTTTGGAAACTGAAAACCTGCACCAACATATACAGCAGTTGGAGTAAACCAAATCAGAGTTAGAATGGGGGATTCTCCCAAATGAGGGTATCATTATCTGACAAATTTTTCTCCTGCTGCCTAACAGACCAGCAAACGTGGCAGTACAAGAAGAAGAGTTTGCATTCTGATGGGACAACAGAACAGCCTTATCTTCCAATGCCTGCATCCTCCCATGGGGGAAGAAGTATGAGTAAACTATTTGGGCCTTAGGACTAGCCTACAATATTTTAATCCCATGGCTACAGCATTAGGCTCAAGCTAGCTCAGTGTTTCTCAAGCTTGACAATTTTAAGGCATGTGGACTTCAACTCCCACAATTCCCCAGCCAGCAATGCTGGCTGGGGAATTCTGAGCTAGCTCTATGAATCCTCCCATCCCCTGGGTGTGTTACATCTGCTCCAGATAATGCTCTTAATAGGTGGATTGTGAAACAATTAATTATGTCCCATCGAGTCATTTTTTTTTGACTCCTAGGAACCACAGAGGTAGATTGTCTCCATGCCAATTTGTCCCTAATTTGGTCTTCAAGTAATGCACTTATAGAAAATAATATTTGTAGCTCAGCCTTGGACTGTGGGGTACCTGGTGCTCTCTGAGCTTGGTGGTGTTCTTGCAGACATTTCATTACCCAAATTCATCAGTGCTAGTAATGCACTCATTGCCACTATAACTGAGTCCATCTGCTTTGCTGTGAAATGGAGATTCCTCCAAATTTGGGGGCCAGTTGCATATCTGGATCATCAAAACAGTCCATAATGAGTCACTGGTTCACTTAACAACTGTGATTTTGCTTAGCAATCAAAATGGTTGCTTAATGACCACTGCAAAAGAGTACATAAAATCAGGTTGGTCACATAGGTGACTCACTTTACAATTGTCATGACTTATGGCAATTGTATGTAATGACTTATGACTGTAATGAGTAGGCTCCATAACTTGAGGACTAACTATAAATGTTTAAATTGGGCTGAGATCTCGTTAAGGCCACAGAATTAAAGCAGTATGCTTTAATTAAAGCAATGTTTCTTTACAGACAGTCCTCAGCTTACAACACTTAGTGACCATTTAAGGTACAACAGCACTGAAAAAAGTGACCATTTTTCACACGTATGACCTCTGCAGCATTCCCGTGATCACGTGATTTTCATTTGGATGCTTGATAACTAACTCACATTTATGACAGTTGAAGTGTCTCGCCTTTTGCAACCTTCTGACAAGCAAAGTCACTGGGGAAGCCAGATTCACTTAACAACCACGTTACTAATTTAACAACTGCAGTGATTCACTTAACATCTGTGGCAAGAAAAGTCGTAAAATGGGCAAGACTCACTTAACAACACGCATTTTGGGCTCAATTGTGGACGTAAGTTGAAGACTGCCTGTATTTTGACTAATTTTTTTTTGCAAAACATTCCAAGACACATTTTCTTCAACTTCATCATCCTGGCATGTCACTGACTTGAATTTGCAGTGAGCACTGCCTTACTATTATACTAGCAGGCCTTAAAAGAAACGTTAGCTTAACATATATCTGCAAGCGAACAGATCACTTTTTCTTCGATTAACACAAAGGCTTAAAATTTAAAACTAGAGGGTAAAATCCCTCACATAGAACAGCATAGCACGGAGATCCAAAGGTACCAAGATGATGTAGTTCACTTTCAGGTCCATAAAAGGAAGCTAGGGGGAAGATGGTCACAAACAGCTTTCCATGACCAGAGAAACAAGAAATAATGGGTATAAATTGCAACTGTCTAGATTTCATTCCAATTAAGGAAAAACCTGATGATACAATTTGTGCAATTCTCTTTGGAGGCTTTTAAGAAGAGGATGAACGGTCACGTCTAATAGATGGTTTAATGCAGTGTTTTCAATCTTGGGAACTTTAAGAGGTGTGTACTTCAACTCCCAGAATTCCCAAGCCAGCCATTTTGGGATTTGAAGTCCATACCTCTTAAAAGTTCCCAAGTCTGAGAAACACTGGTTTACTGTGTTATCCTGTACTTTGCAGAGGATTGGATTAGTTGATCTTTGAGGTTCAATTTTATACTTTATATGTTCAAGGTAGGGCATGATCCTATTTCTTCACCCATCATTACCTGTGAAGAGAGCATCTAACGAGGTTTATATCCTTGTGCATAAGGGACTTTTACACTGACAATGCCGGATGCTGCAGTGCGAAATCTACTAGGTGCTAAAGAATTAAGAAGCAATCTTTTCTTGTACCCTGCTTTCCCCATTTTTAAGATGAAACAGCTTTTCCTTTCCAGAAATTTTACAGAAATGGGGGAAAAAAAATAAGGATTTACTGTAAATGTAAAAAAAAAACCGGTCAGATGCTATAAATAAGGATTAATTGGCAACAGGCAAATTCTGGCTGAAGATACATACATCACCTCCTCCAAGAATAGTTGAAGGTTTAGTTAAAATAATATTAAGAAATCACTATTATAAAGAATGAGGAGATGACGGCAAGGAAGTAGATTTATTGTGCTCAATGATTATATTTCCAATCACCCTTCATTCTGATGTAGAATCCAGTCTGGATTGCTGCACAAACTTTGTTATGGAAGGAGAGGAGAGGAGAGGGGAGAAGAGAGGAGAGGAGGGGGAGGGGAGAGGGAAGAGGGGAGGAGGGAGAGGAGAGGAGGGGAGAGAAGAGGGGAGGAGAGGGAAGGGGGAGAGGGAAGGAGGGGAGAGGAGAGGAGAAGAGGGGAGAGAAGAGAAGGGGGAGAGGGAAGGAGGGGAGAGGAGAGGAGGGGAGAGAAGAGAAGGGGAGAGGGTAGGGTAGGGTAGGAGAGGGGAGGGAAGGAGAGAGGAGGGGAGAGTGGAGGAGAGGAGGGGAGAGGAGAGGAGGAAAGAGGGGAGAGAGGGGAAGGGAGGGGAGAGAAGACTTCATATGGAAATCATGGTTAAAATACTTGCAAGTTAAGAGTTAGTAACACAGTAACATTCAACTTACGACCACAATTGGGACCAGAATATCGTTAATGAAGGTGGGTGTTAAGTAAACCGCACTCAATTCTATGATCTTTTTGCCTTTGTTAAGCAAACCACTGCAGTTGTTAAGTGAATCAAATGGTCGTTAAGCAAATCCAGCTTCCATATTGGCTTCACTTATTGGAAGCCAGCTGGGAAGGTCGTAAATGGCGAACACAAGACACAAGGCTGTGCAAACCATCGTAATACCTGCGAATTCTGATCATGTCAATGTAGAAATGTTACTGTGGTCATAAGTGTGAGGACCGGTTGTAAATCACTTTTTCCAATACCATTGTAACTTCAAATGATCACTAAAGAAATAGTTGAACGTTGAGGACTACCTATAACTGCCAGCCAACACAGAAAAGTTAGGAATTGTGGGAAGATTGTTGTAGGCCTTTGTTTGTGGAGTTTGGGAGGTGTTTCTAGTCTTAATAAGCTTTAAAATCTTTGTTATCGGATGTTTAGCACACCAAATAAGTAGCAGACAGTTCCTTCTATGCACATAACCCAGAGTATTGTGTTTCACTAGGATGAGTCAGATCGAGCCCAGAAAAAGCTGCATTTAGCTGATTTAACTGTTGCTATCCTAGTAACTAAGTCCAAATTTTCATAACCCCTTCAATATGCCTGAGTAGGATCCTCATCGCTGCTGCTTAAGGCAAATGCAAAGCATACATAATACAAGGTAAAACAGACTGGATTTCCCTCTCCTACAACCACTTGTTTAGCGACTGTTCAAAGTTACAATGGCATCGAAAAAAGTGACTTACGACCAATCCTCGCACTTATGACCAACACAACATTCCCACCGTCACCTGATCAAAATTCTAAGGCTTGGCAACTGGAATTCATTTATAAAAGTTGCAACTTCCCGGGGTCACGTGATCACCATTTGCAACTTTCTGGCTTCCAACTAGCCAAGTCAATGGGGCGGGGGAAAGCTGGATTCGCTTAATGGCTGAGCGATTCACTTAACAACTGTGGCAAAAAAGATTGTAAAATCAGGTGTGACTCACTCAACAAGCATTCTGCTTAGCAATGGAATTGCTGGTCCCAACTGTAGTCGTAACTCAAGGACTACCTTGTAATTAAAGGGTTAGTTTAAGTGGGGAAGAGGGAAACTTAAATCAGGTGACTAAATTCTCCTTCTCCAGCATTCTGGCACTGCTCTTAACTAGTTCACCTCCACACTCTGTTTAACTCACAAGGTCTGACCAAGAACTTAAACTGAGTTACAGGTATTTTGGCCTTGTGTGTTTTACAAGCCTAAAAGTAATTAAAATTATGTTTATGAAGATTCTCAATCATCCAGGTCATGGTTGTCCCAAAGCTGCTTTTTCAAGAGGCAACTAGACTTCTTTGTTTTTCTTTGAAGATGTTTCGCTTCTCATCCAAGAAGCTTCTTCAGCTCTGACTGGATGGTGGGGAATGAAAGGGTTTATACTCCTTGCAGACGGCTGGTCATTTGCATGTTTTTAGAGAATCATTGAGGCCACTTGGAGGTTCATCTGTGTCTTCAAGGTCACCTGAGTAGTGCAAATGGGTGTGAAGCCTTCTTGGAACTGCTGAAAGGACTATAGACTGGAGATAGATGATGTCGCATCACTCCCCCTCTGTTGAGAGAGGGGTCTATTCAATTTTGACATAGATAGCCTCTTTGACCCCTCTCTTTCAAATCACCATCCAGTCAGAGCTGAAGAAGCTTCTTGGATGAGAAGCGAAATGTCTTCAAAGAAAAACAAGACAATTCAGTTGCCTCATGAAAAAAACACCTTTGGGATAATTAAAATTATGCACCTCAAAAACTAGGTCAGGGATAGCAGTCTGGCTTTACCTAATAGCGTCATGCTGTGAGTTCAGGGGAAAAAAATCTATATTTAACTCAAGTTCTCACATCCCCAAGCTGAACAGCCAAGTTCCATGTTAAGAGATCATCAGCAGATTCCAGAAACTCTGAAGTTTCAAGATATTTAGGAAAAATCCCGATGAACTCACCAGAAAGAAATGTTGAGTGGAAAAAAAAGCAACTGAGATGCAGAGGGAATGAAATGAGAGAAAGCAAGAGACACAGTGGAGAACAAATCTACCTCATCCCAGTCACTCTGGTTCCTATCTTTTCAATAGCAAATCAAATATTTTGATCGCTAAATCAAATATTTCAGCGCAGTTGTCTTCTTATGTGTCACAAAAAGAAAAAAAAAAGAACCTACTCAGGGAAGTATGGAATACAAATGGTTGAATGGAAGGACAGAGGTTGATAGGCAAATATTACAGACATCTTGCTGATTCAGAAACTGTATTTCATAAAAAAAAAAACCACCCAAAAACAAAATAAAATCCCAAGCAGAGACACAGAAAATATTTGGAAGGATTAGGAGATCCAAAGATTTGTTTATTGCATGCTCCTGTCCATATCAAATAAATCTGGATTATTTATTTAACTTAATATATAGCCACTCATCATATATCATGCAAGTCTGGGTAGCTTCTGAGTTGCCAGATCTTTCCTTATTTATTTGTAAATGCCCTGGAAATCTGTCAAATAGTGTGATTAAAAATTCAAATTGATCCTGTAAAAAACTGGCTGGCATTGCATAACATGCTTATTGTATAACATGTTCATATGGTAGTATGAATAATATGCACAGTGTAGTAACTAGATCAGTGTTTCTCAATCTGAGATGTGTGGACTTCAATTCCCAGCATTCCCCAGCTAAGCGTGTGGTCCTCAATGGAACTGCATCTACAAGGAGGGAAGTGTGTAGTGGGGTGCCCCAGAGCTCTGTTCTGGGCCCAGTGCTCTTCAACATCTTCATCAACGATTTGGACGAGGGGATAGATGGGGAACTCATCAAATTTGCAGATGACACCAAGCTGGCAGGATTAGCCAACATTCCAGAAGATAGGCTTAAGATACAGAAGGATCTTGACAGACTTGAACACTGGGCACTATCTAACAAAATGAAATTCAATGGTGAAAAAAGTAAGGTTCTACATTTAGGCAAGAAAAACCAAATGTACAGGTATAGTATAGATGGTACCTGGCTCAACAGTAGTAACTATGAGAGGGATCTCAGAGTCCTAGTGGACAATCACTTAAATATGAGCCAGCAGTGTGCTGCAGCTGCCAAAAAAGCCAACACAGTGCTAGGCTGCATTGACAGAGGGATAGAATCAAGGTCATGTGAAGTATTAATACCACTTTACAATGCCTTGGTAAGGCCACACTTGGAATACTGCATCAAGTTTTGGTCACCACGATGTAAAAAAGATGTTGAGACTCTAGAAAGAGTACAGAGAAGAGCAACAAAGATGATTAGGGGACTGGAAGCTAAAACATATAAGGAACGGTTGCTGGAATTGGGTATGTCTAGTTTAACAAAGAGAAGGACGACGGGGGGCATGATAGCAATGTTCCAATATCTCAGGGGCTGCCACAAAGAAGAGGGAGTCAAGCTATTCTCCAAAGCGCCTGAAGGCAGGACAAGAAGCAACGGATGAAAACTAATCAAGGAGAGAAGCAACCTAGAACTAAGGAGAAACTTCCTGACAGTTAGAACAATTAACCAATGGAACAACCTGCCTCCAGAAGTTTTGAATGCTCCAACACTGGAAGCTTTTAAGAGACTGGACAGCCATTTGTCTGAAATGGTATAAGGTTTCCTGCCTGAGCAGGGGGTTAGATTATATGACCTCCAAGATCCCTTCCAACTACTACTACTACTACTACTACTACTACTACTTCTCCTCCTCCTCATCATCATCATCCCTTTGCTGGCTAGGGACTTCTGGGAATTGAAGTTCACACATCTGAAAGCTGCAAGGTGGCAACCAAAAACGAAGCGAAAATGGCTGCGGCGAAATTCGTCTCATCTATCGGAACCATGACACAAGGTTGAGCTAGACACTTAGCCAAATTCAACAGGACTACTCCTTTACCTGTACACATTACACTGTTCTACCATTAATACTATTTTTTAGTGGTCAATTTATATCTTCACAACCAAAGAAACTGCATCTCCAGTTTATTTCTTTTATTAGACTGCTGATTAATAACAGAAATCCATATTCCAGAGAAAAAATAAAATCTGCTAAAAAGGTAAGACACACAAATAATACACACATTCATGTTTACAGTATATCTAAAGGGTTGCAAATGAGATAAAATATAAAGTCTGCCCACATTTGGTGGTTTGTGGTTCCTGCCTCTGGCGTTTCTCCATTTTAACTAGAGAATCTTTTTCAAGGTGGCAGCTGAGGAGGCCATGTCCATCTACATCTCAGTTATTAAATTATCTAAAGCTTTCCCATGTTAGGCAATTTATTATTTTAGCTGCTAAAATAACGTAGTAAGAAGTTCCTTATTTTTAAGCTTGAGATTCCATCCCATAAATAAGTGGAAAAAAACCCTATCTCTGGGAAGCATTTGATTAGCCGTTTAGTAATACAACCAAAAGACCTAGACCAGTAGTGGCGAACCTATGGCACGGGTGCCAGAGGCAGCACTCAGAGCCCTCTCTGTGGGCACACTTGCCCTTGCCCCAGTCCTAGGCCTTCAGCTGGGTTTTATAAAACCTTTTCACTTTAGGCCTCCACCACCGTGTGCAAAAAAAAAAAAAAGGTTCAATCAGTCAATTTCACCTTCTCGCGGGAAAAAAAAAGATCTTGCAAAGTTGGAATTGATTGATTGAACTTTTTAGTCCCACCCAGTCTGCTGTTACCACCACAGCCATGCCCACCCAATGGGCCATACCCACCCAATGGGCCACACCCACCCAATGGGCTACACCCACCTGGCACTCAACGATGTATAAGTGGGTTTTGGGTTGCAGTTTGGGCACTCAGTCTCTAAAAGGTTCATCATCATTGACCTAGACATACAGCTTAGTCCTTGACTTACGACAATTGATCCCAAATTTTCTGTTGGTAAGCAAGACAAAAATTCAGTTTTGTCCCCTTTTACAACCTTTTTTTCACATTTGTTAAGGGAATCACTGCAGTTGTTAAGTGAATCTGGCTTCCCCATTGACTTTGTTTCAGGTCGCAATAGGTGATCATTATGCAACTGTCATAAATACATGCCAGTTGTCAAGCATCCTTATTTTGATCCCATGACCGTGAGGATGCTGCAATGGTCATAATGCGAAAAATGGTCATGTCGCTTTTTTCAGTGCCATTGTAACTTCAAATGGTTATTAAACGAATGTTTGTAAGTTGAGGGCTACTTGTACATGTAAATTCGTCTACCATCCAAATGCTCAAACGTCAAAATAAGACATCTGCAAATGTTCCAGACTAGCAACACAATTTTATTTGTAAACATTTATGTTACATGTTCCAATAAGTTAACTGAATTCCAGCATTTGTACATTTCACTGTATATGGTCAAAGTTGGGTTAGGAACATGGTTGTTACTGTCCCATGTTTTAAAACCTTCCAAAATACAAGCAGCATTAAAAACAGGAAATACAAAGAAAAGTAACAGGATTATTGAAAGAAAGAATTTAGCTGAGGGAAGAAGAAATTGTATACACACATACATATATATAAAAGAATCATTGAAATAAAACACATTCTGGAGAAACTCACAGAGCAAGTCCAATAAAAATATTATTTCTGGATGTCTCGTTTACTCTAAATTCAAAAAGCAGATTACATCTTAATAATGAAGCACAAAGACAAACCATGAAATGTTATGGCCTAAAATACTACTAACTTGATTCTGGACAAGTAAAAGCTGCTGAAAAAAAGAAAAAAACAAAAACAAAACCCCGAACCAATAAAAAAAATTAATGGATCCCACAGATGTTAAAATTTTGCTTTTGTTCACAGTATATTTAAATCATCATTCAAAAAACCCTAAAATATAGCATATGCACACATAAAAAAACCCCGAAACGACAAATTAAGGCTCTGCTTTGTATCTCTGTTTTCTGTTACAGAATCACCCACCCAGGACCCCTTGCAATATAGCCATTATTCACCATTCAGTATCTCCTTCATATCTAGTTTAAGTGTTACCTTTCTGGCTTGTCAGGCCTTGCGTAACTGCATCCAAAAAGGTAGCTGGCCTACCAGTAGTTTTATGGAAGCTTTAAGGTTAGTTTTAGGACTAAAAAAAAAAAAAAAAAAAGGAAATGCATTATCTGACATCCGGGAATCAAATAAAAAGCCTGAATCAAGGTGATATGGGAATCTCAGCCCATCTCTTGGATAGCTCTGAAATTTGAATCTTTTCTGGTGAATTTCTAGGTACAGATGTCCATTCTGCATTTAAGGAAAACAGGACGACAACATGGCCGCCATTCCTGGCCCACCCTTGAAAATTCAAATATGTGGGAAATCCACTAGTATGTCAATATACAAACATATATGGGGCGTGGGAAAGTGCCTGAATTTTGTTATAGTGTGGGGAGTGGTTGGGTTGGGGGCAACTGAATCTTCTACACATTAAAGGAGAGCATCTGTAAGTTCAGGGTTGAAGTGAAGGGTCTTTGGTGCTCTCTGAGTTTGCTTGTTTTCTTGCAGACGTTTCATTATCTAAACTGGGTAACAGCATCAGTTACCTAGTTTGAGTAATGAAATGTCTGTAAAAAAACAAGCAAGCTCAGACAGCAATGAAGACCCCCTCACTTTCACACATTGTAACTGTAGATTGAAACTGAAAGCAGCATTTTTTTAGAGTGGCAAAGAGGGTTCACAGGAGCCTTGAAGGAGGGCAGTTGAGAGCAGGCAAGTCACAAAAGACGGTTGTAATCGAATCTGAAAGGAACCCCAATCTTGGCTCTTTTGTCACACGAAAAATTGCCCCGAGTATCATAGTAGCTGGGGGACGTGTGTGTGTGTGTGTGTGTGTGTGTGTGTGTGTGTGAGAGAGAGAGAGAGAGAGAGAGAGAGAGAGAGAGAATTGCTCCTCTTAGAATAATTCTCATGCAAAATAATTACAACAGATACCCCTTATTCCTTATATTTTTGCCTTGTGTAATTGCAATACCCAAGTCAATTATTCGAGCAGACCAAATTATTTTGGACAAACTATGCTAGCTGCCAACTTATCCAATATTTAAAAGAGTAGCTTGATAAACATTTAGTACTTGCTGATATCTAGTTATTTCCATGAGAGGGTCTTCGGCCTGAAGATTTCGATATAATAAGCTGCTATTTATGCCCAGAAATGAGCCTGCTTCCTAATGGTGCCCCTTCCAAAACAATTTGGCTTCCCAATATAACTGGACAATAACTGGCTTTTGAACTGCAATCAATCTTCATATTTATCCTCTTCCTATTTTTTCCTTGTTGGTTTGAAGGCTCTTTAGTAACAGCTGTGGTATGTGAAGTGCTGGCATGGTAGGTGATAAATTACATTTTTAGGTGAAGCTGTGTGTTAAGTATAAATATTAAAGCCCTATGCGAATATAAAGAGAGAAAGGAGGGTAAAAGATGCTGAGAAAGGAGAAAAAATTGATAAAACAGAGCTCTTTATACAAATTTGTCTACCCCTGTTCTTCAGAAGAATAGAACCAGAACTGGTGAATAGAAATAGAAGGGGATTACTGGTGTGTGTGTGTGTGTGTGTGTGTGTGTGTGTGTGTGTGTGTGTGAGAGAGAGAGAGAGAGAGAGAGAGAGAGAGAGAGAGAGAGAGAGAGATGGGGGGGGGGGAATGAAACAATATCAACAACCTAAGTTTTAATGGACAGCAAATCCTTTTTTAAAAAAACAAAAACAAACAAAAAAAATTCCTGCTATATCCTCCTGGAATGTCAAATGTGCTCTGTAAATTCTTGGTCCCACAAACATCCCCACCATTCAAACCTGCTGATTTGCATTAAAAAGAAAGAAAGAAAGAAAGAAAGAAAGAAAGAAAGAAAGAAAGAAAGAAAGAAAGAAAGAAAGAAAGAAAGAAAAAGAACCAGTGAAAGAAACTAGCCATGTTTCCTGCAAGTCCTGGATCATCCACTTTAGGTCACAATGATTTTAGGAAACAATTCCAATTCCTAACTTCTTTACAGCTGCATTTTTAGACTCTGCAACCGCTGAGAAGATCCTGAAATTAGCAGAACTGCACTGCAGAATGTGTTATCTACCCTACGAAACTACCCTTAAGTATTAAACAACACTGTGCACGTTTCTCTTGCCCTTCTAGGAAGGGAACACTGATAAACTCTAGAAAGACTCCAGCACGAATCATTTCCATTAACTTTTTAAATTATGAACAAACCACTTCAACTGCTGGGGCCATACGATAAAACGTCCCCCTGCATCTAATTCCCCTGAAACAAGTGAAAACCGTATAGAAAGGCAACCTATGGGCAGTTTGTTCAGGATCATTAGGAAATTCTCCAGAGGGTTATCCTCAAAGATTCCCAATTCTGTATCACACTTGCCTTCCTTTTAAACACCTTGCTATTATAGTTCTAGTATCCCCAGTTATCTGCCTATTCCTACACGGTAGGTAAATTTTTTCTCGAGTTTGGCCATTTGCTTGAGGGTCTCGGTTACCCCTGAACAGAATTCACTGAAAACTCTTCCTACGTAGCCTTCGACAACATGGAAAATCGTTATCACATCTGCAAACGTTTTCTGGACCCCATCCACAGTCAAAGGAGCTGTCGTGTACACGATATTTTTCAAGAAAGACCTTTTCACCTAGCGATTTTCCAAGCTGCCCGATGGGAGTGCGCTCAAAAACCCAAGGGAACAGACTCAAAATTTCCAAGTCCAGCTTTTGGGATCCTTGTTGCTGCTTCCCAAAGACAAAATTCTACACAGGATGATGAATTCACACAAAGGGAGGACTATGGGTTGAAATCCATTACGTGTAAAAACTTTTGTATAGCTAACTCTACAATGATGTGCCGGTGGGAGAAGATTTTTCGTTAGAAAGGAGACATTAATTAAATCTCTTAAATGTTTTCCCATGAGGCATCTGCAGATGTTTACAAAATTTAAGATTAAAACCCAGTACAAAATAGCATCAATCTTTTGAAGCCGAAATCTTCCCACCCTCGTTTTTATCAGGTAGTTAATAGACTAGGTTGGCAATAGTCCCTTGTACTGCTAGTCCTCAAGAGTGTTGCCGGAATCACGGACAGCTATGGAGCATTATTTGGGTGTAATTTGTGCCTTTCTAACATCAAAAACTGTTTCAACTGTTCCGTATTATTGTAATACAAAAGAACCAGGCAAATTTAAGGTCAGCATTGCTTATATATAAAACTGCTATTATCCCTTGCGACAGCATAGAAATTCAGTGATCAAGAAGCTTACGAAGGGGACTGTCTGTTAAAAAAAGAAAAAGATTGATTGTCTTGAGTTAAGAGACAGGCCAACAACTAACAAAAGCTTTTTTTTTTTTTTTTTTTATGGCAGAACATGCAAGAAATGGGGAGACTAAATGCCTCTTCCTCCTAACTCTTCCCCACTGAAATGTAACATTACACACTTTATTAACATCTTCACTGCAGGGGAACGTACTGTGATAGCATCACAAGTTTCAGAAGATTGGCACTGTGAGTTGAATGCAGTTGGTTACCACGAGTCCAAAGGCAAGTTGTGAACGCCATGCTATTTTAGGTGTTCTGGGGGCACGGCTGCAATTAGGACCGAGGAAGGAGACCGTCCACTCCATTCCGATAACACGCCATCCTTAAACATGAGATTCTTGGCGGGCAGCGGAACCCCAGCGTCAGCAGAAGTTGGATGAGAAAGTAAACTCGACGCAGAAGAAGAAAAACTGGCCTCTGAAAGCAACTCCATGGTTGAAATGTTTTCCTAAATGAGAAGAAGGGCACAGGGTTCAAATAGGATTCCAGTCTGACCACAGGTAGTCCTCAACATACAACCATTGGTTTAATGACCGTTCAAAGTTACAACAGCACTGAAAAAAGTGACTTATGACAGTTTTTCCCACTTATGACCGTTGCAACATTCCCCCCATGGTCATGGGGTCAAAATTTGGGTGTTTGGTAATTGGTTCATATCTAGGACAGTTGCAAAGTCCCGGGGTCACGTGATCATCTTCTGTGACCTGACGAGCCAAGTCAATGGGGAAGCCAGATTCACTTAACAACTACTGTTACTAACTTCACAACTGCAGTGATTTCACGTAACAACGGCGGCAAGAAAGATTGTGAAATGGGGCAAAACTCACTTTAAGAACTGTCTCACTTAGCAGCAGAAATTTTGGGCTGAATTGTGGTCAGAATTAAGGAGAAACTTCCTGACAGTTAGAACAATTAACCAGTGGAACAACCTGCCTCCAGAAGCGGTGAAATTTGTCCGAAATGGTATAGGGTTTCCTGCCTGAGCAGGGGGTTGGGCTAGAGGACCTCCAAGGTCCCTTCCAACTTATTATTATTATTATTAATTATTATTATACATAGATTTATTAACTATTTCTCTATTTTGATAATGAAAGGATTCATCACAGTGAATTAAGGTCTTTCTCAAGCCCCTCTTCTATTCTTTTGCTGAATTCCCAAGAGCCAAGGTTGCCTTGTAGGGTACCGTAGGGCCTATATCTGGCATCTGTACTGGGATTCCTTTGCTGTCCAAGGATTCAACAGTTGGCTCAATTACATGATTATGCAACTTTGGTAGAAGGGGAGGGAGGGGACGGATTTCTAAAAACAAAGAGGGGCAAAACCACAAACTGCTTTCATCTGAAGTCAAACTATCAATGAAGAGTTTAATGAAGAGGAGGATGAGGGGGGGACATGATAGCAGTGTTCCAATGTCTCAGGGGCTGCCACAAAGAAGAGGGAGTCAAGCTATTCTCCAAAGCGCCTGAAGGCAGGACAAGAAACAATGGATGGAAACTAATCAAGAAGAGAAGCAACCTAGAACTAAGGAGAAAATTCCTGACAGTTAGAACAATTAACCAGTGGAACAACCTGCCTCCAGAAGTGGTGAATGCTCCAACACTGGAAGTTTTTAAGAAGAGACTGGACAGCCATTTGTCTGAAATGGTATAGGGTTTCCTGCCTGAGCAGGGGGTTGGACTAGATGACCTCCAAGATCCCTTCCAACTTTATTATTATTGTTATTATTATTATTATTAATAATCATTGCACAGTCAGCCAGATGTTAAGACTGGATTTGGCATTTTTGTCTACCTATTGAGTCCTTCCCAAGGACCTGGGATCGGCAGATATGGATGTTTGATGTTACTACAGATATCGTCGCAGGATGGAAGCAGTTCCTAGTAAGGCCGCCTTTTGCAATTGACTAATGGCGAATTTGTCAATGCCGTTGTTGTTGTTGTTATTATTACTACATGTTTAATTCTTCATTCAGTCCACAGATTCTTGGAGATCACATCCACCCACTTCTGCATATGCCAGTATTTCGGATGTTTGCCCAATGCACTTGTAAAGGTTTCCTTGTCAGTTCTGTCCATCTGCTCATCTCCGTTTCTTGGCCGAGGGAGCCAGCGTTTGTCCAAAGACAATTTCTGTGGTCATGTGGTCAGCGTGTCTAAACGCAAAGGCAACTATGCTAGCTGCCCAGCTTCTTTAGCTGTTCCCACAGGGATCCCCTGATCAATGGTACTGAAGCCCACCCAGAAGTACAAAAGACCATGAGATACATGCTCCCGTTTCAGCTCCTGACAAAGACTCTTGCCCAGATGCAAATCCTGAACAGAAATTTGTAAACAGCCCAGAGTGGCTGGGAGTTGATCAGCTTATAAATAAATGAATAGGTTATTAGTACGTTTACCTGGAATGAATGAACAAAACTAAGGACCTGCAGGGAAAGTTTTCTGCTGGAATGTAACAGTTTTTGAAGGCTGCCAAAAGACAACAGAGAAAGTGACAAGTCATGTACAGGATCTGATAACCAAACACTAATTTCCTTTATTTTTCTTTGGTATACTCCATCAAAGCCTCACCTCTCTCTGCTGCATAATCCATGGCTGGCAATCTTCCGACAGACTTTTCGGTTGAGGTCTGAGCTGAACAGTGGGATTCCGAAGCTCAGTTCCAGGGGAACCCACTCCAGTTCTGTGGTAGGAACTAAAAAGATACCTAAGAAAGGACGAAGTGGAAGGGACTTCAGTTGCCAACGTGTATTACTTTTTAAACACTTGTGAATTTAGATCCCTTCAAATTACATTGCTAGTAATGGGTGACTACTGCACTATAGTATGCAATAATGATCATTTCCTCTTGTATCTACAAGAGGTTGAACTGCTTATGCCAAGCAATAAACTCCACTCAAATGAACACACAGTGGAAAAACAGCAATCAAGAGAGTTGTCTCTTTTTCTTCAGGGATGTTCATCAATAACCATCAGCACCACCATTAGTGCAGCTGAGCAAATCTGAAAAGGACTGCAGCTGCATTTTCTGATTATATCCCCAAAACAGCATATAGGAAACACCCCTCAAAGCCGATTTACAATACCATTCTCTGTATTCAGAAAGTTTATCGCAGAGGATAAAAATAAAAATAATTTATCCTCTGTGCTTTTTTTTGCTATAGAGGTAGTCCTCAACTTGCGACCACAATTGAGCCCAAGTTGCTAAGTGAGACATTTGCTAAATGAATTTTGCCCCATTTTGCCAGAGTCGTGAAGTGAGTCACTGCAGTTGCTAAGTTAGTAGCACAGTTGTTAAGTGAATCTGGCTTCCCCACTGATTTGGCTTGTCAGGAGGTCTCAAAAGGTGATCACACAAGATCCCAGAACACAGCAACCGTCATAAATGTGAGACAGTTGCCCAGTGTCTGAATTTTGATCACATGACCATGGGGGTGTTGCAACAGTCGTAACTGTGAAAAATGGTCCTAAGTCACTTTTTTCAGTTTAATTTTGAGTGGTCACTGAAAGAACTGTTGTAAGTCGAGGACTACCTGTACAATGTGGCCCTTCCTTCTCCTGTCGCTTGTTCTGCCACAAAGCCCAACCAATCAACGAGCGGAATTCCTGCTTCTCATTACAGGTTACCCAGAGACTGCAGAGGACAGCATGGACTATTGTGTGACGCCATTTTAGGTCTTCCATCTCCTAATAATAAAATCTGCTCCATTTTGATAGAGATTACCTTCTGGGCTTTGTTTAGCAGCGGGATCTACATAAGGCTCTTCAATGACCATTTCAAAGGACTCTGTACTTCCGTTTACATCTGAGTCCAGGGCAAGCTCTGGCTCACCTGAAGAGGAAAATAAATACTTAAATTATAAACATAATCTACCTTGGATCAAAAATTGTCCATGACGGCATTCCTATTCCTGAAATCAATCGCTGGATAACCTTGAGCCGCACTGCAATGGTTAACAGGGATAAGACCCAGAAAAGCAGAAAGATTTGATATAAATACAAAAAGCAGGCTAGTTAGAGCTACATTCTTCCCTATAACGACATATGGATGTGAGAGTTGGACACCAAGAACGACTGAAAAAGAATGGACGCCTTTGAACTGTGATGCTGAGGTAAATTATTGCATATATTACTTAAATTATAAACACAATCTACCTTGGATGAAAAATTGTCCATGACAGCATTCCTATTCCTGAAATCAATAACTGATAACCTTGAACTGCACTGCAGTGGTTAGCAGGGATAAGATCCGGAAAAGCAGAAAGATTGATATAATTACAAAAAGAAGGCTAGTTAGAGCTACATTCTTCCCTATAACGACATATGGATGTGAGAGTTGGACATCAAGAACGACTGAAGAAGAATGGACACCTTTGAACTGTGATGCTGAGGTAAATTATGGCATATATTATGGGCAGCCTAAGGAACCAACAGAGGTGCTGAATCGTATAAAATCAGAAACATCACTAGAAGCCAAAATTGCAAGACTATTTCTGATTTACTTTGGATATGTTGTGCGTGCAAATTCATTGAAGAAGTCAATGATGCTAGGAATGGTTAGTGGAACAAGAAGGGGCAAGCAAAGAACCTGCTGGCTTGATAACATCAAAACTGACACAAAGATGGACACCCAACAACTGAAAGAAGCTTTGCTTGGCAGGTTAGGATGGAGAGCCCTTGCCTGTAAAGTCATCAAGAATTGGATATGATTGAATGGTTAAAACAATATACACATGAACTGCATTTACTGTAACTAAAGGCTATGAATGTAAGGTTCTGGAATATGTTTCTTAGCTGCATACGTCTTAACGAATGCAGAAGAATCTTGCTACCCCCTTCTGATGTCTTTCCACACTTGCAAGAATGCACACAAATTTAAATTAAAAAACAAACAAACGAAACCTACTAATTTGACAACCCAGGACCAACCTTTTTCGTCAGACGCATCGCTCAGCTTCCTCTTTACAGGGTGACTGAAAGGGTTCAACATGGTGATGTAGCCACAGAAGTGCTGGAGATCCATCTTTTCCCTCAACATCTTCAGTGCTTTATGAACACCCATGTTAAGACGAGAAAAATCTAGACATAACCCCCCCCCACAAAAAAGTGTACATTAAATCAGTTTACTAAATTAAACCACGGACAATAACAGGAGGACATAAAAAAAGATTTGGAGAATTATTGAAATGTTGACATAATGTCCAGTTTGGGATTTGATATGCTCATATTTGGGATTTCTGTTTTCATTTTGTTCAGCTTACAGTATTTTCTTTGGAAAAGAAAATGTGCAATCAAAACTTTTAATGAAAAAATGATTACTGATGGTGAGCAGGTTTTCCTGTCAGAATACAATCCTTTGCAGAAGTCTCTAGACTTCTGTCTAAAGTCTCTAGACTTCTTTTTATAGAAGTCTAAGACTGCTTCCTAGAAACATGAATCAAGAAGTGATAGAAACAAATTTTATCTTGATTTAATGACATATGAACTATTAATAAATAATTCCACCTTACCACCTTGCTGTTCTGCTTCATCAAGTGGAAATGGAATATGGACAGTTTCTCCCACGCCGTATATGCCGTGTCCCTAAATGCCAAGGGAAGAGGTAAGATACAAAATCCGCATCTTTCTGACAACTTTCGGTTTTGCGTTTTCCAAGTTGCCTCAATTGTTTTGTGATTTTGGAATATTGGTAAGAGTTGTTGGGGTTAAGACTGGGGATATCTAGGCACAATCTCTCTGTGAGCATAAAATTTTCAAGGAGCCTGGGCCTGTCATACTCTCTCAGCACTATTTTACAAAGTGGTTGTCAGGACAAAAGACAAATAGGATAGGAATGTTTGGTCTTTTATGTGGGACGGAAAATTCCATCATTAAGCAAGGCGGTTGTGAAGTGAGTTGGATCCAATTTTACAACCTCTTTTGCTATTGTGAATCCCCATGGTCATTAAGTGAATCCCCAGGTTGTGAAGTGAAATCTGACTTTCCCCTACTGACTTTACTTGTTGGCAGCTGGCTAGGAAAGTCACAAATGGGGATCACGTGACCGTGGGATACTGCAACCATCTGAAGTATGTGCTAGTTGCCAAGTTCCCAAATTTTGACCATGTAATTGTGGGAATGCAGCAATGGTCATGTATGAGGACTGGTTATAAACCACTTTTTTCAATGCCATTCCAACTTTGAATGATCATTAAATAAATGGCCATAAGTTGAGGATTACCTGTACAAATGAAATAAATATTTGTTTGTATACTGGTTTATAGCCATTTTTAAGATCCAGCACTTCTAGATATCCTTTCCTGCAGCTGCTGAGCACCAAGACCTGTTCTAAAACTAATGCTATATTTAGTCATCCCAAGTGTGAAGGCTTGTGAGTTCAACTCCAGTAGAGCTTCACACAATAACATCTAGCTACCAACATCTGAGAGTTCCCAATTAGGACAAAAACCACTCATGCAGCACCTCCTGGTGGTCAATGTCATGTAAAACAATGTGATGCGGGTTTTTTAATCCATTGAAAATTACATTTTGTGGAAGAGATTGTATTGGCTGAGTTGATATAATTTGTATCTAAACCAACACACCTGGAAGGTTACTCTTTGTATCCTATGATAACAAACACTGACCAGGAATTCTAATAAGCTACACTTAAATGAACAGCCTACCCGCCATTTTCTGCCTATTCATCTTTCTGCTTCTACCCTGGCAATTTTTTTTAAAATCAAAACTTTATTTAGTCTATTTTTTATACAACTTTGTACCTGAATCAGGACAGCAGAATGGGTTAAAGCATCATTCAGCATAGTAAGCACATTTGAAGTGGGGACTACTCCTGGATCGTGACCCCAAGATGTTATTAATAAGCGGTCATAGCCCTGGGAATCAAATGCAAAGAGACAAATTAAGAGCCAATTAACAAGATATTTCCATCTACAATAGTGTTATTCAGTATCTGTATTTTTCCGCAAGTTTTGCCATTAAAATTTTACTCGGTTCTCTTTTCAGTCTGGTCATCTGGCTTAAATCCTTTTCTGTTTGTTGGGAGAGAAAATATGCAAAATTTGATCTGTATTTATTTAATGCATACTTTTTCAAGTAATAGATTTGTTAATGCCATATTTATAATTGGCCTGGGCACAGTCTTTGGTGGAAAGGCTTAATATAATAATATAGTAAGCACCTTTGTTTTTGTAGTTAATTTGTTATCAATAAATCAATTTGTTATGCAGATGTCAAGAATTGAGTGATATAAAAAATTAGAGGTATATAGTCCAGACAACAGGAGAGTGTCTTAGCTTTTGTTACAAATGTGTCACTGGATCTCAATTTATGGCTTATGCAAGAAAAAAAATAATATTTAGAATGTATTGGACTCCATTACATATGGATGTAAAAGGACTGTCAAAAACAGCACTTTATTGGAGATATTTTAAGGATCATGCTTCTTTAAAACATGTATTTTTACAATGTCCTCTATTTAACAGGTTTTGGGAAAAAGTAGTTGACTATGCGACAGAAGCTAAAATTCTTAGAGGATAATATTTTCTTGAACTGCATACCTAATACATGGAATTTGACAACTGGACAGTGTAAATGAATTCTCCATGGTCAAAAAACTGAAACTGTAGCACTGGAAAAATAAATGTATGTCTCCCCTTCATTCAATGATGACTTGATTGCACTTGCCACTTAGGAACTTATGAATTTATATTTCTTGACATATTATTTCATTTTATTATATAACATTTTTATGTTTTTTCCCACTCTTTGACAATGAATGTGTCATTATCACTATTAGCTTTGTGTTTTGCCTTTTTCTTTTTATTAATTAAAAAGCAATACAAATAAATCTAAAATGTTGTATATTACCTAATAAACCCACTAAAGAGTCTGATTCAGCCCATTTCAAAGTTCTCTAAATGCAGTGTTTTCTAGATTCTTATTTTGCCAAATGATAATGGCTTAATTATATTGATTTATCCCTGGAATCATCTGCCTTCTACCATGAATCAGAAGCCCCCTAGATTTAAAGCATCAATAACTTCTCAAAGGGGTGCCAAATATTTTGAATTCCAAACAGGTCATTTTGGTAAGGAGTAAGGGAGTTAAGTAAGAATTAAGAAGAGCCCATTTTCAGCTCAAAAGGGGTTGATTTGGAAACACTTTCACAGTTACCATAAAGGAGAATATTTATAGCTCAGGGCTGCACTGATGACTTTATCTAGTTTGGAGAATGAAACATCTGCAAGAAAACAACCAAGCTCAGAGTTGTTTCAAACTTTCACAGTTTCGCTCCACATGCAATTATCGATGAGCTGTTCTGAAGGTGAGGCCCAACTTCAGAATAATGCCATTACAGAAGACTCTCGGTCCCTGAAAAGTGTGGAACACCTACCTGAAATATATCTGGAAGTTTTCGAAGTCTTGTGCCTTTAGATAATAACAGGGATGGAGGCCCCTGTCCAGTTATGTGATAAATATAGAGCTTGAACCATACAGAACTAACTTCTGGAATAGCTGGCCCAATATGCTGTGAAAAAATAAAAAAGTCAGAATGAAAGCACACAGGGAAGCTAATTCTGCTCAGCAAGAAAAAGAAAGTCACTTCCCATTAGCATTTGCAGTAGTTCTCAGAAAATTTTAGTTTTTTTAAAAAAATGTTAATTATAAGATAAAAATACAAAAAAGAAAAGTTAGAAAGGGGAAGGAAGGGAGGGAGGGAGGGAGGGAGGGAGGGAGGGAGGAAGGAAGGAAGGAAAGATGTAGAGAGAGAAAAAACAAAAAGAAGTGACTTCCAACATTTTTCAGTGCAGTAGAATACAAAAAAGTTACAACCTCAACCTTATGCTTTACATTTCTAAACATTTCAAGCCATTTCTATAACAACAAAACCATTCTAATAATCAACACCTAAAATCAAAGTTTTATTTTTTTCCCCAATTCAAAGCAAAAAAAAAACCACAAAAAAACAGAAGTGGTTTCCAAGTAGAAACTAGATAAGATTCTTCTCTGGGATTAAAACAGTCAATTTCACCATCTCTTGACAACTGCATCACCTTTAACATCCAATCTTCCATTGTATTAGTCCTACATTCTGTTTTATTTTCAGGACGACTCTTGGAACTGTTATCTATTAAAGAACACAAACTATGCTCTTTTTGAAAAAAAATATTAGACACTACTTATGTATTTATTATGAGAGACCTTTTAGTATCTTTTGGGTGATTTTTTTTCCCTGCTTGGAAGCCCTAATAAGATTTTTTTTTAAGTGTGCATGTTTTTTAAAAATAGAAACAATCGCAGACCTTTATAAATGGCTATGAAAGTTGTTGGGGATTCTTTTTAAAAAGCCAGGATAGGTCTTTAAATAAATACATAATTAAAAAAATGGCAAGGTCAAGCTACAAGTACAGCACAACAAAACACAACACTACGTAAGTTTCATGAAACTCTGAACAGGTTGAAAAACAAAACACTTTTTAAATTTAGGTAGCATTGTGTTGTTCTGTATTTGTAGCTTGACCTTGCCATTTTTTTATATTATGTATTTATTTAAAGCAGTGGTTCTCAACCTTTTTAATGCCGCGACCCCCAACCGGTCGTAAGTTGAGGACTACCCAACTGGTCGTAACTTGAGGACTACCCAACCTGTCGCAAGTCGAGAACTTTCCCTGCCCGGGAGCGCCGCACATGCGTGGTGCCGCCTCCTGCGCTGGCCGAGGCGTAGCTGGCAAGCGGCAGAGACGGAGCAGGGCGACCACCGGTTGGGCCACCAGCTGGCCTAGCCCAAGGGAGGTAAGGCACCCGCCGGGCCCCACACGCGCCAGCAACCCTCCCTGCGCCCGCTGGCCTCCCACCCCTGGCCTTACATTTTTAGTAGTTGCTCAGCAGGAAGGGGTGGAAACTTCCAGACAGCTCGCCTTCGCTGCAAACAACTTGCAGCACCGTTTGCAGAATGGGACTTTTGGCGGGCTCAGCAGGGCAGAAACAGCCTGGACAATTCCTATTGGCTTTTGAAAAGCCAATAGAATAAAAGGGAGTAGCACAGCTAAGGAAAAGGGGGAAAAAATGGCGGACTGCGTTGTTTGGCGACCCCCGTGAAATGGTCGTTCGACCCCAAATGGGGTCCCGACCCACAGGTTGAGAACCGCTGATTTAAAGGATCTTGCTTACCTGGGGGGTGCAGCTGCTGGTAGGTCGAATTTCATTGGTGAGGGGTGCCATGGAGACAAGCAGTGTGTAGTTTTTGTTCAAAACTCTACTGCAGGTGGCAGGATCCAAGCCAAGCAAGCTTTCGCAGCGTAGTAAATCCAGAGGGAAACCTACATTAACAATGCCAAAGACACTTGGAATACAGAGAGCAAACGAACATATATACATACAAGTGAAAGGGGCAGAGGAAAAGGGGAAGGAAAAATATAGATTTAGATGGTCTCTCTTCCTCGGGATTTAAGTACTTGGTTTTTTTTAAAAGAACACCCCTAGGGAGGTTTGAAATGGGTTAAGGAGATTTCTTGGTGAACAGATTGCAGGTAGTGAAATTTGCCCCATTTTACGACCATTCCTGCTATAATTAAGTGAACCACTGCAGTTGTTAAATTAGTGACAATTGTTAAGTGAATCTGGCTTCCCCATTGAGCTTCTTGTCAGAAGGTCGCACAAGGTGATCACATGATCCCGGGACACTAAAACTGAATGTGAGTCTGTTGGCAAGCATCTGAATTTTGATCATGGGGAAATGCTGCAATGGATATAAGGATGAAAAACGATCGTAAGTCCCTTTTTTTCCAATGCTGTTGTAACTTTGAACGGTCACCAAATGAACTGTTGTAAGTCGAGGACTCCCTGTCTAAATTCTTAGGCCCTTTTTTGCTTTCCCAAAAGTGCTTGAGAAGTTTATTATCATTATTTCTCGTTGTATAAAACATTTTCAATTTCCTTTACAAAAAGAAAGGGGAGGCAGGGTTAAGTATAAAAAGCAACACTTAACAAAAACATCTGTGCTAAAGAAAACACAGCACCCCACCCAAACACACACACACACACACACACACAAAACAACAATATCATAATAGTTCCTATATTAATCCGAACACATTTTGAACAATTAGTTGTTTATGAAGGAAGATGCCAACATATAGTTTTTAGCTCCTATAACAGGATATCTTAACTTTAGCAACTTTAAGATGTTTGGACTTCAATTCCCAGCATGGAATTCTGTGAGTTGAAGTCCACACATCTTAAAAGTTGCTATGGTTTAAAAAAGCTGACCCATAGACTGAGCACTAAACTGCAAGGGAGTAATAACAGTAGTTATTTCTATCAACACAGTATGGTTTGGCTTATTTTCTCTAATAGTAGAGAGGTACCCTCATTGTGGGATAGCCTCACAGAGGGAACAAGACCACAGAATTTCCATTTGAACAACACATTCATGGAATAATAAATGTTGCCAAGAAACAAGTAGAAATTAAAATGGGATTTTTATACCTCCCAATATTTTGAGGAGTTGACTATTATTGCTATTGAAAATCTCATTTTCAGATAGGAATAGACTAATATGCTGTTTTAATAATGGGCTCCATTCATGTATCATAAATTGTTTCGTATTGCTCTGGTACATTTTTTTCCAATAAAATATGGATAACTTGCTGCTCAGTAAATGGCAACAACTTGGGTACACAGTGTTTGGGATTCTTAAATAATTGTCCTGTGATTCAGTTCTCTGCAGATATTCTTTTTAAGGAAAAAATAATATTTTTTAAAATACTCTCTGTGTCCTTGAGGAACACCCATCCTCACCACCAAGGAAAAGGCCAGTGATTTATGCCCTTTTTTTGTCTGGAAAAGTTCAAGTCTATTTTGTCCTACTTTTAAGTTCAAAAATATATAAAGGAAATACTTTTGGCAGGGCAAATTTGAGGAACTTTGAGGAAGTTTGTATGTGGTCTGTAGGTTGGTGTCTTTAGTAATAATTAAAGAAAATCCACACGTCTCTTCTTTTTAAACAGAACATCAGAATTTAGTGGACCAAGTTCCTTGGTTTTCTTAAAGCAAAGAGCCCATCATCTTCTTTGTAATTTAAGAAACTGATAAGACAGTCAAAACTCAAAAATTAAATCCCTAAGACACATTATGTTTCTCGAGAAGCATAAATGAGCTGTGTAAAACCCACTGGGTAATCAACTGGATACTACATAAAAAAGGTTTTTTTAACCCAGTGTTGTGGATACAGCAACAGCTGAAGCCTTGTTTAAGCAATCCTTTAGCCTGAAATAACAATTTGCTATGTTTTTCTCCTTCTTCAATTAATATAAGAAATTTTATTTACCAATGACACTAACTGGAAGTGGGCAGTTGCATCAACTTATTTCTACAAACAGTTTTTAACTGTACCCTTTCCTAGAGTTTTCATTAGATCAGCTAGATCTAGGACGTTATGTATAAAAGAAGAAAAGGGCAAATAAAACAATATCCTTACTAAAAAGAAATTAATTAAACAGACATAAAAAGTATCCAGCCTTTGGGCTCTCATGTGGTGCTTGGTAGACAACTGTCTTGGCATCCTCAATGTTCATGTTCATACTGATTGTTTAAAAGATTATTCTACTTTTTTCAAAGAAAGAAGTCAAGGCCTCAAACCAGCCTCAAACATTCTCTTTAATTCTAGGAAGCCTTTTGGATCTAACACATCCCAAAAAGTAAAGTTAAAAAAAATAAATAAGAGGACTACGGTCCAGGGACTTATTTGCAAATAATCATACCAACAAAAAATGAGAAATAAGCTAAAATGGTACAGACTACAAAAGGGATAGATGGGCAAGTAAGCAACTTTATTAACCCAAAAGGACAGAGAGACCTAATCTAGACTTGGCAGCAAAAAATATGGAACACCAACATTGATAAAAATTGCAAGTGTGAGGTGGATAATGGTGGCTGGCTGAGGAATTCTGGGAGTTGAAGTCCACAAGTCTTAAAGTTGCTAAGTTTGAAAACTCCTGGTTTAGCCTCTAGACCAGTGTTTCTCAACCTTGACAATTTTAAGGCATTTGGACTTCAACTCCCAGAATTCCACAGCCAGCAATGCTGGCTGTGGAATTCTGGGAGTTGAAGTCCACATGCCTTAAAATTGTCAAGGTTGAGAAACACTGCTCTAGACTCCTTATCGTCTGTGTTGCTCTTCTCTGCATTCTTTCCAGGGTCTCAGCCTCTTTTTTTGCACCATGAAAAATCCTAGTTGGGGATTGCAATTTACTCTTAAAAATAAATATAGTTCACAGAATATTTCCACAAACATCTTGCTGCCAGTAGAAATGCTTTCAGATAATATTTGGACAAACCCTAATCTAAACTTTATGAAAGTGTAGATACAGTATCTGGTTGATTTTGTTTCTACGTCACTGTGCTTGAATTCTTTTCTGGCCTTAGATACATTCCACTCCTCCTGCAATTTTAATGCCACACAAAAATTAATCTTTAGAAGAGAAGAACCATAACCAGCAATTTTCTGCTCCCAAATGATATATCACGTATTTGGAACGGAGTTGCCTGACAAGAAAGGAAGCACCAAGCATATAAAATAGCAGCTTTCTATTAAAACAGATGTTTTTCACTGTACCATTACTGGGTTGCTCAACTTGCGAAACCTGAGTCACGAGGTCCTTATTGTGTCTCAGAAACAGGATAGTGTTTCTCAGGGTAAGTGCGTGATCAAAGTATCTTTGAGCTTCACCCTCTCCTGTACTCTGAACCTAAATAAGAGAAGACAAATATGGACTGTCTACACAAATGCGGTTGCCACAGCAAATTGAATTAAAGTATTACACAACATGCCCAACTCAGGGATTATGAATGTCACAGCTGCTTTGACACGTTAAAGAAAAAATAATATCTATTACATTCACAGCTATTATATTCCTACCGTGTTTCCCCGAAAATAGAAAGGAGCTGGTAGGGACCTTGGAGGTCTTCTAGTCCAGCCCCCTGCTCAAGCAGGAGAACCTATACCATCTGAGACAAGTGATTGTCCAGTCTCTTCTTAAAAATCTCCAGTGTTGGAGCACCCAAGATTTCTGGAGGCAAGCTGTTCCACTGGTTAATTGTCCTCACTGTCAGGAAGTTTCTCCTTAATTCCAGGTTGCTTCTCTCTTTGGTCAGTTTCCAACCATTGTTTCTCGTCCTTCCCTCTGGTGCTCTGGTGAACAAAGTGACCCCCTCTTCCTTGTGGCATTCCCTCAAATACTGGAATACTATGTCTCCCCTATTTCTTTTTTTCTTTAGACTAACCAAACCCAACTCCTGCAACCGTTCTTCATATGTTTTAGTCTCCAGGCCTTTGATCATCTTAGTTGCTCCTCTTTGAATTTTTCCCAAACTCTCAACATCTTTTTTGTGATATGGCGACCAAAACTGGCTGCAGTATTCCAGGTGTGGTTTTACTAGGATTTTATAAAGCGGTACTAATACTTCGCATGATCTTTATTCTGTAATGTAATGTAATGTAATATAATAATTAGGTCTTATATTAATTTTTGCTCCAAAAGACACATTAGGTCTTATTTTCTGGTTAGGTCTTATTTTGGGGGAAATACGGTACTAAGATAAAATAAGATTTTATTGTCATTTTTTTTTTACTGTGGGTACAACGGCACACATCAAAAATGAAATTTAGATGCCTGCTCTCAAAGTGAAACACATACATGTCACACACCTAAACATACTATATACAACACATGTATAGACCCACACCCTTACATATACACAACAAATAAATATTAAATCCTGTCCATCTTGAATATATAACGGAAGGAGGAAGCTTGAGAGTTCACAAGGTTAATGCCGCATGGAATGAAACTACGGCTGAATATAGGCATACATCTATCTGGCTGACAATCTAAACTGGGGCTTATTTTTGGGGTGGGGCTTATATTATGAGTGTCCTGAAATATCATGCTCAGGCTTGTCTTATTTTCAGGGAAACATGGTAGTACTAGGGTAACCTGTACCATATGAAAATGGAAGGCAAAATTCAGTACTTAATGCTGCTAGATCCATTTTTATAGGTTAGCTTTAGGTGCATATAAATATATTTATGCTGCAACAGTTGCGTGAAAAACGGTCATAAGTCACTTTTTTCAGCGCTGTTGTAACTTTAAACCAGTGGTTCTCAACCTTTTTAATGCCGCGACCCCCAACCGGTCATAAGTCGAGGACTACTCAACCGGTTGTAAGTCGAGGACTACTCAACTGGTGCAGCACCATTTGCAGAATGGGACTTTTGGCGGGCTCAGCAGGGCAGAGACAGCCTGGACAATTCCTATTGGCTTTTGAAAGCAATAGAATTAGACTCTATTCAAGAGAGTCTATTCTATTGGCTTTCAAAAGCCAATAGAATAAAAGGGAGTAGCACAGCTAAGGAAAAGGGGAAAAAAATGGCGGATTGCGTTGTTTGGCGACCCCCGTGAAATGGTCGTTCGACCCCAAATGGGGTCCCGACCCACAGGTTGAGAACCACTGCTTTAAACAGTCATTAAATAAATGATTGTAAGTCAAGGACTATATTTAACGAGCAAAGCTTCTTCGTATTTTTTCCTAGCAATTCAATTATCAAGAGTTTCATTTATGATTGATATAAAAAGAGCCATATCATGAAAGTAAATGGGGGTGTATGAGTGGGATAGGGTGGAGGGAGAAGAGGGGCAATGTTGTTCCTCCAGGCCTGCAAACTGGATCCAGCACCTCAAACAGCTTTCTATAATCTTAGAAACTTTCCCAACGTTTTGCTTTTGTCCAGCAGGGAAAGAAACAAAGATCATGGTATGAGCTTTGGATTTTGAAGAATGGCATATATGCTGTAACTAGAAAGCCTTTAATGCAAGACCGTAGTCCTGTAACATTCTGATTACTGCCACAAGAATTATGCTGCGTAAAACAGGGGTCAGTTGTTTTTACCTTTTCAAGTTCTACCAGAAAACTGTCCAGTGACTCATCTGACAGTTTTCCTACTTCGAACATGGTGACGGCATGACTTTTCAAATTCTGCAAGACAAAATACATTGCTACTAATTTTCAGATATAATTCAAGATTAAAAAGCGCTGCGAAAAAGAACGTATATAAAAAACGCCTCTTGAATGTCTTTTGTGAAAATCAGGGCTTTAAAACAGACTTTTACCCATGATTCCATTTAAAAATAAAAATAATCCAAGAACATTTTAGTCTGTTGAGTTCACTCAGATGAGCACGCCAACTTACCGGTGAAAGATTCCCCATCATTAAAAAGGCAGTCAGAGTTGAATCAAAGAGGAATGCTATCCTCTTCGTGTGTACGGTAGACAGGCTTAAGCTGTTCACGCTGGCTGTGTCACCTTGGGAAGCAAAACAAAATCAAACTGGTCAAAATGGAATTCTACTAATCAGAATTGCCTATCCTACTAATGGACTCGCCACCTAGTTGGGATGGGGTCAAACAGTGTGACCGACAGCTTGCAAAACTGAGCGAGCCACCCTCTTCTGCCCTCACCCACCTGCCATTTGGATATGCTCTAAATCAGCTGATGTGCTATGATGTCACTGTAAGGTTTGTATTATTCTTGCGATTAAAGTCTGAAATATCACAGATATCACTCAATTTACAACCATTCACTCAGTGACTGTCTGAAGTTGCAAAGGCAGTGGAAAGTGACTTATGATTGGTCCTCATACTTAAGACTATTACAGCAACCCCATGGTCATGTGTTCAAAATACAGGCACATGGGCAACATTTGAAGCCTCCTGGTGGGGTCACGTGAGCTTCATCTGTGAGCTTCTCAGCCAGCTTCTGACAAGCAAAGCCTTAATAACAGCTCAACAACCATGTGTTTCACTTAACGTCTTCAGTGATTCAGTTAACAACCATGGCAAAAAGGTCATAGACCTCAACTCACTTAACAGCCCTCTTGCTTAGTGATGGAAATTCTGGTCCCAACTGTGGTCATAACTTGAGGACGACCTGTAATAATGCTTCAGCACCAAACATGCTGCTGAATTAAGGCCTTAAGTATCTCAGCATATCTAACAGCTATTGGCTCAGGTGCTCTGAAATACAAACAGGCTGCGAAAAATATCAAGGCAAGAAATTTAATTGATAGGAAATCTTGAGTTTCACAATCTTGGTATCTGTGAGCAATTCTAACGATATTACGCAGTAGAGAAACTACACTAAGTGTTATTTTGTTTGGGCAGGATGCCTTGAATAACCTAACAAACTCCCACAGAAACCACATAAAAATTTCCTTCGGCTTCCAGCCGGAGATGAGACAAGACACACCCTTCCTACAGAGTTCTACAAATGTAGTGTAGTCTAGCCTGAGATAAGGATGTAGTCTTCACCTTAAAAGAATACAAGGAGATTCATCCACAAAATATAATCCATTGCTGATTTTTTCCTCTCTCAATTGGTGGCTCCCCCTTCACTGCAAGTGGGCATGTTAGGTTTTTCCATGTTTAATGCTTCCTGCATGCAGAGACTAGCACGTTTGAAACAAATCCTTGCCAACTCCTGAATCGGTACATGAGAGGCACTGGATGGTACGAACTGCAACTAACAGTCAGCACCTAACTGCTCACCTTGATCATCTTGACTGTTGGTATCTGTATCGGTGGCAGAAGAGCCAGCCTCTTGTACAGGACTCCTGCTTTCCCCACCGTCCCAGGATAACAGCATCTTCTGTGGGTCCAACATTGTCCTAACAAGGGGAAAACGTGTCATGGGAAGAGTTTCATAGGGTCGGATCAAAAGACTACCTAATCTGCAGTCTTGTAAATCAAGCATCTGCCTCCTGAGGAGTCTACAGACAGGATCTGAGGACAACAGATCCCTCCCACTACGGTGCCCTAGCAACTGATCTGAATATCTGAGGCTGTGACACTGGGTGGAGCGGTCATCTCAAAATAGCATACCATTCTTGAAGTCCATAGGCTCTCAAGCAAAGATTTGAGTTACATTTTTAGGCTTTACAGTCCAACATTCACTACTCAAGCTTCCGGCTTACCATCACTGAACCCAGATTAAATTAGAATTCTCAGGGAATTGGCTTTAATCAGTGAAAAAGAAACCTTGATTTATTTTGTGAAGTGACTCTGACTCCTGTATTGTAACATGAATTTGGAAATGGAAAGATTTAAAGGTGCCGTTTCTTTGTGATAATTAAGTGGCAACATTTGTAGCTGTGTGTTTAGAAAGTTTAATGAGGCTCCACTGAATTCAAAGGCTTTTTATTCATAGATGTGAGTAGGATTAGACCCTGCACTGTATTGAAATTGCACTTGCTAATCAGCAGAGAGAACTTTACTAGGAGTTTGCAAAGGTCACAGGCCCCTTAAAAAAGAAAACCCTTTTATATGCCCAAGGGACAAAATTTGATGCTGCTGCAATGCAATCCATGAGGGCCTGTGATATTTTCCTTGCTATGTTTTACCATAAAATTGCAGTGTGTTAGCCAAGTTTTTCTTTAAAGGGGCAGTTCCTTATTTTTCACATTACCCAACATTTCATTAGATTCTTGATATTAGGTCTTGGACAACTAGCACGAGAATATAGGTAGTCTTCTACTTATGACCACAACTGAGCTCAAAACTTCCGTTGCTAAGCGGGGCAGTTCTTAAGTGAATGTTGGCCCATTTTACGTCTTTTCTTGCCAGAGTTGGTAAGTGAATCACTGCAGTTGTTAACTTAGTAACACGGCTGTTAAGTGAAATGGGCTTCCCCATTGACTTTGCTAGTCAGAAGGCAGCAAAAGGGGGTCACGTGACACCGCGACACTGCAGCTGTCATAAATGTGAATCAGTTGCCAAGCATCTGAATTCTGATCACCTGACGATGGGGGTATTGCAACGGTTGTTAAGTGTGAAAACGGTCATAAGTCACTTTCAGTGTCATTGTAACTTTGAACGGAAGCTAGAAGAGCGGTTGTAAGTCGAGGACTACTTGTATTTGAATTGAGAGCATTTAAAAAAAAAAAAACTCAGATAGAAGTATTTGCCACAAAAGACAAGATTGGCTCCCTGCTATGTTCCTTCTGCAGGCAGGCACCAATATTTTAATTCAGGCAAGGGGGCCTTGGATGGCTCGCTGGGTTTTCAGTTGATAAAGTGGCAAAGAGGGAGAGAAAGAAAGAGAGAGATGCCATATTGGGTATTTGTTGCTTAGCACAGGCTTTTTAACCTTTTCACCCATTGTACCAGTTTTAGGATATGGCAATATCCGAGTACCACCAGTCGCCTAGCAAGGTGTCAAAAACTTGATGACAAAAGAAAAATGGCACTGAAAAAAGTGCCCCCCAAGCCACAGCTGAGCAAGGCATCTGCCTGCCCACCCGGCGGCGCTCTTCCTCCTGTCCGAGGTTTTCATTGTTGTGAGCATTTCTGTTGAGGATTGGCAGCAGAAGTGGGGTGGTTGCAGCAGGTTTTGGTCACTTCACATGACCTTGGGACACTGTGACTGTCATAAATATGAATCAGTTGCCAAGCATCTGAATGTAAATCACAAGACCTGGAGATGCTGCAACATTCCAGCTTCTGCTGAGCCCAGTGCTTCTTCTGGGCTAAGCAGAAGCACCAAGATCAGTGTTGCTTTCCAGCTGAGTGGTGCTTCTTCAGGGTTCAGCAGAAGCACCATTATCAGCGCCGAGCTCCAGCTGGAGACTGGCGCTGATCTTGGCACTTCCATTGAGCCCTGACAGTCCCGAAGAAGCGTCGATCAGCTGGAAAGCGGCACTGATCCTGGCGCTTCTGCTGAGCCCTGACAACCCTGCAGCTCCAGCCATCTCTCGCTCAGGCTTGTGCGGTGCTGCCACCGGTTCAGCTCATTCCCCTCCCCCGTTACTTTTCTAGGATGGTCGCGTACCACCTGCAAGGTGCCAATGTACCACGGGTGGTACCCGTACCACTGGTGGAAAAGCCCTGGCTTAGCACATGCCGTAATTATACTTCAATGGCATTACTACTTTTATCAGCTAGTTTGTGGGCTGCCTTGAACATCATCTACTGATCTGTTGGTGGAAAAGCAAAATGTCAGTCCACCTTTTAGAAATACGTTGATTCCAAAAAGTACAATAGTTTTTAGAAGAATATTTTAAAAATACATTGATTCCAAAAAGTACAACAGTTTTTGGAAAAATGTAAAGGTATCTCACCTGACTGCAATTTAAGGCAACTGTGTCCTTTTCTGGGATCACAGCCAGGGGATCCTGTGCAATCCAGGGGAAAGATATAACTAATTTTACAAGTTGGAAATGAGAGCTACTTTTCTATCCCCAGGTTTCCTGAAGCAGCTTTTTGCAACACATTTATGTAATCTCATATACATAATCCTCTATGCTGGTGTTTCTCAACCTTAGCAACTTTAAGACACCTGGACTTCACCTCCTAGAATTCTCCTGCCATGCTGGGCTGGAGAATTCTGGGATTTGAAGTCCAGATGTTTTAAATTTGCCAAGTTAAGAAGCTTTGCTCTACGCATATTACTATTATCTACTATGATTCTTCAGGACAGCATTTGGATAAATGCTGAAATAAATACAGAGTAAAACTGAGGTAGGAAGCTGAGGAAATTGTACTTTCAGTAGAAAATTGTACTTTAATACTTACTTTAGCCTGTTTATTGAGGGAACGTTCCGCCATGATGAATGAAGATTATCCAGGTTTATTACTTGACCCTTTTTATGGGCAAACCCTAGCCGGCAATACATGGAAACAGCATTCTGAAAAAAAAAAATTCTTTTAATCAGCATGCTGTATTTCTGTTTAATAATTTTGAGAAAGAGAAATAGAGAAGTTGAGCAACAGAACACTTAATCTTTTCTCTTATACCATAAAATGGAATTGAAGCCTACCTTCACAAGCGACAAATCAATCTCTAGGACATTTGCTAGCTGAAAATATATAAAATAAGTAAGGATTATTGATAATTGTGTTCATTTACATTAGCTCCGTTAAAAATGTCACACTTAGTGCCTACCATATAAAAGAGCCAATGACTGAATTATACAGTGTTTTCTTGGAATATTTAACAACATTTCATCATGGTGAAATAAAAGCAACCAATGAACTCATCGGCCTGGTCAACTGCTTAGTGTTCTAATACTAATTGTAAATACATTTCAAGTGCTTAGCAGACTCAGATATCAATACACTCCACAATGATAAATCTGTATCACCTTATGGAAAATGCATTCTTATACTATTTCACAATCTTAGCAGCTTTTGTGCATTTGGAACACAGCCACAGTTTAGCAGCACAATATATACTTCGGAATCTAAAGCTCCTTGGCCTAAAGTTTGACTGATAATCTGATCCAGCGTAAATCAGCTTTATTTGTTAATATGAAGGCAGATCTCAGATGAGAAAGTTGAAGTATTTTCAGCGCTACAATACATTTCACAGTCATTTCAAGGATTTATTACGGGAGTTAATAATGCTTTCTATTGGAAAATGTTTTCCATTAGTACAAAAGGGGGGGGGGGAGGGAGAAGCAAATTCTTCTGGTTATTTTTCCAATTTAGCACAGCAACCTTACATTATCAGCTCTGTTAACAGATTGAACGGGAGGTGATCGTGATGGCAGGAGGCTGAGGAATGGCTCCTCATGGGAATGGTGAGACAAAATGGCTGAGACCTGTCCTTTCTTCCAACCTTCAATATTCATCCCCAAGCAAGGTCATTACCCCCTTGGTGGTCTTAGGATTCAGCTGCTGTTAGGTCAGTGTGTCCTGTCCTCATCCATGATCTGACGATAGATGGGGCAGACAAGCTGGAGTTTATAAACCAGGCCTGGGTAAGCCTGGAAGGTGAAGCTCCCTTCTCAGGAATATGCTCACTTGGCTTTGGGGTTTGGCACTGTACAACCAGGGGGAGGGGGAGAAGGCAGACAGCCAGTTGGCAATCACGAGACCTTAATGGCTTTTACAGGCTCAGTTCAGTAGATAACCTTGCATGAGCTCCTCTAGTTGAAACTGAGCTCTGTGTTGTAGTCGAGCGACTATTCAAAGTGACAGTGGCACTGAAACAAGTGACTTACAACCAGTCCTTGCACTTACAGCTGTCACAGAATCCCCACTACCTGTAAATCGTGATTAGGGTCTGACCAGATGATCCTGTCAAGGTCTTGTTCCGAGTGGGAGCCAGGAAGTGGTCCTCTTCTGTCATAACCTGCCTGCCCCCTGGAACGACACCTTCCCTGGAGATCCATTTCCCCCCCCCCCCGAACCTTATATAAATAAGCTCTTAAAATCTGGCTCTCTCCCCAGGCCTCGGACTAGACCAGGGGTAGGCAACCTTGGCTCTTTTATGACTCGTGGACTTCAACTCCCAGAATTCCTGAGCCAGCATGGCTCAGTATGGAAACCTCTCCATTTCTCCTCAGCATGACTGGCTCAGGAATTCTGGGAGTTGAAGTCCACGAGTCATAAAAGAGCCAAGGTTGCCTATCCCTGGACTAGACTTAGTAGCAGGTCCCTTTGGGGATGACTGAGTCATAAGATGTTATTTTTCCAGAGGCTCGTTTTCTGTATTGTTTGTTTTCAAAGTTTTGTATTTTTCACTGTCAATTAAAAAAAAAAAAGTTGAATCTTGGGAAAGTTGTGTATTGTTGCTCCTGTTCTGTGTCTTTGTTGGAAAACCTTCCTGAATTATGAACTCAGACTGTATTTTGACATCTCTCTTTGCAAACTGTGAGATTCATTAAGTTGATGTTTTGTTTGGTTTGTTATCTTTATGGCCTTGAGGACATTCTTATACTAATCAGGCTGTATTGAAACTGCCTTCAGCCAGAGTCGTCTGGAAGGGGTGTGCGTGTGTGTGTGTGTGTGTGTGTGTGTTTAGGTTGGAAGCTTGCCAGCTAATGTGGGGGCATTTGGAGGAAATTTGCAACCATTAAAGAACTGTTTACATTGCCAGCTGTCTGCATTGCCTTTGTGCTGTGCCCTGGGTCATCACACCTACTAAGGACTAAAGAAGGATGATTGCAGAGCTGATAGTAGTTGCCAATCAACTACACCAACCAATTGTTTGTTTGTTTATTTATATTTTTACAATTTATATTTATACAACTGCTCATTTCATCCATGGGACTCTGGGTGGCTACAGGAATTAAAATACAATGCAATACAAATTAAAGAAAAATCAAATAAAATATATATATAAATAAAAGCTTCTGAGCAGGTCAGGTGCTGATTTATAGCCTCAGAGTAGTATTTAAATAATGACTTACCTCTGCAACATTTGTGTGCTCATCTATGGAGACAAATATCTTGTACAGCAGAGTTTCAAAATAATCTCCCTGAACTCTGTTCATCACAAATCCTTCAAGTGGAGGCACTGAAAAGAAAAGCTATGTTTTTAAGGATATTGTTAAGTATAAAAAGAAGTGCCATTTATCAAAGTAAGAATATACAATAGAATTCTTGCTTCTCTCTTTCAGAAAGGACAGAGACTTTCATAAGCGAATGAGATACAGTCACAGACTTAACACTTATTTTTCTACTTGTAACTTTACCAAATACAGGAGGTCCTTGACTTACAACCAAAATGAAGCCCAACATTTCTGTTGCTAAGCGAGGCAGTTATTCAGTGAGTTTTGCCCCATTTTACGACCTTTCTTGCCACAGTGGTGCTGAAGTGAATCATTACACTTGATAAGCTATTAACACGGTTGTAAAGTAAATCTGGCTTCTCTATTGACTTTGTTTGTCAGAAGGTCGCAAAAGGTGATTATGTGACCCCCAAGACATTGCAACCATGGGGATGTTCGCCATGGTGGCTAAGTGTGAAAAACTATCATAATTCACTTTTTTTCAGTGCTATTATAACTACGAAAGGTCATTAAGCGAATGGCTGTAACCTGAGGACTACCTGTATCAAATGCGTAAATGGGACATCTTCATCACGCACACATACTGTAGGCTCTTCAACATTAAAATTTTCATGTAAGATTCCTGTACAACAGGGCTCTTCAAATTTGGCCCTTTTATGACTTGTGGACTTCAACTCCCAGAATTCCTCAGCCAGCATGCCACAAGTCATAAAAGGGCCACGTTTGAAGAGCCCTGCTGTACAGTTATTGGCCTTGGACTTTATAGGTCTTTTATTACTGCTGTTAAAATTGATAATGAAGCAAAAGCATGTGCTCACATTTGTTTCTTTAGATTACAAATAGGCCACGGAGGGATATATATGGTGATGGGTAATAAAATAAGATATGGTTGGAGCAAGCATTATTTCCTCCTTCTCTTCGGTCTATGACTTAGGATCAGTCAACAAAGCTAAATTATGGAATATACAGCCATATCAAAGTAAGTCTTTCGGCACACAATGAAACCGAGATCTGGAATTCAGCATCATTATGTCATTAAACTATTCAGTCAATTGTCCATAGTAGTGGGTCTCCAACCCCTGGGCTGTGGCCCGTTTGGAACCCAGCTGCACATGTGGTGGGGGTCCGTGCTTGTGTGCGCAGCCCCACTTGCACAAGCAGCAGGTGATCACTCTCGCACGGTCAGCTCCATTTGTGTGAGTAGGTGTGTGTGCCTGCCTCTTATACAAATGGAGCTGCATGCGCGAGCACACTCGCCCACTTCTTGCGCGGAACCATCCCCTCTCCCCCACCACCACCACCGCCAGTCCGCAAAGCCAGAAAGGATGGAGGCTGCTGGTCTATAGAGTTTCTCAGTCATCCAGGTTATAATTGTCCCAAAGGAGTTTTTTAAAAGGCAACTGGGCTTCCTTTGTTTTTCCTTGAAGACGTGTCGCTTCTCATGCAAGAAACTTCTTCAGTTCTGACAGCTCAGTTCTCCAGTAAGAACTGAAAAAGCTTCTTGGATGAGAAGCGAATAGTCTTTAAGGAAAAACAAAGAAAGTCCAGTCGCCTTTTGAAAAAGCTCCTTTGGGATATTAAGTCAGTTAAACTATTACATGTTTAATTGTATCAGTATACTGAACAGGTTTCTTTTAAAAACAGTTATACACACCTGCTATGCAACTGTCATCGGATATTGGTACATCAAGGTAGATAAACCCCTTGTTATATAAGCCTATGGATACAAAAAAATAACCCCATTATCGTAACAGATTCTCATGTAGTGTCTTCAGTCTGTTGTGCTGAGAAACAAAGAAAGTGAGATTTCAGAAAATGGTACATGGGATACTGAGAGTTATGTTCACATTTTTCTCTAATTCAAATTAAATCCAGTTGCTCCTTTGAAAATTAATCCAAATTACTGCATGCATGGCACAGCATTGCATAGAGATGCTATTAAGAAGGATACATCTGTGGCACAGATCTGAGAGACCCAAAACTCATTCTCTAAAGCAGTGTCCTCATTCTTGGCAACTTTAAGATGTCTGTTTTTTAAGACATCTTAAAGTTAACTTTAAGAATTCTTTGATTTGAAATCCAAACATCTTAAAGTTGCTAAGGTTGAGAAACACAGCTCTAAAGTATCATTCTTTAACATGATTCTTTCTTCAAGATTGAAATTAATAGACTAGGAAACATGTACACACACACACACACACACACACACACACACACACACACACGTTGCTTTTTTGATGAGAGATTTCCTTTGAACATATTCAAATGAAAGTTCCAAAGCAAAAATGGCTAGAAAGTTATAACTGCAACTTTATCCCTATGCATATTTGCTTAAAACATGCTTCATCAAAATCCAAACATGAACATATCTGAACAAGAATTAAATGTACATTTCATAACTGTACAAAGAGCTTGGAAAAATACAAACATTTTAGCTGAAAAAGTATCTGCAATAAAACCCTGCTGTTTTACAAAACCCCTGAGAGGGGTTATGTCCATTATTTCTAAATGCCTGTTAAATTGTCAGTTATGTTATTTGCAGCAATTTGTTATGTTATGTTCATTTGCATAATTATCTCATTTGGAGTTAATTATATCATTATGCCAATTGCTAGGAATGATGTGAAATTAATATAAATTTAATTTCCTTCAGGAGGATGCCTCGACAGAAATCTGGTTAACTGCATTCAAAATCCACTGAACTGATTTTGTTAAATTGTGGTTTCACTGTTTATCAATAGTCACACATATTTGTGCTAAACTCTCAAGTGTTATACAAATAATTTTGTTGGTTCTGTGTGGTACTCAAATATTTCAGACAGATTAAAATTTGCAAGTAAATTCCAGCAGCATGATTCAGATGATTGAGACTCTTATTCCATGAGCTGGAAGAGTTTAAATTATTAAGGCTATTCGCAAATATAACCCAGCAAAACTATTTTCCAAATTGAGGGGAAATCCCAAATACCTGATTCAGCATTAGGATCATCTGTTCTAATAAAGATACAGAATAACAGAGTTGGAAGGGACCTCAGAGGTCTTCTAGTCCAACCCCTGCTCAACTGGTTGCCCAATCTGTTCTTAAAAACCTTCAGTGTTGGAGCACCCCACAATTTCTAGAGGCAAGTTGTTCTACTGATTAATTGTTCTCACTGTCAGGAAATTTCTCCTTAGTTCTAGGTTGCTTCTCTCCTTGAATAGTTTCCATCCATTGCTTCTTGTTGGCATTCAGGTGCTTTGGAGAATAGTTTGACTCCCTCTTCTTTGTGGCAGCCCCTGAGATATTGCAACATTGCTGTCCTATCCCCCCTCGTTCTTCTCTTCATTAAACTAGACATACCCAATTCTAGCAACTGTTCTTTATATGTTTTAGCCTCCAGTCCCCTAATCATCTTTGCTGATCTTCTCTGCACTCTTTCTAGAGCAGTGTTTCTCAACCTTGACAATTTTAAGGCATGTGGACTTCAACTCCCAGAATTCCACAGCCAGCAATGCTGGCTGTGGAATTCTGGGAGTTGAAGTCCACATGCCTTAAAATTGTCAAGGTTGAGAAACACTGCTCTAGAATCTCAACATCTTTTTTACATCGTGGCGACCAAAACTGGATGCAGTATTCCAAGTGTGGCCTTACCAAGGCATTGTAAAGTGGTATTAATACTTCACGTGATCTTGATAAAAAAGGAAAACTCATACAGAGAAAGGCAAATGCCCAAATTATTCTCTACTCATTGATTTTATCTAACATGGGAGTTTTCCAATCTTTTAACTTAAATCTGTAGCAAAAACAATATGCAAGAATTACTCTTGTTTGGAAGAAAAAAAAAAACCACATAACTCACTGTGAACAACATTGTAGTCTAAGACTCCAGCAAGCTGAGGACCTGAATCAATGATTTTATCAACTGCAGATTTTTCGCAGGGAATGCATATCTAATGAGAAAAGTGTGTATTAAATAATGCATGCATAAGGTGTTAAAATTATTTGATGCAGAGTGGGAAACGAAGAACACAATCTATGCCTATGCTGAGAACCCACTGTTGGATTGAATGCTAGAATAAATTTTTCACTAGAAAAAACTATCATGTTAATTCAGGATCACTTAATGAAATTGTACTTTGTAGGAAGGTATAGATAGATAAAAGATTCTTTTTCAAACACTACACAATTAGTTTATGAAATTAAACACAAGCCACAGCTTATTACTGCTGTAATTTTCAAGCAACTTTATCACATATAATTCACCAAAAGAAAAGTTGCTGATCGTAACAGCCCATGTTTTTACATTCATGGCCCGGAAGTGGAGATAAACCCTTTAGCAGTCCACCTGCAAAGCCTAAATCTAACTGAACTGCAAAAAATATTTTATTTATACCTTAATATCATCCTCTGTGATATAACCGGCTTGTACCACCCACCAAGCTTCAATGGCAATTTCTACTGGTTTCATGGGTAGCAGGTCACGGGCAGTTTTCCTTCTAAAAAATTTCTGAAATGATTTAAGAAGAAATTATGTTTTCAAATGCAGAACACTCAAATCGTTAAGCATACTATCCCTTCCCTGATAAGATTGTCCTTATCATTCAGCCTTGTTTCTGACTGGGGAATTCTGGGTATTGAAGTCCACAAGTCTTAAAGTTGCAAAGTTTGGAGACCTCTGGTGTAGACTGAAAGTGAGCAACTGTAGTAGGTTCTGGTTCGTATTTCAGTTTCACCCACATAAATCTTAAGTTCTTTTTAACTGAAACTGATGCATCCGTCTGAGAAAAAGTGTTTACCTTTTTCATAAGCCAAAGACAATGATAATACATAGGGAGAGGCCATTTACCAATCATAGGTCTACAGAACCTGCAAAGTAAGCCTTGCATTGGGATACCCCCAAATTCACTGACCCCTTTGTGAAGTTTTAGATTGGTCATCGGCTCCCAGACATTCTCTGAAAATAATTTATTAAACACTGCTTTAATTATTAATGATGATAATACAAACCTTTATAATCCCTTCAACCCTTGAAGCTGATCCATGCTGGAGGACCCTGTCTTTGTTGGTCACGTTAAATGCCCTTTTCTCCTTACTCTACTGCAGTGGTTCTCAACCTTTTTAATGCCGCGACCCCCAACCGGTCGTAAGTCGAGGACTACTCAACCGGTCGTAAGTTGAGGACTACTCAACTGGTGCAGCACCGTTTGCAGAATGGGACTTTTGACGGGCTCAGCAGGGCAGAGAGAGCCTGGACAATTCCTATTGGCTTTTAAAAGCCAATAGAATTAGACTCTGTTCAAGAGAGTCTATTCTATTGGCTTTCAAAAGCCAATAGAATAAAAGGGAGTAACACAGCTAAAGAAAAGGGGGGGGAAATGGTGGACTGTGTTGTTTGGCGACCCCCGTGAAATGGTCGTTCGACCCCAAATGGGGTCCCGACCCACAGGTTGAGAACCACTGCTCTACTGTATCATACATGGGACTTGCTATCATCATCGTTAGAGAGCTCTTCTTAGCCAACATTGAAATAATTTTATTAGCTGCCAATTCATTTTAGGATGTACAAGTAATCCTCAAGTTAGAACTGTTCATTTAATGACCGTTTGAAGTTACGACGTCACTGAAGAAAGTGACCCATGACGGTTTTTCACACTTACAAGTGTTGTAGCCTCTTCATGGTCAAGTGATCAAAATTCAGACGCTTGGCAACTGACTCATATTTATGACAGTTGCAGTGTCCCGGGGTTATGTGATCTTTTTTTGTGACCTTCCAACAAGCAAAGTCAATGGGGAAGCCCAGTTCACTTAACAACCGCGTTCCTAACTTAACAGTTGCAGTGATTCATTTCACTGTGGCAAGAGAGGTTGTAAACTGGGGCAAAACTCACTTAACAACCATCTCAGTTGCCAACAGAAATTTTGGGCTCAGTTGTGGTCATAACTCAAAGACTGCCCATAGCTGAAAAATGCAGAGGTTTACATTCAAAGCCGTAAGTGAAAGAAAGAAAGCTTTCCACATGCTGAGACTTATCAGAAGCCCTTTCCAGGGAAACTGAGCAAGCAATAACTGGGAGGGTTTTTTCCTTTTTCTTTTGATGGCTTCAGAAATCTCTCTAAAGCAAGGCATTCATTTCATTTTCCAAGCTGTCTCGGAAGGTGGAGATCGTTTTGATTTCCCATAATTTTAAAGATTTTCAGCCGAATTGAATTCGCCTTCCTGTTGGAGCGCTTTCATTTCTGGGAATGTGATTCAGTCATACATTTATAATATTGTATGACCAGTGCTATAGCGTTCTTTTTATTTTCAGCGTATTCTGTTGAAGGGCAGGGTATACTTTTTAATCAATAACTATATATCAGTACTGTGCAAAAGGATGGCAGGATATTTACTGCCATATTTACTTTCCCTCCAGAAACTGAGGAAAAGTAAGACCAAAAAAAAAATGACCCTTGTAACTTGGCAAAGGCTACAGATGACCGGATGCAAACAGTGGCAAGCCAATATTTCATAAACTGCCAACTGTAACCTGCCAAAACAAACTGTCCTTGATGGCAGAGCCTCATAACTCACCAAGTCAAAGAACTGGAAATCTGCAAGCTTTTTTTTTAGGTTGCAAAAAAAGCCGGCTAGGCACAGTATGGGCGCTCAAAAGTATGAACATACTTGTTTTAATATCAACCTCTAAACAAGAGGTCAATAGTAGGTCAAATGGAGAAAACAGAATACATACTTTTGATGACCTACATTGGTTCATCAGATCAATATACTGGTTTCTTCCTATGCCAAGAAGCCTTAAGCCTGGGGAAAAAAAAGAGAAATCACTTAAAAACAGAATTATATTTGGAAACTTATTTTGAGAGAAAATATTACTAATATGCAGCATTGCTGCCATTTTTTTTGCTCAGTAACAAAAAAGGTACCCTTAAATGGGCAAAAATAGTAAATTTATCTGAACAGTTTCATTTGTCATTGAATAACATTCAGTTGAAGATAGTCATTATATTCTGGTTGGCTGAAAACGAGCATTTTGTCTGGAATTATCATGCATTTTTAGCATGTAATCTAAACATCAGTTAAGTTCCTCCTTGATTCAAAAGTTATATAAGAACTTTATCTGAAAGACATCTATGTTTGAAAGCAGTCACTACTGAGTTGGAACAAAGAAGGCCTTCTTAATTATCCTACAACTGAAAGATTTCAAACAAGATATATATGTAGCAGCTTTTATCCAAGATAAGCACTATTTTAAAAGCTTGTCCTGGAATTCTGAGCTTTTAGTCCAAGTTCCATATTTGTGCATTGGAAAGGAGAATGGGTATATCTGTAAAAACATTTATTACAAGTTATAGCAATCTAAATAGAATATTAAATAATCAGAAAACTAAACAAAGACAGAAACATTACTCAGAGTAATTGCTTTAATGCTCTGTTAACAGTTAACTCTGTTAAGAGCTATGTTATGGACTGCAAAATGACTACACTAGAACAACCTAAATAATCTAAATATAATTATTATGGCTTACAGCTGAGAAAATAAACAACTGTTTAGCAGTTCTGTGATATGCAGAACATTTATTTTGTTAACTTTCTCGATGTTATTCTCTTATCACTATCTCTTTTGTTCTGTTTTCAGATGACAGATTTACTCTCTTAAACAAGTGTTACAATTTCAAAAAAAAAAAAAAAAAAAAAAGAAGGAACTATCAGGCAGCTGGGCTTTGGAAACCAGCAAATTCTTTTGAAAAAAAAAAAGGCATTTATTTAACCCATGTAAACATAATGTAAATTTATACTTACAGTCTGCAGCGGTAAAATTAGGCAATGAATCATAACTTTTTTCACTGTTCATTATGTCCTTTATGGAAAGAAAAAAAAAATGCAAGGTCAGTTTCAATGACTGTACTTTTTAAGCTTCATAGCTGTATACTGATGCTGCATCAGTACGTACTGCAAATCCTAAGTCTTATATTAAACCAGGGGTCTTCAAACTTGGCCCTTTTATGACTTGTGGACTTCAACTCCCAGAATTCCCCAGCCAGCGATGACTGTCATGATGTATGGCCATAATGGATAGGCTCCATTATGATCGTATGCTGAGGACTACCTGTACTTATGCAGCTCAAGGGGTATAATGTTCCCCAATGTGTAGCAGTAATCTAAATAAAAGCGAACACTAGACATGTGTTTCCAGTAAACATTACTTTGCAATAGAAGGAAACAGTCTATTTCTTTTCAAGTACTTCTCTTGGCTTACCTCCATTATTCCTGTGTAATATGAAAAAGGTGTTATCCTCAAGCCCTTCACCATGATATCGGACAAATGGTAGGGATACAACATAAGATGATCTCTGCTATATTTTAATAGATCCTCGTAGTATTTGCGTTCATCTTTCTTAATGTGCTTAACTGGGGAAGAAATGAAATGTTAGAGCAGTCTTCTTAATTTAGTTAATAGTGTAATCCCTTTGGGGGTATAAAGACGTCAATGCAAGATGGCTTACTTGCACACAAATCTGAACAATGCTCTATCTATCCACATAAGTAAGAAAGTCAAAACAAGACAGAATGACTGTTATACTTAAACCTGTGGCCCAGTGGGAGAAAAATTATATTCTTAATTTATTATTAAATTATTTATTTATATTTCATCCATATGAACTGCCCATCTCTCTCAAAGACTCTTAATACCCTATCTCTCTGTCTATTGCAATATTCAAGATTATTTTCCATAATGCTAAAAATGCAGAGTGTAAGACGTAACAATAATGTGGAGAGAATTAAGATCAAAACCGGAATTAAATTCCATAATTTAAATACTTAAACCATTAAAATGAAACTATTGTGCCATACAATAGTTACTATAACTCAGAATTCTTCTATGTTTGTGCTGGCCAAGGATGATGAGAACCAAAATCCTCGACACCCAGAGGAAGCCAGCAACATCTTTGCTCAGAATTGAATTTTTATATGGGTTTTGATGTATACAATGACATGGGGAACACAATTATCTAAGATGTGTCCGTCATAGGTGCAAAATGGTTTGAAGTTTTTAGATTACTGGCAGAGAGATGTGACTTTTCTTTCACCTATAAATAATCAATATAGAATTAACCAAAAAGTCTTGGTAAATAATTTTTTGCTAATACTCAGATACTAGCATCTGGTGGAATGCAGAATTAATTAAGAAAGAAGACCAATCCAAGGAATTCAATGAATATCACTTTTATCTTAAAAACTTCCAGAGTATTTATTTAAAGTATGTGTCTCATCCATTTTGCTTAGATTTGAGACTGTTTACAAATACAAATGTTGGAGCTATTTCCATCTACATTTATAAAATTTGAACAAAAACATCTTGCCCTCAGCTCCTCCTATCATAGTTTATGATGTTTTACAGAAATTTGTAGGAACTGGTATATTTTCTTAATCCTCCTTCTTAAATTGGGCAATGTACTTCAGCAACAAAAAATCTACTGTAGATCTTTTTTCCAGCATGGCCAGTATGGATAGCACAGTAACAAAATATTTTCCCTTTCCCAAATCTGTACTTCTTTATTCACCTAAGTTATTTCGGTACCGAAGTTGATTGCGGATACTGTACAGCACAACCTGCTTTTCATATTCTCGTTGTGAGTTTCCAAGACCCTGTGAAGCAAACAAATCACATTAATTAGGATAAGCTACTAAAAATTTGATGAACACTCAGATGTTCAGAGATTAACATCCACTCTTTCAGCTTGAAAGCACCACTCATCTTAATGGCTTAATTTTCAACAAAGATGCATGATTGACTGGTAGTAAAACAAAAGTATTTTAATGTATTTTTACGCAAAATGATTGTTGTAAATCTAAATGCTAAAAAATGATTAGAGATTTTCTTCCAAATAGAATCAACTCTTAGAATCAATTTGCATGTTATTTGGGGGAAAAACAGCTGCAGAAACAGTTACTGGAAAGATAGTTTATTGTTATTGAGGCTGGATACAATTACTCCCCATTAGTCTCATGAGGGTAAAATCTGTAAGGATCTGGTACAGAACTTGTTGTGAGCACAGATACAATTTTGAGAATGGAATCAGCATGAATCTCAAAACTGTAGTGGTTTCTAGCATTCAAATATACATAGTTTTTATTTAGATATTCAATTTCTATAACCAGCCATCTCACCCAATGTCTTAATACAACACACTGTATCAATGATATATCAAACATATCATTGAAAAATATCAATATTGCAGACCTGCTTTTGAGTATGAAACAAAGTACTTCATATGCTCTTTGTAAATGTCATTACTAAATCTTGCCACTGTCTACCCATGTATTCTTGAGGGCAGTCTGCATCTGAGGCTAGTGAAAAACAACATACCGATTGTAGTGCAGCATTTAAACTGAAATCAATAATCTAATTTTATAAGGAGCCAAAAATGCAGAATGAAATTTATTATTCATTATATTGGAACTATGGAATGAAGAATTGGAATATCCAATCTTGATAAATCAATGGATCCAGATTTTAAAAAACACAAAAATATATGATTTAAGAATGAAATAGGGGGTACCTTGCTCAATAGCAGTAACTGTGAGAGGGACCTCGGAATCCTAGTGGACAATCACCTAAATATGAGCCAGCAGTGTGCTGCAGCTGCCAAAAAGGCCAACACAGTGCTAGGCTGCATTAACAGAGGGATAGAATCAAGATCACGTGAAGTGTTAATACCACTTTACAATGCCTTGGTAAGGCCACACTTGGAATACTGCATCCAGTTTTGGTCACCTCAATGCAAAAAAGATGCTGAGACTCTAGAAAGAGTACAGAAAAGAGCAACAAAGATGATTAGGGGACTGGAGGCTAAAACATATAAGGAACGGCGGCTGGAATTGGGTATGTCTAGTTTAGTGAAGAGAAGGACGAGGGGGGACATGAAAGCAGTGTTCCAATATCTCAGGTGCTGCCACAAAGAAGAGGGAGTCAAGCTATTTTCCAAGGCAGGACAAGAAGCAACGGGTGGAAACTAAGCAAGGAGAGAAGCAACCTAGAACTAAGGAGAAACTTCCTGACAGTTAGAACAATTAACCAGTGGAACAACCTGCCTCCAGAAGCAGTGAATGCTCCAACATTGGAAGTTTTCAAGAAGAGACTGGACAGCCATTTGTCTGAAATGGTATAGGGTTTCCTGCCTGCGCAGGGGGTTGAACTACATGACCTTCAAGGTCCCTTCCAACTTTACTACTACTATTATTATTATTAAATCAATTCATTATAAAATATAATTTCATAACTATTGGAACTCTCAGAGAAAGTTTAGAAAGTGTTGAGCGTTAGGTATTTTCTGCTGGAATTGTATGACATTTGATATACAACTTTATTTTTGTTTCAAATCATGGCATTTGTGAATATACTTTGGGAAAGAAATGAAATAACTAAAGATGAACTATATCTGTATTCTGAAACATGGACTTTGTCACTTCATGAAGGACTTTGGCTCTACCAAGTCTGGTGCTGACAAAGAGTATAATCTTAAGTAAATGAAAACAAACTTCTTGATAATAAGAAATGGATTCAGAATATGAGGGTTTTTTTCATTTTTAAAAGTCTTTATGTTCTTAAAAATCAAAATTCAGATCTTAGTAATAAGTTTAAAGATTAAAATTAATTTTACCTCAATACAAAATAGACCATATGTGTCTTTTTCTTTTTTGTGAGTTTCCTTTTTTGGTACACTATTTTAATTACTTTAATGTTCTTTTCTCACTCTATTGTCATGTTTTGCTGGTGTTGCATTTGTTTCTATTTCACTACTAAAAACACTAAGACAATTATATTTAACACTAACAATTAATTAGGATGGTAATAAGGCACTGATATGAATGATATAAAGTTACCAGCTTGCAAAACAAATGCATACAATTCTGCCATAAAGAGATTATAACGGCATTGATCGTAACTCTTCCACATCACGTGTGTTAGATTGTGCACAAGAATGCTCATCTCTTTTAATCTGTGATGCTGGGAAAGGTGGAAGAAAAGAGGATGACCAGCAATAAAGGGGATGGACCCATATACAGTGGTGAGGATGACAGGTGACTGAAAGACCAGGTGAGAGACCTATCATGATGGAGGGACTTTATCTATGCGGTCGCTAGGAGCAAAAAAATGATCTTATGGCACAGAATCAACAGCACTCCAATCAATCAGAATAGAGCTGGAAGGGGGACCTTGGAGGTCTTCTAGTCCAACTTCCTGCTCAAGCAGGAGAGTCTATGCCATTTCAGACAGGTGTCTGTCCAGAATTTTCTTAAAAACCTCCAGTGATGAAGCACCTACAACTTCTAGTTAGCCGCAACACTTAGTAATTTCAAGTTAGGTCTGCACAACTCGCTAACCCATAATTGGCTTAACCATACTTTACTGACCTAATCCCATTCTTAAGGGATCTTAATTAATAACGCTGTCTGCGCAGACTACTTAATCTAAATGTGAGCTAATCACATTTTAATTTAGAATGTTCTGTGAACTCGGAATATGGTCCTGTGCAGAGCCTCAGGTAACCTTGGAGCTGAGGAGACATTGAGAGAAAGTCGTCCATGTCCACCTAAGCTTGAGGAATGGAAGCTCCTGAGCCCATGCCTTGGTAGTCGAAGATCGTGCCTTCTTTTCAAAGTAAAAGGGAAGTGGCGTTCGGATTAATGAGGCCCTAAGCAGGCAATGTGTATCAAACCTGGCACCTTTTAAGACCTGTGGACTTCAATTCCCAGAATTCCTTAGCCAGCAAGGAGGACGCAAATGGCCACGTGCGTACCTGCCCTGGAACAGAGTCATTAACAGGTGCTGGGCTTGATCGGCATTTGCCTTAGCCTCCTCGGGCTGCACCTCGCCCCGTTCCCCGCCAACGGGTCCCATTGCTCGGAAGAAAGGGGAACCGCAGCCCTCCCGCGTGGGGGCGAAAAGCCCGAAAAGGCTGCGTTACGTCGGTTAGGAAGGAGGAGGGGCAGAAGAGAAACTTCCAGCATGAACAAGCAGCGGACCCCGGCTCGACTTCTGGCTCAGCCTGGAGTGGGCTACGGGCAGCCCGAGGGGTCAATTTCGCGGGGAGTCGGAGGGGCGTTGCTGCGTATGGGTGCCGAGAGGGGTCAGTCAGTCAGTACCTGCTTAACGCTGGCGGGGAGACGGGCCCAGGGGTAGTTTTGGCGAATGTGAAACTCCACGTCCACATTCATGGCAGGTTCCCCGGGATGGGGCGGAGCGAGCAAGGGAGAACGGACGGAGGATTGGCGGGCCCCAAGTCCTCTTCGCGGCCGCCTCAGCCCCGCTCCTGAGGGGAGGCTCCGCCGCGACCCAACGCAACTGCTCAAACTTGCCTTCCGCTCTCCCTCACCGCTTCCGCGTTGTGGACGCCGGCCGGCCCGCCCCTTCACCGTGCGTCACTTCCGGCGCTGAGGCGAGCCGAAAGGCCTGAGAGCGCGTGACGGGCGAGATGATAAAGAATGCGTGCGGCGGATCCTACCTAATGAGCGATTCCGTTAGCTGTAATAGTTCCTTGTGTATAAAAGAAAAGGCATATTTTTTTGCTTTATGAGAAAGAATCCTTGAGAAGCCGAAAAAATGGGACCGTTGGACCGTTAGCTTACAACCTGATCTCGGTGAAACTACGATTCCCGTGATGCTGGGCGCATACTCCGCCCTTTTATTTGTGACGTAAGAATGGAAGGAAGGCGGAGTCTAAATATTAACCTGAATGGCCTTATTTCATCTGTATGTATTTCTTGGAGTATAAATCCTATCATGCTTCGATGACGGTTATACGGTCTGTCGGGCCATTGAAAACCGACAGGAGGCTTATTGCTCTGTTTGGGTATTATGTTCCTATGCCAATAGTTTAAAAAAAATAATTTTATGATTTTCCAAAGCGCCTGAAAGCAGGACAAGAAGCAACGGGTGGAAACTAACCAAAGAGAGAAGCAACCCTAGAACTAAGGAGAAACTTCCTGACAGTTAGAACAATTAACCAGTGGAACAACCTGCCTCCAGAAGTGGTAAATGCTCCAACACTGGAAGTTTTTAAGAAGAAACTGGACAGCCATTTGTCCAAAATGGTATAGGGTTTCCTGCCTGAGCAGGGGGTTGCACTAGATGACCTCCAATCCCTTCCAACTTTGTTGTTGTTGTTGTTGTTGTTGTTGTTGTTATTTCTATGGAGATTCTCAAGTCACCCAGGTCACGGTTATCCCCAAGGTGCTTTTTCAAGAGGCAATTGGATTTTCTTGTTTTTCTTTGTCTTCAGCTCTGAAGACAAGAAAAGTCCAGTTGCCTCTTGAAAAAGCACTTTTGGGATGTGATTCTATGAAATAATTTTTTGAAAAGCCAGTTAAAGTGCAAAAAATCACAAAAGCTGCAAACGCAAGGATGAGCTAGACTAGAGAGCAAGTGTTCTGATGGAAAGGTTGATAGTTTTTTTTTATTTTTTTGCTGTTCATGGAGTTTTCCTCACTCTGATATAGGCACATGTGCAAAATTAGAATGACTTAGAAGACAAAAAGATTTGCTCTTTGAATATTATCTAAGAATGACTGTTTGCAAAACCATAATTAATGGCTTAAAAAGCTCAGTGCCTAAGTCCAAATCAAGCAAATTGTTTTATATCTTATTTTATGTTGTATTGCCTAAGCCAATATACTAAATCCCAGTGAAATTCATTTTGGTTTTGCATATTTTGTAGGTGTGTGCCTTTGAGTCAAGTCTTGACTTGGTGATTGCTTGGACAAATCCCTGCAATTTTCATGGCAAGGTTTTTTTAAAAAGTAGTTTGCCATTGCCTCTTTCCTAGATCTGAAAGAGAGCGACTGGCCCAAGATCTGCAAAAAGGGATAAGTAAAGAATCATGAGGTGTCTCAACATCACAAAAATACTACCATTTAAATCTTTGCATTAAAGATCAGGAGGAAGTGCATAAGATGTGGTTTGCATCATATCACCAACTCTGTTCTGGGCATTGAATCCTGGGACGGAAATTAACTAATTAAAGCATGTCCAGAGAACTGCACAATAATAAAGAATCCAAAAGAAAAATTTAAGGATAACAGTGGGAGGCATTGGGTATCTTTTGCCTAGAGACAAGAATGCTACAGTACAGTGAAATACGATAACAGAGTACAAATGTCTGAATGGGTGTTATGTAAAACCAGGACAAAATTGTTCTATAGGGCAGGACAAGAAATGTCAAGGAGGTAATTTTGGCTGAACAGCAGAAAAAAATCCTACAGTAACGGTAAGAACTCTTCAGTAATAAATCAAAGAGGTAGTGGACTCTCCTTTGTTGGAGGGGTTCAAGGATAGCTGAATGGCCATGTCAGAGATATTGCACTTGTGCATATGGTTGAAATAGATAATCTCTGAGGTTCTTTCTAGCCCTTACATTCTGTGATATCCTTGCTGCAAAAATCCATTGCCTTATGCCAGTGATGGCGAACTTTTTAGAGACCGATGCCCCAAAACCACTCCCCCACCCGCTCCTGCTCTGCCCCCACCTGCCCCTGCCCGGGCCACCCACAGCCCACTATAGCAGATCGTGCAGGTGGCCCAGCAGTGCCATGATGGCCACGCCCTCCGCCCACGCCCCACAGCATCATCTGCATCTGATGGGGCGCAAAGCTGGGGTCTTTGCCCAGCTGCCATGTCCTTGGCTGTGCTGCTCCGTGTGGGCTGCACCCAGGGGCAACTCTCCGGGGGGGCTGCTGGTGAGAGGGCCATGGGGGGAGGCGGGGCTGAGGAGACAGCGCACGTGCCCATAGTGAGGGCTCTGAGTGCCTCCTCTGGCACGCATGCCATAGGTTCGCCACCACTGCCTTATGCTATGCTATAATCACATCCCAAAGTTCTGATCTGACTATGCCATGCTAAAAATCTGAATAGCACTTATGCAGGATTTTGCTATGTTGATGTGCTGCTCACACTCCATTTTGGCTGATCCACATTAATCTCAGTTCATTCTATGAAGGCTGGACTGGGAATGTTGCTTTCCAACCTGCGGCTGTCTTAATATATTTTAATATGCACCAATAGCAAAATAATTGGGAAGGTTAGCCACAAAGTACTGTATAAAGCACTTCATTTGTGAGAAGCAGGAGCATGCTGGAAACAGGTTGCAGCAACGACATGGATTTTTGCGCCTGGATTTCTAACTTGCCTCCAACCTGAAAAGTCTTGGGCAAGCTTGTGTGTATTTTCAGCACATATGAGAATCTGGTGGCGACAGTGAACGATTACAGCTTTGGAATGTAAGAGGAGTAGATGAATTATGAAGAAGACCATCAATGAATGAATAAGGTGAATAAAAATAGGTCCAGTGAGTATCTGGTAAATTAAAAGAAAGGGGAAGATTGCAATTGATTTAAATGAGGCCCTGATCCAGCAGATAGAATTGATGAATATGTGGCCAGGAAGTGAAAGGAACAGGAAAACAGAGAAAGTCATGACTGGACAAAGGAGAAGTGAGAAAGTTTAATCAATAAAAGAAAGTGTTACAAAGCACATGTGTGGAGGTGGTTGAAACAAGCAATAGAAAAGTGTTAGGGAGGCTTGGTTTAAATTAGATTTAGCTGTGTTTTCTTATCTTTCTCTTATCTCTTACCTGAATTTTTTTGGATTAGTATCCCTTAGTTCCTTTCTGCCCTTTGCATAATGTTGCTTACTCAGGAAGGGGATAGCATGATGGAGATGTAGGTATATTTTGGAGCAACCCAGTTTTAGGTGGGAAGTGAAACTTCTTGCTTCCGATTGCTGCTTCCGATTTCAAGAATCTTGATGTGCAGCAGTTTATTTTTAGGACAGCTACAACCCTCACATTTCCCCATTTTGGAGCTATGCTGCAGTCATGCTCTGCAGCTGTTGCTGCAGCTGGTGAAATGTGTAAGTGATTACGGCAGCAAGAATAGCATATGCACAGTTCTGGAAAAATGAGGAAGAAGTGATAAGTAAAATCCTGGACTGTGCTGAGATGGACAAATTAACAAAAGAGATAAAAGAAAAGGAAGACAAAGTACTATCTAATATGGAACAAGTGGTATGACTGGTGGGAGACTAGAAATAATAGAGGAGAATAAATGTGGAAAGGTCAAAAGTGGAAAATGTGTGTATAATGTATAGTAATAATAATATGTATGAAGGAAGAAAAATGCAAATAAGAAACAATGGGGTAATAAGGACAAATATCCTAAAGAAAAATAAGGGGGGGGGGGAATGTAAATAATAGAAGATTACCGTTATGAAATCACTGTTTAAAAAAAAGGGGGATACTGTGTGTGTATGTGTGTGTTTTGTTTTGTTTTGTTTTGTTGGTTTAAAAAAAAAAGAAATGTGCAAGTGATTGATGCACACTAAAAGATGAGGATAAGCCATTAGAAGTGCCAGTATAGTAAACACTTTTGGAACACGTCCAGCTGCAGAGTCAGTCTAAAGCAGTGTTTCTCAACCTTGACAATTTTAAGGCATGTGGACTTCAACTCCCAGAATTCCACAGCCAGCAATGCTGGCTGTGGAATTCTGGGAGTTGAAGTCCACATGCCTTAAAATTGTCAAGGTTGAGAAACACTGGTCTAAAGCAATATGTTCTGGTTGGACTGCTAGCATAATGGTGTTGAAAACTGGCATGCAATAATTTATTAAGATGTATAGCTTGCTTAGGAAGTAGTATGTAAAGAGCAATACATGTGTTGCATAAGCTACAAAATATTTACAGCACACAAAGCACTTATTAGACTTTTTTCTTCATGAAACTGATGTTGTCAAGGGCTGCAATTAGGGCTACAATTTTCAGAAGTCCCAACCAGCTTGGTAGACTTGTATTCTCAGTATATTTTAGAAGTGAGCAGTTTGGAGAAGGCTTAGTTAGGTTGGGACAGTGGACAGCCAGTTTCAAATCAAGGCTATGAAGCCTTGGTCCAAGTATCTATCTTCCCTTACAGGAGAATATGAACAGAAAATGGAGCTCTGGTGTGAACTTCCTTGAGAAGCAGAGATCGTCCTCTATTTACAACGCTTCGTTTAGTGACCGTTTGAAGTTATAACAGCACTGAAAAAAGTAACTTATGACTGTCTTCCTACACTTACGACCATAACCATATTACTAATATAACAACTGCAGTTATTCACTTAACAACCGTGGCAAAAAAATGTCATCAAATGGGGCAAAATTCAGTTAACAGCGGTCTCACTTAGCAACAGACATTTTGGGCTCAATTGTGGTCATACATTGAGGACTTCCGTAAAAATGAAATGAAAAGAATCATCCTATATACAGTTATGTACGACTAGAGTTGGGACCAGAATCTCCATTGCTAACCAAGGCAGTTGTTAAGTGAGTTGTGTGCTGGATTTAACTGGTTTAATTTTAACTGATTTTGCTAGAGTTGCTAAGCAAATCACTGCAGTTAAGTGAATCACACGGTCATTAAGTGAATCAGGCTTTCCCCATGGACTTTGCTCATCAGAAGCTGACTAGGAAGGTCACAAATCTCTAGCCATTCCAGGCCTCCTGTCTAAATGCAGAATTTATATTTCTCGAGCGTTGATGTGAGATTCACTAGCTATAGGATGCTACTTTGTGGCTCCAGCACCCAGCCTTTGGAAAACTCTTGTCAACCTCCAGCATTGATTTCCCAATAGTTAATACAGTATTGCAGGCTAACTCTGCTCACTGCCAAGAGTTCAATTCTGACCGGCTCAAGCTTGACTCAGCCTTCCGAGGTCGGTAAAATGAAGACCCAAATTGTTGGGGGCAAGATGCTGATTCTGTAAACCACGTAGAGAGGGCACTATGAAGCGGTATATAAGTCCAAGTGCTAGTGCTTTTGCTATTGTTAGCAGTGAAAGCAGGAGACTGTCATGGCTCCATCGGAGCCTGATTTGGAGGAGAGGAGGAGTTGGGATTGGGACTGTCCGACAGGGATGACACGTCTCCCTTGCCATGTTTGGAGAGGCCAAGAGCTAAGGATGATGCTGTCTCAGGCCCCTCAGGCACTGGGGGAGGTGGTCATCCAGATGGAGAGCTGCCTGCCTTCACAGACCCAGGGGAGGATAGGCTGCTGAACGGCAGTGGTGCTGATAGGCAGTAGATCTCTGACAGGAACAGCTGCCTCCTCCACTGATCCAAGGTCACGGAGATCTGAGTGTAGGCAAGCTCAGAGAAGGGCTGCAAGGCTACTCGGCAGAAGGTCGCTCCACCCCTGGAATGGAACACCTGGAATGGAGTAACTTGAGAAGCCATGGAGAGTTAGTCTTTGCCAGGAACAATTATTCAATTTGGATTACATTCCCCCGGCTTTGACTTGTACCTTTTTCCCTTGCTTCAAGAACTGCCATTTGTCTTATTTATTTATTTATTTATTTATTTATTTATTTATTTATGAGACTTATATACCGCTTTAAGTGCAAGCACTCTCTAAGCGGTGTACACCAGTAAGCAATGTGTGTGTGTGTGTGTGTATATATATATATATATATATATATATATATATATATATATATATATATATATTTACATTGCCCCCAACAATCTGGGTCCTCATTTTACCTACCTCGGAAGGATGGAAGGCTGAGTCAACCTTGAGCCGGTGAGATTTGAACCGCTGACCTGCTGAACACAGTCAGCTAAAGTGGCCTGCACTACTGCACTCTAACTGCTGCGCCACCTCGGCTCTTATGCCCAGACTTTGCCTTGTGGACTTTCCTGGTAATATATGGGCTGTTGTTTGGGGGACTGAGGGGTAGTATAGGGTGGAGCCTTACTGGTCATTGTAGGGCTGTTTGTTGAATACTTTTTGAGGACAATAAAGGACTCTCTAAAGGCTGGCCTTGCCTTGACCACGTGGGTCATAACAGAACAGAGAGTTCTAGTCCTGTCTTAGATATCAAAGCCAGCTGGATGACTTTGGGCCGGTCACTGTCTCCCAGCTCAGCCCAACTCACAAAGTTATCATGGGGAAAATAAATAACTCTGAGTTATTTATAGAATAATAAGAAAGGCAGGATTAAAATAAATATTGTCTCAGGATTCTCAGAACTATATAAGACCCTCCTTCTCATGATTAAAGCTGCTCTTCCCACTATCCATTTTTTTCTTTAGTTACTACTAAAACGCTTGGTGTTGTCCATTTGTAACCTTTAATTAGCCGAAACGTTATATCATAGGACAACAATTTTGGGAATAAAGTACCTCAAATACATTAACTTAAAGACTGCATCCTAAATCCAGGACCTGTTATTCCTATGGAATTGAAATTTCAAGGATATTCAGACCAGTTGTATTCCTAATCTTGTGGCCACTGCAGTGCTGTCATGGTCAGCCGGGGTCATGCGGTCGTGATTTCTAATACTCCCTGCCAACTTTCCACAAGCAAAATCAATGGGAAAGCCAGCAGGAAGTCAGAAGTTACTCCTGCTCCCCCCCTTTTTTTGTCTGCCTCTCATTTAGGTAAGTAAATACTGACAGAGGATGACCCTGTAGGTCAGTGATGGCGAACCTATGGCATGCGTGCCAGAGGGGGCACTCAGAGCCCTCTCTGTGGACACGTGTGCCGTCGCCCCGGCCCCACCTCCCCCCACGGCCCCGTCCTTACCAGCAGCCCTTCCAGTGGAATCGCCCCCAGGCACAGCCCGTGGAAAGCAGTGCAGCCAAGGACATGGCAGCTGGGCAGCGGGGACAAGACTCCGCCCTCATGCCCCGTCATGTGCAGATGATGCTGTGGGGCGCGGGCGGAGGGCGTGGCCACTCTGGTGCTGCTGGGCCGCCTGGGCGATATGTGGTGGGTGGCCCTGCGGGCGGGCGAGGCAGTTTTGGGGTGCTCAGTCTCTAAAAGGTTCGCCATCATTGCTGTAGGTCATAGTTGCCTAGTATGCATTAGCCATTTAACCATTTAATTTAATTTAATTTAATTTAAACTTTAAATGGAAATTAAACCCATCTTTCATAATCAGACCAATGTCCTTTCAAGACACCCTTTGAAATAGGTTCATTTGGGCTCCTGCTTTAATTAGAAACAACTGAATGAGCAGTTGGGGACTTTGAATTAATGTAATCCATCCTAATTCATATAGACAGATTCTTATATCCCTTCATAATTAATTTCAGAAAATAGATTTTCCCCTTCATAGAGCAATTTTAACTGAACCATGGGTGAATGGAAAAACATCACAGTTGTAAGGGTTTCACGAATGCCTTCTAGCAAACACAATTCATGCGATCATGTATGAACGAGAGGCTATCAGAAAGTACATAGTCAATGACAGATCATGTGCCATCAAGTCAGTGTCAACTCCTGGCAAACACCTGTATAGATTTTCTCCAGGTTGATCTATCCCAAAACTGGCCCTTCTGATGTTCCAGTTCTTTTATCCTAATTATCAATTATCCATGGTAGTTGAGTCCATCCATCTTATTGACAGTCATCCTCTTCTCTTTCCATCATTCCTGAATTATTTACTTACTTACTTACTTATTTATTATTTTTAGAAATAACAAAAGGCAGAGAATTTATGCAACACATCTTTCTCCTATTGTCTTCACAACAAGAAGCTTATGAGGTGAGTTGGGCTGAGAGACAGTGACTGGCCCAAGGTCACCCGGCTGGCTTTCATGGCTAAGGCAGGACTAGAACTCATGATCTCCTTCTTTCTAGTCTGGTGCTATTCTAGATTTCTCTAGAATCTAGAATAAGATCTTTAATATGTTCAAAATATGATATTTTTCCCCCTTGTCATTTATTCCTCTAGTAAGAACTCTGAATTAATTTTTGATGATCTGTTTATTTGTTTTCTTGCCTATCTATTCTATGGAGTCTTTTCCAACATCAAAGTTCAAAAGTGCCAATACTCTTCCTAGCCTGCTTCTTCAGAGTCCAACTTTCACATTCATACTGAGTCCAGGGAAATCCAATGGCTGTTGGAATTTGATCTTTGTAGGTCCTGGCATCTCAAGGTCTTTTCCTAGGCTGTTCTTGCTATTCTACCAAGAATTAGTCTGGGATGTATTTCTTCGTGCTAGTTCCTTTGGATTTGTTTTTTATTTTGCTTGTTTCATGCCTTTATCTCAGTCTTAGCCCTTGATAACTGCTTGGACAAGATCGTACAGTTTTCTTGGAAACCAACATTTTTAGAAGTGGTTTGCCATTGCCTTTATTCCAGGGATCTTTAAACTTGGCCCTTTTATGATTTATGGACTTCAACTTCCAGAATTCCTCAGCCAGGCACCAGAATGGCAAAGACTGTTGTTAATCTCCTGGTTATTCCATGAAATGTGTGATTTGTTCCTTGGCCATATTGCAGCTTGATTCATTTTCTCCAGAGCTTCCTGCAAAACCTAACTTTGTATTTAGTGCTGTGGGTGCGAAACAAAAAACCTCAAGAGATATTTGCAGCCTCCAAATCACTTAAACATTACTGTAGAGCACATCCAGATTTTTCCACCAAAAAGTCGTCTGGAGTTTTTAAACACCACCACCATCACCATTGACACCACGGTGGTTGGGTTTCCAAAGAAGGTTTAGAATTCCAACTAAAAGTCGGCTTTTCCCTGATTCTTCCCTTGTAGACGGCAGAGGGAATAACTTTGAGGGATAGGAGGAAGAGCTACTACCAAAACAATGGTCAGATAAAAGAGAACTGAGTCTGGGGCAGAGATGTAATCTGAGAAAACATTTCAGACAAGACTCTCCTTGGTTCTCGCAATGATAAAGAGAAGAAGAGGGGAAATGCATTCAGACTTACAAGGTTCTGTTATTATAGCTTTACAATAAAAGTAATATTGACCTATGTGATAATGGATTCATAGTTAGTCTATGGAGATTCTCAGTCATCCAAGTCATGGTTGTCCCAAAGGTGCTTTTTCAAAAGGCAAGTGGACTTTCTATGTTTTTTTTTTTTCTCTTCAAGACGTTTTGCTTCTCATCCAAGAATACCTTTAGTTCTGACTGAATGGTGGAGAATGGAAGGATTTAGTCATCTGGTTGTTAGCACCTTGAAGGGAATTGAGCTAATGGCCAATCTTCAAAGTGCTAACAACCAGATGACTGCAAAGAACATAAATCCTTCCATTCCCCAGCATTCAATTAGAACTGAGGATGCTTCTTAGATGAGAAGTGAAACATCTTCAAGGGAAAAAACACAGAAAGTCCAGTTGCCTTTTGAAAAAGCGCATTTGGGATTCCTAGTCTGATTTACCTAGAAGACTGACACTCATAATTTTCCAGGGATGGTGCTGGATTTCTTCCAAATAGCTTTTATCGTGCAATAAAAAGTGAACAGGTTTTCATGTCAGGAATGGTGACTGTGGGTTGCGCACAACACCTGTCATGTTAATCTTTCTTCTTTCTGTTTGATTAGGGCAAGTAAACACAGCATGCTCCCTTTTCTTAAAATAATGGTGTGTTTTGAACTTTTTTTTTTTTTTTTTAAGTCTAAAGCTGAATACAAATTGCACTTTTTTCCCCCTTCCTTTTCTTTACTTTTTCCCATCAACAATTCTGGCTTTGCAGTTAGAGCTAAATATTGTAAATCTGCTAGTTTTCCTTTCTCTCCCGTTTCACTGTTTAAAATTTCAAGGGCTTGCCATTCTTTTACAAAGAAATCTGCTAAATTTGAGCAGTTCCTGTGCAACAAAGAGCTGAGCCCTTTAGAACTATTGCTTGCCTGCACAAGTAATAATAATCCTATCTCAAGGTAATAGCCATGATTCTTTTATCCCCATCTATCACTCCTCCTGGGTAAAGCAGATAGGAAACATAAGTAGATGAAATAATTCTACTTAATTGTAAGGGTACATTAGCAGAATCTTGCAAGGCACAAGATTATGCCACAAAAGGCACAAACTTCCTATCTCCACCTTTAACTACTTGATCCATTAGATGGGTCCTTCCTAAGTTTCTTCCTCTGACCATTGAGCCACTAGGACAGTGATGGCAAACCTTTTAGAGACCGAGTGCCCAAACTGCAACCCCAAACCCACTTAGATGATAGATAGATAGATAGATAGATAGATAGATAGATAGATAGATAGACAGACAGACAGACAGACAGACACTAGAGATAGATAGACATGATAGATAGATAGACAGACAGACAGACAGACACGATAGATAGATAGATAGATAGATAGATAGATAGATAGATAGATAGATAGATAGATAGATAGATAGACAGACAGACATAAACTATAGATAGATAAATAGACACTAGAGATAGATAGACAGACAGACAGACAGACAGATTTCTCTAGTGTCATCTACCTCAAAACAAAGTTTCGAAGAGGAGTCTCTTGCAACAGTTTGGAGAAATACGACTGATTTCTGTTTTCTAGAGGATCACACTGAAAGCAAATATCAAACAGTTGTGCATTGCCTCATTTAACTGCACGGTCCTGGATGCTCTTGGGCTTAATGTCAAGAGTCTTGAATATAACTGTATGTTTGAACAGCTCCACCCTGTTGAAGCAGCTGATACTTTGGGAAGTTAACTACAAGGAAACCTTATGAACAGGAACAGAAAAAGAATGGCTTGTTCCTTGAGTTAGTCACAGGACGTACCATCTGTAGTGGACCACTGGGCAGTAAGTGTGGCATTCAGAAAGACCATGGAGAAGCCAGCAAAGTAAGTTAATGCATCTGAGATGACAATCTGCATTGGGAGGTTCAGAAGAGGAATCAACCCAACCTAGCCATCTACAAGTTTTGGGAGGGACTACAACTTCCTGAATGGGAGCACAGGCTTGTAATCCTCACACTTTGATTCAAGTATATTGGACAAGCCTAAGTAATAATTACAGTATGTGGCTCCAGTAAAATGCCAGTAGCAAAGTAAAGGCATGCAGCTATAGTTAATGAATACAAGGGTTAGGTAGGTGCTTCCGAGTGACCAGCTTCGATTGAATGCACTCAGTGGTCCTGTTCTCCTGGTATCACAAATAAGTAAACTTTTAGTCCAGCTTGTGATATAGAGCCAGCCCATGTGATTTGTTTATGGTTTAATGTATTGTGTAAAGATAGAAAATTGGGTTGAATAAAGCAGGGTTTAATTAACTGAAAGGAAGCATGTTAGGCGAGCATAATATAAGCGGGACTTACTTCAGAATAGACCTGCATAATTGGGAGAGAGCATTAATGTAGGAGTTTTCTAAGAGGTACTTTATGGATCCATGATTTTAGGTTTTTAAGACTGGGTTTAGGATAATAGAAGAATTGCTGAAGTTGATGCACCTGTTCAACCAGTCTAGCTGTGTAAAAAATAGCTTAATAGCTTTCCTCTTTTTTTATAATATATTTTATTGATTTTTAACATAGCCACCTTAATATATGGTAAACAGCGTGTAATCTGGGTTTACATTTAAAAAAGCATTCACCAACAGTTAGTTTCTACGATCTATAATCCACATAATGGCTTTACTTGATTTCCTCTTTTTCCCATAATGTTCTTTTGGGGCCAACCTTAAGTTAATACAATTCTTATTGTTTTGATAGATAAAAGTTGGGTATAAATTTTTTTCTAATATTTCTACAGATAATAACCACATCAATATAATATTTCTTTTCTATCTAGTCATTCTGGTTGCCTCATCATAGATCCTGTTTAGAGTTCTTGTTTACATTTGTTTTTCCCACAATGTTCAAGACATTCTTACTGGTTAAGATTTTCTCAAAATTAATTACATTTAAATATTTAAGTCTATTTTTCTCATGTAAACCATCTCAATACTTTTACCTTTCTTAAGGAATAAATAAGACTAAAAAAAGAAAAAAAGAAAAATAAGAGTAAAGAAAAATAAAAAGACAGTATGCTACTCAAAATACATGTTCCTCCTAAGCTAATACATATTTATTTTTAAAAAAATCCATTCTTTTTTACCATAATTAAAAATATATTTAATCTTTAAATATTCCATTTAATAAATCTAGTCATCTAGTCTTTTAACTCTTATTCAAGACATTTTTTATCCATTGTAGTTTTCTTAAAGTCAATCACATTTAAATATCTAAAACATTTCCTTTATATAAGCCATTCCAACTTTTTTATATTACTCATATCAAGAAATAAACTAAGAGAGAAGAAAAAGAGAGTACTATGTTACTTGAGGGGCTCATCCCTCTTAAAATAAAATTCATATCCAAAATTTTTCTTTTTCTTTAATCATATTTAACCAATCTTTCCATATTCTTATAAGTGTTACTGTAGATCACGGGTGTCAAACTGCTGGCCTGCAGGCCAGATGCATCACTCCAAAACCACGCCCACCCCATTGCTGGCAATGGGAAAAAGTTGTGATATGTCACAACATGTCACGTGACATCACAAGTTTGACACCTGAGCTGTAGATATAAAAGGTGAGTCAGGTACAATATCGTTGTAAGAGGCATTTGCCCTTTCATGTTTGTTGAAAATCTTTTTCTTTTTCTCTCTGTTACTCTTATCATTTCTTGCCTCTCCAGTTCTCGTGACATCTCTGCAGTCCATTTTGTCCAATCTTTTTTCTTGTCCTCAAATTTGTTTTGTGGTCTTAAATTATAAGTTGTCTTTTCCAAATCCAAAATTTCTTGTGATTTTTTTCCCACTTGGGCTAAATCATGCTTCTTTGTTTTGTTAGGTTCCATCTTTAAGTCTCTGTCCTCAACTTTATGGTCAGTTATCTGTTTTATCTGTTCCTTCTCTATTGTTGTTTTCTGGGATTTTTTTGTTGTAAAGTTAAATTGGAGATGAATTGATTTCTATTTTCAAACTTATTTTGGATTTCTTTGTGGTTTGAAATCATTGTTGTTTGAATTAGTTGCAGCATATCATATATCTCTTGAAAGGTATTTGTTTTTTCTTGATAAGTTCTTTCTGCAAGTCTCTGATTTTCCTTTCCTCTTATTAAGGAAATTTTCCTGCATACATTAGAGGAAAGAAGCCTGTTACTTCTTGGAGTTATCAAACTAAAATTCTCACCATACTTTATTCTTTGTTATGTTGATAAAGAATGCTGTAATGTGTTGGTCAGCAACACTAGAGCAGTGGTTCTCAACCTGTGGGTCGGGACCCCATTTGGGGTCAAACAACCATTTCACGGGGGTCGCCAAACAACGCAGTCCGCCATTTTTTTCCCCTTTTCCTTAGCTGTGCTACTCCCTTTTATTCTATTGGCTTTTGAAAGCCAATAGAATAGACTCTCTTGAATAGAGTCTAATTCTATTGGCTTTCAAAAGCCAATAGGAATTGTCCAGGCTGTCTCTGCCCTGCTGAGCCCACCAAAAGTCCCATTCTGCAAACGGTGCTGCACCAGTTGAGTAGTCCTTGACTTACGACCGGTTGAGTAATCCTTGACTTACGACTGGTTGGGGGTCACGGCATTAAAAAGGTTGAGAACCACTGACCTAGAGCAAAAATCTCCAAACTTGGCAACTTTCAACTTGTGGACTAAGCTGGCTAAGGAATTCTGGAGTTGAAGTCCACAAGTCTTAAAGTTGTCAAGTTTGGAGACTCCTAACCTAGAGAGTTAGAGATTCCTCATATTTAATATAATCTGATGGCTGTTGAGTTGGGGGGAGTGGTTAGACGCACCCACAGCTTCTAATTTATCTTTAGGTTATTGCAATGTGGATCAGAAATTAACTTGGAGAACAAATAACCCTTTCTGAGGTTGAATATTGTAAAAAAAAAAAATCTAAATCTAAGAATGAGCTTTGCTACTCTGTTTTCCTGAAGAAGGGAGAGAGAAAAGAGGAGAAATGATGTTTAACTTTTACCCTGCTTTATAGTCCCAATCTAAATTGCCACTTGGCATAGAAAAAAAAAAAGAATACTTAGACATAAGTAATATGTGTAAAGTTTGGCATGGAATTGACAAGAGTTTTGCATAAGGAGCTGTAGAGTGGAAAAGATCTTTCCTTCTCAACTTATCCAGAATGATCAAGATATCTAGAGGTAGAATCTTCTTTTAATCTGATAGCCAGAATGGTGAACCCCCATTGAGACTCCAGACCTACTGGCAGAACTAGATCTACAGGTCTTTATGGAAGGTTAGGAGTATGAGTGCAGATCTCACCTTAAGGGGCACAATGTTCCAAATGACGGGAACCACGTCAGAAAAGGCTCTTCTCCTGAACTCTGTCAGCTGAAATTCCTTGAACAATGGGGTTGGCAGCATGCCCTGTCTGCTGGGGCAGGTGGGCAGGCCAATCCCATTGGGTGAGACGGTTCCTCAGATAGCCTCTACCCATGCCGGGCTTTAAAGGTAATTATGAACAAATTGATACTTTGGCCACCTAATGAGAAGGAAGGACTCACCAGAGAAAAGCCTAATGCTGGGAAAGATTGAGGTCAATAGAAGAGGGGGACGAGAGAGAATGAGGTGGCTGCATGGAGTCACTGAAGCAGTAGGCGTGAGCTTAAAAGGACTCCAGAAGATGGTAGGCCTGGAGGAACGTTGTCCATGGGGTCACGATGGGTCGGACACAACTTCGCAACTAACAACATGAACACATTGAATCATACCTGGAAGCAAACCAGTGACCAATGCAGTTTGTGGAACAAGGGCTCCAAGAATTATCAGGATTCGAAGAGAAGGCATGTGAAAAGTCATGCCTCAATGGCAAAAGGCCTTACATTTTTTTGTGGGAAATGTTGGTTCCCATAAGTCTGCCTGTGGAGTTTGGCTCCTTATACGCTCCTTTTCCTCTTTATCTAATTGTGCTGAGGGTGTTTCAGCAACTCACACTTACTGAGTGCCTTTGGCTAATAGCAAATAAACAGAACTGATAGATTGACTGAACCAAGGATATGACTGCATGAGTACTGCAGGCCACTTTAGCTGACTGTGTTCAGCAGGTCAGCGGTTCAAATCTCACCGGCTCAAGGTTGACTCAGCCTTCCATCCTTCTGGGGTAGGTAAAATGAGGACCCAGATTGTTGGGGGCAATGTAAATATATGTATACATTGCTTACTGGTGTACACCGCTTAGAGAGTGCTTGCACTTAAAGCGGTATATAAGTCTCATAAATAAATAAGGCTCTTGTCATTTAAGGCAAATTATTAACGCATTTTCCTTCGGAAGGCACAGCAAAATGCAGGAAAAATAGTTGGCTTTCTTTGCTTCTCAGAGCCAGTTGGGGGAGCCAGACAGTAATTTTGCAGCCGGACAATGAAAAGGCAATAGGAAAATAAATAAGCACGTGAATATTTTGTACAGTGCTTGCTTAAAGAATGTACTTATTGTCTTGTAGATATTAAAACATATATATTGCTGCAGTTTTCAAGCTGTTGGATCTTACATTCTCTTAGTATTGCACTGGAGGATTGAATATGAAAATGGCTGGGGAATTCAGGAAGATGAAGTCCGCACATTGTTCTATGTAGATCAGTAGGAACCCAATAGAGGTTCAGAGTTCCGAAGTAGCCTGAGTATTACTTATCAGACATTTAAGTAAATTATTTCTGGGCTTCAGTCAAAGGCCAATCCGGATTTATGGTCCTTTATCATCCTGATTTTTTGGTTCTTTCAAACTGCAAGGAGGGGCAGATCCACGTGGAGATTACCTCATGAAGATGCTTCACAATCCCATATGATCAATCAGATATGGCAATCTTAAAACATGAAGTGAATCTAAAGAGACCCTATTGTTTCTTCCCTTTTCATTGTCTTCTGAAAGTCTCTCTCTCTCTCTCTCTCTCTCTCTCTGTGTGTGTGTGTGTGTGTTCTTGTACTATTCCATATGTATATCTGAAGAAAAAAATATGGCTGTTGCTTTTGCCATCAAACAGTAATAGTTTATTTATTTTAAAAGACTTGCAGAACCACCCATATTGACACAATAGTTCTGTGCGGCAGACAAAACAACAAAAATAACGGAAGCCCCCCAACCATCAAAATAAAACTCAATAAAAACTTATAGCATTGTTTTTATTGAGTTTTCTCCCATACAACACTCCATCTTGGTGGGATCTAGCCTCATTTTACACCAAAGCATATGGGAAGAACCACCTCTTCAAGGCCTTTCATAAGATAAATCTGCTGGATTCTAATGAAGACTCCAGGAAACAGAGAGAGAAAAAAAACCCTGAGTAAACATGCTATAGAATAGATGATAATATTTAAGGGAAGCGACTTGGAGTGTGTTTCTCATCTATTTGATAGGAAGTTTTATTCTTTTATTCTCTTCTGTTAAATGTCTTTGATTTCATCATGCTTATTTAACAGGAAATCAATGGGGAGACATTGATTTCCTGTTAAATAAGCATGATGAAATCAAAGACATTTAACAGAAGAGAATAAAAGAATAGTAGAGTTGGAGGGGACCTTGGAGGTCTTCTAGTCCAACCCACTGCTGTCACAGGAACCCTTACACCCAGGGGTCCCCAACCGCTGGTCTGTGGACTAGTACCAGGCCGCGGCATGCCAGCAACTGGTCCACACAAACAAGCAAAGCCCCATCCATGGGATGCAGGCAGCACACAAAACCATGCACTTTCCGTCCGTGGAAAAACCTTTCTCAGCGGAACCTGTCCCTGGTGCCAAAAGGTTGGGGACCTCTGCTCTATGCCATTTCAGGCAAATTGTTATCTAATCTCTTCTTAAAAACTTCCAGTGTTAGAGCACCCACAGCTTCTGGAGGCAAGTTGTTCCACTGATTAATTGTTCTAACTATCAGGGAATTTCTCCTTAGTTCTAGGTTGCTTCTTTCCTTGATCAGTTTCCATCTTGTCCTGCCTTCAGGTGCTCTGGAGAATAGGTTGACTTTTCTTTATGGCAACCCCTTAAATACTGGAACACTGTTATCATGTCACCCCCTTCTTTTCACTAAAAAGATTTGTGCAGTGTGACTTGAAATATCTATAAACCATTCCCTTTCAGCTCCGTCTTACTCCGTAGTCTTACTCATCAGGTTGCTCACTGAAAAATCAAGAATATTGACATTTTCCCCATTGGATGAGGTAAAAACGTAACTACAGCAATGTCAAGAGATGGCTTATTTACAATACTTGTTTGTTAACAAATTCCTTTTGTCTTCAGTTCTTGTCTTTTCACAGCAATGCTGATGACAGGTGTCTCTTCATAGTCAAAAGTGATGACAATGCCAGAGACTAGAAATGCTTGCTTGGTTTAACCTTTATTTGATTTAGGGGTTGTCTGAGATAGGTTAATAATTTAATCTACAGCCTTAACCTTAAACATCTTGTGTGTGTCACATTTCTTTTGGGAAATCCAGGGAGCAGTAGATATACTTCATGGTATACATGACATGCACAAAGAAGGAAAGATAACAGTAGTCTTCAATCTGTTTCTCAGGAGAACTGAAGCAGAACTTCAATGCAAATTTATTGATTGATAAGATGATATTTTGCTGTGGTTTTCCCGTAAATTTTACCCAGGGGATTAGACCATAGATTTCCCTGCAGACTGGAAAATTCTAGGAGTTGAAGTATTCATACATGAAGTGTCCATAATTGGAGAATACTAGACTATGTGAATGTTTCCATAGATCCTGGCAGGGCAATCTCCTATCCTAGAGTAAGTTGGAGAACCATTGACATCTCCAATACTTTCACACAAAGAGCCATCTTAAACCAAAGAGCATTTTATCTTTACATGAATGAATTCTATGCATCTTCCAAAATGGACACCTTAACTCATGGTTAGCTTATGTGGGTGGAAAGACAGACCCGCTAGGACATTTCACCAACATCTCATTATTTGCATGAGGGGAATAAAGTGATCCCCATATACTTAGCAGAAACTGTAGTATAATAGGCAGAAGGAATAACCTTGAGGAACAGGAAGAAAAGCCACAACTAAGTCAATAGTCACATAAAAGAAATCTGGGCTAGAAGTGTAACCTGAGGAAGTGTCCCAGACAATATATTCCCTGGTTCTCTCAGGGAGAGATGGTGGAAGCACATTCAGACTTAATGTCTATGGAGATTCTCAGTCATTCAAGTCATGGTTGTCCCACAGGTGCTTTTTCAAGAGGCAACTGGCCGTTCTTTCTTTTTCTTTGAAGACCTTTCACTTCTTCAGTTCTTCAGAAGCTTCTTCAATTCTTCTTGAATAAGAAGCAAAAGGTCTTCAAAGAAAAACAAAGATAGTCCAATTGTCTCTTGAAAAAGCACCTTTGGGATACATTTAGACTTATAAGGTTATAGTAACAGAATCTTAGAGAAGCACTAGCATGTATAACTCTGGTTTCCTAGTCTAGTCTACCTTGAAGGGCTGACAGAAGCTGGTAACAGCGGTTCTTCGTCCTCCAACACTACGGAGGATATGGCTCATTCTATCAAAAATGTAATTCAAAAAGAAGGAAGGGATGATATATAGGTAGTCCTCGACTTATGACTACAATTGAACACAGCTATTCCACTGCTAAGCAGGGCAGGGGTTAAATGAGTTGTGCCACATTTTACAACCTTTTTTGCCAAAGATGTTAAGTGAATCACTGCAGTTGTTAAGTGAATCATATGGACGTTAAGCGAATCTGGCTTCCCCCATTGACTTTGCTTGTCGGAAGCCTGCTGGGAAGGTTACAAAGGCTGATTACATGATCCTCGGAGAGTGCAACTGTCATAAATCCACGCCAGTTGCCAAGCAACTGAATATTGATCATGTGACCTTAGGGATGCCTCGATCATTAGTGTGAAAACCAATCATGAATCGCTTTTTTCAGTACTGTTGTAGCTTTGAACTGTCACTAAATGAATGATTGTTTAAGCAGAGGACTACCTGTATTAGAAGACTCACTTTTGCATACATTATCTTACTGTATCTTTCATCCAGTTTTGGTCACCACGATGTAAAAAAAATGTTGAGACGCTAGAAAAAGTACAGAGAAGAGCAACAAAGATGATTAGGGGACTGGAGGCTAAAACATATAAGGAACGGTTGCGAGAATTGGGTATGTCTAGTTTAACGAAGAGAAGGACAAGGGGGACATGATAGCAGTATTCCAATATCTCAGGGGCTGCCATAAAGAAGAGGGAATTAAGCTATTTTCCAAAGCACCTGAAGGCAGGACAAGAAGCAACGGGTGGAAACTAATCAAGGAGAGAAGCAACCTAGAACTAAGGAGAAACTTCTGACAGTGAGAACAATTAATCAGTGGAACAGCCTGCCTCCAGAAGCAGTAAATGCTCCAACACTGGAAGTTTTTAAGAAGAGACTGGACAGCCATTTGTCCGAAATGGTGTAGGGTTTCCTGCCCGAGCAGGGGGTTGGACTAGATGACCTCCAAGGTCCCTTCCAACTTTACTACTATTACTATTACTATAGATCATTAAGGGTCCCTAACCCACTATGATTTCTTTATATTGCTTCTCTTGACACTATTTAACTTGAACTAACTTGATATGTTTCTATGGACTGACTTTGTATGGGCAAGTATAATGAAATAGGGTATTCACTTATACAAAATACAGCAGGTTAAAAAAGAATGATCATTATTTAAGTGCATTACAAATACATATACATGTGCCTGAATAATGTTTGTATGTATTTTTGGCATAATAACTAATGCTTTGTTCTTTTTATTTTTATATTATTTTAAAAGCAATACAAATAAATACTTTTTTAAAAAAAAGTTTGAATACTCCTATTCTCAGAGTTGTCACATTTTCCAGTTTTGATTCCTTATTGCTATATCTCAGTGATGGCGAACCTTTTACAGACCGAGTGCCCAAACTGCAACCCAAAACCCACTTACGCATCGTCGGGTGCTGGGTCGGTGTGTCCCATTGGGTGGGCGTGTCCCATTGGGTGGGCGTGGCTGCAGTGGTAACGGCAGACTGGGTGGGACTAAAAAGTTCAATCAATCAATTCCAACTTTGCAAGATCCTTTTTTTTCCACGAGAAGCTGAAATTGACTGATTGATTGAACCTTTTTTTTTGTACATGGTGGCAGAGGCCTAAAGCGAAAAGGCTTTATAAAACCCAACTGAAAGCTTAGGACTGGGGCGACGGCGTGCGTGCCCACAAAGAGGGCTCTGCGTGCCGCCTCTGGCACCCGTTCCATAAGTTCACCACCACTGCTATATCTTCTCTCTTCTTTGCATCCCGGAATAAATACTATGTCAGGTTCTAATAATCTAGCAGATCCTATGGCCTTTCTTTCTTTCATCTAATATACTGCTAGATTAAGCATTCAGGCTTTATACTGAAGCATCAACATAGAATTTCTTAATCAATAACATCTACTTTAATAAAGATAAATGCCATTTTCCAGAAGTGCTGTAATTTAGGCAGACAGGTAAAAGAAGTTGCAGAACTATGATGCAATGCAATCTAGAATTCCTCGGACATTAGTAATTTGAGATTCGTCTTTCTGTTTTGGTGGGAGCACCCTTTCGTGTGAAAGCTTTTCAATTTCACAGCCTAAGATAAATATCTTATGACTTCTGGCTAGGTGGAACCCCCACTTAAATTTATCAGAGCGCCTAACGGAACACCTCTTTTGTAAACAAAGACATTTCTGTTTAACATTTGTGTTCACCTCTCTCACAGAGAAGAAAAAGAATAGGATGGGATTCACCTGCATTTATGGCAATGAATGGCAGGTGTTAATTCATCATTGTACAATTAACTGATTTTTAATCTCCTTAATAGCAGGAATGTTTTTGGGGGGAGAGGATCAGAGAGAATTGCAATGTTACCGTGACATCTCATTCTGTTCTTTCAAAAACTCCATCAACTGATGGAATCACACAATTGTTAAAAAAAAAAACCCCAAACCATCAGAGATGTAGACTGCTGTCTAATAAAGAGGAACCCCATGGTTTTTCTGGATAAAAAGCCTCATTTTGTTAGGAAGTTACTGGTTTTTCCCCAAGCCTTCAGACTCCATCCCTCTGCACTTTAAATCCGTTATTCTGTATTTCTCACCATGGAATGACAATGAACAGATCTGAATTCATGCCAAAGGCTGTCTTTTCTAAAAGACAACGAACAAGGCAAAAATAGTCTAGACACTAACATTCTTTTTTAAATTTTGAGTCAGCTTTTGACTCCTGATGATTGCCTGGATTTATCCCTGCATGTTTTTTTCACCAAGATTTCTTAGAAGTGGTTTGTCCTTACCTCCTTCTTAGAGCTGAGAGAGAATGACTGGCCCACGATCACCTGGCTGTCTTGTGGAAAACGAAAGGACTCTTATGAATTCCAGAGGGTTTTAGCAGAGAGATTTATTGTGCAGGTTCAGAAGCAATAGCAACAAGCAATTCTGAACCCCGAGGGCGGGTTCAGACTTCAGTTTTATACTTTCCTTTTTTCCCCCCCTCAGGAACAAAGGAATACACATTGAAATACACATTGTAATACATTAGGTTCATTTCTCACGGGTATACAATGGAGAGTTTGCTACATACATTGTATCCAAGTGCAATGCGCATTAGGTTAGTCACATACTACTAACACAGCACTATTCCAGTAATTATGCAGACACATCATTATTCTAATGTTTGTTCATTATTCCACATTAGCTGGGTTGTGCCCAAGGTGGGACAAGAAGTCACCATCTCCTGGGTTGTAGTCTGGTGCCTTACCACACCAAACTGGTTCTCTTTTAGTAATACATCTCCCTCGCGTTTCTGGTGATTATAAGGGAAGTAGGTAATTTTCTTGGCATAAGTGGTTTGTCCTTGCCTCCTTTCTAAGACTGAGAGATAGTGGCTGATCCAAGGTGATCTTGTTGGCCTCGTGCTTCAGATGGGACTAGAATCCAGTTTCCTGGTTTCTAGCTTGATGCCTTAACTCCGGACTCTCCAAACCTGGCAACTTGAAGACTTGTGGATTTCAACTCCCAGAATTCCTCAGCTGGCTGGGGAATTCTGGGAGTTGACGTCCATAAGTCTTCAAGTTGCCAAGTTTGGAGGCCATCTGCCTTAACCAGTACATCAAACTGGTTCTTCGACACTAAACACCAGTGTCAGTAACAATATTGGTGACACATTATACATTAAAATACTGCCCCTTTATTTTTGGGAGCTGGGTACTTTTTGGGAGCCAGACATGATGCTTAACATTTCTTGGAGTAGAAGCTAAAGGAAAGAAGGGGGCTTTTATCTAATGTTTGTGTTGAGTCCGTGGCGGGAAGCAGACACGAGAAGCAGTTGAAGTTCTCAGTTTTCTTTATTCTGCGTTCAGCTTACAAGTAGATGGCTTCTGCAGCTCCCAAAACCTCCCAACTTCTTATATAGACATTTCCCGGGTAAATGCGATACTTTTCCCGCGCCAGCACCCGCGCATGCGCACGGCGCTGGCGACAGCCTGTCTGGTCCCGGGCAGCTTTGCACCTGCCCGGGACTGCCTGCAAACGCCCGAGCCGTTTGCAAGGCTCGGGACATAACACCCCTTTCCCCCGGGCTAAAACTACTACCAACATATAATCATTTATTTTATGCAGTGTTCTGCTTCTCAGTGCTCCTATCGTTACCTGGCTTTTGTTTAGCCAGCAATGTTATGTAATCCTCTAAGTATTTAGGAGACTTCTTTGCTCTCTGTGACCTTCTCAGCTCTGGGTTACTAGCATGAGTTCCCTGACTGGAGGGAGATGTGAGCCTGTTCTCCTTATTTTGCCTTGGTGCCTTCCAAGGACTGTGCCCCGATGCCTGGCCTGCTTGCTCGCCCACCGGGCTCGTCAGGCCAGGGCTTCTGTCACTTTGTGACCTGGTTGACCTGCCTAGCTGTAGACCCTCGGGCCCCTTGAAGTGATAGCCACTGCTGGGCGTCTCTGTTGAACCACCTAGGTCCATCCAAGACCTGTCAGGAGGCTGTCCATTCCCTGAACCCCGTTCTGTGTCCGGGCTTGTGTGGGTTTCTGTACTTTCCCAAAACTCAGTTACTCCCTGATTTGGGCTAGAGGTGTTGTAGTCGGGACTTGGTTCCTCGACCACCTCCCTGTATGTTTGACCCCCTGTAGGATTTGGGGTAAGGTCAGGCCAACCTTGGGAATTGTGTGCCAGCTCTCTTGCGGGGAATGATTTGTTGGGATGCCCCCGGGTATCCTCCGTGACTGGAGTGCTGTGTGATGTGTGTGGAAGTGAGTATGCCCCCGGGGTGACTCCCTGGCTGGAGTAGGCGTGGATGCCTGGTAATTAGGTAGGCTCATAGAATTCTTGTTCGGAGCTCTCGCGGAACCCTGGGATGGGCCGTTTGTAGCTCCATCAGTGGAGATGGGCAGCAGCTCGTGCCCTTCCCTTTGCTCCAAAGGGTCCCCCTCCCCCCCTGGAAAAGACCCAGGAGTCTCATCTGAAAAGTCCCGCCGAGGGCGGAGTTGGTCGATGTGCCGATGCAGGACACGACCGTTGTCCAGGGCTACCTCGTAGGAGAGAGGACCTGTGACCCTGGAAATAGAAGCGGGGACCCATGTATGACCAGGCCCGTAATTGCGAGCCCAAACCGGGGCACCCACAAGTAGTTGTCTAGGTGCCCTAGGATGTGAGGTAGATGAAGGCAGTCTGTCCGGATGCAACCGGTCAAGTTTAGTAGTAAGTTGACGCCCCCAACGAAGTTCAGCTGGGCTTCTCCCTGTAGAAGTGGACGGTGTGGTGCGATAAGAAAGGAGAAAGTCAGCCAACCTGTGATGCCAGTCCCCGTAGGTGAGTCTTTTCAATGCGTCCTTTGTGATGCGCACCATACGTTCAGCCATACCGTTGGTGGACGGGTGGAAGGGTGCAGACGTGGCATGACGAATCATGTTTGCCTGTAAGAAAGCTTGGAATTCGGAGGAAGTGAATTGAGGGCCGTTGTCGGACACAATGACATCTGGCAGCCCGTGTGCAGCAAAAATCCCCCTCAGTACCTGAATAGTCTTTGCAGTGGTGGTGGATGAGACAGGTACAACCTCAAGCCATTTCGAATGGCTGTCAACAAGGACCAAGAAGAACTGGCCCTGAAAGGGCCCAGCGTAGTCAATGTGCACCCTAGACCATGGGGACTGTGTTTCCTCCCATCTATGCACGGGAGCTTGGGGCATCTCTGGGCGAGATCGTTGGCACAGGTGGCATGCATGCACCTTAGCCTCAATATCTTTATCTAAACCAGGCCACCACAAGTGGCTGCGCGCAAGGGCCTTCATACGAACAATGCCAGGATGACCCTCGTGGAGGGATTCTAAGACCCTAGTCCTCATTGAGGTGGGAATGACAACTCTGTTTCCCCAAAGCAGACAACCCTGAGAAAGGGACAGCTCGTTCCTTTTGGACCAGAAACTCTGAAACTCAGGACTAGGGCAGTGCTCAGGCCAACCGGACAAAACCCAGGAACGGACACGTGAAAGTGTGTGATCTGTACCTGATTCAGCGGCAACATCCCTGGCACTAAGAGGGAGCTCGGGCAAGGCTTGGATTGATAGAATGTTGACAGCTGGCGCAGGGTCAGCTTCTACTACTGGCAGAGGCAATCTACTGAGACCATCAGCATGGCCCATTTCTTTTCCAGGCTTGTGGAGTAAGGAAAAATCATATGCAGACAAAAAGATAGACCACCTAAGCATTCTAGGGGAAATGATTTGGGGAGTCTGCTTACGTGTGGTAAACAGTCCCAGCAGAGGCTTATGGTCAGTGAAGACCGTGAAGTGCCTGCCATATAGAAAGTCATGGAATTTTTTAATTCCAGCAACAACAGCCAGAGCCTCCCTGTCTATCTGAGCGTAGTTGCGCTCAGCAGAAGACAATGTTCTGGAGTAATATGCAACAGGAACCTGAGTTCCATCAGACCTGAGGTGGCTCAGGACAGCTCCAACCCCGTAAGGGGACGCATCACAAGCGATGCACACAGGAAGGGACTCGTTGAAATGTGCAAGTACACTGTTAGAAGTGAGCAAAGCCTTGACTTTGTTAAAACAACCCTCATGCGTTTGTGACCACTGCCACACTGCTTGCTTGTCTAGTAGCCTGTGAAGAGGCTCAGCTACACTAGCTTTTTGTGGAAGAAAAGAATTGTAGAAATTCAGGAGGCCCAGGAAGGCCTGAAGTTCGGCCTTGGACTTTGGCCTAGGTACTTCTAAAATAGCAGTCAGTTTGGATTCAGCAGGGTGAATCCCAGCAGCATCAATTTTGAACCCCAGAAATTCAGTAGAAGGCACCCCAATCTTGCATTTGTCTTTTTTGAGCTTGAGGCCTGATTTCCTGAATCTTAACAGAACAGCTCTTAGCCTTTCAGCTAGAATGTGTGTGGAGTCTCCTGCAATTAAGACATCATCAAAGTAGGGGCAAACCCCCGGTATGCCCCGCAGTGTGTTTTCCATTACGCTTTGGAAAATCCCAGGAGCGACATTCACTCCAAACTGCAGCCTTTTTACCTTAAAGGCTCCCCTGTGGGTCACAATAGTCTGAGCTATAGCAGCATCATCATCAACAGGCAGCTGTTGATACGCTTGAGCTAGGTCAAGCTTTGCAAAAACGCGCCCCCCCTTGAGGGAGGCCAGAATATGACTGACCACAGGAACAGGATAGGCATGTTGCTGCAATGCCTTATTAAGAGTGCATTTGTAATCAGCACAAATGCGAATGTCCCCATTTGCCTTTAGAGGCGTGACAATGGGGGTCTCCCAAGGACTGGAATCAACAGGTTCTAGAATTCCCTGTTGGATCAGTTTGTCTAACTCAGTGTCAATTTTACTCTTTAAAGCAAAAGGGACCCTTCTTGCTTTAATTCTAATGGGAGTGACAGTGGGGTCTAGCTTTAAGGACACAGGGGGTCCTTTGAATGTGCCCAGCTGGGGGCTGAAAACATCTGCAAATTCTTTGCAGACTTCCTGTAGGTCGAGTGTTTGTAAGCTGTTGAGTCCTGTGATGTGTATCCCCAGGGCCTCAAACCAATCGAGTCCTATGAGACTCGTTCGTTCACCCCCTACTACTAATAAGTCTAGTGGACCTTCAAAACTCTTGTATTGCACATTAAGGGTGGCCTCCCCCCTCCCCCACTTGAATTTTGAAAATCTGTTAACACAATGTGAGAAGGCCTTAACTTGGCCTGAGTTCCACTACCGGAACAAATCTTCCTAAATGTATGCAAGGAGATAATTGAAAAGGCAGACCCTGTGTCTAGTTCCATAGATAATGGAACCCCTTGTAGCTTCACCTTGAGTGACAGCTTTTTCTTAATGGGCTTGTGTGTGCCTGTCCTAAGGATGCTTCTTCGCGAAGCGCAAAACCCCACCCTATTCTGGCTGGGGACCCTGGTACCTTTCAGGCGCAGTTCTTCCTGAGGTTGTACCTTTCGTCGGCCCAGACACACAGCTGCAATGTGTCCTTGTTTGCCGCATGCCCGGCAGGTAGCGGAGCGGAACTTGCAGTCGGTTCTCCTGTGGCGACCTCCACAGCCGATGCACTTGAGCGGAGCTGAAGAGCTTCCCTTCTGTTTTTCTTCCTTCGTGGGGTGGAGACGGTCGACTTCCTCGTCCGGATCCTCCTCGGAGTTTCTTTGGGCGTCTTCCTGGTGCACGGATGCAACCTCTGGACTGTTTCTGATCGGCCGCATGTTCTTGACAGCGCCGCCTGCTGCTTCTTCTGCGGTGACTTCCCTTAAGGCATCTTGGTAGGACAATTCTTCTTTAGCGAAAAGTCTCTGTTGTAGATCTCAATGCCTTAACCCGCACACAAATCGGTCCCTCAGTCGTTCTTCGAGGTCTTTGAACTCGCAGTGCTTGGCGGCCTTCCGTAATGCGGCGATGAATTCTTTGGCCGACTCACCGGGCCGTTGATCCCTCTGCTCGAAGGTGTGGCGCCATGCGATGACGGACATCTTGGGGTGGAAGTGCTCCTTCAGTAGCTTCTTCAGATCTGCGTAGCTTACAGACTCTACTGGAACAGGTGCTGCAAGGTTTTCTGCGATGTCGAAGGCGTCTTGGCCGCAAACACAAAGCAGGGTGGCAGCCTTCAAGCTCTCTTCCCTCACTTGGTTTGCCTTGAAGTAGTTCTCCACCCTGGCTACGTATGACTCCCACCGCTCAGGATGTGAGACGTCGAATTCCGAAAGCCTTCCGATTTTTGCCATCTTCAGGAGACGGGTCTATCAGCCAGCCTACCCCCGAATGCGCACTGGATTGGCGGGTAGCTGCCGAGTCGACGCCGTTCCGCTGCTCAGGACTCACTTGGGTAAGCTTACACTTCTTCCTTTCCAGGCGGTGTAAGGCGATCCCACCTTCGTCGCCAGTGTTGAGTCCGTGGCGGGAAGCAGACACGAGAAGCAGTTGAAGTTCTCAGTTTTCTTTATTCTGCGTTCAGCTTACAAGTAGATGGCTTCTGCAGCTCCCAAAACCTCCCAACTTCTTATATAGACATTTCCCAGGTAAATGCGATACTTTTCCCGCGCCAGCACCCGCGCATGTGCACGGCGCTGGCGACAGCCTGTCTGGTCCCGGGCAGCTTTGCACCTGCCCGGGACTGCCTGCAAATGCCCGAGCCGTTTGCAAGGCTCGGGACATAACAGTTTGGTTTTTGGTTTTTTTTACAGTTTTCATAAACATATTACAGACTGGTAGGTTGTAACATGCTCCAATTAGAAAAGCAGAAATAGAAATAAATAAATAAAAGTCATTTGATTATTAGGGAAGGAATCTAGCTACGATGAAAAACATTTTGCTAAATAAATAGTATTTATTTATTTATGCTCTGTGGGAATATCATTCTATTGCTACTTCCAAAGTTCGGAAAAGCAAAAAACAGTAAACCATGTCTAATTTGCTCAGGCTTCAGCTTAGTATGATGTGTGAATCCAGCCTTTGTGATCAGTTCCACTAACCATGGTTAAAATAAAACATAGTTTGGGGCAGTGCATAATCAGAAACATTTTTGGAATCAGTCTTTTCATGATGATGATGATGTTATTCATTTATTTAATCATGTCTGATTTTTGGCAATTCTATAGGCCGGTCTCTCCATATCTTCCGAACTAGTTCTTTGAGTTGTTCTATGGCAGTGGTTCTCAACTTGTGGGTCGGGACCCCATTTGGGGTTGAACGACCATTTCACAGGGGTCGCCAAACAACGCAGTCCGCCATTTTCCCCCCTCCCCTTTTCCTTAGCTGTGCTACTCCCTTTTTTTCTATTGGCTTTTGAAAGCCAATAGAATAGACTCTCTTGAATAGAGTCTAATTCTATTGGCTTTCAAAAGCCAATAGGAATTGTCCAGGCTGTCTCTGTCCTGCTGAGCCCGCCAAAAGTCCCATTCTGCAAACGGTGCTGCACCAGTTGAGTAGTCCTCGACTTACGACCGGTTGAGTAGTCCTCAACTTATGACCGGTTGGGGTCGCGGCATTAAAAAGGTTGAGAACCACTGTTCTATGGTCTGGCTGGTGTCAGCTTTGATGGTGTCAAGCCACCATATTCTTTGGCAGCCTGTTTTTTACTGCTAACTCTTTCAAACATAATTGCTTTCTAATTGCCCCGCATGACATGGCCAAAGTAATGAGATGCAGTTCTGTGATTTGGTCTTCCAGTGACATATCTGGTGTTATGCTTATTAGTCACCTTTGATATCCAAGTCTTTCCTTATTATATATTTAATGTTTGAAGAAGAGAAGCTTCCAGCTGAACCAATCTGAGGAAGCCTGCTGTTTGCACAAGAAGCAGGTTAAACTTGTAGTGAGGTGTTCTTGGATCTGGCTAACCCTTCACTGTGAAGTAGAGCTGTCTCAAATGCAGATATATATTAAGGAGAGAACAGATGTAAAATACAAGGCCAAAAAGACAATCATTCACAAGGAAGATGGAGTCTTCAGGAAATAGCCCCGAACCCCACAGGTAAATCTGAGAATTATTCAGTGATTCCTTAGTTATTCTAACTTCTTCATAGCTGTGTGCAGCTAATGATAATTACAGCCCGCTGGGTAATTATTTAGGACTAAGCTTCATCAAATAGAGATAAACTTGCTTTCAAGCAACCAGGTGATGAATCTGGAGGCCTTTTAACCAAATAATGTGCTTGATTTGTTTTGGGATGTGGGAATTCAACTGTTGTATCTTTTATTTTTTTATATAAAGTTTTATTATTTTTTTAACAGAATTCAATAGTAATCATTCAACAAAAATGTGTTGTCTAAGTATCTTATTCACTAATACAAATTAAATTCCTAATCCCTAAATCTTTTCTCTAACCATTGATAAAATAGGTCCAAAGTTTGAAAATATTCTGTTTCTTCTTTTTTTTTTCAACATTAAAGTAAGTCTGTCCATTTCCGCACAGTCTAGCATTTTTTTTTTTATTTCTTCTTCTGGTGGTATTTCTTCGTTCTTCCAATATTGTGCAAATAAGATAATAACATAAGATAAGCTTTATTGTCATTTTTTTTTACTGTGGGCACAACGGCACACATCAAAAATGAAATTTAGTTGCCCACTCTCAAAGTGAAGTACATACATGACACACACCTAAACATACAACATATAATTCTAGCCACTGTTATCACATGTAGAATCAAATGGCATTATACCTAGTAAAAAAAAATCAGGTTTATGGTCTATGTGTTTCTCTAACATTTTTTCTAACCAAGTGTGGATTATTGTCCAATATCTCCTTGCTTTAACACATGTTCACCACATATGATAATAAGTACCTGGTTTGTGTTTACATTTCTAACATTTCTCTGACATATTTTTAAACATTTTTGCTAATCTTGTTGGTGGCAAGTGCCATCTATAGAACATTTTATATAAGTTTTCTTTATATGAAGATGACATTGTCAATTTATAGTTTCTTTCCCACAAACTTTGCCACTTCTCTAAGTCTATATTATATCCAAAATTCTTTACCCATACTATCATTGTCTCTTTTACTTGTTCATCCTCCATTTTGAAATTTAATAAAAAATTGCACATTTTTAATTAACTTTTCATCGGAAGTTAGTAATGTCTGATCAAATATAGTCTGGTCTTTATAAAATCCATACTGTTTAATATCTTTGTCATATCTGACTTGCATTTGTAAATGTGACCACCATGTTAAATTGATGCCCTGATTTTCCATCCCTTGCCTGGATTTTAAGTTCTCTTCAGAATTTAGAATATCTTTGTATGTCCATATTTTATCGAGACTGACTAGATTTGGATGTACAAATGCTTCCATTGTTGAAAGCCATCCTGGAATTTTCAAATAAATTTTACATTTTATTTTTTCCCAAGTTAATAATTTCTAATGTAGTGGTTTTGGAAGTATTTATGTATTTTATTTTTTCCATACCATAAAAAAGCATGCCAATCAAGTTGCAGGTCATATCCCTCCAGATACAGCATTTTTTTATTTCTAAGAGTTATTCATTCTTTTATTCATGTTAACATTGATGCTTGATAATATAAAACCCAATCTGGCAAGCCAAAACCTCCGTTTCCCTTGGCTTCGTGTAACATTTTCAATTTAATTCTAGCTTTCTTTCCTTGCCAGATACATTTTTGAATTAGAGAGTTTAAATCTTCAAAGAATTTTTTTCTCCAGTTTTATAGGTATTGTTTGAAACAAAAATAGTATTTTTGGTAATATATTCATTTTCACCATAGCAATTCTTCCCAACATTGATAGTTGCAGATTCTTCCATTTTTTCAAATCAAGCTTTATTTGATTTAACAATTTAATGTAATTATCTTATTTTATTGTTGAACATCTTGCTGTCAAATATATTCCCAAGTATTTGACTTTTTTGACTATTTGCAATTCTATTTTTTCTGATAATTGCTTTTTTTGTTTATCTGTAAGATTTTTAACTATCACTTTAGTTTTTTCTCTATTTATCTTTAATCCTGCTATCTCTCCAAATTGTTCTAACTTTTCCAACAAGTCATGGTCAGGATGTGGACCCACCTCCCTGTATTACAATCTCTGCACAGGAACTAGAGGTTGTCCATGACTTTGTGTACCTTGGCTCTCTGACACTCTCTCTTTAGATACTGAGCTGAATAAATGTATTGGTAAAGCGGCCACCACATTTTCCAGACTTACAAAGAGAGTATGGCTTAATAAGAAGTTGACAGAACATATAAAGATTCAGGTCTATAGAGCCTGTGTCTTGAGCACACTCTTGTACTGCAGTGAATCTTGGACCCTTCATGTATGGCAGGAGAGAAAGCTGAACACCATTCATATGCACCGTCTCCGACATATTCTCGGCATCACCTGGCATGACAAAGTCCCAAATAGCGCAGTCCTGGAATGTGCTGGGATCTCTAGCATGTATACACTATTGAAACAATGATGTCTACACTGGCTTGGGCATGTCATGAGAATGGCTGATGGTTGGATTCCGAAATATCTCCTGTATGGAGAACTAGTGCAGGGAAAGCGCCCCAGAGAGAGACCTGAGCTGCGATATTAGGATATCTGCAAGAGGGACCTAAAAGCCTTGGGAATGGACATTAACAGCTGGGAATCCTTGACCTCTTATCATTCAGCCTGGAGGCTAAAGACGCAGCATGGCCTTCTCCAATTCAAAGAGACACTTGTGCGGCAGGCTGAGGCAAAGAGACAATCCCGGAACCAGCAAAAACTGGGGGCTGGACAGGGGACAGATTGTATTTGCCCTCAGTGTGGAAGGGACTGCCATTCTCGAATTGGCCTTCTTTAAGGTGACCAACTTTTTTACAATGAAAAGGAGGACACAAATAAATTGAAGAAAAAAATATCGTAAATAAAAGAAACATTTTATTCATTGCAACAATAATATAGACAACTTGCATGTGCAAAGTTTGCCAGCTGGGTGTTTTGGCGCGCTCAGCAGCAATTCCTATTGGCTTTCGAAAGCCAATAGTGGGAGTAGCACAGCTCATGCAAAAGTTGAAAAAAAAACCCATCAAAAAAAGGTGCTGGAACGCCGTTCTGAGCGTTCTATGAGGGGGAAAAAAAGCCCTGCAGATTAGTCTTCAAATATCGAAAAGGAGGACATGAAGGAGAACACTTTTTGAGGGAGGACAGAACTTACAAAAGGAGGACTGTCCTCCCTAAAGGAGGACGGTTGGTCACCTTACCTTCTTAGCCACACCAGATGCTGCCTTAGTTCCTTTTTCCAGAGCACAATACCATAGCCTCTTGAGACTAAAGGTTGCCAATGATGAGGAATTGTCTCTAAAGGTTCCTCTAGAACCGTGGTGGTGAACCTATGGCATGCATGCCACAGGTGGCATGCAGAGCCCTCTCTGTGGGCACACGCGCTGTCGCCCCAGTCCTAGGCCTTCAGTCCCATCCATGAGCAACATGCATAAATACCCGCCACCATGCAGGGTAAGGTTGCCGTGCCCGCCCCTGCCTCCCCAAGCATTTTTTTTTACTAACCTGCCATTCAGCTGCATTCGGTTTCTCTGTTTGCTTCTCAGCCTTCACCGTGTGTTTGTGGGACTATCGGTTAAAAAAAAAAGTTCCATCAGACTTTCTAACTTCTCGCGAGATCTCAAGGAGTTAGAAAGTCTGGTGGAACTTTCTTTTTTTTACCCATAGTCCCACAAACACGTGGCGAAGGCTGAGAAGTGAATGGAGGAACAAAATGCAGCTGAAAGCATGTTAGTAAAAAAATGCATGGGGGAGGCAAGGGCATCTGGGCCAAGATGGGCGTGGCAACCTTACCCTGCATGGTGGCGGGAGAGTGGGGCACATGCCCTTCCCATGCCAGGCCAGCCCCTGCAGCCCTGGGGCAGCTGTGCTGGGCAGCAGTGGGCAGGGTGTTGAGGTGAGGATCGGCAGGCCAACCAAAGCAACAGATGGAACGCTGGAGGCTCGGGGAGGGCACTGAAGTGGGAGGTCAGGCCATTGGCAAGAGCAATGCGTCTGAGTGGAAAGCGGCCTCAGAACAAGTGGGGTAGGTAAGGAAAGAAATCCTCGCTCTCCCCAGAAATTTCCTTTCTTTCCTTACCTTACTTCCAGCCCCATGCTGTTTTTCCTTCGCAATCCGCCGCCACCGTCATGTGCAAGGAAACAAAGGAAGCAACATCAAGATGGCCATGCCCACCCCGGCCACGCCCACCCAGTCTGCCGTGACCACTGCAGCCATGCCCACCCAATGGTCCATGCCCACCTGGCACCCAATGATACATAAGTGGGTTTTAGGTTGCAGTTTGGGCACTCAGTCTCTAGAAGGTTCGCCATCACTGCTCTAGAATGAATACCAAATCATCTGCAAATGCTCGCAGTTTGTAAGTTTCACCTTTTATTTTCAATCCTTTAATTTCTGGATCTTGCCTAATGTTTCTATTTAACACTTCCAAAGTTAAGATAAACAGCAGTGGGGATAATGGACATCCTTGTCTTGTGCCTTTTCATGTATCAAAATTCTCTGTATAATCCCCATTTACAATCACTTTTGCTGTTTGTTTCTGATATATTGTCTGAATCGTATTTATAAAGTTTTCACCAATGTCCATTGTTTTTATTTGTTGAATCATAAATTGCCAAGAAACATTATCAAATGCCTTTTGGGCATCTAAAAATACTAATGCCAGTTGTTTCCCTGGATGGAGTTCATAATATTCCAATATATCTAGTATTACCCTCAAATTATTTTTTATTTGTCTCTTTGGCAAAAATCCGTTTTGATCTACGTCTATAAATTCAGTCAAAAATCTTGTTAGCCTCTCAGCTATTATTGAAGTGAAGAGTTTGTAGTCCACATTCAGTAGTGATATCAGTCTATAGTTTTTTTTTAATCTGGGTCAAATCTGAGTCCTCTTTTGGTATCAAAGTAACATTTGCTTCTGTCCATGTATTTGGGAGTTTTGCCTCCAATAAAAGTTTGTTACATACATCTTTCAATGGTAAACTTAATGTATCTTGTAAACATTTATAAAACTCTGCTCGGAGTCCATCTGGTCCTGGTGCTTTTTCATTTTTTTTTGTCTTTTTATTGCCTCTGTCAGTTCCATCATTGTTATTTTTTCATTTAATATAGTCTTGAAGTTTTCTGGAATTTTTGGTAAATTATTTTCTTCCATATATTGAGTCATTTTCTCCCGTAGAGTTTCTTCCTTAACATACAGTTTCTCATAGTATTCTTTAATTATCTTTTTTATTGCTTCATTTTTAAATTGTAAACAGCCTTTTTCATCTACTAAATCAGGCATGTCAAACCCACGATGTCATGTGACATCGCGCAACATATCGGAGCTTTTTCGCCATTGTTGGCAATGGGGTGGGCGCAACTCCGGTATGATGAAACCGGCTCATGGGCCGGCATTTGACACCCCTGTACTAAATTGTTTATCAAGTTTTTCTCCTTCTGTTTTTTAAGTTTATAAGCTAACCATCTTCCTGGTTCGTTTGCATTTTCAAAAAAGTTTTGCTTTGCCCTTTTAATTTGCTGTGCCAATTTTTCTCATTCTATTAAATTTAATTTATGTTTTATTATTTCCATTTGTCTTTTCAATATTTCCTTTTGTGGGTTTATTTGTAATTCAAGTTCTAATTTTTTAAATTCTTCTCTTAACAACTGACATTGTTGTCTCTTTTCTTTATTTTTTTCACCATGTATATTATCACTACGCTTCTTTGTTATATTTTTAAGAATCATTTGTTGATGAACCTCAAATTGTGTCTTTATGTCAAGACTGGTTTGCTAAGCTAAGCCACATGCCTTAAAATTGTCAAGATTGAGAAACACTGATCTAGAATTAAAAGATGTAGTTTAAAAAATCTTTGTTTTTTTTTTGTAGAGTCACAGAATGTTCTTTGTTTAGCACAGGTGTTGTTTCAAGGTCATCACTCTTCTGATTCTTTCTGTATTATTGTAGTATCTTCCTTCACCATTAGATGTCCTCATTAATTGAAGTGTCTCTATCCAGTAATAAAACTTTTATTTAAAATGCTCTTTCACAACAAAGTAAAAAAATCTTCCCAAATCAAAAAAGTTAGCCAACAAAAGATTATCATTTTTTTCAATCAGTCTCAAATCTTTTCTGCAATTTTTTTATATTCCTTAATTTTGTTTCCCCCATTTCAGATTTCCCACCACTTTTAACTGTTCTTCCCAATTTTTCCTGGGATTTTCACTGTTAAAAATTATCCAATTCAGGGATTTATATTTTAAAAGTCCATAGGGAAGAGAAATAAAAAACAATTTCACCCAGATCAAACACATTGTTGACTGTCAGCTGTTCGGAGGTGCTGCCGCAGCTCTTCACTTCTTCCCTGGCTATCTATGGCTTGGACTGTCTGTGTGTTTGCTGGGAGCCTTTCTCCCACCTTTTTAAAGAGTTTCCTCAGTCAGTTTGGGCCAACCGCCATTGGCTCCAAACTCCCAAGATTTCCCTTCCTCCTCGTTGCCTCTCCAGGGCAACTTTCTGATCTCTCTTGGTCTCCAGATGAAGCAAAATCGGACTAGGAAACCGGAGCTCCGATTTCTTTCATCCGTGTCGCCATGATACCCTGGGTGAACTCCTGTTGTGTCTTTTAAATTATGATTTATCACTAGCATTTTGGTGAACCAGTAATTGAAATTTACTTAATAAACCATGGTTTTAAAAAATAATAATTAACATGTGAATACAGTCTTACTACTTTATGGATTTAATAATTTATTTTCTCACTCTTATTTGCATAATTTTTGAGCTGCCCAATAAGACTGGATTGATTTAATCTTATATAGGGGTTGGACTTATTTTTGTATACAGTTTATGCAGGAATATATTCTGAATTAGTAAATATCTGAGTTTTTCAATTTACCTGACCAAGTTACTTGAAAAACAATCTCTACATCTTGCTAACATTTATCAAACCTTCATAATGTATTTTTTTTGTTAAAGGACTTGTTGACTTTAAACATGTAAATTAGCTATCTAAATATGAATATACATGCTGTTGGTCATAAGGAATTTTTTTCCCTTTTCAAATGATTATTTAATAAATTGTGACTTTTATTGTATTCAGACTTCAACTTCCTGGAATAATTGGTGGAAATACGAATTAAATAGGGCTGTTCACTACTCAGTGCAGGTTTCAGGATTTGGATCTGTAGAATGTTTTTTGGAAGTGAAGGAGGACAATGAGAAAAACATCTGGTTTGTTCACCAATAAGCTTTGTTCTAATGTAACTAATTTTCCACATAATGACATGCTTTTTGCATTCAACAGTTAATTCTTGGACTGCCATTTTGCTTCCGTCATTTGCAATCCCCAAATGACCACAGATAGTCCTCAACTTACAATCTTTAATTTAGTGACCATTCAAAGTTACAACAGCACTGAAAAAAGTGACATGAACATTTTTTCACACTTACGACCGATGCACCATCCCCACAGCCTCATGGTCAAACTTAGGATGCTTAGCAAATAGCATGTATTTATGATGGTTGAACTGTCCTGGGGTCATATGATAACCTTTTGCATCTTTCTGACTAGCAAAGTCAGGGAGGAAGTATGATTTATTTAACAACCATGTCACTAATTTAACAATTGCAAGAAAAGGTCAGAAAACAGGGCAAAACTCACTTAACAGCTGTCTTGCTTAGCAATGGAAATTTCGGGCTTAGTTGTGGTCATACGTTGAGGACTACCTGTAATGAATTCAGTAGGCTAAGTTTTTCCTACATACTTTGAATTTATGAGCTCTAGGAACTCTTATAAATAAATGCTACAATTTTCTAAAAGCAGTATTTAACATTACTAAAATTAAGGAAACACACTTTCCAAGACAACAATATATTTTTCTGTTTGATTTATTTTTATTTTTATAGTCAGCAAAATCATACAGTAGTCCTGAAGTATATAAGTGATGGAATGGATGCAATATTTTTCAGTCACAGCAACTTTAAGATGTATGGACTTCAATCCCACAGTTCCCCAGCTCTCACTGAGATTAAAAAAACACCAGAATAGAGAATTCATCTGAAAGGCACGTGCATTGTTTGGGATTACCAGTAGAAACCCACAATCGGCTGTGTTTTCCAGTTGACGAGTTAGATTTTTGTTTGCAACATAATGAAGCATTTAGAAGAAGTTTTATTCATATTAAACCTTGCTTCCAGTACACAGTTGGAAGCAATAATGCAAGATACAATCAGAATAATGAAAATGATTACGATCTGAATATAGTCATTAAAAGCAGCTTAAAAAATACCCGGGGGATTGTAAATTCTTCTTACAGTAGGCCTTTGCAGATATCCCAGTAATATTAATCCATTATTGTTTGCTTGACTTTTGATTAAATTGTGCAAGATATTGAACAAAAACTGGGTTTGAGGTATTTGAGCGTTTCCCTCAGAAAAATTAAGAGAGGTGTGGGAAAGTGTTTCAAACTCATTCTCCCAAGCCTTGGAATAGGGTGTTGTGGGCACCTGTGTATGCTTAAGGTTTATCTTTTTTCTCCTTCTGTATGTACATGACCTGTTCTTCTATTCTATTATTTCCTCCTTTTTAAAGGCTAAGTTGCCAAGTTGGATGGTGCCTAAATTATATAAATTAAAGTAAATAAATAAATAGAAGCAGAGAGAGGGCTTTGTGCTTCTGTGCTGCGTCTGTTTCAGCTTCTCTATTTTTAATCCTCAGGAAATGCTCTTCATATTTTTACAACATTAGGAAGAACAGCTCAGCCACCGGCTGTTCTAAAGCTTGAGAACTGAGATGGTGGGATGGATGCATGTGTTCCAACTGTTTTGCACAGACATGCCATTTGTTCTGCAAATGTGCTTTCAGTTGCCTCAAAAGCAAAATGCTCAGCTGGGTAGCTCTCAATATATTTGGGATTCAGAACTTTCTATCAGCAAGATGCCGGATTTGTCCCCTATGTTGTTGGTTTTTTTTTTTTTGCTGAGATATTAATGATACATTATGGAGGGCAACTCCATATGGATTCTGTCATATCATTGAGGAGATTCTATGATTTAAAAAAATGCATAAGGATTAACTGGAAAACATTCCTTAAACTCATGCTGTGAGCCCACATGCTTGCCAGTTCCTGATTCAAAAGAGGTCAAGATTAAACTGCACCGGATAAATGCACAGGTATTGAATAAGTGGTACCTGACTCAGTTGTAGTAACTGTGAGAAGATTCTTGGAGTTCTAGTGGACAATCATTTAAATACTAGCCAGCAGTGTGCTGCAGCTGCCAAAAAAAGCCAACACAGTCCTAGGCTGCATTAACAGAGAGATAGAATCAAGATTACATGAAGTGTTAGTATCAGTTTATAATGCCTTAGTAAGGCCCAGTTGTGGTCACCATGATATAAAAAAGATGTTGAGATTCTAAAAAGACTGGAGATACAGTAAATGATGTCATATCTATCTATAAATCCTTCCATTCCCTACCATCCTGTCAGAGCTGAAGAAGCTTCTTGGATGAGAAGTGAAATGTCTTCAAAGAAAAACAAGAAAGTCCAGTTAACTTTGGGGCAAGAAACACTGTTGTGATCAAATAAATAGAGCAAGGCGGTAGTGCAAAAAAAAAAAAAAAAAAAAAACTGCTGTTGGGTTCATATATCACACTAAAGTAGCTTTTCTCAAATTCTTCTGGCTGTGAGTTCTGGAAATTGAAGTCCACCTGTCTGGAAATTGCCCAGGTTGAGAAGCATTGCACTAATCCACAACCAACACTTTGGATTAGCCAGTATTGTATAGAGCAGGGGTGTCAAACTGCCGGCCCCCGGGCCGGTTTCATCATACCGGAGCCGCGCCCATCCCATTGCCGGCAATGGCAAAAAAGCTCCGATATGTCGCGCAACATCACATGATGTTGCAAGTTTGACATGCCTGGTGTAGAGAGTAATGCAAGGGAGATTTGAAATGGCTTATTATTTGACCATATTATTATTTATTTTTTTTATTGAAATTTTTCAAAAATTTTACAAATAAACATCCCCCCCCCTCCCAAACCACCCCACCCTCCCCCCCCCCGACTTCCCAGAACTGAATATAGGATTATTTAACAAATTTTAAAAAATAACGTTTACAATTTATAAGATAATTAATAAAAATAATAAAGGTCATAATAATAATATATATAATAATATATATAATAATAATATGCATAACATAAGCTTTAAAATGAATAATATATACTAAAAAAGAAAGAGAAAAAAAAAGGGAAAAGAAAAGAGAGAGAGAAAGAAAAAAGAAAAAAGTAGACGAAAAATAGAACATATATATAAAAAAAATATATATAAGTAATAATACGTAAAGAAAAAAGGAAAAAAGAAAGAAGGAAAAAACAATCATTACAAGTTATAAAAAAGCTAAATGGTATTTTTCCATATCCAAATTATATTGTATGAAATTTATCCATTTTTCCCATACTGCAAAGAATTTCTCTTGAGATTGCTCCTTTAAAAAAGCCGAAATCTTTGCCATTTCTGCCAGATACGAAACTTTGTGAAACCACTCTTGCAAAGTAGGCAAGGATTCCTTCTTCCAATATTGCCCTATTAACAGCCTAGCGGCTGTAATCAAATTTAACATCAATATAACCTCCTTAGCATCACAATCAGTAACAATACCTAGTAAAAATAATTGCGGAGTAAATTTTACCCTCCGTTTAAAAATTCTTTGGATATTCCACCATATCTTAATCCAAAAAGCTTTTATATGCTTACACGTCCACCAAGTATGATAATAAGTAGCATCCAAATGTCCACATCTCCAGCATTTCGGCTGCAGATTAGGGTACATAATAGACATTTTCTTTGGATCAAGGTGCCATCTATAAAACATCTTATAAAAATTCTCTCTTAAATTTTGCGCTTGTGTGAATTTAACATTTCTTATCCAAATAAGTTCCCAGGTATCCATTGAAATCGTTTCACCAATATTCTGTGCCCATTTAATCATACAATCTTTAACTAATTCAGGTTCTGAGTCCAATTCCACTAAAACCCCATAAACTGCATAAAGAACTCTCTGACAAATTGAAAGATAAAAAGGACAAGTATAGAAAGTGGAAAGAGGGGAACATAACTAAGTCAGAATATCAGCAAATAGCCCGAGCCTGCAAAGATGAAGTGAGGAAAGCCAAGGCTCAAAATGAACTGAGGCTTGCGACCAAAGTCAAAAATAACAAAAAAAGCTTCTTTCAACATGTAAAAAACAAGAAAAAAGTGAAGGAAATGATTGGTCCATTAGTGGGTGGAAGTGGCAAGAAGGTGACAAGCAACAGGGAGAAAGCAGAACTATTTAACTCATTTTTTGCATCTGTCTTTACACAAAGGGAAAAAACAGACCAACCTATCAAAAATAGTGCCACAAAAAACAAAACAGAAACACAAGTTAAGATAGGCAAGAAAATCGTTAGTGAGCACCTGTCCAGCCTAGATGAGTTCAAATCGCCAGGACCAGACGGATTACACCCCAGAGTTCTCAAGGAACTGGCAGATGTGATATCGGAGCCACTGAACTATATTTTTCAAAGATCCTGGAACACAGGGGAACTACCAGAGGACTGGAAAAGAGCTGATGTAGTTCCCATCCTCAAAAAAGGAAAAAAAATGGATCCAGGAAATTACAGACCTATCAGCCTGACCTCAATACCTGGGAAGATCCTGGAAAAGATAATCAAACAACGAATCAACGAACACCTAGAGGCAAACAAAGTCATTACTAAAAGCCAACATGGGTTTGTCAAAAATAGATCATGCCAGACAAATCTTATTGCATTCTTTGACCAAGTGACAAAATTAGTGGATCAGAGGAATGCTGTGGACATAATTTACTTGGACTTCAGTAAGGCATTTGATAAAGTAGATCACAACCTACTACTTGACAAGATAGAAAAATGTGGGGTAGACAGAACCACCACCAGATGGATCCGTAGCTGGCTGACCGGCCGTACTCAGCGAGTGGTCCTCAATGGAACTGCATCTATATGGAGGGAAGTGTGTAGTGGGGTGCCCCAGGGCTCTGTTCTGGGCCCAGTACTCTTCAACATCTTCATCAACGATTTGGATGAAGGGATAGATGGGGAACTCATCAAATTTGCAGATGACACCAAGCTGGCAGGAATAGCCAACACTCCAGAAGACAGGCTTCAGATACAGAAGGATCTGGACAGACTTGAACACTGGGCACTAACTAACAAAATGAAATTCAATGGTGAAAAAAGCAAGGTTCTACATTTAGGCAAGAAAAACCAAATGCACAAGTACAGCATAGGTGGCACCATGCTCAATAGTAGTAACTGTGAGAGGGACCTCGGAGTCCTAGTAGACAATCACTTAAATATGAGCCAGCAGTGTGCTGCAGCTGCCAAAAAGGCCAACACAGTGCTAGGCTGCATTAACAGAGGGATAGAATCAAGATCACGTGAAGTATTAATACCACTCTTCAATGCCTTGGTAAGGCCACACTTGGAATACTGCATCCAGTTTTGGTCACCACGATGTAAAAAAGATGTTGAGACTCTAGAAAGAGTACAGAGAAGAGCAACAAAGATGATTAGGGGACTGGAGGCTAAAACATATAAGGAACGGTTGCGAGAATTGGGTATGTCTAGTTTAACGAAGAGAAGGACAAGGGGGGACATGATAGCAGTATTCCAATATCTCAGGGGCTGCCATAAAGAAGAGGGAATTAAGCTATTTTCCAAAGCACCTGAAGGCAGGACAAGAAGCAACGGGTGGAAACTCATCAAGGAGAGAAGCAACCTAGAACTAAGGAGAAACTTCCTGACAGTGAGAACAATTAATCAGTGGAACAGCTTGCCTCCAGAAGCAGTAAATGCTCCAACACTGGAAGTTTTTAAGAAGAGACTGGACAGCCATTTGTCCGAAATGGTGTAGGGTTTCCTGCCCGAGCAGGGGGTTGGACTAGATGACCTCCAAGGTCCCTTCCAACTTTACTACTATTACTATTACTAATATGGGTTGGCCTTTGATCTCTTACTTGTTTTAAAAGAGCTTCATCTTCTCTAGGCCAGCCCATTTTACAATCCATCTTCCATCTGTCCACTATTTGTCTGTATTGGAACCATGAATAAGTTAAATTTTCATGCGTTAATTCTTCCAAAGATTTTAACTGCCAATCTTGGCCATCCCATCTAAGTAACTGTGCATAAGAGACCATATCCATATTAACCCCTTTCCTTATGCCTTCTATGGCATGCCGAGGTATAGCCCATAATGGTATTTTGAAGTCACTTTTATAATACTTTCTCCACACTCTAAGCAAAGAGATTCTTATAATATGAGACTTAAAAACCCAATCCACTTTTTTATTAAATATTAAATAGGCATGCCATCCAAAAAGTAAGTCCCAACCTTCCAAATGAAGTATTTCTATATTTGTTAAATTCACCCAGTCGCTGATCAATGTTAATACTACAGCATCATAATACAATTTCATATTTGGTACCTTGAGTCCTCCTCTCTCACGAAAATCTTGCATTATTTTAAGTTTCACCCTTGGTTTTTTCCCTGCCCAAACAAATTTATTAATACCTTTTTGCCATTCATCTAAATTACGTTCATTCTTTAAAATAGGTAACATTTGAAACAAAAAAATAAACTTTGGCAGGACATTCATTTTGATAACTGCAATTCTACCCATAAGGGATAACTGTAGATTGTTCCAGTTTTTTAAATCCTTCTGTACCTCCATCCACAGCTTTTCATAATTATTTTTATACAGTTTTGCATTAGAAGCAGATAATGTGACCCCCAAATATTTTACCTTATCAACAATTTCAAAATCTGTTAAGTTAACTAAAACCTGTTTATCACCATTAGTCATATTTTTAGCTAATATTTTGGTCTTATTATTATTAATTTTAAAACCAGAAACACATCCATATTGTTGAATCAATTGTAATAATTTTACCACCGAACAGGTAGGTTGAGACAGAGTAACAACCAAGTCATCTGCAAAGGCTCTTAATTTATATTCTTTTTTATTAATTTCTATTCCTTTTATTTCTTGAGACTCCCGAATTTTAATCAACAAAATTTCCAATGTTAAAACAAACAATAACGGAGATAACGGGCATCCCTGTCTTGTTCCTTTTTCTATTACAAAAGCCTCTGACAAACCCCCATTTACAATAAGTTGAGCAGTCTGTTTTTGATATATATTAGATAATACTTGTAATATATTTTGTCCAAAATTCATCTCCTTAATTAAACATAACATAAACTGCCAATTCACTTGGTCAAAGGCTTTTTCAGCATCCAAAAATATCAGGCCTGCAGAGACTTGGTTATTCTTTTCTAGATACTCTAATAAGTTAATAATTTGTCTAACATTATTTTTCATATACCTTCCAGTTATAAAACCCGATTGATCCTTATGTATAAACTGCTGCAAGATCCCCATAAACCTATTAGCTAAAATTTTTGCAAAGATTTTATAATCCACGTTTAAAAGAGATATAGGCCTGTAATTTTTAGGCAATGTAAGATCTTGATTATCTTTTGGAATCAATGATATAAATGCATTACGCCAAGATGGAGGGATCTCTAAACCCTGTAATAAGTTATTAAACAATTCACACAATGGTTGAGTCATCTCTTCTACTAAAGTTTTGTAATAGATAGATGTCAACCCATCCGTACCCGGCGCTTTGCCCAATTTCAATTGTTTAATAGCTGTAACAATTTCTTCTTTAGTAATTAAGCCATTAATCTCTTTTTCCTGATCTTCTGTTAATTTAGGAAAGTTAACTTTACCTAAATAATTGTTTATATCTGTAGTTTGAATATTGGCACTCTTATATAATTTTTGATAGTATTCTAAAAAGGATTTCTTAATCAATTCTTTCTGATAAACCAATTTACCATTATAATTTATTTTATCTATATTCCTCTGTTTCTGTTTCTTTCTTAACTGATAAGCCAGCCATCTCCCTGGTTTATTAGCATTACAAAATATATTTTGTTTCATAAATAATAAATTGGTTGCAGCTTGATCAGCCATCAACATGTTAAATTGTGTTTTTAACAGTTTTAAAGCTCCTTTCACCTTTTCGTCTAAAGGATTTGAAATCAAAAGTTTCTCTTTTAATTTAATCTCCTCTTCTAAATCTTTACGTTTCTGAGTCTGTTTCTGTCTATGCAAGTTATTCATTTTTATCAAAATACCGCGCATAAAAGCTTTACTTGCATCCCACACCATTGACATTGATGTTCCCTTATTCATATTTAAAGCAAAATATTCCTTTAAACATTCCTTTAATTTATGAACATTTTTTTCTTGTTTGAATAAATTCTCATTCACCCTCCAGGATCTCCTGTCTTCTTTCTCAGCAAACAGTTCCATCCATACTGGACTATGGTCAGACAATGTCCTAGGAAAAATTTTTACATTCTTCACCCTGTTGTATAAGTCTGTTGTAATCAAAAAGAAATCAATTCTTGAAAGAGATTGGTGTCTATCTGAGAAGAAGGTAAAGTCCCTTTCTTCTTGATTACGTTCACGCCAATAGTCCCTCAATTCCCAATCTTCTTTCATGTCAAAGAAGGCTTTAGGTAGTTTAGCCTGTTTAAAAAAGGTAGAAGAGCCTTTTTTGTCCTTTTGTATGTCTAAGACACCATTCCAGTCTCCCATTAAAATCACAGATCTATAATCCAACAAAGTTATTTTCTGATGTAGCAACCTATAGAATTGCTCCTGTTGCTGGTTTGGTGCATACAACCCCACAATAAGAATTTTCTTGCCATATAAACCAAGTTCAAGCATAACATATCTTCCATGAGGATCTGATTCTAACAGGGTAGCAGATAAGTTCTGTTTAACATAAATTACCACACCCCCTTTTTTCCCAGGGGCGGGAGATACAAAATGAGATCCCAAACGAGGATTGTTTAAGTATTTTTGGTCTTTAGATATAATATGAGTTTCTTGCAAACAAATAACATCATTGTTGTGTTGTTTCAAATAATGGTAGATTTTTTTTCTCTTTTGAGGAATATTTAATCCATTAACATTCCAGGTCAGGAGCTTTGCCATCTCCCTTGGCCTTAAGCCTGGAGAAGATCCCCTCAAATTCTGCTACTGAAGAATATTTTGCAGAGCTTTTGGGTCTTGCTCCTCCCACCGGCACTGAAACAATTTGCTGAGTAGATTCTTTAATTTCTTTTTCTTTTTTCTGTTGTTCTTTTTCTTTACGTTTGTGTGCTGCACGGGTCATTCTCTGTTCTTTAACCTCTGCTTGAGACATCCATACCACCTGTCCAGCAGTCATCGCACCTGTATCTTCAGATTTCTGTTCCATCTCTTTATCACTCAGGACTTTGTGCATCATGGGCAAAGGTGAGCCTGCACCCAGGACCGTTTTATAAAATTCCTTAGCTTTAGCAACTGTATTAAGTCTATAACGTGTCCCCGCATGGCTCAAAACAATGCCCATCGGAATCTCCCATCTAAATGGCATTTGTCTTGCTTTAAGTTCATTTGCTAGAAAAGCAAAATCTTTTCTGCTTCTTAAAATTTTAGGTGGAATTTCCTTTAAAATAATAATATCTTGAGCAGCAATCTGGAATCTTTTATTGTAAAAAGTTTGCAGAATCTGATTTCGCAAGGACTTCTTAGCAAAATATATCACCACATCTCTAGGCAGATTCCTCTGTTTTGCAATCCAAGAATTAACTCTATAAATTCTTTCCACTTCCCCACGTAACTCATCTTTGTCTATATTCAAAATAACAGCCAAGTCATTAATCACCATTTCCATCAGATCTTGAGTTTTATCTTCTTTCAGGCCCCTTATTCTCAAAGCATATTCCATCTGTCTATACTGGAACATAAGAATATCATCTTGTGAAGTTTCCACTTTTTTCTCCATATCTTGGAATTTATAGTCCAAAAGTTCTACTGTTTCTTCAATTTCCTCCACTCTAGAGTCCAGCTTCACAACCACTGAGGCCACTCCAGATAAAGCTAGAAGTATATCATCCCTCAATATAGTATTATTCTGTTCTAAAAGCTCCTTCATCTCTTTCTTCATTTCTTCCTTGCTTTCAGATTTATTCTGTTCCAAAAGTTGCTTCATTTCCTCCCTAAACTGTGACACAGCACTTACCATTATTTCTTTAATGTCTTGTGCTGATGTGCCAGATGGGGGAGGTGAGGGTGGAGTAGTTTTAGGTTGCTGCACTGAGGGTATTATTTTAAGTTGTTGTTGCACAGTAGAGGTAGCAGGAGAAGAAGTTACCTTAGGAGCTGTAGTAGCTGGTTGTCGTTTTGAAGCCATTATCTTTCTTTCTTCATAAAAATACCAATAAAAAATAAATAGTCCAAAAGTTAAAAATAAGGTAAAATAGGATAAAATGGAATCAATTTAAAAGCTCCCAAAAGATAAAGAAAAACTTAAAAAGGAAAGCAGTATTAAACAACAGTTCAGCCAGTCCGTCTTTCAAAAGAAAAAAAAACTTTCAAAACGCCATTTTACTTTCACTCTCACTTTTCCGCCCGGGAAAAAAAAAAAAGGGAAAGCTCAAAAAATAAGAAAAAATCAACACATGCTAAATAAACTAAATAAACTAAAAAAAAATAAAATAAAACTAAACTATAAATAAAATCCTTTAAACAGTTCTGTCCGGTTTAAGATTACTCACGGTTACTTTAAATACGGAGATGGTAGCGGCGTTTCGCTTTGTTTCCAAAGAAACAAAGACAGCTGAGAGGCGGAGAAGGCAATGAACTCCGAGGGAGCACTCTTTCTACCCCCCTAAAATAAAAATCCAGGGAGGGTTAAGAGGTTCTACCTCTATTCATGCGATCTCTACCCCTTCCCTTCGCCCGGGAAGGGGATTGCGAGCCGCGGGCCAGCTGATGAACGCTATGCTCCGCGGATCTGACACCATCTCAGGAGGACGGCTACAAAGTAGCCGCCATTTCCACCGCTTTAACCACCGGAAGTCCTCGACCATATTATTTTATAGTAGCATTTGTATGTGTATGGTGGTAATCACTGGTGGGTGTGACCAAGGAATCAAATCTATCTCCATTTTACATATGTTCAATGCATGTAAGGCACAATAAAAAAGAGTGACATGTTGATCGCCCAGCTGTGTCTGCCATGTTATAGTCAATAACTATCACAGGGGATGGTCCTAGTTATATCAGGACACAAATTAAGGATGGGATCTATGCCCATTGGTAGCAAAGTTTTCTCCTTCAAAACTCTTAAGTGTGGAAGGAAGCTGTATCTTGCGTCTAGTATGGAATTCTTTTTTTTTGTGCACATACTTTCTTGCCTAACTGTAATACCTTTAAACAAATGTAAAGCATGCCACCTGTGCCACATTTGTTCATTTTCTGGGTGTGGATTCTAACATAGTCAGAAGAATATCGTCCTCACTCAGAAGGGATGGTAATTGGGGTCTATGATAATTCGCTGTGGCCAACTCGCCATGGCCAACCCGCCACAGTACAACTTGTTGCTGGACAAAAGTTACACTAATAACAAAGAAATGGTGGAAGAGAATTGTTATGTATTAACTAATCTTAATGTATTATGAAACTAACGAACCTCCAATTGTTTTGGAGGGAAGTTCAAGAATTCAAGTTTAGGTGGGAGCGAGCTAATGTTGTGATTGGCTGATGCTCTAGAGGCGGAAAGTATAAATTGCAGGCAATTTGCCGGTTTTAGACAGTTCTGTTCTGAGTTAATAAACACCGTTGTACCATGCTGGTCTAGTTATTGCCTACGAAACCCACTACACAATAAGAATCATTAAAGAAAGGATGCAAAAGGAGGGACAGAATAAAATGCAATTGACAAAAATTAAAATATTTTTTTATTTATTTTAAATAATTAAATAGAATTGTTAAATTGTTCCTCAGTGAGTTGTCCCATAGCAAGTTGGCCATAACAAGTTGGCTGTGGCAAGTTGTCCCATTCCCTGGTAGTGGTGGTGGTGGTGCCACCAGCAGCTTTGGGAGAACCACAAGTTTAGCAGATATTAAAACAAAAGAAACATTAAAGAAAAAGAATTCTATGGTGTGGAAGGGTCAGAAATAGTGTAGCAAAGACTGACTTTCCTTAAGAAGAATGGAACACTGAGTAAACCTTGAAGAATGCCAGGGGAAAATAGAAGACAAAGAATGGAAGTAGAATAGAATAGCATCTTGGATGGGGCAGCCTGGAATACTGTTGAAAGAATTACAAGTTTTGTTTTGATGCTTATCTCCTCCTCCTCTTCCTCCTCTCCTTCTCCTCCTCCTCCTCCTCCTCCTCCTCCTCCTCCTCACTATTATTTGCAGAAAAGGATTGTTCGCTGGAATAAAGATGAAGATGAAGAGAAAAGCAGACAAGGGGTTACTCATTGCAAACAAGGGAGCAACAGGTAAGCCTATCTAGTTTGAGATGATGTCATCTAATATCCAAATATTGCAGGGCAATTGCTTCCTTGAGACATCAGGTGTTCTGTGCATAATAAAGAGCATGATAACATGCTACCTTTGTCCAGGAAAACCTGAACTCTGAACTTAAGTCTCTTTTAAAGGGAAGATTTTTCAAGCATCAATAGAACAAGATCAATAGATTATTATTTTGTTTGTTTGTTTGTGAGTTACAAGGTTTGTGCCATTTTCCATGCTGATTCACTATTCTCTAGAGAAGGAGATTTGAAAACTCAGAGCCCTCAGTTATTAATTATTTATTTCCTTTTATTATTTTTATCAATAATTCAATTATCAAAACTGTACTCCTTCCTCCTGCTCCACATGACAACCCTGTGAGGTGGATTGGGCTGACAGAGAGTGACTGGCTTCAAGTCACCCAGCCGGCTTTCATGACTAAGGAAGGATTAGAACTCACAGCCTGGTGCCTCAACCACTAGACCAAATTGGTTCTCAGTTGAGACTCTTCTCAACCATTGAGAAGATCTGCTTAGAGCATTTCTCCAATGCAGAGAAATTTCTAGAGCAGGGGTCCCCAACCCCCGGTCTGTGGACCGGTACTAGGCCGTGGCATGCCAGCAACTGGTCCACACAAACAAACAAAGCCCCATCCCTGGGATGCAGGCAGCACACAAAACCACGCATTCTCCAGTCCATGGAAAAACCTTTCTCCACAGAACCGGTCCCTGGTTCCCAGAAGGTTGGGGACCTCTGTTCTAGAACATTTCTCTAGTGCAGAGATAGGGAACTATGGGCCCTTTATGACTCGTGGACTTCAACTCCCAGAATTCCTGAGTCATATGGCTGGCTCAGGAATTCTGGGAGTTGAAGTCCACAAGTCATAAAAGGGCCATAGTTTCCCAACCCCCTGCTCTAGTGGATTAGCAGAGTTTTAGATCAGAGGTGGACAAATATGTGACAGCTTGAGACTTTAATTAACATTTTTGAATGTCCAGGAACTACAATGATCAATATATGGATGCAAAATCCAGAAATCTTTAGATCTTTAAAGGGAAGGGAGAGAACAAAAGGGTTTGGCTTTTTCTTAGAATATTAAACCTATTTTAGGGCCTACATTATTGAGCATTGCTTACTCAAAATGGCAGGACATTTATAACTTTTAGCAGCTTTGATCAGAGAAGGTTCTCATAATTTGAAACAAATGAACTTTCTCAGCTACATACTGTTATAATGGATTATTGCTTTAAATTTCAAAAGTCCTCCCTACATTTATCTATCTGTGTTTCTTTTCTTTGGGGATTTGTGCTTTAGGGAGAGGAAGGAGAGAACTAATATACAGTTATAAATATAAACCAAAGCTAGCCATCAAGAGAACTGATTAACTTGTCCACAGAGATGTCATTAAGAAGCTTCCAATTTCCCTTTTAATTATGAGCAGATAAATAAGCAAAACGTCACACAGCACTTCATTATTAACCTTCTTAGGCAGGCATTTCAAACAAAGTAATGAAGTAGAATTCATATTATCAAAACAACATGAAGTTTATTTTCATGTATTGGATTAGAGTTCCAGTAAGGTAGTGGAACTTGCCATGGCCATGCTGGCTCAGGAATTCTGGGAGTTGAAGTCCACGAGTCATAAAAGAGCCAAGGTTGCCTACCCCTGCACTAAACCAATAATTGTAAGTCGAGAATTACCAAATAGAGGGCAGAATTTGCTCTCTACTACCACAAAATCCATGCATATAAATGTGTGTGTGTGTATATATATATATATATATATATATATATATATATATATATTTCTTCCACAGAGGAGCAGATACCTGAACATTTACAGCATGAGGTTGTGAGTGGTCAAGATGGTGAACTAGAAGATATGCTGAATGATGAAACTGACTCCATCTATAGCTCTGGAGTTTCAGCGTCTTGGAGTAAAAGGTATATAGGTCAAAAAAATCTCTTCCCTTGCTAAATACTCCTGTCTCTTGTTGATTTTCTAGCCAAAGACTGGAAGCCATGGAATTTGTCACTTTTCTCCATCATCTGGCATTAACCCTTAATAGGTTGAGAGTTGGAGTGCTTAAGTGTAAAACCAATATGCTTAAGTGGAAGCTCTTAGCTGATAATGACATGGAGGAGGAAGAGGAGGAGGAGGAGGAGGAGGAGGAGACAGAATCTATATGTCAACAAAATGTTGCCATCTGAAGACAAACTTGCATCAGATGAAAAAGTGGGAAGGAATAGATCAAGAATCTTGATTTAACCTTCAATCTTTTCTATAGAAAGCAAGTTGTTGACTTCGGTCAAATTGAATCCACCTTCTAGATCCGTGTGACATGAACAGCAGTATTTTTCATATATGTGAAACTGATAGTTATATTATATCACGTAAGAACTCTTGTCAGTTTGGCAAGCTGGCAACCTCAACATTCCCAGTGTTATATCCTGCTCTTTGGGCTGATAACAGTGTCTTTGTGGTTAATATTTAAACATAAAGCAAATTTTGAATAAGTGACGATAGCTGTGCAATTGCTACAAATTGAGTTCCAAAAAGGTGTTTTTCAGCACATATGGGCATGAACGCAGCACCTGCCTGCTTCCCTGGAAGCAGCTGCTTTAAGGAACGACAGAGACTATGTTTGTGTTCCCAGATTCCAACTTATTTCCAAACTATTGTCCAGTTCTACAGATGTCCTAGCACAGGGATCCCCAACCCCCAGCAGCAGCCTATGGCCTGCCAGGAACTGGGCTGCGCAAGTGAGCGAAGTCCCATCTGTGCATGTGCGGGATCCAGGCGGTATGCAAAACCACATAGCCCTGGTCCATGGAAAAAACACCCTCCACAGAAAGAGTTCCTGGAAAGGTTGGGGGCCGCTATCCTAGCAGAATATTGGGAAGACCCATCACCATTGTTATGGCCAATGAATGGGGAAGAATAGAACGTATTCCCATGTCAGCAAAGTATTCTCTTCAGAGTAACTGAGCAGACAGGGATGAACGTTACTCAAAGCTTCTGAGTAAGGCAGATAATTTATTCATTCATTCATCTGGATATCCAAGGCATATCTCAGGATACTAAAGAAAGGAAACCTACATTGATCGTGTGCTGTCCAATCAGTGTCAATTTTTAGCAACTACAAAGATAAATCTTTTCCAGGATAATTTGTCCTCAATATAGTCCTTCAAGGTCTCCAAGAGTGTACCAATTGCTACTATTATTTAGTCTATTCACCAGAAGTACAGATAAATGCATATATTCCCAACACACTCTTCCATTTCAGGAGAATCAACATTGCAGATAGTTCTTGACTTATGATCACAACTGGGCCCAAAATTTCCATTGTTAAGCAAGACTGTTGTTAAGTGAGTTACACCTCAGAACCAACCCACAGTCTATTACAGCCACATGGCATTACTGTGTGACACACCAGCCAACTAAAGCCTCCAAAACCTCTTAGGTAAACCAAAAGGCCCAGTAGACTAAGAATAAAAAGATAGGAGACATCTACAACATACTATGTAAGGATGATAACAGTTAGTCTGTAGGACAATCAGGCAGAAGACTATCAGAGCACACCCATGAACACCAACTAGTAGTTAGAAAACACCATGCAAACTCCTTAATCGCATAACACAGTGTTTCCCAAACTTGACAATTTTAAGGCATGTGGACTTCAACTCCCAAAATTCCACAGCCACCGTTGCTGGCTGTGGAATTCTGGGAGTTGAAGTCCTCATGCCTTAAAATTGTCAAGTTTGGGAAACACTGGCATAACACATGGACAGACTCAGTTGTCTTCAGCTGTGAAATTGTGACCATCCTAGATCAGGCTAAATCCAAAAATACTAAGGAGTTCCAGAAGCTTGGCATACACCAAAATCAGCCATCAATAAACACATAAAAATAAACCATATTTTCACACTCCAAAGAGACAATAAAAAGCGAATAAGGAAACAAAAAGACCAGAGCACATTATCTCCAACAGCCAACACCAGATAAGCAGGGATTAATACCCAGCAACCAATCAAACAGAAAACAATACCCTAATCAAGGAATTACCAAGGAAAAAAATACACTCCCACCAACACTGGGAGCGCAAACTACTCTATTTAAACAGGTTGCAAATTCCACTCTGATGTTACTTAATTGGGTAATGAATTACCTGCATGCAAACAACCAAGTTCAGAGAGCACCAAAGCTGCAACCCTGGGATATATATATATATATATATTTACTTGGATGACATTCGTTCAGAATGTCCATGATATTTTCAAAAATTCATCTCTTTTCCATTATCCCATTCAATACTGTGCAAGTATGATACTTGCTGAATGCAAGTATCACTAATCTACTAATTCCTACTTTCATATATACCCACAATGGCATAGATGACACCAATTTATAATTTTTCAATATGCATTTTGGCTTTTCCATTCATAATTAAATCTGTGTTCTCAGTTGATGAGGGAGGGAGGGAGGGACGGTGGGAGGGAGAGAGGGAGGAAGGAGGGAAGGAGGGAAGGAAGGAAGGAAGGAAGGAAGGAAGGAAGGAAGGAAGGAAGGAAGGAAGGAAGGAAACATTATTCTAGTTTTCCATGAAGGTCTGATTTATAAAACACTTTAGCCTAGAATAGTATGTTATGCAAACTCAGTCACTGTAGATTTCACATATGACAATATATTAAACACTCATTCTAAGACAGTAAAAGGTTTGGGCTGCCTGGTTTTAAAAACAGAAATCCTTCTAGCATTTTGCTGCTAGAATGGATGCTACTGGGAAAAGACTAACAGAGTGCTCTATTGTTTGTCTTTCATATTAAATCATGTTGAGGATGATGGTGCCTTTAATACAGAATGTCATCTAGATGCACCATGTGTAGTAGTGATTGATTGCCATTTTCTCCAATGCTGATTAAAATTCTCCAACTGACTGAACATAGGACTTTTTGAATGCTGAAACCTGACATTATTATGAAATGATGGTTTCTCTCCAATGTTGTATAACATATGCAGCCATCAAACTTCATAATTGCTGGTATTATTTAATGCCCTGTACATCAGACTCCCAAGGGTTCAGGAAGAGATTGTTCCTAACTCTTTAGGGGATGAACTTGAAAACATAGTTTTGGCTTTGCCTTGGCATTTTGAATGAACTGAACATTATGCTTTTTGCTATACGCGAACCAAGCCAAATTTGGTTCTCCTAACAACCATTCTTAGAACAATATATGTGAATCAGGGCCATACATGCTTTAATTTTGAAACTTGGGTCATTGCCTATGTTCTAAGAGAATAACCTGCAATTTTAAGTAAGCCCTATGTCTAAATATGGAAATGGACAAATTAAATCATATTAGACTGGTTAACAATGTAAAATGTAGTTTCTGAAGACTGAGTCCTGTCATTATTTTCTGAAATGGAAACAGAGCCAAGCTGCAGTTGAAGATCCATGAATCGGAAATGAAAACCCAGAATTATCAGGTAAGTACAAAATGATGGCCAGTGTCTTTGGTCAAGGACCTGAACATCCTTTTCGATTTTGTAGGAGAAGGAATGACAGAATCTGGGGGGGGGTGTTGACCTGGACTTAGGGGACAGTATCAATTGTGAATATGTGCAGATGGCCCCGCTATGACCATGAATGCAAGGTCATAAAGGGACAGCAAAGGAAACACCCAATATCCTAACCCACCTGGGAACATATGGTGTCTTAGGGAAACGCCTAAACCACCCAAGAGGGAACATATGGTGTCATGGGGGAACACCCAAAAGGGAACATTTTTAGCTACTTCTGCTTTCTTCCTTCTTATGTACAGTGTGCCAGCCTTAAAGGGCAAAGTCTTTATCTTATGTGTGTCAGCTTTGCTGGGTGAATTGCTTATGTAATCAAAGAAAGTATAAAAATAAGGCTTTTCTGATATTTGGGGCTTTTTCTCTCTTTTAGAGAAGCCCGTCTTTGTTCAGCTGAGTAAAAACGTAAAGCTTGACGGCAACTTCTGCTTTCCTATATTTTTTTATCAAGCAAAACCTCAGAATCTGCACAGCAAGGGGAGCAAAAAAGAGGGATCGGCCTAGAATCCCTACGTAGCTACAAAGAAACTAAGCCTAAACCCCTTGAGTGCTGATGACCTTTATCTAATTCTGACCAGATACTGAGTGTTAGTTGAGAAGATTCCTGTGCATAGGCTTTCAGCAATAAAGCAGCCTAATTGAACCTTCACATGTGCACCTGGTCTTTCCCGCCTGACAGATTTTGAGTCAAATTTGCATTGCATTCTTGCAGATTGCCATAACCATCATCGAAGCACGGCAGCTCGTTGGAGAGAATATAGATCCGGTGGTGATTATAGAAATTGGGGATGAAAAGAAGCAGACTACAGTCAAAGAAGGAACCAATACACCATTTTATAATGAAGTATGTAAACTGAGCTGAGTGGTTAGAAAACACAGGTGTCCCAGCTGGTTTGCTTTTTTTGCTTTTTTTTTTTTTTTTTTAGTAAAATGAATAAGATGGTTAAAAGGCCAGCTGTGTCACCCGTTGAAGGGATGTTCCCCATTTGGGGGCATACATACCTATATTAGAGTGATATGGGGAAGAATACGTCTGTAAGTGAGTCTGGAATTATGGTTGTAAGTCACATCAGTCATTAAGCAGGTCACCATGTGACCATACTTGATTTTATGATTTTTTTTACAATGGTTGTTAAGCAAACACCTTGGTCATTAAGCAAAGACTGCAGTCATTAAGTGAATCTATTGTATACAATAGGCATTTTTGGGGCAGAAATTAGAATTAAAGACCAGTTTCCAGCAAAAAAGTCATATGTGATCATGGGAGATGGGGAGTGGCGCTCCAAACTTTAAATCTGGGTTGTATAAAGCCCTGGGGAGGTACACTGTAATTTTGAATGACACTAAGCAGCCGGTTATAAGTTGAGGACTACCTGCACATTCTAAGATATCTTGCAAATGAACATGTAGCTTAAGCATGCTATGAATGTTTGTTAGAGTTGCCTAATAGTTTCACTAAACTTTACTTCCCAGATTTTTTCCTTGAGGAGAAGGACTTATAATTTAATTTAGGGTTCAAGTGAAAAAAAAATCTGGAATCAGAAATCAATTCTGCAATTATTATGATTCAAAGCTGATAACAATAAAGGTTGTCTCTCAAATGGATGAGAAACACAGTGATGGAGAAGTTGGAATTATTTTTTCCTCTTATGTGATTCTCTCATGTTACCCTTTGCTGTAAAATTTAAAGATATGAGCTCTAAAGATACTCTTCTAAATTCTGTTATACTTATTGTTTTGGGGTTTTTTTCCCTTCTCAGTATTTTCTCTTTGATTTCATTGGGCCTCAAGTTCATCTGTTTGACAAAATTATCAACATCTCTGTAAGTATATATACATCTTGGGCAGGCAATTACTGTAATTTGTTGTTTGAAAACCTAAGGAACAAACTTGGTTGTGTAGGAGAGTGATGGCTTGTACTTGTAAAAATTAAAAACTGACTGGATTAATTTATGTTAATAAGTGGCTCATGCATTTTTAAAGACTGCCTCTTTAACTTTATTTCTAATTGGAACAATCTATTTTCTTCTCAGATCTATTTTCTGTTGGGTTCCTGTATTTTATATTGCACATTTAAATCAGCATTTAAATTTGGGCTGTCAAGGTCAGACCCACTTTATAGGAAATAAGACAATTTCACAGCCAACATCCAAAATTCATGTCTCTTTCTGACATGGACACTGTTGTAACTTTAATTTGTTTGCACAATCAAAGGGACTGGAGCTTTTAATGATTGATTGATTGATTTTACTGCACTGATAGAAAATATGAACAATCCAATTCCTTTTAGTGGTCCTTGTGTCATAGAATCAGGAGTGTCTGCAGGGTACAGTCAAAAAGCCACAATGATGAGATCAAAGCTCTGCCTGTTGTTGATGTAACAAATGGATGGCACTTTGATTGCACCAACACAGATATCACTGTGACTTTTTTGACCATGTCCTATCCTGCAGGCACTTCTGCACAGAATGTATTATGGCAATGGATTAAAATGATAAGAAAGGGTAAAATGCAGAGGAATATGCAGGATTAAAAGCACCTGCCAAAATAAAAGAAGAGCTGAATTATATTAGTTATGAACAAAATTCCCAAGTCTTCCAGTATTTTGTTATTTCTTCACATCTGTGAAATATGTTGCACCAAATTTGATATTTTAAAAAATGTTTGTATTTAAAGATATATACATTTGGATGGATAGTTCCCCAAACACCCTTTTATTTGGAGATATTTTATATAAGGTTTTTACAGTCATTTTTTCCAAAATAGAATGCAATTTATATATTAATTTTATGAATATTTGGATATTTGGACAGACTTTTTCCTAATTACTAATTGACCCTAATTGAATGGCATTGAGATTTAAAAAAAACAACAATTTCAACTGTTTTGTTTCTACAATTGCCTGGAAAATATGAAATTAGTTAAATTCAAATTCAGTTTATTTTCCGTCAACCCTATACTATAGAATGATTAACAGACAGGCCCAAGAATATTTATTCCAAGGGTAAATGATTGTTCTGGTTCTTCTGCCTTTGGAAAGTTCAAATGTCAGAGAAGGAACATTTCTGGAGTATAAATTTTCATATAATAAAAATGTTTATACTCCAGAAATGTAACTTCTGTGATTAAGATAGCATATTAGATAGATAAACAGATGATAGATAGATAGATAGATAGATAGATAGATAGATAGATAGATAGATAGATAGATAGATAGATAGATAGATAGATAACAGAGAGAAGGATAGGTAGGTGGACAAACATTTTACATGTCTTCCTTGGCAGGTTATGCATAACAAACTTATAAGGAGTGTATTGATTGGCTCCTTCAAAGTAGATTTGGGAACCGTTTACAACGAACCAGGTAAGCAAGCTATTTTCAGCAATTCCTCTTTTTATTAAACAGTTTTTTCTGCTTAATTTGTTGCACCTTGAGGCTAATTCACTTAACTTGCAATTAAAATAAAAAGCAAACTAAGCAATCCACTTCTGAATTGTGTAAATATTGCATATTCACTGCCCATATTGAATCATATATTAAGGTTTCCCCTGAGAGTGGACAAATTTGGATCACAACTTCTGCTGTGTTAGAAGTTTGAAAATTGGTAGCAACCTGATGTAAGAAAGGACAATATCCAAAGGCAGAATATTTGAATACATTACCATTAACCTAAAGGTGACCATAATCCTTCAGAAATAGAATTACAAAGATTGCTTTCATCGAGCTAGAGTTCATAACGAGATTTAATATTAATTCTTGACTTCTGGAGATGATATGTGAATTGAAAATATTTCTGTGAAAGTGGAGGCAATGACTGCAGTAAAGATCAAGGAACTGGTGAATACTGTACACTGCTTCGAATCTCTCCCGGATAATGGTAAACAGGAGATCGCCCACATGTGGTCCGGATGACTTCTCTTGGAGAGAAAGCCACAGGACAATGATTTTCCATGGGATTGAGTGCCGGAAGACAAAGGAGTTAGCCATCCCTCTTGCAACCGTGGCAGAGCCTTTTAAAAACACAAAATTCTCAAGTCTCACTTTCTAATTGCTTTTAGAAATTGCTTAATAACTATGTTAAAGCTATTAGTATTTATCTTCAAATCTGAATAATAGAAAGATTAATTATAAGATTAAGTACTTACAGAACTTGAAATAAACAGCGAAAGTCTAAATAAAATTTTGATGCAAGAAAGTTATAAATGGGCTAAAAATCCAGATAAATTTGGAACATTGACTTTACTGATAAGATTTTATATTTAAAAATAAATAGCTTCTGATGGGAAACAGACTTCTTGTGGCTGTGTTAGATTAATTATTTTATGATTTGTAGAAAGTAGACACTAAAGATTCTAAGCAGGAGCAAAAATCACAAGCCTGTTGTTGATGTCAATTAATGCTGGGGACTTATACAATGACCCAAAATGTTACAACTTCAGAAATGTTGAAAGAGATCGTTGAACAATGGAGTCGGAACTTAGTGACTACAATAGCAACACTATCAGCAATTAACCAGTGGAACAGCCTGCCTCCAGAAGCAGTAAATGCTCCAACACTGGAAGTTTTTAAGAAGAGACTGGACAGCCATTTGTCCGAAATGGTGTAAGGTTTCCTGCCCGAGCAGGGGGTTGGACTAGATGACCTCCAAGGTCCCTTCCAACTTTACTACTACTATACTACTACTACTACTACTATTATTATTATTATTATTATTATTATTATTATTATTATTATGTCTGGATATGGATAGACTATATCTAAAAGATGTTAGTTAAGGAATGACAAGACAGGGAAAGTACTGAAAGTGGAACTTGATGTGGAACAAATTTTATCCAAAAAATCAAAAAAAGTACTGAAAGTGGACTTTGCTTGTCACATGATGCCCGGACACTGCAACCGTCATAAATACCTACCAGTTGCCAAGTGTCTGAATGTTGATCACGTGACCATGGAGGTGGTGCAATGGTCATCACTTTTTTCAATGCCTTTGTAACTTCAAATGGTCCCTAAACAAATGATTGTAAGTCGAGATCTGTACAAGTAGTCCTCAATTTACAACACTTCATTTAGTGATCGTTCGAAGTTACAAGTGCAGAGAAAAAAAATGACTTATGACCATTTTTCACACTTACAATCATTGCAGCATCCCCATGGTCACATGATCAAAATTCAGACACTTGGCAACTGACTCATATATACGACAGTTGCAGTGTCCCAGATGCTTGTGAACACTTTTTGCGACCTTCTGACAAGCAAAGTCAATGGAGAAACTAGATTCACTTAACAACTGTGTTACTAACTTCACAACCGCAGTGATTCACTTAGTAACTGTGGCAAGAAAGGTCACAAAATGGGGCAAAAGACACTTATTAGCTGTCTCCCTTAGCAACAGAACTATTGGAGCTCAATAGTGGTCGTAAGCTGAGGGCTACTGTATTGCTATTAGCAGGGATCTCAAAACCTCTGCTGGGTGCTGTTCTCTTTGTATGTTTTCCCAGGTCATCAGTTCTGTGACAAATGGGCCGTTCTCACAAATCCAGCTGACATTCGAACAGGAGTCAAGGGTTATCTGAAATGTGATATCAGTGTGGCAGGGAAAGGAGATGTGATTCAAGCAACTCAGAAAGGCAGTGATGCCGAAGAGCAGATAGAGAAGTATAACATCACTTCCCTTCTTCTCTGGCTGGCCCTTGGGGGTCAATATAAATAATGGAAATCCTGCAGGAATAACATGGGGCTTAGTAATGCTTGACAAAGTCTATCACAGCTATGTCGGTTTGCTTTTGATTAAAAAGCACCTTGGGAAACAGCATTCTTAACTGCTGCAGAATTTCTTGGGATTTTATGGAGAGACGCTTTCTGATTTACTTTAGGTTTGAATGTAATAAATGCAATTGAGATTCCATTAAACTACTGAATTAATGTCACTGGATCGTTCTTTGCCTAGTTAATAATTTCTTCTTACCTCCAGAGTTCCCCAATCAGCACTGTGCAGTCCACACATCTTAAAGTTGCCAAGGTTGAACAACACTGTGCTAAAGACACCATTTACAACAAGTCATGGTGGAGGGGCATTAATGAAATCAAAAAGCAAACCAGGGCCCTCTGTTCAAATTATGACCATAACTTGAAAGAGTTTAAATTCCTTTCAATGCAAATGCATTCTGGCTCTCATGCTGGCTGTTTAAATTTAAATTTAAAATATCAGTCTGAATACCTCCAATCTAGCCAGGAATGATCAATAATATCTCAGAACGGGACTGAAAATGAAATGCATTATACATACTTGAGTGTCTTTATTTGCAGAGGTGGGAAACTGTTCAAAATTGACAAATTTGGGTGCCAAATTTGGACAGCTTTGGGCTGCAGCCAAGGGTTTGTTAAGCATTGAGTTGCTTTGATGTTTGCAACCATTTCTGTGGAATTTCTTCGCTGGGTTTTCTTCAGAGGTTTGCTCATCTGTTCCTTTTCTTTTCTTCCATTCCCCCCCCCCCCCGCCTTCCCTTTCAGAAACCTCTTGATTCCGAAGGGATTTCCATCAGAAAGACCTTGGGCTCGATTTTACGTGAGAATCTACAAAGCTGAGGAGCTTCCTAAAATGAACTCTAGCATCATGGCCAATGTCACAAAAGCTTTCATAGGCGATAGTAAGGACCTGGTGGATCCATTTGTGGTTGTCATGTTTGCTGGTCAAAGCGTAAGTGTCCACTGTAGGGGTTGCATTGCCTGTAGTCAATTGCTCTCCTACAACCTTTTTTTTTTGTCTTGTCTCCTAACAGCTAAAAAATGCATAACATTTTAACTTAGCTGTCATGAATTTTGAGTGAGCAGAGTTATGTTAGCAATCTCAGCAATTTATGCCTTTGTTGTTCAATGCTTGGATACTGCTACAATCACAAGATGTTGGGTGGTGCATAATAAAGGGAAAAACACAACATGGTCAGTTTCCCCTAGCACTTTTAAAATTTGAATTAATATCAATATTAATCAGCATAATAACCAATCATACTATAGGCTAGGTGTCTATTCAAAAGAGGCTGAATGATCATCAGTTAGAAATGCACTATTAGATCAGAGGTTGGCCATGGATGGCTTAGGAATTCTGGGAGTCATAAAAGGGCCATAGGTCCCCACTCCTGTACTAGATACTGCAGTGAACAAGGGGTTGGATTAGATGAACTTTAACATTTCATCTGATCTTCAGAATTTCTGGAATTACAGAAGGTTTGGGGCCAAATGTACCTCAATAGTGGCGGTGGGACTATCAATCCACCCTAAATATTCATACAGGATAGATAGAATCATGTGACTCCTGATACATCCTGATGCCTTACTGTATAGGGCTTTATTTGTAATAATCAGCATTTTGAATTGTGCCTAGAAGCCTCTTGGACACCACTTTAGCAGTCTCAGGATGGGTGTCATCTACTGTATCCTGTTCCAGTTCCAACTTTGACTTGTCTTCAAGGGCTGCTCCATCAAGAACACATTGCAGTAGTTTAAGCATGTGATGATGAAGGCATCCTCCTGACTGTCTCCCCCTCTTTCTTTTTCACTTTGCTTAATGAAAGTTTAGCAGGTAACTCCTGTGAACTTCATAGAAAACTAAGAGGTTTGCTTATACATTTTTTTCAGAATTCAGTTCTGTAGAAGGAGGAAGAACATTGCTATGGAGTGTATGGAGGGTTCTGCCAAAATGCCTCTCCTGTTTGTACAAAAGATTTTTGGGACTTACACTAGATTTCCTTTAGATTTCCTTTTTCGTCACTCCCAGTAGGATCCCATGTAGATTTCTGCCTAGCACTGGGGGCTACTGCTATTTCTCCTGAATATCAGAATCCAGAAGGAAGTTATATGTTATAGCAGGGGTCCTCTATGGCCCACTACTGGACTGTGGCCTATTTGGAACTGGGCTGCATGAGTGGAAGACCGGCAGACACATGTGCATGCAGCTCGACTTGTGTGAGCGAAGGTCTAATGCACGTGCATGCACAGGCCAACTTGCGCTATTTGAGCTGGGTACCTATGCACATGCCTCTGGCCTGCCACTCACACAAGTCAAGCTGCACATGTGTGTATGTGCGCCGCCTACTGCTCGCGCAGCCCAGTTTCCCTCCCCCCCCCAGTTGGGCCGCCAAGCCCTAAAGTTGGGGACCGCTGCCTATTGTTCCCAGCTGGGGGTAGAAAGGGCATTTGGTGTTGACCTTCTTCAACCATCCTCTTTTGTTTTAGGGGCGAACCACAGTGCAAAAAACCTGTGCTGATCCTGTGTGGCATGAACAGATTATCTTTAAAGAAATGTTTCCCCCATTGTGTCGGAGAGTCAAAATCCAAGTATGGGATGAAGGCAGCATGAATGATGTGGCTTTGGCAACTCATTTCATAGACATGAAGAAGATCTCAAATGAGCAGGATGGCGATAAAGGTAAAGAGACAAATACTTCTCTGGTTAAAAAAAAACAGGCTGTATAGGTGTCATGAAATTGTGGATGATCTTGGGGAATGAGGGGAAGAGATGGTGCTTAGGAAATAATCAGAGAAGAGAAGCAGAAGCCCCGAATGGTTTAACAGTTAGAGAAAGAAACTTAGGGTGGACCTACCATAATTGATCAAGCAGTTAAAAGTGACAGCAGGAAGTTGGTACATTCAGATTTCCAACATTCCATTAATAGAACCTTACAATAAAGCAGAATTAGCACACCTTTTGTGTTTCCTGAGCCATGGTGGCGCAGTAGTTAGAAGGCTGTTCCTATCTGGTTTATCTAATAAGGCTGACATTTATCCTTTTTTTTAGCTAATTCTATTTTATTATAATGCTACATTGACAGCATCTTGCAATGTACATTTCTCCCCCCCCCATCTCTTTTACAGCCTGAGAAACTAGGGAGGTCTCTTCCAAACTTCTTGCCATGCCTACTATCCGGGCTATGCTATCTCTTATCTCATCATTCCTTAGGCAGTGTTTCTTGTCCCATTCTTACAAGGTCTTTCCCACATACCATTACAAGAAGGGCATGTCATCAATCATACAGTGGCTTATATCTCTCCCTTCATCCTCCAGAATTGATGAAAGTTTGAAGAAATTGGTTTATTCCTCCAGTTGTGATATAAACCCAACACAGAGGAGTGACTGTCCCCTATCTATGCAGAGCCCATACTTATAGCATCTTGATTTTTGTCATCAACTTCATCTGGATATACGGTGATATACCTAGGCCAGGGGTAGGCAACCTTGGCTCTTTTATGACTTGTGGACTTCAACTCCCAGAATTCCTGAGCCAGCATGGCTGGCTCAGGAATTCTGGGAGTTGAGGTTCATGAGTCATAAAAAAGCCAACGTTGCCTACCCCTGACCTAGGCATAGTCAGATGTGATTACCTGGGAATTTCAGAATCTGTACCTCTTTTATTTGTATTTTTATCTAAGAAAGTGGAAGGGTGAGGGAGAGTCCATCAGAAAAAGGAGAGAGTTGGGAAGAAGACTATATATTGTAATTTCCCAGTGGAGCAAGAGATTTCAAGAGATTGAGGTTCTAGAACAGTGATGGCAAACTTTTTAGAGACCGAGTGCCCAAAAACTGGTCCCGCGTCTGCTCCACCCCTGCCCCACCCCTGCTCCGCCCCTCCATCCCCCGCCCCGCCTGCCTGCAGAGCCATTCGCTGCCTCCAGGGCTCGCTGCAGATCGCCCAGGCAGCCCAGCAGCGCTATGGCGGTCATGCCCTCTGCCCGCACCCTGCAGCATCAACTGTGCATGATGGGGTGTGAGGGCAGAGTCTTGTCTACGCTGCCTGGCTGCCATGTCCTTGGCTGTGCTGCTCTGCGTGGGCCACGCTTGGGGCGACTCTCCTTCGGGGGGGGCTGCTGGAGAGGAGGGGGTCACGGGGGGAGGCGAGGCTGGGGCAACAGCACGTGTGCCCACAGAGAGGGCTCTGAATGCCGCCTCTGGCACCCGTGCCATAGGTTCGCCACCACTGTTCTAGATGAAGTGCCATCTACAACATTCCTTTGATGTCTTACAGTGTTTTAGGAAACAATTCTTTTCTTGACATGTGGTGTGCATAGCAATTAAAAAATATATTATTTCTTCTTACAGGATAGATTGAATTGCCCAACCCACTCATACCTACACTTTTCCCCCGGAGGAAAAAAGATGGTACCCAAATATATGCACAATGCCTTTTCTGTTATTTTAGTTTACTACAGTACACATATCTAAAATTGTAAAAAAAAAAAAAAAAAAGATATCCAAAAACTTGATTTTCAGGCAGACTCCTTTTACTGGAACTTCTTTTCATGGAAATCAAGCTCTCTTGCTTTCCTAAACTGGGATTGGATAAGGCACAAATAAAGTACACACACCCCATTCATTTACAAGTCACTTATAATTCCCAGGCAAGACTTTAATTTACTTGTGTAGATTTACTAGCAAATAAGTACATCAATCTGTAAGACAGGCAGCAAACCACTGCAACGGCTCAAACGTTTATTTGGTATGCAACTAAACATGCCCGCTTGTGTTAGGCATCTTTGTTTTTCTCATGCTTCATTAGGCTTCTCTTTGTGGGACCTGTCTCCTTTTCCAGGTTTCCTGCCTACTTTTGGACCTGCTTGGATCAATCTTTATGGTTCACCCAGAAACCACAGCTTGATGGATGACTACCAGGAGCTCAATGAAGGCTATGGGGAAGGTGTCTCTTTTAGGGGACGTCTCCGAATTGAGCTTGCGGTGGAAATCCTCTCTGGTGCAGCCCAGGAATCAAAGTTCTCAAAGCTCATCAAGGATGTGAAACGGCCATCTAAGGACAAAGATTCTAAAAGTTCAAAAGGGACCGGAAAAGACAAAGGGGCAGAAGATGGCAAGTCATCTTCCTCTTCAGATAAAACAAATTCAACAGATGCGGAAGTGGAACCTTTTGACGTGCCCCCTGAGGTAAATAACTAAAATCTGGATCTGCTTTACTAGATGAATTCCAAGATGTAGGGCTGGCCTTATTTTAGATGACTCAGCTCCTACTGAAAGGTAGTTATCTTGGACATTTTTTCCAGAATTTTCCGTTTCCTCAACACACCATAGTTTCAGCAGGTTTGGGTTAGAGGTACTTTTGCATTTTGACCTCTTAAGGCTTTATTCCAAGGCGGGATAAGAAAATAACACAATCATATAACCCAAATCAGTAGTCAAAGCTATTCAGTGATAGTAAAGAATATAATAAGACAAAGAAAGACTTTATGACCCTTCTGGCAGGGAACCCCAAAGAGATGAGGTTACTTCAAAGCTAGCAAACATGGAGCATAGGCCCTGAACCATAACTAAGCACATTTGCTTCTCACTGGTGTCTTTTCACTGGATTTTACCAATGACAAGAGGATAGGTATTTGTCTTGGAATATGTTGCCTTCCTGTCAGGAATGAGCTCATTAAATTTGAGGAATCTTTATTTATATCAGGTGGTGATGACACCATATGAAAGTTAAAGATTATCTGTTTCTTGAGGTTATTTGGACTGAAGATGAGAAAGATCATCCTGCTGTACAAATCAGAACAAAGAAGTAGGCAAAAGAAAGTATAACCCAGTGAAATTAATGTTTACTTAATTGTGCACTTACATATTCAACTATCACATGAGAATACCAAGAAAGAGGCATGCAATTCTTTCTCTGATGGAGCCACCAGCACTGCAGAAGGTTCATGTAGAAGTCATATGTTCTTAAATCTCTTTAAGTTTGTTCTGGGTCTGTATCCACATGCAAGTTTCTCTAAAGACAGAGACCAATGGAGTTGGTCTTCTGTTTGCTTCTCCAAAGGGCAGAACAAGAAGTAATGGGTGGAAGATCAATAAAGAGAGAGCCAACCTAGAATTAAGGAGAAATTTTCTGACAGTAAGAAGAATTAACAAGTGAAATGGCTTATCTCCAGAAGTTGTGGGTGTTCCATCATTCCACGTTTTTAAGAAGAGACTGGAAAGCCATTTGTCTGAAATGGTATAGGGTTTCCTGCTTGAGCAGGGTGTTGGACTAAATGACCTCCAAGGTGCCTTCCAACTCTAGTAGAATAGAATAGAGCTGGAAGGGACCTTTGAGGTCTTCTAGTCCAGCTCCCTGCTCAAGCAGGAGAACCTATACCGTCTCAGACAGGTGAGTGTCTAGTCTCCTCTTAAAAATCTCCAGTGATGGAGCGCCCACGATTTCTGGGAGTAAGCTGTTCCACTGTTGATTGTCCTCACTGTCAAGAAGTTTCTCCTCAATTCCAGGTTGTTTCTCTCTTTGATCAGTTTCCAACCATTGTTTCTCGTCCTTCCCTCTGGTGCTTTGGTGAACCACCTGACCCCCTCTGCCTTGTGGCAGCCCCTCAGATACTAGAACACTGCTATCATGTCTCTCCTATTTCTTCTTTTCTTACATGCAATGTCAACCCTGGGATGGTAGGAAGTGTCAGGAGCCTGTTATCTCCTTGGTGCTCTTATGTTTATATCTGGTCTTTCTGCATATTAAAGCAGAGGCATTTTAAGGGGAAAAAATCAACAGTTTTGCGACTGAGACTCAAGGCAAATGACGTGTGAATGGGTCAAGTGGCACTGATGAAAAGAATATGGAACCTCTGTGGTTGGTAGCATTGTGTGGCGAGATGTTTCATCCACATGACTGAGGTGGGGCTTGCAAGCTTGTCCTTAAGGATCCTCTGCTTTTTAGAGAAGGTTTTGAAGATGAGAAGGCAGAAGGGCCGCAGGGACAGAGAAAATTGCTTCTCCCAGTTCAATTGATGGAAGTAATTTGATAACTTATCCAAGGTCTTCTAAACTCTGAACCCTGCATAGTTTATTGTTTAGAGCTGAAGAGTATAATTAAACAGGGTGACCTTTTATCACAAACACACACATTATTTAACGTTGATTTCATCCCATAGGTGCTTAGATATGAATAAAAAAAAATCAGTAATTTATGATGGTAGTCAGTCTTTTAGCAGCACTTTTTATATACCTCCCATACAGCTATCTTGTGTCTTATGGAGTTGCCTATAAGAAAAAAATGCTGAATGCATAACCATCAGGGCAAAGATTGGTACTTACTGAATATTTGTTTTAATACAAAATAATATACCATTTGTCTGAAATGGTATAGGGCAGTGATGGCAAACCTTTTAGAGACCGAGTGCCCAATCTGTAACCCAAAATCCACTTATGCATCGTCGGGTGCCGGGTGGATGTGGCCCATTGGCTGGGTGGCCCATTGGCTGGGCGTGGCTGCGGTGGTAACGGCAGACTGGATGGGACTAAATCAATCAATTCCAACTTTGCAAGATTTCTTTTCCTGCGAGAAGTTGAAATTGACTGATTGATTGAACCTTTTTTTTTTTTTTTTGCACACGGCGGCGGAGGCCTAAAGTGAAAAGGTTTTATAAAACCCAGCTGAAGGCCTAGGACTGGGGCGTCGGTGCGCATGCCCACAGAGAGGGCTCTGAGTGCTGCCTCTGGCACCCGTGCCATAGGTTCACCACCACTAGTATAGGGCTTCCTGCCTCAGAAGGGGGTTGGACTAGAACACGGGTGTCAAACTGCAACGTCACGTGACGTGTCATTACGCATCGCAACTTTTTCCCCATTGCCGGCAATGGGGTGGGTGCGGTTTTAGCGTGACACATCCGGCCCATGGCTGGAAGTTTGACACCAGTGGACTAGAAGACTACTTAACCAACTGTTAAGTAGTTCTACCATCTGATGCCCCTGGCCATATTTGAATGAAATTCATATCTAAATTCTGCCTGAATCATGACAATTACTTGAAAATTTAGATTTCTGTTCTTATGCAAGGATAGATTAGAACTGAATTATCTAAGAAATGAGATAATTGAGGTTATAATGGAGGTAATGTCTCAATTACCTTAATTCTTAGATAATTCAATTCTATGAATTCCATGGAGGTAATGTTTAAATAATGATATGTAATATTGTACAATATGATCTATTAAATCTTTATACCATCCAGTAGACAGCTGGTCATTGACTGTATAAAAGATTTGATCAATTGATCCTTAAAATAACAGAGTTGGAAGGGACCTTGGACGTCTTCTAGTCCAACCCCCTGCTCAGACAGAAAACCCTATACCATTTCAGACAAATGGTTGTCCAATCTCTTCTTAAAAACTTCCAGTGTTGGAGCATTCACAACTTCTGGAGGCAGGTTGTTCCACTGATCAATTGTTCTAACTGTCAGGAAATTTCTCCTTAGTTCTAGGTTGCTTCTGTCCTTGATTAATTTCCATCCATTGCCTCTTGTCCTGCCTTCAGGTGCTTTGAAGAATATCTTGACTCCTTCTCTGTAGCAGCCCCTGAGATATTGGAACACTGCTATCATGTCATCCCTAGTCCTTTTTTTCATTAAACTAGACATACCCAATTCCAGCAATCGTTCTTTATATGTTTTAGCTTCCAGTTCCCTGATCAATCCAATATAGCAAGCTTTTCAACTGAGTGGAAAATTTGAAAACATGTTATAAGTATTTTCATAGTGGATTTGCCAAGTACTAAAACATCTGAATTTCCACATGGCTGCAGCCATCAACTATTTTAATTTCTAAGGAGGCTTCTAAGGGTTAGCAGTAACCAGAAGCATTGTTAAAAATATAGTTTATGCTTGAGGCCAGTAATTTTTTGGCAAATGTACTAGTTTCCTATTCATTTTTGTTTCAGTTAAGGGAATCTAAAAAGTAAAATAAACAATGAAGAAATGACTTTCATGCCTGTTTTGCTCAGTTTCATGTGTCCCATAGCAAATACGAAATCAGTAAGTGTACCAAAATACTCTGTGCATATCTTAGCTTATGTTCATGTGTAAGCTAGTACAAATTCAGTCATTTTAAAGTAGATTTCCTTTGTTATGTTTTTATCAGATTCATGAAGAACAACTTGAGGAATTCCTTCTCTTTGGGGCATTTTTTGAAGCGACAATGATTGATAGGAAGATTGGAGATAAACCAATAAGCTTTGAAGTATCTGTTGGTAATGTGTATACAATTTTACTCCGTTTAGAAATTCTGCAGGCTGATGTTGCTGTTAACCATTTGATTTGGCTGTTCTTTGAAATAGCTTTACCTAATTTAGAAAGTGTGTCCTAATGTCATGAAAAGACCCCATCTTGCTCTCCCCTCAGCTTGTTCGATTCAGGGCAGGTATCAAACTTCAGGAAAAATCCAACATGTCTTTTAATTGCAAGAAAAATCTTCCTTCCTTCAAATTACATCAGTTGTTATCTCAAGATAATAAGCCTGTGTTATCAGCTTGGGTGTAGAGAGGAAGGCCTTTTAGGCGAATAAGCCTAAGTCTAATATTGACTGAAACATGAGGCCTGGGAGAGGCTGAATATGTCAGAACCTCATGAGTGTATATTTGTGTACTGTTGTTAAGAGCAAGCTCTTATCCTGTTTCTCCACCCTCTTAAGAAAGATTAAGGGACAGGCTTTTCCATTACTCATGTTGACCAGTACAAATAGTCCTCGACTTACGACCACAACTGAGCCCAGAATTTATGTTGCTAAGTGAGAAATTTGTTAAGTGAGTTTTCCCCCATTTTATGACTTTTTTTTGCTACATTTGTTAAGACTGAATCACTGCAGTTGTTAGTAACACAGTTGTTAAATGAATCTGGTTTCTCCATTGACTTTGCTTGTCAGAAAATATGGTCCCATGACCCTGGGGCACAGCAAACGGTCATAAGTGTGAACCAGTTGCCAAGCCGCTGAATTTTGATCACATGATCATGGGGAGGCTGCAAAGGTTGTAACTGTGAAAAACAGTCCTAAGTCACTTTTTTCAGTGCCATTGTAACTTTGAATGGTCACTAAATGAACTTTTGTAAGTCGAGGACTACCGTGCTATATTTCTCAACTGGATATTATTCCATAGGATCAAAGAGTTGATAGGACTGTAGTCCAAACCATCAGGATACCAAGGGGAAGGTTGTAGTCAGGGATTTTCCAAAGACTGGGGATATAGTAGAATCACATACGTGATCCTATATGGGATCCCTGGACCGTAGGAGATCTCTCGAAAGTTATGTGAAAGAAGAATTATTGGACCTGCTCCAAACTTCTCATGTTCCAAGGAACCAAGATTGCTATCTTCATTTATCATCAAATTCAATAGATGCTGCTTTGATTGCCATTCTAGCTGCTATAGAAAGACTCCGGAATATCCACTTGAAAACATAGACATGCAAGCACAATAAGATCACTTTTAAAAAAAACAACTTTGTTATGTATTTCTTAAGCATTTGGGTACCTGAGGAGTTACAGTATTAGTGCTGTTGGAGGGAGATGTTCTGTGAAATCCTGCAGAATTTTAAGAATTTGAAATCTTTTATGATACCTGCTCATCAGCAGAAGATGTCTGCTATTGTAAATGAATTTCTGGCTTTTAATTTTAGGTCCTAGTCTAGTTTTTATCTTTCTCATTTTGCCATCCCGACCAGTAGTTTTTTGTCCCTGTAGGGAACTTTGGAAATGTGATTGATGGAGTGTCATCTGGGGCCAGGGGGAAAAAGAAGACCCATGAAGGTGAAGAGGAAGAAGGTGCCTCTTTGTTGCAAGAAGAAGAATCACCTGACTTTGCAATGCCTCTGATATCTACCACATCTCCTGAAAAGCCATTAATTACAGAAGGAAACAGGTAGGTTCCTTCCCTTGCTCCATTTAACTGGGACTCTTCAAATAACCAATGGGTTGACATATCATTGAGCCAGGCTCAAGTATGGATTGTCGACTAAACCACTGCTAATAAGGTTTGCATATACTGCTAACTCCAATGACATGGGTTGCACAAAACATCAAAGTTTGACTCCCCATAAGTATCCAAATTACTTAAGGGAGATGTCAACAACTTTTGGGGATGTTCTAAACCAGGAGGTCTTCAAACTTGGCCCTTTTATGAGTTGTGGACTTCAACTCCCAGAATTCCTCAGCCAGGTATGCTGGCTGAGGAATTCTGGGAGTTGAAGTCCACAACTCATAAAAGGGCCAAGTTTGAAGACCCCTGTTCTAAACTGTGATGGAATTAGGGGCTAGTGAAGTGACTCTGTCAAGAGGAAAAATCAAGAATAAAAGTCCAAAAAGTCAACCTGGAATCCACAACTCTCCCCTTCTTTAAATGTGATTCATGTAAAAATGGATAGGTATCCTATTGGTTGGTCCTAGCCATCCTCTTAACTTTTTTGAACTGTGAACATAACCTATTGCCAAAATGATTTACTGGAACATCTGTAAAAATTATCATGAAAATGAAAATGTGGTGGGAACATAGAGTTGAAAAAAGTAGAGAAAATTAGTAGGTTAAAATATAGGATTTCCAAATATGGGCTGATAAAAGTCTTGGCTCATAACACGCAAGATTAAAAAGAAGAAAGTGTGGATAATTGATGTGGTGATACCATGAAACAATAGAATAAAAGACAAAAAATTGGACAAGATCACAAAGTATCAAGATCTGAAAATCTAAGTTGAAAGGTTTCGGCATAAACCAGCCCTGTGGTTATTGGTACACTAGGTGCCATACCAAAAGGCCTTGGATAGAAAAACTGCACATTTTCCATCTGTCAATAACAAATGCCACATAGCTTGGATCTGCACATATCCTACGCTGATACATTGCAACATCCTAGGCCCGGGGTAGGCAACCTTAGCTCTTTTATGACTCGTGGACTTCAACTCCCAGAATTCCTGAGCCAGCATGGCTCAGCTTGGAAACTCTCCCTTTCCCCTCAGCATGGCTGGCTCAGGAATTCTGGGAGTTGAAGTCCACGAGTCATAAAAGAGCCAAGGTTGCCTACCCCTGTCCTAGGATCTTGGAAAGAATTCAGTGTGAATGAAGCTGACATTGACTAAAGAACTGGCGGCTGTGATTTCACGTTGTTGTGTGTAATACAAGTAATACAAATAGGAAAGGGATTCGCAGTTAGGCCATCACATTTCATGTTGCCTTATTTTGTGCCAATACAAGGCTACAGGAGAACACTAACTCAGCAATAGGAAAAGGCCCAGTGTTAAAATATTGGGGGGGGGGGCTTGTGTGTCTCAGCATGCAAAGTGTTCTAGTTGTCTAGTTGTCCCTGCCAAAATCATCTCCTAAAGGCATCTTTGTCAATCCAATTCAGCTTCCTTCCACTTAAAAAATAAAAACTAAATGCAGGATTCGTTTAACAAATACCCTCATCTCACGGCTTATTATGTAACTGCTCTTTCTGGAAATTTGGGGATTTATCTCTGTGCGCTGTGATGCATCTGATGCATTTTAATTAGTCAAGGAAGGTTAAGGATTAGCAGCCTAGAAACACTCGGATATTTGAAAGGGAAGCATCCAAAAGAGAAGCTGTTGAACAGGTGGGAAATGTTACAGCTGAAAAATGGTCTGCCTTGAAAATTTTGTTCCCAGAGAACAAACTGAAAGCACCAGTCTTGGAATGAACTCATCAGTCTGTGTGTCAGAATGATGGTGCAATTCACAGAACTGAACTGTCTGCAGTTTACTTTGTGTTTGTAGGGAATTGTATTTTTTAAGCTCAAGGAATTCCTAAGCTCAGATATATTTCTTTTATTTATTCATTCATTTTTTTACTTTTTTATTCATTCGTTATTCATTTAAATGGACATCAATTAGACAACAAGGGCTGGATGGTTAATTTAACATTTGGGGGAACCTGAGGTCACTCATGGCTGCTTCAATTCCTTTAAAAATGTATCAAATGACTTTGTACCGGACCATAAGGTGTTATGAACATAATGGCCCAATCTAGCAATGATATGATGTTAGCTGATGTGAAAAAGCTAAACCAGGGGAGAACTGTCTAAAGCAGGGGTCTTCAAACTCAGCCCTTTTATGACTTGTGGACTTCAACTCCCAGAATTCCTCAGCCTGCGTGCCTCTCTGAGGAATTCTGGGAGTTGAAGTCCACAAGTCATAAAAAGGCCAAATTTGAAGACACCTGGTCTAAAGGTTGGATGTGAGATTCCCCTCCCCATGTAGGCTAGACCAGGAAATAAAAACCAAGCCAACTGCATATTATTGCCAAGGAAACTAACACAGCTGTTTCCGTGAAGTCATCAAGAGCTAAGCTCAGGTCAAAAGAGAGCTTTCAATGCAGGGAAAGCAACTGGCTATGTTTTTTCAAGTTTGGGTCTTCTATAGGACCCTCAAACTGTTTCATAAGTCAAACGATGGAAGAAAACTTTCCCATGTTACTGCCTGGTATGATGGATGGATGGAAGGATGGATGGATGGATGGATGGAAAGAGAGAGAGAGAGAGAGAGAGAGAAAGAAAGGAAGGAAGAAAGGAAAGAAAGAAAGGAAAGAAAGAAAGAAAGAAAGAAAGAAAGAAAGAAAGAAAGAAAGAAAGAAAGAAAGAAAGAAAGAAAGAAAGAAAGAAATTGAGAAATTGAGAAATTGGATATCTGGGAATCCCAAGAGCAGTTTGACCAGGACTTAGCAGCACCAATGATTCAAATAATTCATTAATCAATTCATAATTGAATTAGATGTCATTTTTAAAAACAGGTATCTTTTTAAAAACACATAATTTTTAATGACTACTTACAGATGCTAGACCTACCTGACCTTCTATGTGATGTCCCTTGGAAAGGGGATCTCAGCATACCAATGAGCATTCTTCTCTTTCAACAGAAACTACCTATACTTGCCTTATGGTGAGAAGAAGCCTTGTGTCTACATCAAGAGCTTTTGGGGAAATCAAACCTTTAGGTTGTATTTATCAAATACCCTGGAAAAAATGGGAGATCTCTTGGTAAGTTTGGAATAAGGCTGATGATTGAGCTGCACATAGAAAATGTGTCTTTGTGAAACCATTTTCAATTGATCAATCAACTCAATTTTATGTCCTGTGTAAGCTGCCCTGAGTCGCCCTATGCGAGTAGGCGGCAATATAAATTTTCTAAATAAATAAATAAAATTGTTACAAGAGTTTCTGCCCTATCAGCATGAACATCTTGGGCACCAACACCCCAATCAACAACGAAAAAGCCACACATAACCAAGCACCACATAAATACTATGCACAGAATAGCCCAAAGCACACATTCCAGTAGAGCTGGACGCACCACGTGGAAGCCATGCCCACCCCATTGTCAGCAATGGCAAAACCATCCCAATATGTTGCGTAACGTCACGTGACATCGTGACATGTCTGCAGTAGAGAGACGTTCCCTGAGAATGGGCCCCAGTATGAGTCCAAAAGCTCATAAAACTAAATCTCTGGTCCTGGTGACCCGACCCAGATTGGATTTTGCAATATTATCCTGGGACACATATATTCACCTTCATTGGTGAATATTTTCCTTTTATATTCTGTCAAATACATGTTTCCTTTCTTAAACTTACAGCAAACTTCATTATTTAGGGCTTAGCAGATGTTTCTTTATCTACAGCTAAACAATGGGCATTTTTTCTTTCCTATACATGTGCTTTTCTTTACATACGTTTTCCTTTGTTACATGAAAGATTCACTTATGTATACTGACAGAAACCAGTTACTATCTTTCCTTATTGAAAAACATATAAAAATATTCCGACAATAATATGTATCTAAAGCAGGAGTAGGCAACCTTGGCTCTTTTATGACTCGTGGACTTCAACTCCCAGAATTCCTGAGCCAGCATGGCTCAGCTTGGAAACTTCTCCCTTTTTCCTCAGCGTGGCTGGCTCAGGAATTCTGGGAGTTGAAGTCCATGAGTCATAAAAGAGCCAAGGTTGCCCACCCCTGAACTAAAGCATCGGTTGCTATCTGGAATGATTTTAATGCCCTTCATAATATTGCTCTTTCCTTTATCTTTCAGGAAGAAGGTTTACAGCAAGTGAAAGATCTAATTAAAGTTTCTGAGATTGCATCAGAAGAGAAAATAAAGTCGACTCTGGTTGATTTTATCAAGCAAAGTAGGTAAGAATACTCAGGGAATGAACCTGTCACAATAGTCATAGGTGGTTGATAGGAATTGGTGATATTTGGAAAAACTTACACTTTCTTAATCATGCAGAGAAGAGCCAGTTTCAGTGGTGGGATTCAGCCAGTTCGCACCAGTTCGGCAGAACCGGGAGCTAATTTTGTGATGCCCAGGCCCAAAATGGTCTTCCAGAAGTAGCATCCACATAGAGAACCGGTTGTTCACATATTTGAATCCCACTACTTGCCAGTTTGATATACAGTAGTGGTTAAAAGTGCCAGGCTAAAACTGGGAGACAGTGAGTTCTAGTTCTGCCTGAAGCACAAAGCCAGCTGGGTGACCTTGGACCAGTTGCTTTCTCTCAGCCCCACAAAGAAGGCAAGGTCAAACTACTTTTGAAACTCTAGCCAACAAAAACTGCTGGGTTTTTCTCCAGGCAGTTGCCAGGAGTCAACACCAACACACACACAAATCACAAAGAGTTGATTTCTAACATACTGTATATTTACATTTATTTTGACTCTGTCTCACATCAGTTTGTGACTTATTTTTAAACAAAACATATAGAAAAATAATTTTCCTTCTGATTAATTTTGCACAGAATAATTTTCTGTACCTACTTGGTTTTATACTTTGTGTTCACCTGATCTTAAAATATGGGTCTTTTAATCAATATTTATATGTTCTACTAAGAGCTCTATTGTAAAAAGGTTGAATCATAACCAGGTTTTATTCTGCATATAAGGGAGGGAAATGTGACCCAGCTTGAAAATGAAAACTGATCAAAATCTTTGAGCACAACAGCTAAATCAGAATTGTTTGCTTTTTTATATTCTGTAAGTATAAAAGTTATTACTGGCTTTGATTCCAACTTAATGCAAATTGTTTTTTTTCCTTTATAAAATTACCTGCAGTTCATTACTAGATACAGGTAATCCTCGACTTATGACCACAATTAAGCCCAACATTTTTGTTGGTAAGCGAGATATTTGTTAAGTGAATTTTGCCCCATTTTGCAAACTTTCTTGCCATAGTTGTTAAGTGAATCACTGCAGTTCATAAGTTAATAACCCGGTTGTTAAGTGAAACAGGCTTCCCCATTAACTTTGCTTGTCAGAAGGTTGTAAAAGGTGAACACGTGATCTTGGGACAAGCAACAGTCATAAATATGAATCAGTTGCCAAACATCTGAAGTTTGATTACATGATCATGGGGATGCTGCAGCGGTCGTAAGTGTGAAAAACGGTCATGTCTCTTTTGTCAATGCTGTTGTAACTTTGAACAGTCACTAAATGAATAGTTGTAAATCGAGGACTACCTGTAATCTAGCAAGCTTTTGAATCTGCCAGCAGGACATATCACTGATGGGAAGTATTCACTAACAATCCTTGTAAATCAACACTGAATACAAGATTGACGTTGTTATACATGTTTGTTCAAACTTCTGTTGGATGCAATAATGGAGGTGCAAAATAACAACCTGTTCACCCAACAAATTAATCCCCTTTGGAATATTAACATGGAAATTGTGCTTCTGAATCTTCATTTTTTTTTACAAATGATGACTTTGTTTTAATACTGTGCTCTAAATTAACATTCTTAGTATATCCTCCCTCTCCTAGTTTGTAAGATCAACATACATCCTGATAGAAGCGCTATTTTTGTTTGTCTGTTTGTTTGTTTAGAAATGTTCTTTTATTGCCTCTAAAGCTTCTTTTGTGCATCCATAGGGCCTTTATCACAAATGCTGAAAAAAAGCCCAAACTGATGAATCGTACAGCTTTGGATAAAAAGAGATTGAAACTGTGCAAGCAAGAACTGGTAGGTGAATTATTTGATTATGTTGTTGTGGGAATGAATTGGAAATCTATTGCACCAATTGACTGGCATTACGTTTGTGCTAAGCGTTGCTTGGTTTAACTATAATTTAATGAATACACTGAATAAACAGTTGCAAGATCCAATCTGAGTTGGTCACCGGGACCAAAGGTTAACTCTTCTGAGCTTTCGGACTTATGCTGGCCATCAATCGCTGGTCATCAACACACCAATCAACCAATAGGAAGGCACCGCATAAATATGACACATAGAATAGCCCAAAGCACACATTCTGCTAGAGAGAAGTTCCCTGAGGATGGGCTTCAGCACGAATCTGAAAGTTCACAAGTATAAATGTATGGCCCCAGTCACTGACCCAGATTGCATCTTGTATCCTGGGATACATATATTTGTCCTCATTCGTGAATTTACTGCTCCATTACATGAGAGGCTGTGAATAGGGCAAGCTATGACCAGAATGGCAAAGACATTACAACGGTTTGTATGATCTCTAACTCCCATGGAATTCAATCACCCATGAAATGCTAAGTGTGGCCATCACCCAGCCTGATGTACAGCATTGGTTCAATTCTGCTCACTTGAGCAGATCTGAAGGAGAAACGTGGGAGTATGCTAAAAGAAAATGACAAATGGAAAGATCATTACAGGTATTTTTGTTGTAAATAATTCATTCACCACTAGTGACACACTGTCATTTAAAACTACAACCACAGATGGCATGAAACTTGGGCAGGGGGAGAATTTAGTTACATGCAGTCCTTGACTTACAACCATTCATGTAGTAACCATTTGAAGTGACTTATAACCATCCTCATGGTCACATGATCAAAATTGGGCACGGGACAACTGGCATGTATTTACAACAGTTGTAGGATCTGAGGATCATGTGAGACCTTCCAAGATGGCTTCCGACAAGCAAAGTCAATCAAGGAAGCCAAATTCTCTTAATGACCACATAATTCACTTAGCAACCATGGCAACAAAGATGTCATGTTGTCACTGGCACCATCACAGGCCAATTCTTTCCATTGGAGAGAATTTAGGAGGAAGTGTTAAGAAAATGCCCACTCAACGACTCGTCTTCTTTGTCCTCCAAATCTCTGCAATTGGAAAATTTAGTTTAACTTCCAGGGGTTGGAACTGGAAAACAAATCTATGAATTTTGCAGTTCCCCACAAAGATCTTAGAATTCTAGGTTGCTTTGACACTGCAAATTAGAGCAGGGCTCCCCAACCTATAGGCTGCGGCCCGGGACCGGGCTGGGGGGTCATGGCCAGCAGGCCGTGGAAATGGCTGGACGGTGTGTGCGTACGTGGGCACACATTCCCCCCACTCACACTAGCGCCTGTGGCCCCATTTGTACATGCGCCGGGAGAGAAGCTAGCAGGGGAAGCTAGCAGGGGTGAGTGTCTGCGGCCCGCTTGCACATGCGTGAAGGGGGTTGCTAGCCCGGGTGGGTTGTTTGGCCCGTTTGTGCATGCACGAATGGGCCACTAGCCTCCGTGGGGAGTGCACAGCTATTCATGCATGCGTACAGTACCAGTGCATGCTGCATGCGTGAATGGGGTCTCTAGTGCTGCGTCAGGGTGCGTGGCCTCGTGCGTGCACGCATGTACACACACACCAATTTTGAAGCTGCTTTCTTTCCCTCCGGTCCACGAGCCCGGAAGGGTTGGAGACCTCTGAATTAGAGCATTTGCATCCCCTGGAATTGAGTGGATCCTTGAACTAATCAGTTGTTTGAGGATGGAGGTTCGAAATATTTCCCTAAATTCTGCTGAAGATGTTACCTAGCCTGGTAATGAAACCTTTGGAAACCAACCCACAAGCTCGGAGAATGAACTTCCACCCTCATCCTCCACTCGAGCTACAGATATTTGCCACTACTGCAAATCAGTTGTTTCTCTGTGTTTTTACAGGAAGCCATGTCGAAGGATGCTAAAGGGATTCTCCAGCAGCAAAAAAAGAAGATTTCACTAGATGAAATGATGCGTGAAACACAAAACTTTATAGAGAGAATTCGGTTCTTAATTGACGAGGTAACTGCTCAGGTTTCCTTTCTTGACCCACTTGACTTTCAAAAGCAACACCCTACTTTAAGCCTTAGAAATGACTTGTGATAGCTAATATTTTCTGAAACAGGGATATTCCTTGCAAATTGCTATGGCCTCCTCCAATGTAAAGAATAAAAGCATGACTAATTAGACAATACGAAGAAGCAGCACCAATAAATTTGCTTCTTGAGTCTCCATTGGAACTCTAACTTATGGTCAAGATTTACTGTACAAGAGGAAATATAATGTCTCCTTAGCTTATATCCTAATATTTATATTTTTGAAAGAACTCCTGTGTGTGTATGTGTGTGTGTGTGTTGTCTACAAAAACTTTTTCTTATGTTGTGATGTATACATTTGGACTGCGGACATTCAATCTCACTCCCTACCCAAATGAGTCAGCTGATATCTGAATGTAATTTTCTCTATACTGTACTGAATGCTTGTGAGTCCCTAGCAAGATAACATGTAAGTATTGGGGTTATTTTTTTTTCATGGTTGGTTTTTCATGGTTGCCCAGTTCTGATGTACAAACATGAATTGTGAAAAGTAGCCTTATTTGTCTTTTTTTCTACAACTCCCCCCCTCTTTTAAAAAAAAATTACATGGGCATAGGGTTTTAAAACCCTCTATTATCACCATAGATTTAAACACAAACACACACACAAAAATCACACTCTCCCCTGTGTAGAATTGACAGTTTCAAAGAAGAAGCACAGGACTGGAATGAAGGATTAATTTTCTTCAATCCAATGTATTTAATGATGTCAAACTGGGTAGGATCAGCATGTGCTTATGTTGCAAAAAATAAAAGCTGAAGGTTAGTGTTGGAAAAAAAGGCTTCATCAGGGTCCAGTCCAAGCTGGGAATAAACAAAATGGAGACTGCTTTAGAAAGAAGGTTGTAGTTTATTGAAGAGCAGAGCCAGACAGAAGCATGGCTTTGGTAAAGCTGACCACAAGTAGCTGGGAGTGGTGGGTTTTTATACCTTCTGGGGCTCTTGAGGTTGTTTCCAGTTCCTGTCTGAGGCTTTGTATTTCCTATGTCATGTACTTTGACCTGAGTCTGAGTGTGCCCTTTTGGTATTGGTGGGTTAATCTTCTTATGTCTGTAGAGTTTGGGTGGGATATGTAGATTTTAGGGGTCTTTGTCTTCCTAATCTCATCAGCTTCCTGGCTCCAACCTTCCTGAATGGATTATTACATCTGCATTTCTAAAAGCTGGTTTCTGCTGAGTTTTCTGGCTGGGGGGAGGGAGAAGTTTCTGCCTTTTTAAAGATCTTCTCCATTATTCCTTTGGAGAAATATATTTTGCCTTTTTATTATTCCCCCAAATATTTCCTTCTCCTGGATTCTTCCTTTATTCATCAGTTTGAATTGGCCTCTGTTCATCCATTTGAATTTTTTTTTTTTAAGCTGCTGCTGGTTCAGAAAAAAGATGTTGCAAGCTGTGTCCCTGGCTTAAGTTACAGCTGTAAATGTTCTTCTTTTTAAGCCTCAACATACAGTGCCCGACATCTTCATCTGGATGCTTAGCAACAACAAAAGAATCGCCTATACAAGAATCCCAGCCAAAGACGTACTGTATTCCCCTAAGAAGGAGCAGCGGGGCAAACATTGCGGGAAGATTAAAACCCACTTCTTGAAAGTAAGGCTGAAAAGAAGTAAAATAATGTTGATGCTGCCTAAGTCTTGTTGGACTTAGCTGCTCTCAGACCAGTTTCCCATTGATTGAGAGAGAGAAAGCATTGTCAACCCTGAGGGGTATGCCAGGTCATTATTGCAGGGTTCTTGGTGTTCTCCGAGCTTGGTTGTTTTCTTGCAGCACTGATAAGGTTACCTAGTTGGGTAATGAAATGTCTGCAAGGAAACAACCAAGCTCTTCTATTGTTTATGAAGATTCTCAATCATTCGAGTCACGATTGTCCCAATGATGCTTTTTCAAAAGGTAACTTTATAAACCTATTATAGGCATAGTACACTATGGTATTTTAGTGACAGCTTTTGTAGTTTTCCCTTTTTTCTGTAGAGTGGAATTCTCTCTCCTCTCCTCTCTATCTAAACATCTCCCCTATTATTCAGATTGATGTTCTCAGGGCTGGCACTATTTCTACATTGATCTATTGATCCACCTTTCTACAGTACAGATGTATTTTGCCATTGTTTTCTTCTATATTACTTTTTCAACTTCTGGTCTGGCTGCAGCCCTAGGATGTCCTGATAGACTCCTTCCAAGTACTATCCCACTTGGGTCCTACTTAGCTTCTCAGGCTCAACAGACATCATCTAGATCAGTGGTTCTCAACCTTTTTAATGCCGCGACCCCCAACCAGTCGTAAGTCGAGGACTACTCAATTGGTCGTAAGTCGAGGACTATTCAACTGGTGCAGCACTGTTTGCAGAATGGGACTTTTGGCGGGCTCAGCAGGGCAGTGACAGCCTGGACAATTCCTATTGGCTTTTGAAAGCCAATAGAATTAGATTCTCTTCAAGAGAGTCTATTCTATTGGCTTTCAAAAGCCAATAGAAAAAAAGGGAGTAGCACACCTAAGGAAAAGGGGGGGGGGAAATGGCGGACTGTGTTGTTTGGCGACCCCCGTGAAATGGTCGTTCGACCCCAAATGGGGTCCTGACCCACAGGTTGAGAACCACTGATTTAGATGATGCTACCAGTGGGGTATTATGAAAAAATATGGTTAGAAATATCACTGGTGATTTGATATTTTAATTTTTTTTCCTTTAGTTGCCAGGAAAAAGACCCCCAGGTTGGAACGTCCATGGAAAAGTTGACACTTATCTCTGGCTTAGTTCTGCTCACTATGCTCATGCTATGTTGGAAAACGTACCAGTTGGATATGAAACGGAAGCAGCTTTGGCAGAAAGTACAGGATCCCATCCTACTCCCTACCCTGTCAGTCTGATCTACAAAAGTGAGACACAGTTTTTATTTGGGTACTAGCAAATTATCTAATGTAGGGGGGCTCCTTGATGCTATCTGAGCTTGTTTGTTTTCTTGCAGAAATTTCATTACCCAAACTGGGTAAGATCCTCAGGGCTAGTAAGGAGTGGCTTTTGCTGTCAGTTTATATTCTAGTGCCATGGTGTCGAACCTATGGCACGCCTGCTACAGGTGGCACGCAAAGCCTTCTCCGGGCACGTGCGCCGTCACCCCAGTCCTAGGCCTTCAGCTGGGTTGTATAAAATCTTTTCGTTTTAGGCCTTCGCCGCCGTGTGCAAAAAAAAAAAGGTTCAACCAATCAGTCAATTTCAACTTCTCACGGGAAAAAAAAAGATCTTGCAAAGTTGGAATTGATTGATTGAACTTTTTAGTCTCACCGAGTCTGCCATTACTACCGCAGCCACACCCACCCAATGGGCCATGCCCACCCAATGGGCCACACCCACCCTTGGCCACACCTACCCAATGGGCTACGCCCACCCGGTACCCGACGATACATAAGTGGGTTTTGGGATGCAGTTTGGGCACTCGCTCTCTAAAAGGTTTGCCACCACTGTTCTAGTGGCTTGCCTGTCACACTGACAGCAAACGACACTCCTTCCTAGCACTGATGATGTTACCTAGTTGGGTGATGAAACGTCTGCAAGAAAACAAGTGAGCTCAGAGAGCACCAAGGGCCCCCTCATATCAATCCTGAGCTACAAATTTTATCCTTTATTAGTATCTAATGCATATTGTGCAGTTGCTGCTTATAGATTTATGTGCTTCTTTGAATCTTTAAAAAAAACAACATAATTAACATTTAAAAATTATCCTCTGTTTTTGCAGAAGATAAAACCTAGACCATTGGTTTCAAAGAAAATTGATGGGATTTTCCTGATTATATGTGCTACTCAACAAGAACATACTATCTTTGATGCAGTCATTTTTGATAAAGAGAATTAAGCAGAAGCCATACATAGGATTATATGACTATATAAACCTCTTCTATTAGAAAGGATGAGGATTAGTATAATCCTGATCAATTGCCCTATCCATTTTGTTTATAAAGTATCTGACATGAATTTACTCATCTAATCCGGGACAAATCAGGATTCAACTTAATTTTCAGCATGTATGAGTGGTTGGGACTTTGGACTTTTTATTCTCACAGCAAAAAATATCCTGAGAGTTAGCTGTGTGACCATATACATTTTCTTAAATAAATTATACCCACCTTGCTTAAAACACAGCATTTTGAAGCACATCTTAGAATGACCATGTGAATGTTCTCATGGTCAGCCCAAGAAGTGCTGAAAAAGAAGATTCAGAGAATCCCATATACTCATGTGTTGCTGGGGAAGGAGTGAAAGAAAAAGCCCAAAGTATACAATTTCAAACTTGAGCTGGATTTTTTTCTGGGAAAAACAAAGAACCAGGGTATTTTCCAGCTAGTGTTGATCCCACCATGAATCAGTTAGAAGAAAAATGATGCAACCTGTTCCATGTTCTTTTATATCCCCTTTTTCCTACCATATTTCTATCCCACTCCTGGACTTCCCCAAGTGATGTTCATAACTTTCTCCATTATCTGCTTGCAGCCAAGAATATTTTTCAATTGAGAGCTCACATGTATCAAGCAAGAGGACTAATTGCAGCTGACAGCAGCGGCCTATCTGATCCTTTTGCTAAAGTGACTTTTGTTTCCCACTGCCAGACCACAAAGGTAAGGGAAAATGAGAATAATTAATGTACTTAGAGAAGGATTTCCAACTTTTAGCATTTTACAATATGTGGCCTTCAACTCCCAGAACTGAGGACTGCTGGCTGGGGAATTCTGGGAGTTCCACATATCTTAAAATTCCAGAGGTTGGGAAACACTGACATAGAGGAACGAGGTCATGATAAGTTTGATGTAATGATGTAGACAATGCAGTCCAGAAGAAATCCTTTTGCAGGTGTGATCAGGTATAGGAAAACCCGTTCTGTAAATTGTTGGCTGAATGATCAAAAGTGCCAAGAGTTTAACTAAAAAAAAAAAAATTTAGAAATGTGCAAGGCCAACCAATTCTATAGTGATTCTGGGTGGCAGATAATAAAGATAGTCCTACAATATAATTTTTAAAAACCCAAACATTGGAAGAAAACAAAATCTTTAAAGACAATCAGAGGACCTGGCACCTGTTTTAACCTTTTTAACCTGCTTTAACCATGGCCACTTGAACATATTATGTTGAAAACTATTGCCAAATTCATTTGGAAGATATCAGGTTATTGCCAGAATAAAAGGTAATATCTTCTTGCAAGCACTGCTATTATTAATATACTATTTTCCCTTCTCTCTTAGATCATTCAGCAAACTTTGTCTCCTACTTGGAATCAGATGTTGCTTTTTAATAATATTCAGCTTCATGGCGATGCCAAGGAAATTGCTGAATTCCCTCCTGTAATCATTGTGGAACTCTATGATGATGATGCTGTGGTACAGATAATTTCCCCATACTTATATACATTTAAAAAAAAATCTGGTGGTCAATGAGTTGCAGAGGATTTTTAAAAAATATTTTTGAAACCATCCCAGTGTTATGAACAAGGTGCAAGTGATACATAGAAGCTGAGGTTGCTCTGGAAAAAAAATTATTCTACTTCTATCAATATGGTGAAAGAACTGAGTAAAACACTGATTTGTTATCTTTTCCCTAGGAATCAACAATGTTGGATGTAATATACAGGGGAAACTCGAAAAATTAGAATATCGTGCAAAAGTTCATTTATTTCAGTAATGCAATTTAAAAGGTGAAATTAATATATGAGATAGACTCATTACATGCAAAGCAAGATAGTTCAAGCCTTGATTTGTCATAATTGTGATGATTATGGCTTACAGCTCATGAAAACCCCAAATCCACAATCTCAGAAAATTAGAATATTACATGCAATCAATAAAACAAGGATTGTACATAGAACAATATTGGACCTCTGAAAAGTATAAGCATGCATATGTACTCAGTACTTGGTTTGGGCCCCTTTTGCAGCAATTACTGCCTCAATGTGGCGTGGCATGGAAGCTATCAGCCTGTGGCACTGCTGAGGTGTTATGGAAGACCAGGATGCTTCAATAGCAGCCTTCAGCTCTTCTGCATTGTTCGGTCTCATGTCTCTCATCTTTCTCTTGGCAATGCCCCATAGATTCTCTATGGGGTTCAGGTCAGGCGAGTTTGCTGGCCAATCTAGCACAGGAACCCTTTGCAGTTGTTGTGACTTAATTAGCTGATTAGAGTGGGACACTTTGAGTCTAGAATATTGAACCTTTACACAATGTTCTAATTTTCTGAGATTGTGGATTTGGGGTTTTCATGAGCTGTAAGCCATAATCATCTCAATTATGACACATCACGCCTTGAACTATCTTGTTTTGCATGTAATGAATCTATCTCATATATTAGTTTCACCTTTTAAGTTGCATTACTGAAATAAATGAACTTTTGCACGATATTCTAATTTTTCGAGTTTCACTTGTACTGTATGCTAGTTTTTCTATTTAAAAAAAAAATCTAAAAGGACAAGGAAGAAACTCAATCAGGCAAGAGAAGACCAATCTAGCAGATCAAATAAGAATCTTGAGAAGTAGGTGCCGGCCAGGATGTGGAAACAAAACATCCATATTTTTAAATCCCCAGGCCCCAATTTTACATGACCTTGGTGTCCCCATTCAAATCCTTCCAAGTCTTATGAAAGGGCTATATGAAATATGATTTCAACCAACTCTCATTGGGATCTCATAAAAAGAGCCTGAAGTCTCAATAAAGGAGACTATTTGTAGCTCAGGATTGAAATGAGCGGTTATTTGTGCTGTCTGAGCTTGGTTGTTTTCTTGCAGACGTTTCATTACCCAAACTAGGCAACATCATCAGTGCACTGGTGAGGTTACCTAGTGTGGGTAATGAAACATCTGAGCATCAAGAATCCTTCATCCAGTGGTGGGATTCAAATAGGTGAACAACCGGTTCTCTGTGTGGATGCTGCTTCTGGGCCTGGGCAACAAAAAATTAGCTACTGGTTCTTCTGAAGTGGTGCGAACTGGCTGAATCCCACCACTGCCTTTATTCTGAAGTCTCATTGGAATTTCTGCAAGATTCCTGGATTCTTATCTGAGATCTTAATAAATTGTTGGCACCTGAAGATACCAGGGGTCCTATGAGTGTTAAGCATCATAGACAAATATTTTAATTTGGGTGGTGGGTTTCAGGTGTTACATTGGGGGAAATGAATGCTTATCTTGCCAAATGGGCAATGGATAGGATATCAGAATTTAATGGGCTCAGGTGGGTCCATTAATTACATACTTTATCTTGACTAAGGGAATATAGACATGATGCCCATTCTTGCTTCTGAAATATCACCAAGGGCTTAATTTATTTCATTAAATGATGGCTCACTTGTCATTTAATCTCTGTTAATTGATTGTGTGCCATTAAATCAGTGTTGACTCTTAGCAGCCATATGGATATGGATGACCTTTCCCCAGTTTGGACCTTCAGATCTTCTAACACTGCCGGAATTCTCCTTTTGTACTATCCATCAGTGCTTTTCTAAGCCACTTACCATTGACTGATTGAAGCCACATAGAAGTACTAAGCTAGGCAAACACAAACAGATAAATGAAAGTGTAGGATCCTTTGTTTCTATTGAATCTGGATAGTTAATATTGCTGCACTGCTAGTAACTCCTTTGCTTATTTCAATGATTGCAAACGTGAATTTGGAGGATCAGCAGAACGTGAACATAAATGGCATTGTGTATTTTTTTTGCTTTTTAAACATACAGGGAAAATCAGAATATATTGGTGCAACTGTGGCCGCTCCAATAACTAGACTGGTGGAGGACAAATATGAGCCTCCAAAACTTAGTTACCATCCTCTGTACTGTGGCAGTCTTTCAGGAGGGGATCTCCTTGCTGCATTTGAGCTACTTCAGGTGAGTTTGGAATAATTTCATTTTTAAAGGAATTAAAATGGGATTCAATTCTATTCAAAGTTGAATCCATCTTCAATTCAATTAAAGATGGATTCAGCTTTACTCTTTCTTATTGATATGCACCACCAGTGGCTCCTAGTGACCACATAGATAGATCTATATAGTTTCCAGTAAGAATAATCTTCATGTAGAAATACTTTAGAGCAGTGGTTCTCAACCTTTTTAATGCCACAACCCCCAACCGGTCGTAAGTCGAGGACTACTCAACCGGTCGTAAGTCGAGGACTACTCAACTGGTGCAGCACCGTTTGCAGAACGGGACTTTTGGTGGGCTCAGCAGGGCAGAGATAGCCTGGACAATTCCTATTGGCTTTTGAAAGCCAATAGAATTAGGCTCTATTCAAAAGAGTCTATTCTATTGACTTTCAAAAGCCAATAGAATAAAAGGGAGTAGCACAGCTAAGGAAAAGGGGGAAAAAATGGCAGACTGCGTTGTTTGGCGACCCCCGTGAAATGCTCATTCGACCCCAAATGGGGTCCTGACCCACAGGTTGAGAACCACTGCTTTAGAGGAAGATTTTATTTGAATTAAACTTGGGGGGAAGGACTGTTAGTTCCAAGGAGAATTTTGGGATATTTTTTCAGAGTGCTTCTAACAGCATCATAGCTGAACAATAACATATGTTTTTGTTCTATAGGTCCATGATTCTGGCCCAGAAAACCTTCCACCTCTTGATCCTCCAGATGCCGGCCTAATCTATCCAGTCCCAGCCAATATACGACCTGTATTAAGTAAATATAGAATAGAAGTAAGTTAAGATAAACAACTGCCTAATGATCCTCTGAGCCCTTGTCTACTGCATATAAATGTGCTGATGTTTTGTCTGAATATTTTGCCTGAAGTGCAGGTTTTCACATTGTTTTTATGAGCATTTCCCTCCTTCTCCTTCTCCTTCTTCTTTTTCTGTAAGCATCTTGGAAGGTCCCTTTCTTATTAACTAATGAATTAATTAACACAATCCAGGGCCAGTTGCTTTATGCTTTATAAACTGTTCCAAAGCAAAACAGAAGATTGGTCTCATGGCTACATGGGTGACCCAATTATCACCTATAAGAGCCAATCCTCTTTTTACCAACTTTAATCTTCTCTCCTTCCCTCTCCACCTGTCTCCTCTAAAGGGTTGTTGTGTTTAATACATTGATCCCTGAAGTGAGTTCTGTAGAAGTCACCTATTATTCCTTTTCCTGCTGCAGGTTCTATTCTGGGGTCTTCGGGAATTGAAGAAAGTGCAGTTTCTCTCTGTTGATCGTCCCCAAGTCTACGTTGAATGTGCCAGTAAAGGAGTGAAATCCTGTGTGATCCAGAGCTACAAAAGAAACCCCAATTTTAATATCCTGACAGACTGGTTTGAAGTGGTACATGCATACAAATCTCTGCTAAATATATTCATCTTTGCACTTTTTGTCTTTTGCTTAAAATAATGCATTAGAGTTAGACAGAATTTCACAAGAATAATTAATTTATCTAACATAATGCAACCCATGAGAGATGTGAGCTTCAGGTTTGATTTAGTTCTGAAGGGCAGTGGGTGACTTTGAACAAATCACTTAGCTTAAAGCTGCCTTATTGTAGTGGAATGTAACCTGGATTCCCAGGTGGGAGGAGCTGCATTTCAGAGGACAAAGCAGCCGAAGATTAGATAGTTTTGTCAGAAGAGAGTTAAAATGGCTCCTCCCTGGCAATTCTCAGAGTATATTTATGGTGATGCAAATAGTTGCTTTAGTTTAGCAAGATTTCTGTCTATAGGTGAGGAACAATAAGGGAAATGGCTCAGAAACAATGCCACATGTTTATCTTGGCTCTTGGGGCCTGTCACTTACAATGTGGTTGAAATCAGAGAATACAATCAGATTGTGAGTTTCATTTCATTTTTCAAATGTCAGAATGGCATTAAGCATAACTTTTCTACCTTTTTCAGCTACCATTCTTGTGGGACAGCTGATAACCAGCAATTAGAAATACAATACTATTCATACCCATGAAATTGTATCTCTAATGCTGGCTTCCCAGGAGAGGGGAAATTCTTACCATATTGTTTTAAGAAACTATGTCCAGAAAGAAAATAAAGGAAGACTACCATATTTTCCAGCGTGTAAAATGACTTTCTAAACCATGCAAATCGTCTCCGAAGTCAGGGGTCGTCTTATACGGTAGGTCATCTTATACGCCGGAAAATACGGTAACTTCCCAAACTCCTTTTGCATTGTTTTTCCACTAACTTTAATTGCACCCCGTCCACTTCACATTTCTAGCAGCATCTGGCATATAATTTAAAGAAAAAATATTACAGAATTGTTGATTACATCATTACGACCATAGGCTTGTTGGACTTTAAATTAGGCATAGGAAGAAAGGGAGAGAAATGCAATTAAACTGATGTTTTAAATGAAAAAAAATAGCTTGGGTAACAAAGAAAGAAAACCTGCTGAATCTGATTTTGTTTGATTGCTTATTTATCAATCTGTTTCATTTCATTTCATTTCTACTTGTCTAAGAATGTTTTTTTTTAAATTACTGAGAATTCATGCATATTTTTTGCACATTTATTATTTATATATACTTTTTTGTTTTCCATATTATCAGATAATATACTTATTTTAGTAAGATCTTTGCATAATATATATATCTTGCTATACACTTTATGAACTGTGAAATTCATTATAACATTTGGACAAGTATGATTTTGAAGTTTTAATTATCTTAATTTGTGGGCAGTTTCAGAAGTGTCAGTTCAACACACTTATATTGTAACGATAATCAAAGAATTTATGTTTTATGAGAAATTAATCAGGTAGACTTATCAAATAAATTGTGTCTAATATAAAAGTCTATCCACCGTAGCATGTTATCCAACTTTGGAAGGAACAAATTATGACAAGTCTCTTGTTCCAAGGTTCTTGCAAATCAATAAATGGATTTAGACTTCAAATGTGACTTTAATTAAAATGAAAATAGAGGTGAATCTAATAAGTGGAATTTATTAGGTGCAAGATCTGAGGCTTGTTGTTTTTAAATCACAAAATGTCTGAAATTAAATGGGATTTTACTGAGGAGTTTAGGTAAGGTTGGAATATAACTAAGGTTATTTTTTTAAGAGAAACATCTGCGGTTATTTTAAACCCAGTAAATTTTAATCTTTGTGACATTTAATGGGATTCTTCAAAGGACTGATGGCATGTTGGAAATATATGATGAAAGGTTGTAAAACATCAGTGGCCTTTCTACTGAGTATAAGACATGAAATTTAAAGAAATACAGACTTTGTAAAAATTTGGAAGGCAAACTGCAAATCATCTCAAGTAAATTACAGAAATCCAATCACCAGACGATTTTCTTGTAGGATTTGATAGAAAACTCATTTCCAGTTAGAACTAAATGTGCAGAAAGCAAATGATGAAAAATGCTATTTGAGAAGATAAGAAAAGATCTGACTGGTTCTTTTGTGTTTTTCCATTGTTAGGAATTGCCCGAAAATGAACTTCTGCATCCTCCACTAAGCATCTGTGTGGTTGACTGGAGAGCCTTTGGCCGTAGTACTCTGGTTGGGACCCACACTGTCAACTGCCTTACGCAGTTTCTGTATAAGCCCAAGGAACCTCTTGTTTCCTTAGCCAAAGAAGCTGACATCATAGAAGTGGACAAAGGTAAGTCATGCCAAAAGTCCGGTCAGAATCCACTATTGAAAGAAAAATCTTCAGGTCTAGTCCAAGCCAGGAATAAGAAAATGAAGACTGCTTTAGGAAAGAAGGTCCAGTTTATTGAGTTGCAGAACCACAACAGCATATGATTCTGGGGCAGCTGACCAACTGATTTGATGAGTATAAGGATTTTTATACAGTTTTACAGCATTTCGTAACTTGGAGGCTTGCTTTGTGTACTTTTATTATTAGATTTGTTTAACTTGTTTCACAAAGGTTAGCAATGGGACTAAAATACTTACTTCCTTGGTCCTAATATTTTCAAACAAATGTAATTAATTTTACCCCCTTATTTTTGGTCTGTCTATTACCTCCATTGAGCTCTCTTTGTGAATCAACAGGTCGGATTCAATGTTTCTGCTTTTTGCAATAGCCAGGGATTTCATGAGTGAAACATTGCTTCTGTATTTCTTTTCCTGAGTTTTATTCTTGTGATTTGGGGGGGGGGCATAGTAAAAAGGATTGGGGGGGTGTACGTTCTTACCACACCACCCTCCTTTCTTTTCATAGAGCTGTGAAGATGCCAGGCCTAGGAGACCAAGCTGCTGTTGTTATTAAGCGGAGCTGGTTGTTTTTGTGACATCTATTTTAGCAGGATTTATTGATTAATATTTCATTGTTAAATTTTAATGTTTGTTTTATATTGTTGAGCTGAGCAGCATGGAAGGGTAGAGGTGGTGGTATATGGGTCTGATAAGGGCGCAGCAGTTAGAGTGCAGTACTGCAGGCCACTTTAGCTGACTGTATTCAGCAGGTCAGCGGTTCAAATCTCACCGGCTCAAGGTTGACTCAGCCTTCCATCCTTCCAGGGTAGGTAAAATGAGGACCCAGATTGTTGGGGGCAATGTAAATATATATATATACATTGCTTACTGGTGTACACCGCTTAGAGAGGGCTTGCGCTTAAAGCGGTATATAAGTCTCATAAATAAATAAATAAACAAACCCTATAGGTCCTTTCTCTGTAGGCTTCTCTTTGTCATTCTCTGACATACCATCTCCCTCGCCTTCTTCTACAACTTCTACCCCTCACTCACCCATTTCTTCAGAGCAACCTTATGCTCAACAGGCATTGAGCTTGCAGTCGTGTGAGTAAGCCTGCTGCTCTGGCTTACTGATAAGAAGGCTGGTGTTTTTCCTCCACCTCATCCACATCTTCCATTACAATTGCAGAAGTGGATGGCCATTGACTGCTTCCTAGGGCTGAGAGGTGTGACCGGCCCAAGGTCACCCAGCTGGCTTCTTCCCTAAAGCAGGACTAGAACTCACAGTCTCCCAGTTCCTAACCCAATGCCTTAACCATTACCTAAACCGGCTCCTGTGTCATTAATTTGTTCTTCTTTGTATTTAAGCTTTATCCCATAATTTCACAGTGTGAAATTTCACAGTGTGAAATCTGGCCTCTGGTTCCCAGGCTGTATCTCATTGATTAACCTACCTGCATGAGGGACTAGTCGGAAAGCTTAAAGATTTGTCTACCTCTGATCTAAGAGATGTACCAGTATTCTCACTGTCATACAGCCACTTGTATGGAGAACCAGCCACAACATGCTGAGTCTCAGGTTCTCCATTTGGAGTTAGGTTTGGAAAAAAAATCACTGCTCAAGATCAGAGAGGCAGTTTATGCTCCAAGGAGTATTAATTTCAGATTAGGCACAGAAATGTTGGAAAAGAAAGCAAGCATCTGATAGACGCCCTAGGTGTAAGGACCCACCCCACTTTGCATCTTAAGAAGACAGAACTCTTGGAATAATTCTTCCAACAGGAATCCTTTATTAAGAGAAAATGGTTGCAGGCATGCTAGACAGGACTTGGGGTCCAAGCTCTCCCATTCAAGGTTTTAAGGGGTTCCCCAGTAGTCCCACCCAATCAACCCCCCTTCCAGTGATAGTTTCAAGTATCACAATTCCACCCCCCTTCTTCTTTCTTCCGTCTGGATGGAGACTTCAGATAACTACATGAAAGGCAAATACCCTTCTTTGGTATGCTAACGCTTGGAGGTTACAATAAACACACATTCAGCATTCAGCAAACACACATTCAGCATTCAGCTCTTTGAAGTTACTGAAGGAAGTGAGGGCCATAAAACCCCTTTGTTCTCCCCCTTCTCTCCCTCTTATGGCAGAATCCAGAGAAGGCAGAATTGGGAGTTTCTATATTTGATAATTAAAGATGAAATATAATTGGATTCTGACACTGGGTCTCCATCCCACCCACCCCATTTTTTTCAATAACAGCCAAAATGAGCATTTAGAATCATATCTACTCTAGGCTGATTTGCATAATATACTTTTATTAATTTATGAACTATAGTATTGTACTTAAGATAGGAATTATTTAGTTTAGAGAGGAAGTTGAACCAGTTTAGTCCCATACAGCTTGCGTACCTGGCTCAATAGTAGTAACTGTGAGAGGGACCTTGGAGTCCTAGTGGACAATCACTTAAATATGAGCCAGCAGTGTGATGCAGCTGCCCAAAAAGCCAACACAGTGCTAGGCTGCATTAAAAGAGGGATAGAATCAAGATCACGTGAAGTGTTAGTACCACTTTATAATGCCTTGGTAAGACCACACTTGGAATACTGCATCCAGTGTTGGCCACCACAATGTAAAAAAGATGTTGAGATTCTAGAAAGAGTGCAGTGAAGAGCAACAAATGATTAGGGGACTGGAGGCTAAAACATATAAAGAACAGTTGCCGGAACTGGGTATGTCTAGTTTAGTGAAAATAAGGTCTAGGGGTGACATGATGTCAGTGTTCCAATATCTAAGAGGTTGCCACAAAGAAGAGGAGGTCAACCTATCCTCCAAAGCGCCTGAAGATGGAACAAGAAGCAACAGATGGAAACTAACCAAAGAGAAAAGCAACCTAGAACTAAGGAAAAATTTCCTGATAGTTAGAACAATTAATCGGTGGAACGACTTGCCTCCAGAAGTTGTGAATGCTCCAACACTGGAAGTTTTTAAGACAATATTGGACAACCATTTGTCTAAAATAGTGTAGGATTTTCTGCCTGAGCAGGGAGTTGGACTGGAAGATCTCCAAGGTCCCTTCCAACTCTGTTATTCTGTTATTCTGTTATTCTGTACAGCTGATAAGGCTTTCATATTTAGAACATTGAACAGATGGTCTTTCTTGTTCACTTTTATATATTAACTTCTTTCCAGCTTCATCTGACACAGCAGATGTTCCAGCACAACCTCAGACAAGTCAACTTCCATCACCTCCATCAGATCACATTTATGTTGATGTTGAACATGGTGAGCCTCATTTAGCTCTCCCAAAAACTGAGACGGCAGCAGTACCTGTTCCCCTACCAGCTCCTCTTCTACCACCAGCTCCTTCACGGAAATCTTCATTGGCCTCTTCCTCTAGACCTTCAAAAGATGGGAGACTAAAAGTAGGTAACATTCAGTTTTGGAGCTTTTTGCATTTTCCACTAGATAGTGCATTCTCTTCTACATTATTAAACAAGGTGCAAAAAATATACCAGGCTGAAAGACACATACAGGTTGTCCTCAACTTATGACTGCAACTGAGCCCAAAATTTATATTGCTAAGGCAGTTTACGCTCCAAGGAGTAATAATTTCAGATTAGGCACAGAAATGTTGGAACAGGAAGCAGGCATCTGATAGATGCCCTGGGTCTCCACCCCCACCCCCACCCCCATTTTTTTCAATAAGAGCCAAAATGGGCAGAGACACATCTTCCAGCATCACACCATATTACGTCTGTAGCTTTCTTTAAACTACACATGCTCCCTGGACAATGCTAAATGAGTGACAACGATCAGGTGCAGCCGTACTGCCCTTTTGGGCCTCATCACCATGACACACAGAAATGCATAAACTTAAATAGACTGTATCTATATGAGTACGGCACTATAATGTCACATTATTATACCCTAAAGGCTATGGATAATGAAGCCATTCCATATGGTTGTTTGGGGGAACATAAACCAGGATGAGTATCCATGCTGAAAATTGTTATATAGTTTAATGCTATAGCTCAGATAGGCCTGATTTGAAAAAAAGAGGGGGGAAAACCAGAAAGACCACAAAAGTAAAATGTACATATTTTTCTTAAAAAAATAATCTCGTCTTTACTATTCTTATATATAATTCAAGATGTTGAACGCAGCTAATACAAGTAGTCCTCAACTTATGTCCACAATTGAGCCCAACATTTATGTTACTAAGTGAAACATAAGTGAGTTTTGCCTCATTTTACAACTTTTCTTGCCACTGTTGTTAAGTGAATCGTTGCAATTGTTAAGTTAGTAACCCGGTTGTTAAGAGAATCTGGCTTCCCCATTGACTTTGCTTGTCAGAAGGTCGCCAAAGTGGATCACATGACCCCAGGACACGGCAACGGTCATAAATATGACCCAGTTGCCAAGCATCTGAATTTTGATCATGTGACCATGGGGATGCTTGCCACGGTTGTAAGTGTGAAAAACGGTCATAAGTCACATTTTTCATTGCCGTTGTAACTTTGAACGGTCACTAAATGAACTGTGGTAACTGGAGGACTACCTGTATTTGTTATCCTCCTATTTCTCCCACTAAAACAGCCCTACAAGGTGGGTTAGGCTGAGATAGAGTGACTGGATCAAAGTCACTCAGTGCCTTTCATATCTAAAATGGGACTATAACTAACAGTCTCCTGGTTTCTAGCCTGGTGCTTTAACCACTAGACTAGACCATGTTGGCCTATAATTTGTCATTCTAGAAGAGATCCAGTTTTAAAACATCTGTATTTTGTATTTCTTTGTCAGAGACATTTGTGTAAATCGGAACCGTTCGTCAGGAATTACTGTGTTGCTATAATTAAAAATAGATGCAAAACTACGTTTTTTTAAAAAAAAATTACTCCCAGCAAAAGTCATTCTTCCCTGTAACATTTTTTTAAGGACCGTGGAAAATCAATTTACCGCTCTACCAAAAGGAAAAAAAGAACTCTTGCTGATGAATCTGCTGAAAATGTCATTGATTGGTGGTCAAAGTATTATGCTTCAGTAGAAAAAGTACAAAAGGTAGGCAAATTCATAATGCACATTTTAATCTATGTCTTTATGTGATATAATTTTTTAGAGTTAAAGAATAGCTCCTTTTCAGGCATTTCAGAGAGAGAGAGAGAGAGAGAGAGAGAGAGAGAGTGTTTGCAGCAAAGAAAAGTATTCCTAATTAAATCCTGAACTCATTGGTAGCCTCACATTGCAGTAAACAAGGACATACATTCAATTTTGCAGCTACTAAGATTGTTGGACAAGCAGGCACAAAAACAGCCAGAGAAGTGATTGAAATGTGTGGTAAGGCCACACTTGGAATACTGCATCCAGTTTTGGTCACCACGATGTAAAAAAGATGTTGAGACTCTAGAAAGAGTAGAGAATACAGAGATTGGCTTTGTTTACCCAAAGCATGGGGATATATAGGGAAGGCAGTTTTTTAATCCAGAAATAGTTTACAAACACACACACACACACAGAGAGAGAGAGAGAGAGAGAGAGAGAGAGAGAGAGAGAGAGAGAGAGAGAGAGAAAGAGAGAGAGAGAGAGTTTGCAGCAAAGAAAAGTATTCCTAATTAAATCCTGAACTCATTAGTAGCCTCACATTGCAGTAAACTAGGACATACATTCAGTTTTGTAGCTACTAAGATTGTTGGATGAGCAGGCACAAAAACAGCCAGGGAACTGATTGAAATCTGGTAAACGGGTTTCTTGTCAGTCAACAGGAGTGCTGATTTACAACCAGTTTATCAAGTACTTAGAAGACTAGAGCTAATCAGCAGAAGCAAAGGACAGCCAATGACTTAATAGCCAGCCATCAACACCCCAATCAACATCTAAAAAGCCACACACAACAGGGACCATATAAACACCACACACAGAACAGCACATGCTCTACTAGAGAGAGGTTCCTTGAAGATTGACTTCAGCATGAATCTGAAAGCTCGGAAGACAACATCTCTGGTTCTGGTGATCGATCCAGATTGGATCCTGCAACATTATCCTGCGACATGTATATTTATTTGCCTTCATTCCTAATTGAATAATTAAATAACAGAAAGTAAATATATTAAAGCTGGACTGCACTTTAAGTAACTTGTTCTGTATTTTCATAGTTATCTAAACTTTTCAATTTATTTCAAAAGGCAAAAGTCTTAGATTTCAGTGATGGAAAACCAGGAACATGTAAGTAAATATTTATATTTTTATTAATAACGTTTTTCATACTAAATGGTAACAGTCCATTCTCTCAAAAATACTCATACTCAGTCAATATTCTGATATATTCTAAGTTATCTGTTTGCCTACAGAATATCTCTTTCCCTGGAAAAGGAACTTTTGATCCCACTGAAAATCTCACTTGTAGAAGGAGAAAGAAAAGTCCATGATCATGGCAGTTGTTCTTTATTCCTGTCACCTGCTATATAATGCCCCATAGGGCAGGGGTGTCAAACTCAATTTCATTGTGGGTTGCATCAGCATTGCGGTTGTCCTTGGGGGGGTGGGTAGGTGTGGCCAGGGTGGGCGCAGCCTACTGGGTGGGCATGGCTGGAGTGGGTGTGGCCTGCTGGGTGGGCATGCTGGCTCAGGAATTCTGGGAGTTGAAGTCCACAAATCATAAAAGAGCCAAGGCTGACTACCCCTGGTCTACAGCAACGATGTTCAACCTTGGCAAACTGAAGACCCAGTGGACTTCAACGCCCAGAATTCCCCAGCCAGCATGCTAACAAGATTCAGAAGTTTAGCACATTTCAGAAAAGTCTCTAGGTAGATATCAAAAGGCATAGTTAAGGCATCTCCACATAGAAGGAGATTCTGAGTAACAAAGGAAATATTTTTTTTCAAGATCCTTCTTCATGGAGAAGTGGCCACCTGTGTATTCATTCTTACGTCCTACAATTTCATAGATGGAATTCATGGCTGCAGAAAACAAGCCCAGGGTTATAGACCCTCTTTTTGCATTCACATGGTGTGTGAGGCTATTTGGCCATCCCTCTTGTAGACCTTTCTAACTGAGATTATTTAGGAAGGGTAATGTTTATTTTTCCCTCCCTCTGATTGTGCTTTTCATATACACCTCTCTAGTTACTACTGGCAAAGAAAAATGGAGAAATGTTGAGTATTCATTATCTACTTTGGCCCTAAACCTGAAAGATTAATCTAAATTTCTAGCGTAAATGAGCAGAGAGATGGATTGCAGGAAAGGAGTGGGTTAAATCAAGCTATAGCATCTTGGAGAAGTTTTATTAAGAAGAATGGTGCCTTGGCTCATAATCTTATTTTTTGTATACTTGTTATTAGCTGGGAAGCTGGTGAAAGTGAGTGGAATTATAATCATTAAATCACTGACACAGCAGAACTTCTGGGAGATTTAATTATGCAGGTTATTTGTATTTGCCCCTGAGTGAAGTATTTTAATCAGTTAGCCAAATTATACAGAGTTGTTCTTTCTAATTCTGTATTCATCTTCAATATAATTTTCCCTTCATTTCGAATGCAGTTCTGCTGTGTGGCAGCCTATATGTTATGGTATGTGGGAAAGATCTTGGAGAACAGGCAAAAAAATACTGCCTAGGTCAGATAAGAGAGGGCATAGCCCACAGCTGGAGATTTGCACAGCTTCTCAGGCTGTAAAGGAGACAGATGAAGATTTGTACCGTCAGACCTGCAAGATTCTGTTAAGATAGCTTTACAACAAAGGAGAATTAGGTCATCTGGTCACGTTTCCTGCTTGTCTACCTGGAAACACTGACACCATATGCCATTGTTCCTCCTGTTGTCCTGGGAAAGACAGAACAGGCCTTCATAGAAATTATGGCCCTTTGCATCAAATGTTGGCTTGGAATATCTGAATGCTGGTATGAAGGAATCTGAAATATTTTGCCAGACCTAAAATCAAAGGCTATTTAAATAGTGGGGTTATTTATGAAGAGCTATTTCAATCAAAAGGGAGTGTGAAAAACCAAGGAGTATGGTGTGAAGAGTGTGAATGCTATGCCGGTGGAAATATGGAAATGTACAGCACAGGTGGGCTGAACAGAAGCAAAACTGGAGCCGTTTTTTGGCATTAGTAGCTGAGCTTACAGCAGGGATCTCCAAACCTGGCAACTTTAAGACTTTGGACTTCCACAAGATGAAGTCCACAAGTCTTAAAATTGCCAGGTTTGAAGTCTTCTAGCTTACAGTGACCAAACTGGAGCACAGTGAAGGTCCTCTTTGACTTCCACTGTACTTGACAAAAGCCATATATAAAGCAGTTCCAGCTTGTGTCACAATATTGTGGACAGCCAGTCCTGTGGCCAAAACAAAACCTCCAGTACTTCAGGCATACCTCGAAAAGCTGGCATATTTAGGAGCCGAGAGAGAGAAAGGAGAAGGAAAGCAATGGGACAACAATCCCAATCCTAGTATGGGTAATGAAATGTCTTCAAGAAAACAACCAAGCTCAGAAAGCACCAAGGCCCCCTCATTTCAACCCTGAGCTACAGATATTCTCCTTTATTGGAACCTTTGTTCTGGCATTCCGACATACTCAAAATGGAGAGCTCTCATATCATGGCTATGGGAGGGGCATCATGGCACAAAAGCCAGCATGATGGATCTTGTGGCCAATCAAAAGAAGTCCACATTTTGGAGAGAATACTAGTGTTGATGTTCCCAGCTTTTCCCTCTAGGGTCCAAGCTTGCTTCTGACCATTCCAGTGTATCTATTATCTTTTTTTTCTGAGGTGTGACTCAGAAAGCCCAAGATTGAAGACTCCACCCCATTTTTATTTTTGAAATTTACGTAGGAGACATAGCTGGGACCTTGGAGTGTTATGGTGACCTTTGCTGAGCAGTTTGTTGCTGTCTATATTGTTTAAATCTACAAAGTAAATAGGATGGGATAGTGAGGCTGTAGGTCTCAGAAGAAGATTCTGGGGGCCAGCATTTTACTTAATCCCGCAATGAGTATTTCCATGTAGGTCAGATGTTTAAAAATGTCGATAGGAAGAAAATATTTGTAGCTCAGGGTTGAACAGTGGGGTCCTTGGTGCTCTCTGAGCTTACTTGTATGACTGTAGAACTGAGCTTGGAGAGTACCAAGCACCCCACTGTTTAAAGATAGCCCTGAAACCAAATCAATTATGTTGAAACTCAGGGGCATTAAGGGTGGGCTAAAAAACAAATCAAAATCCAGACATTTGTGGTGCAATCAAATCCTCTCCAGGTAGCCAGGGTGATCACCTTGTTTTCAGCCCTGCCCGTCAGACCTGCCATCCTGCTGCGCCAGTCCTGCTTAACCAGATGCCAGATTGTCATAAAAATGGGGAGGGGGAGGGAGCTGAGGGGTGGGATAGAAGAGGGGAGGATAGAGGAAAGGAAAGTGAAAGTCTTTAGTGCTGTCCCTTGAGAGCTGCAGGCTGCTCCACCGAATGGAATGCAACTTTCAACGCTGCAAATATTGTATATTCTTGCTTTTGACAATATGCAGAATTGTCTGGTAAATATATGGGGTTAATACAGAGCAGAAGGGGGGTTGGGGGTAAAGCCAGGGAAAGAAAGAGGAAGAAAACCTTTGACCTTCACACTAACTGGATAAGGTGAGATATGACGGCTAATTTAGGGAGGGAACATGCTGGTAATTTAACTGCTCAGAGGAAGAGAACTTAGATCCTAGCATCCCTCCGTTGTGCCTGTGCTGACATTTTGTAACAATAAAAGACTTTTAGGAAAATCAATGCCTGGAAGTTCTTTGGAATGTTTCATTAGCCGGAATCACAACAGCGACACCTTCAGGCCCAGGCAGCTGGGGACCGTTACCAAAATAATTAGTTTAAATACTATTAGGCACTCACCGATAACCAGGGCAGGAATGGGACCTAAAGGGGAATGTTAACTATATGCTTTGGGCTCGAAACACCAGACATTGTAACCATTTGGCTCTAGTAAAGTATATTTTCTATGCCCATAGATCCAAGAGTCTTTCTTTGCTAATGGTCTAAGGCAGTGGTTCTCAACCTTTTTAATGCCGCAACCCCCAACCGGTCGTAAGTCGAGGACTACTCAACCGGTCGTAAGTCAAGGACTACTCAACTGGTGCAGCACCATTTGCAGAATGGGACTTTTGGCGGGCTCAGCAGGGCAGAGACAGCCTGGACAATTCCTATTGGCTTTTGAAAGCCAATAGAATTAGACTCTATTCAAGAGAGTCTATTCTATTGGCTTTCAAAAGCCAATAGAATAAAAGGGAGTAGCACAGCTAAGGAAAAGGGGGGAAAAATGGCAGACTGTGTTGTTTGGCGACCCCCGTGAAATGGTCGTTCGACCCCAAATGGGTCCCGACCCACAGGTTGAGAACCACTGGTCTAAGGGGAAGGGACAACCCTACCCCTTAGAATGCCCAAGGTTAAATTTAATGATGGCCTTAATGATGATTCTGTAGCCTCCCCTTCCAAGATGGGATATTAGAGAATGCCATGTTTTCACTATGATGTTTATAGTTATTTGTGTGGTTAGGTTGCCAGCTTCAGTTGCACTTTCAGTGATAGTAGCCTTGAGTCTCATCCTTGGTGCAGAAATATAAGGGGAGCAAACAGAAACTTTTAGTTGCCCATCTAACTGGAATTTTGTCTGGATTTGTACAGTCCATAACCTAGCCGTTCTATTTTTGACAGAGCCATTTCAACTACAATAATTGTACTTTCATTTACATAGCAAAAGACACGACAAACTCCATAAGCTTTAGCGTTGAATACGAGCCAGATAAAAAGAAGAAAGAGAAATTGCTGAAAGCCCCAGTGAAAGAGGTGTCTCCCAAGCTAGCCACCATGGAGGTAAAGTTAATTATGATACATTCAGGTCTGAGAATATTTCATATCCATACTGCTTTCATTTGGAAAACTGAAATCCCAGCTCTAGCACAACTGTTTGTGGAATGCAGGACAGGTGGTGTTCAGTGTGAAATGAAACCAGCTCTAATTCTGCACTCCTATAGGAGAAGGCATGGCAGAACCCAGGGAAGGAGTTAAAAGAGGGATCTGCCTAGAATCACTACGTAGTCACAAGCAGACTAAGTACAATCTCCCTTCAATTTCTGTCACCCGTATCTAACTCCAAACAAGTGCTAACTGTTATTTGAGAAGATTCCTGTGCATAGGTGTTTTAGCAATAAATCAGTTTAGTTGGACCTTCATATGTGGACCTGATCTTCCATGCCTGATAACCCCTCTGAATAAAAGGAGGCACATAAAAAGAGATCTTCTGCATCAAAAAAAGATTTCTATTATGAAAGCAAGAGTGTACATCTTATTTTGTGTCAATGATTGTTTCAGATTTCTGAACATAGAAGCTTGTTTAACAAAACTGACAGGAAACGTCATTAAATTTGCTTTATACAGTGCACTGCTACACTGAAAGGTGTTGGTCTGTTTATTTGATAAATTTATGAATTACAGATAGTCTTTGAGTTAGAACAGTTCATTTAGTGACCATTCTGAGTTACAGTGGCACTGAAGAAAGTGATGTATGACCGCTTTTCACACTTATGACCATTGCAGCATCCCCATTGTCATGCGAAAAAAATTCACACTCTTGGCAACTGACTCACATTTCTGACGGTTGCAGTGTCCCAAGGTCATGGGATCACCTTTTGTGACCTTCTGACAAGCAAAGTCAATGGGGAAGCCAGATTCACTTAACAACTATATTACTGACTTAACAATTGCAGTGATTCACTTAACAACTGTGGCAAGAAAGGTTGTAAAATGGGGCAAAACTCATTTAACAAATGTCTCACTTAGCAACAGAAATTTTGGGCTCAATTGTGGTCGTAAGTCAAGGACTACCTGTATAGCGTAATTCAGATTCTCAGGGCATATAAGAATATTTATATAAGAAATATAAAAGAAAAAGAGTAATAAAAGCCATGTATTCCTAAAATATAGTAACAAAATATCAAAAAAAAACAAATGGAAAAAAATAGAATACATACAAATAAAATATATTAATAGAGGAAAAGGAAAAAAAACTTTCCTTTTTTTCCTTAGTAGTGAATTTTGGTCCATTTCTCCCCCTCCCCCCAAGGTCTACGAGGGTGATTTGGAAAGTGAATTCAACAATTTTGAAGACTGGGTAAAAACATTTGAACTCTTTCGAGGCAAAATTACTGAGGAAGATCATACTGATTTTGAAGACCGGATTGTCGGGAAATTTAAGGTATGGTTAAAGACAGGCGAAATATATGTGTGATATGTCAAGGATCAGTGTTTTACAAAAGTTCATGTCACTCATCCAGCTTTGCTGGCTGAGGAATTCTGGGAGTTGAAGTCCACAAGTCTTAAAGTTGCCAAGGTTGAGAACCCCTGCAATTAAGCTGTCTACTGCTTCAATCTTCCGAGTGTGCAAACATTGATGATGACCTTATCTACATAGATTGACAGTCCTGCTTTTCCCCAAAATCAAGTCAGTTCTGTTCCTCAATGATTTTTGCTGGCAGAGGAATTCTGGGAGTTGAAGTCCACACATCTTGCTGAGTTGCTGAGAAATACTGACTTACTGTATATGTAAATATAGAGAAGTGGACAGAGGGGTATGTTGATAAATAAGCTAAACTACTCAAAATGTTGCAGCAAAACGAGGTCAAATATTTTGTAGCTCTGCACTGATTGACAATTTTCAGAACAAAAATGGTAACCTGTATAAGTGATGGAATAATTTGGGGAGTGTTAAGACTGCCATAGATTGCTTACAAAGTAGATAAGATTAAATAAAATATGCTGAAAATTTTCCAAGTTTTGAGTTTTTAGAGTGGTCTTGATTTTCCTTCCTTCCTTCCTTCCTTCCTTCCTTCCTTCCTTCCTTCCTTCCTTCCTTCCTTCCTTCCTCCCTCCCTCCCTCCCTCCCTCCCTTTTCCTATTTGGACTCTAAGTCATCTTAAGCTTACAATACATTAAGTTTAAGTCATACTATTTTATGAAATACACCATTGTTCTCAACCCTAGCAACTTTAACATGTGTAGACTTCAATTCCCAGAATTCCCCAGTCAGCATGAGTGACAAACCATTCATCTTAAATTTGCTGAGGTTGAGAAGGACTGAAATATTACATAGTTGGCACATCTTTTCGTATTTCAAAACCATGCCACTGAACTTTGGCATGTAGCCAGAAAGTATTTTAGATACCCTAAAAATAATATTTAATTGCATATTGCTTTACCACCAACCTATTCATAGTTTCCTAATATGGTGAGTAAAATAAGAGTTGAAGTTTTGATTTTTCTTTCATTTTAGTTAGAAAGTCACCAGTTAATTTATAGACCTTAATCCAGCTGTCAAATAGTATGATTTTACTTTGGCAAGTCAACAAAAATACAGCACTGGCTTGTTGTTCTAAGATTGTTAACCTTATAATTGCTTATAAGGTAAGCAACCTAACAGCAGATAAACAAATCTGAAAATCTAAACGTTGATTGCAGAGTTGCTTCCACATCTGTTTCATTCCTTTTAATACTAGACTTAAAATAACAATGCTGAGAGAAGTGATTAAAATATTAAATAAGATTGTCCTTTACAAGAAATGAAAGAAGTGCACCAACATAACATTAAGGGGGAATAATTTAAAAAAATATTGGTTTTTTTTTTGTCTGCATTTCCTGAGGTTATTTGACATGAATAATTTAGCCATGTTGTATATATTTACCAAAGGGCTGCTTCTGCATATACAAAACTCCTGAAGACTGTTCCTCAGGCGACGGAGGTTCCCCCAAAATTCTGCAAGGCCTACCCCCAAATCAGTCAGTGAATGTTCTAATCAGAGTATACATTGTGGCGGTAAGTATCCCTTAAACTCCTGTCAAATTCTTCTTTTAAGTTAAAAAAGATTCCATGGTTCCAATGCAAGAAAGAATTGCAAAATTATGAAGATGTAAAGACATATAAAGAGCAAATAAATTACACATCTACTTGTAGGAGGAGTAGCAGATCTTGGGGGTGGAGTTAAAAGGGGGATCAATCTAGAATCCCTATGTTGCCACAACTGAACTTAAATTCAACTTCCTTTGAATTCTGTTGATTTTTATCTAGTGCCACTGCTGTTAGTTGAGTAGATTTCTGTGCCTAGGCATGATTAGCAATAAATCAGTTTAATTGGACCTTCATGTGTGGATCTGATTTTCTGCACCTGACATGTGCTGGCTGAGGAATTCTGGGAATTAAAGTTCACCTATCTTAAAGTTAACAGAGTTGTGAAATACTCTTTTAGAGTGATGGAGAGATGGTTCAAGAATAACACACATACACACACACACACACACCTCTTCTGCCAGCTCTTGCTCAGAACAGATTGCTCAAAACAGAAGCAAGAGCAAATTGAAAACGATCCTCAGCCCCTAGAGAACCAGTAGGAAAACAGAAGCTTCTCTTATAATGGGAAAATATTTGGGAAAGTCAGATATAATCTCATTTTTATTTTAAATTAGAACATTTTCCTCTTACTCCATGGGGAAACACTGGAAATCTTGTATAAATGGTAGAACTGGGAGAAGTTCCGATCTGAAGGAGAAGAACTTAAAAGGATCAGTCAGTCACTCCTGAAACTGCACAATTTTTTCTGAGTTTGCACATCTGCCCTTCCCAGACCCTGAAAAAACAGAAATGTAGCTTAACGGATTTGTTTATATATTCTTCTTGTGTGCTGCCAAATCAATATAGTAATTGTTTGCAAGTGAGGAAGAGTAAAAGGAAGGACAGGCAGCAGTGTACCTGTTTTGTTGTTGTATGATTGGTGTCCTCAGAGCCCACCTTGGTTCGCAGAATCATAGAGTCCTAGAGCTGGAATGGACCTTGGAGGTCTTCAAGTCCAACCCCTTACCCAAGGCTTTTCTTTGAAAACCATCTTTAATCTACAGAAGAGCATTTATTAAATAATATTTTTCCAATTTTTTTTGCAGGCGTTTAATCTTAGTCCTGCTGATCCTGATGGTAAATCTGATCCTTATATTGTGCTGAAATTGGGGAAAACAGAAATTAAGGACCGAGACAAATATATTCCAAAGCAACTAAATCCCATTTTTGGGCGGTGAGTTCATTAAATCTGCACAGTGTTTCACGATCAATGAGTTACTTTTGATATTTTTCTTCCCTTGAGTTGCATTTATTAAATATTGAAATGTCACAGTTTGTAAATCTTGGTTCTCAATACTATGTGTACTGTCTAATCCATAGTTATCTATGGGGAGAGAGGTATAATTGGCAAAATGTTGGATGTGTTATGATACAAGTCTCACCCTTTTGGGTGTACGTGTTAATAGCTGTCTACTTTTGTGATTATTTTGACACAATGGCATAATCACAAATCATTTGAATATCTGTTAAGTCTAAAGTCTTAAGATTAAAGTAACTTTTCTGTAATTAAAATATTAGTTTTTCCTATGCAACTTTCTGGATTAGATATATCCTATGCTTACAACACATTGCAGAATTATTAGTTTGGTCTAGAGATTACTTTAATCCTCTAGTAGGTTAGAGCAGCACCGCCCAGCCTTTTGGGCACAGGGGACCATTCCGTGGAAGGTGTTTTTTTCATGGACCGGGGGAGCATGGATTTGCTTGCTGCTTCACTTGCTAATGCAGCCTGGTTCCTGGCAGGTAACAGACCAGTGTTGGTCCACGGTCTGGGGGTTGGGGACCCCTGGATTGGAGGAAGAGTGAATGCCTGTACAATAACAACAGCAGGACCCATGGTTGCATTTGAATAAGTGCATTCTGATACAAGAAATTAAGTTTAAATAAGAATTTTGAAAACAGGACACATAATGACCTAACAAGATGACTTTTACAAATACAATTGAGAGATAAGTTAATTAGAAAAGATGTTATATATGGATGTTATTGTTATCTGTACAAACACAAAAAATGTTTATATCCAACCTTGTATGTATTGAAAATATTATATTTATCTAATATTGACAAAGGAGAATACCATTGGAAAAAGGGAAGATCAAAGAAACATACTATTAATTAATATATTGATCATGGAATTATAGAAATTAATTATTATTGGTTGTTTTTTCAAATATATGAACCCAGACAACACGCTGTTTACTAAGCACTAAAGACTGTTATTGCAAAAAACCAATAAAATTTATTTTTTTAAAAAAGCTGAATGCCTGCCACGCTTCGTAATCTTTTTCAAATTTGTAAAGTCTAATTTAGAGGCTGAAAGGTAATAATTCTCCAGGAAAAACGTGATCCTACCTGAATAAATTCCAAACAACCTTGATTAATAAGAGCCAGTCCTCACAAGAAATGTTTAAATTAACAAACACTTTGGAAAAGAGAGCCCAAAGAAGGAAAATGGATGTTATGAGACCATATTCAAAGCCAGCATTGTAAATATTGTCACTAAGCTTCCTAACAATGTTCTTTGGTCTTTGTAGTCTTTGCCAACCTGGTCGTCATCAAAGTGAGTGGGATTGTATTCCCCTGAATTCTCTAGTCACCGATTCTTCCCAAGAAGGTTCAGTTCTGGGGGCAGGATATGGGCATTTCCACAAACATACAGATTCCCTTTATTTAAAGTGTAGACTTCTGCATAGTATTAAGCCATGTATAGTCAATCTCAGTAGGTAAAAGCACCTGGCTAAGGTGATCTAAATTTGGTACAGGAATCAGGCCAGATCTTTAGATGGAAGACTGCTGGGGGATCCCAAGGCTGTAGCCTAGACTGGGAAGTAAAAAAAAAAAAAAAATCCCAGAGGAAGATACTATCATCAAGAAAACTACACGAATGTGTCCATAAAGATAACTCAGAGATTTTATTGCTATCTGTGCTAAAAACAGAGATGTTTATAATTACTTTGCCAACTGGTGTGACTAAGCTTGGAGAGTTCCACCTGTTAATTTTCATCTCCTTACCTTGCTTAATTTGTTGCTAAATTTTCTGTAGCCTCATTAAACCTTGGAAGAGAGAAAGTTGAGAGAACAAAGGGCATTAAACCACACTGAAGAATTAACCCTTCTAACTTCTTTCTTATATTTCCCTTGAATGCTACTATTTGGTTTTTTTATGTTGTTGATTAATTATCATTTTGTGGCGATACCAGCTAGGCTTTTTCAAGAAAAATTGAACTAACATAAATAAAGCCCATTATAAATGGAAACTAATAATAATAATAGTAATAGTAATAGTAATAGTAATAATAATAATAATAATAATAATAATAATAATAATAGTAAAGTTGGAAGGGACCTTGGAGGTCATCTAGTCCAACCCCCTGCTCAGGCAGGAAACCCTATACCATTTCAGACAAATGGCTGTCCAGTCTCTTCTTAAAAACTTCCAGTGTTGGAGCATTCACCGCTTCTGGAGGCAGGTTGTTCCACTGGTTAATTGTTCTAACTGTCAGGAATTTCTCCTTAGTTCTAGGTTGCTTCTCTCCTTGATTAGTTTCCACCCGTTGCTTCTTGTCCTGCCTTCAGGCACCTTGGAGAATAGCTTGACTCCCTCTTCTTTGTGGCAGCCCCTGAGATATTGGAACACTGCTATCATGTCCCCCCTCATCCTTCTCTTCATTAAACTAGACATACCCAGTTCCAGCAGCCGTTCCTTATATGCTTTAGCCTCTAGTCCCCTAATCATCTTTGTTGCTCTTCTCTGTACTCTTTCTAGAGTCTCAACATCTTTTTTACATTGCGGTGACCAAAACTAGATGGAGTATTCCAAGTGTGGCCTTAGCAAGGCATTGTAAAGTGGTATTAACACTTCATGTGATCTTGATTCTATCCCTCTGTGCAGCCTAGCACTATGTTGGCCTTTTTGGCAGCTGCAGCACACTGCCGGCTCATATTTAAATGATTGTCCATTAGGACTCCGAGGTCCCTCTCACAGTTACTATTATTGAGCAAGGTACCCCCTATACTTTGAATGCAATTCTTTTTTTTCTCTCCGTCTTTTCTAGAGGCTGGTTTCCAATGCATTCTTCCCATCTGAATGTCCATCACCCTCCATTAAAACAAACTTTTTTTCCCTCTCTGTAGGATAATTTGGGAAAACATACCTAATATAATTCTTTACATGAACGTACACTGTTAGTGTCAATACTGCTAACATTGGATGTTCTTGCTTTGACAATATATTAAGATGCAGCCGTTTTCTCTTTAACCTACATATTACTTTTAGAGTTAGAATTAGATGGTGCTGGAGGGGAGGGGGAAGAATATGTATGGGGATTAGTTAGACATAACATTATCTCAGTAGAGTATTCTTCAAGGTTGTTTGAAATAAGAGAAGATAAGAAATGGCTGGTCATGGAACTGAAGCAAAAATTCGCACTTCAAACTAATTGGAGAATGTGATTAATGACCATAAATTGGAGGAGGGAAAGATGCTTCAATACTATATGTTTAGGGGAAGAGAATTCAGATTTTGGCTTCGCCTATGTATGTGCCAAAGCTATGTTGCTCAATTAAAGATTCTTTAAGGTAAACAATGCCTCAAAGTTCTTTGAAGAGTTTCATCTTTCGGAACCATTACAGTTAGCTAATATGGTAACTTCACCTCCACTGTACATCACTAACAACCTGTCGATTTTAGTGAGTCTTGTCCTTAGGATCATTATTGAATTTGACATTATTCTTTTTAATCTTTTTGCATTAGGTCATTTGAAATTCAGGCAACTTTCCCTAAAGAATCCTTGCTTTCAGTCCTGATCTATGACCATGATATGATTGGTTCAGATGACCTCATTGGAGAAACTAAAATTGATCTAGAAAACCGTTTCTACAGCAGACACAGAGCTACTTGTGGATTACAAAGCCAATATGAAATGTAAGGTCCCTCCAGGACATTCAGTCTATAAGTAACTGATGGATATGGAAATTATGCAGTTCAAAATTATGCAGTTTCTAGAGGATACTAGAGGTTGCTGAAGGTGTAAGTGTTTATGAAGCTTTTGTACAGTATGGCAAAACTAATTTTGACACACTTTTGTTGGAAGAAAAGTCTTCATCCTGGTTCATCCAAGCTGGAAATAAACATGGCAACTGCTTTGGGAAGAAGGTTGTAGTTTATTGGAGAGGAGAGCCAGACAGGAAGATGGCAAAGAGGAGAGAAAAGGACCTAGCACATGTAGGGAGTAGGTTTTTTATATCTTCTGGACTGGAGCCTTTTGTTTGGTTATTTCCTGTTCCTGTTTTGAGGCTATTTCCTGTGTCACGTATTCTGACCTTGAGTTTGGGTGTGCCCTTTGGCCTTTGTGAGTTAATCCTACCATGTCCTGTCTCAGGTGGGGTATGCAGATTTTAGGTCTTTGTCTTCCTAATCTCCTAGCTCCAACTTTCCTGATGGTTTACATCTGCATTTGTACAGAACTGGTTTCTGCTTGGGGGAGGCAGACTTGGGGCTATTAAGAAAAAATGGGCATGCTTTTCTGTCTCTTTAAGATCCTTTGAGAAAATATATTTTTCTGCCCTTTTAATATTTCCTTCTCTGGGGGGGTGACTTCTCACACTTTGAAATGAGCTTCTTTCTCATCTTCTCTCTCTAAAATTCTCTCCTCTCCTTGAAATTTTAGTGAAGGATACAATGCTTGGAGAGACGCACTCAAACCAACTGAAATCTTGAGCAAGTTATGCAAAGATAACAAACTGAATGGGCCAATCATGCAGCCTGGAAAGATACAAATAGGGAACAAGATCATTACTGGACAGACTGTCTTTCAGGAAGATGAAAATGGTAACTATGTTGGCACAGTAGTAATTATTACCAATATCAACAGAGTATATCCCAAGTGGAACAGTGTTTTTGCCACTATCTAAAAATATTGGGTGGTGTATTATTATTTTCATTAGTACTGTTTATTAATAATAACTATTGCCAATTAGCTTGCAGATCTAAGCAATGGTGGTTGATCTAAAAGGCTAGGCAGAGTCAGACTGGGCTGGTACTTTTGTCAAGGACCTTCAGGAATCCCAAGATTGTGAATGAGAAATTGAAAACAAAGAGGGAGCCAGTGGTGAATTAGCATCATCCTCCACATCTGGAAAGCAATATGGACATTGCAGTGAAGAAACCAGGAGTCATGTTAAACTACAAATGCATGCATGCATATGCACCATTTTTTCATAAGGAAAATCATGCATTTTCCAATCTTACTGGAAGGGTGCTACTTTCCAGAGTAAGGGGTGGAATAAACTTACTTTCCAGAGTAAAGGTGGAATTTAACGTGGGTCAAATTAAATCTGATTTATCTGATTGTTTTAAAGGCAAGGACCAAGCTGCTCATTCATGCTGGTATCCCAGTTTTTTGTTCTTTTTCTTATATTTGGCGAAGAGAAATGAATTAAAATATCTGGTTCTTAAAAATTAAAAAGGCAAATCTTTTAAAGTTCCTTCTAGGCAATATCTTCAATTTAACTCAAATAGGAACATTGGTTTTTTTTATATACCACATTAATATAGCCACCTAATGGCATCATACAAAATAAAAGAATCCAAATAGGTTAAAAAAACCCATCAAAAACACAACCAAAATAAATTTAAAAAGTCAAAATGACAAGAAAAAAAAACCCATATATAAAGGCATCTGAAAATATTAATGGCCTTCAAACTTTGTTGCCCCTGGATACAAATCCAATTTTATGCAATTAATACCTGTTTCTAGAAACTGATCTCCAAAACCTTGATCTTTTGATAGGTTACCAATGTTATCTAGATACATTATTTATATTGTTCCATGGGGTATTCTCATTCTCAGTACTTGGTCATCTGCTTCTACGTTTGAAAAAAAAAAGACTTCTTAGAAACCAGTTCAGCTCCTAGTGATTTCATGGACATGTCTGTTAAGGTTTTTGGGAACAGTATGGAAAGGGTTTAGATTTTCTGAGATGTTTTCCACTTGCTAAAGTTCTGCAGTTCTGCATCTTCAGAAAGCCAAACTCTGCTTAGATTCCAGGCTGTCACCAGTTCAGACCTCCTTCATTGTAAGAGATTGTAATTACTCACTTTGTTAATTGATGCAATGATACTAATCAGTACATTAACCTTCTAACTCAGGCCTGTCTGTTCATTTTTATGCTATTCTTCTTTGTTCAGAGGGGGAGTCAGTGGAATCATATGAACACCTTGCTTTGAAAGTTTTGCGTTCTTGGAATGAAATTCCAGAGGTTGGATGTAAGTTGGTGCCTGACCACATTGAGACAAGGCCTCTTTATCACAAAGATAAGCCTGGCATGGAACAGGTAAATGCTGCTACATCTTAGATAGATGGCAAAAAGTAAGCTTTGCTTATTATATTACTTCTAATTTTTAGTAGTAGAGAATATATGTAACTCAGGGTTGAACTGTTGGATTCTTGGTGGTTTCTGAGTTTGGTTATTTTCCTGCACATGTTTTGTTATCAGGCAAATAGAAGATTTGCAGAATGCATCCATGAACGTCACCCGGTAGTCAGAAGAAATAATGAAAAATCCTTAATCTCTCAACAACTAGATAAATTAAATCACAATTACAAATAAGGAAATGATTAACATTTAAGGTCAAGCCAAATCCAAATATGGTAGGGTTTTCTTAGAAATTCTGACAAATCAGCAATCAACAGAGACACAGAGATAAACCCCATCTACATATCAATTTTAAGATACAACCCAAAATCAAGGGAAAAAAAAGCAGCTTGGAGAATATTCTTCTTCATAGCAAACACCCAGATAAGCAGGAAACTGCATCAGGAAAGAAACAATAAAAGCAAAAAACCAACAACGAGAAAATTATACCCTAAGACTGGCAAGGCAAGCTAGCATATATTATATATATATATAAAATGAAGAGAAGGACGAGAGGGGACATGATAGCAGTGTTCCAATATCTCAGGGGTTGCCACAAAGAAGAGGGAGTCAAGCTATTTTCCAAGGTGCCTGAAGGCAGGACAAGAAGCAACGGATGGAAACTAATCAAGGAGAGAAGCAACCTAGAACTAAGGAGAAACTACCTGACAGTGAGAACAATTAACCAATGGAACAACCTGCCTCCAGAAGCGGTGAATGCTCCATCACTGGAAGTTTTTAAGAAGAGACTGGACAGCCATTTGTCTGAAATGGTATAGGGTTTCCTGCCGGAGCAGGGCGTTGGACTAGATGACCTCCAAGGTCCCTTCCAACTTTATTATTATTATTATTATTATTATTATTATTATTATTATTATTATTATTATTATTATTATATACTAGCTAGTATGTGTGTGTGTGTGTGTGTGTGTGTGTGTGTGTATATATATATATATATATATATATATATATATATATATATATATATATATATATACTATATATTACTTCACTCTCCTATGCACTGATGATGTTACCTAGCTTGGTAATGAAACGTCTGCAGGAAAGACATTTCGAGTTCAGAAAACACAAGAATCCAACATCTTAATGTTGCTAGTTAACGGAGTTGGAATTTGAAGTGTACTTCCATGATTTGAAGAGAATACGATTCAGTAGAGGAAGACTGAGCAAACTTTTCTCAATCAACAGCTGCATTCCTTCAGAGAGAGCTGTCAGAATCATGCGTTAATGATGGTAGGTTGAAGTAGAAAGAGGTAGGGCCAGAGGGAAGAGCATTAGTTCTCTTTCTGATATCTTTTTTTCTTTCTTCTGTCACATCCCCTTTTCCTTCTTCTATTCTCTTTCTGGATCCCTCTTCTCACTGTCTGAAGCAAAGGGCCACAAGGAGATATAAAGCTCTTGCCACAGGTTGGACTCAATCACTTCCAAGGCTGCTTTTGAAATTAGATCAAGAGACTCATAAAATAAGGGAAGTGCCATAGATTTAGGGCGATCAGCCTTGAGACCGCAGAGGGGATGTACAAGGCAATTCTTCCCAGGTCTTGTGTGAAGGGGAGACAAGTTGAATTGAATGACATTATTTCTTGGCTAGTTTAGAATCTTATTTCCTGTGTTGTGTTTTCTCTTCTCAAGGGTCGTGTGCAGATGTGGGTGGATATATTTCCTAAAGATATGCCTCTTCCCGGCCCTCCTGTCGATATTTCACCTAGAAAACCCAAAGGGTAATTTATGATACATGCATTTCTTCTTCAACTTCAAGTAGACATTTGCTAATGTCCTGCGTCTTTCATAAGGCAGCGATTCCTGTTAGGAAAAAACTCCCTCAAGCTGAGCTGGTCCCCTTGCTATGATAGTAGCATATCCATCTATTTTTTGTGACACAAAATGAAAAGAGTTTGCCACGACTACTTTGGAGGATTTTCCTTTTTGCTTCCAAACCCTGAGATTTACTCTCCTGTTCAAGTACAAACCAACCTTTGTAATTTTAAAGAGCAAACAAGGTTAGTTAAATAGCCCCTTAGCCAGCAGGAAATTCCAGTTTTTTTGACGGGGATCTGAATGTCCTTTTCATTTTAAAAGTGTCTGCCATTTTTTAACCCTCATTTGCACTTGCTGTCCTTAACTGACATTGTTTCATCTAACGGAATTGCTTGAAGAACTCCTGCATTGTTAAGAGGAGTTCCTGCTTTCTCTCTAATAAAATAACCATTGCAGGTGTCAAGACTGCTAACATCGGATGTTCTTGCTTGCCATATATGAAGAAGCAAACATGTTTTATTTAGTCTGCATATCACTTCTAGAGTTAAAGCAGACAATACTAGCCTAGTGGATGGGAAAATATGCTAGCTAACCATAACAATATCTCAGCACAGCATTGCCAAGGTCACCTGTAACAGGAGGGACAATTCACACTTCACATTAATTGGAGAATGTGATTGATGACTGTAAAATGAAGGAGTGAGTTATGCTTTGTTACGGGTGATTGGGGGAGGGAGGATTCAGTTTTTGGCTTAACTTTATATGTGCCGAAGCTATGCAGAAATAAAAGGGTTCTTTAAGGTAAATAAGCCTCAAAGTTCTTCGAAAAGCTGCTTCTTTTCGGAACCATGACATCAGGTTTTTAGCCTGATAGAAATGCTTCCCAGTTCAACAAATATTTTTTCTGCATCATGAGCACTGATCCCTGTTTCAAGTTTGTTTTTACACTAGGAGCAAACTATCATGTCTTTAGCTATATCATTTTCTATTGTGTTGCCTCCAGAATTATTAAAGCCAATTTGCTGCTATCTAAGTTAGAGTTAAGGCTTTCTGAAAATAACTTTGCTTCTTTGTATGATAGCCCTTTTTTTACTATTATAAATATGCAAATGTATCGGCGTAGCTGTTGTAACCTGAAGAAATTTGGCAATGCTTATTTAATATAATTTCAGATAACAAGTGCCATTATCAAATTGACTGTTCAGAAGGTGCGTGTGATGAATAAGAACCAGACATAACATCCAAAGAAAACTCAGACCTCATTTAAAAAGTTTTGAGAGGAGCTTGGGAAAATGATTAATTAGGGAGTGAGATAATTTTATAAAAATATATATCAACTTTGCTCAGTTTTAACATTGATTTGGTTTTTTTAAATCATACACAGCTCTCTATGAATGAAGAGTTTAATAAGGCCTTTAAAAAAAATCTCCATAGCATGTAATTTGCACCAAAGATTTAAATTTAAATTTGGGCTTTTTAAGAAGCAGGATCTATGCAGTATTTAATAATGCAAAATTATTGTATTGTATTATTGACTCACTGGAAAAGAGCATAATGCTGGGAAAGATTGAGGGCAATAGAAGAATGGGACGACAGAGAATGAGGTGGCTGGATGGAGTCACTGAAGCAATAGGCGTGAGCTTAAATGGACTCCAGAAGATGGTAGAGGACAGGAAGGCCTGGAGGAACGTAGTCCATGGGGTCACAATGGTCAGACACGACTTTGCAACAACAACAATTGTATACCTCGGTCTAGCCTTTAGTTCATAGAAGCTATGTTGTAGTGAATTTAAGCACGGGATACAGCATGTTCAATAAATAGAGAGCCAATTTGGACTAGTGGTTTAAGCCTTAGGGCACCAAGCTAGAAATTGGGAAACTGAGTTCTAGTCCTGCCTTGGCCATGAAATTCAGCTGGGTGATTTTGGGCCAGTCATTCTCTCTCTGCATAACTCACCTCATAAGGTTGTTGTTATTGTGGGGAAAATAAGAGGAAAAGAGTGTGTTGTATATGTTCACCAACTTGAGTTATTTGTAAAAAAAATCAGGTGGGATAGAAACAAATAAATAAAATAGTAGCCACTTGAAGTCAACCATCCCCCTCTTATCCAACAAAAGTGGTATTTTCATGGTGGCTCAAAAAAACATCAAGAAAACCCTAAAAGACATTAACTCTTTCCAGTGATACTTCTTCATTTCTATTTTTTTTGTAAACATTTTGTTTGTTTGTTTAGTCAAGATTACTGTCTTCTTCCTGGCAATACCAGGAAAGGAAGCATACACTGAATATGATGTCAGCAGGATGCTATGTCATTCTTAGATTTGGTGACATCATGGTTTGAGGTCTGAGCAATGCTGGGTAAACATGTGACAAGAATGAACATCATAGTTAATTAAAATTCGGAAAGGCATATCAGGAAGAAGCGAACATGACCTGCTTGGTCAAAGCTTTCTGAACAGGCCAAGATTTTTTTAAAGCAATATTTTGAAAAATGACATAAAAGGCAGAATAATGGTCATTAAAATATTCATGACATTTCTCTCCCATGCACTCCAACGTAGCAAGTCTTGTTTGAAAATATCCATATTTCAGAATACATCGGTCTGTCTGCTAATTCCACAGGAATAAACTGATCCATGCTATGAGCTATAATTCTAATTGGAAACTTTTCCAGCAAAGGAATTAGGAACCTTTCAGATGGTCAACTTCCATTACCCCCCACCCCCCACCAAAATAGCCAGGTATCAAAGACGATGGGAATTGTAGTCTAACAGCAGCAGAAAGGTTACAAGTCATCCATTTTGTGTGGTTCTGAACAGTGCTTTACAAACTACAGTTCCCAGAATTCTCATGAGAGAAAACCCCAACAGTTACAATGGTAATAAAACCAGGACTATATGGTTGTAATGGGTGGGAATTCTGAGACCTTTAGTCCCTTTCCAGATGACCAATGAATAGGCAGAAGTTGAAGTCCTACAAGACGATCACATATACAGGTAGTCCTAAACCAGTGGTTCTCAACCTGTGGGTCGGGACCCCATTTGGGGTCGAACGACCATTTCATGGGGGTCGCCAAACAAGGCTATCCGCCATTTTTTTCCCCTTTTCTTTGGCCACGCCCCTGGCACCCGGTGATGTATAAATGGTTGGGGGTCACCACAACATGGGGAACTGTATTATGGGGTCGCGGCATTAGAAAGGTTGAGAACCACTGTCCTAAACTTAACTACCATTCTTTTAGTGACTGTTTGAAGATGCAACAGCACTGAAAAAAGTGACTTATGACCATTTTTTCCACAGATACTATCATTGTAGCACTATCATGGTCATGTGATCAAAATTCAGACGCTTGGCAACTGGTTGATATTTATGATGGTTGCGGTGTCCCAGAGTCATGTGATCACTTTTTACCACCTTCTGACAAGCAAAGTCAATTGGAAGCCAGATTCACTGAACAACTGCATTACTAACTTAATAACTGCAGGGATTCACTTAAGAGCTGTTGTAAGAAAGGTCATAAAATGAGGCAAATAATCATCTTGCTTAGCAACAGAAATTCTGTGCTCAATTATAGTTGTAAGTTAAAGACTACATACATACATACACACACACACACACACACACACACACACACATATATACATATATATATATTTGTTTTCTGAGGTTTTCGCGGGTGTTTGTATGTAGGTCTTTGGTTGTTCGGGTTTTCTCCCGCGTAAAATTGGAAGTGTCTTGGCGACGTTTCGACGAAGTCCCATTCGTCATCTTCAGGCTGGTGTTTCAGCTTCGTGCTTCGAGCAGCAATGTGTGGTCTTAGCTGTTTCTTCCTTTTAACTGCCAGTGGGGGTATGAACTGATTGGGTGGGAGCTTGGCTGTGTTCTGATTGGGTGGAGGTGTGTTCTGATTTGGAAACCCGCCCTTATTGACAAATAATTCTTATTGACAAATAATTCTTATTGACAAATAATTCTCATTTGGAAACCCGCCCTTATTGACAAACGACTCCCTAATACAAAAAATGATACCAGACCCACACTCACAAAAACCACACAGGATGTCACCACCACACATCCACGCAAAAAGCAAACCCAAAGCCACACCGATGATGAGGCACGACCACAAACCAGAAGCCAGACCAGAGCTGCATCATTAGCCACTTTAAAGCCCTCCAATCCATACATGAAGCAAACTGACACCCTCCATGAAAATGAGGCACGACCACAAACGCGAAGCCAAAAAATAGCAAGGCAGCCCAAAATCTTAAACCCCTCTGCAACTCAGACTAACCTGAGCACAACCAAACAGAACACTCCCCCAGCCAATCAGAGCACAGCCAACCCCCCAGCCAATCAGAGCACAGCAGAGCACAGCCAACCCCCCAGCCAATCAGAGCACAGCCAAGCCCCTAACCAATCAGAACACACCTCCACCCAATCAGAACACAGCCAAGCTCCCACCCAATCAGTTCATACCCCCACTGGCAGTTAAAAGGAAGAAACAGCTAAGACCACACATTGCTGCTCGAAGCACGAAGCTGAAAACACCAGCCTGAAGATGACGAATGGGACTTCGTCGAAACGTCGCCAAGACACTTCCAATTTTACGCGGGAGAAAACCCGAACAACCAAAGACCTACACATATATATATATATATATATATATATATATATATATATATATATATATTTGTTTTCTGAGGTTTTCGCGGGTATTTGTATGTAGGTCTTTGGTTGTTCGGGTTTTCTCCCACGTAAAATTGGAAGTGTCTTGGCGAAGATGACGAATGGGACTTCGTCGAAACGTCGCCAAGACACTTCCAATTTTACGTGGGAGAAAACCCGAACAACCAAAGACCTATATATATACTGTGTATACATACTTACAAGATTTAAGTCATCACATTCCAGCAGTTAACCATAAAGGTGATTTATAGAAACATTAATAGCAAAAGAGCAAGGAAACCCAGTTTCTCGAAAAATAAAAAAGGCCAAACTTTTTTGTCAGTTAAAATAATGGAATATTAGGAACTTTCTTCCAATACGTCAGGGGGTCTTCAAACCTGGCCCTTTTATGACTTGTGGACTTCAACACCCAGAATTCCTCAGCCAGTTATCTGTCATTTCAACATAAGAATCTTTTAATCAATCATCAGAATTATCAGAATCCTGATCAATAATATGACCAGAGTGAGGGATTGTAAATTACCATTCTTCCTGAGTGACTTTATATTCCATTAACTTGTGACTTTTCCCAATTTATTTTCTCTCCCTTCTCCTCAGTTACGAACTAAGAGTAATAATTTGGAATACTGAAGATGTCATTCTGGAGGATGAAAATATCTTCACAGGACAAAAATCAAGTGACATCTATGTAAAAGGGTATGTCTGCTTATACCCTTTTGGGGTATGTGGCTTGCAGATCACGTCGATTATTTAGCATGGGGGAAATTAATTTCTGGTCAAAGCCATTCATCAATCAAGTTTGCTGGGCACATGGCATTTTATCGCATGGCAATGAGGTGATTTACAGCAATAGCTCTTTGGAAATTCAGCTTCCACTTAGAATTCAGAAGGCATAGAACTGATAAGGGTTAGAACTAAAATTCAAAAGTAATTGAGAATTCATATGCAGTCTCAGAATTTAGCTGCAGTTGCAGATAATTTAATCAGTTTGCACTTTTGTATAATTTTATCACCCAACATTTATAAACAAGTTACAATATAGCTTCCTTTGAATTTTGCTTACCTCTATGCAGATATATTTGTTTATTTTCTTTTGCAAATCTATGGAAATGGTTTTCCCATTGCTTTTTTTTCTGGATTTTTAAAAATGTCTACGCCTGAAGTTATAAAGTCAACAAAGTGAACACATACACATTAAAAAGCACCATTAAAAGTCACTTTAAATGATTATGAAATCTGGTAGCCCTTTGAGGATTCCAGAAATATTGCTTTATTGTTGAAACACATAGGAGCAAACTTTTGAAAATCTATGCAAAATCTTCACTGCCCTTTTGTAAAGACAACATTGTCAAAAGAGGAACTGTTCTGAGTCTCTTTCTCACATTTCCTATTGTCCCAGGGCTGAGTAACTGTTTCTCTCCTCTTGGCTCTCTCAATTCCAGTTGATCATTGATTTATGTTTTTAAAATGGTAAGTAACACAGCCACAGACAATGTTAAGTAATATGGCCAAGGGTATAGACAATTTTCCTTCCAGAAAAGCTGAAGGTATCACTGAATCTGGCATTTGTAAAACCTCTTGTGTGTATTGGGCACAAAATGTTAGTAAAGTATTTGGCTGTTTGTTTATTTATTGGAAGTTATTATTTGCTCAATTCCAATAAACTCTTGCAAACAGTCTTCCTGGTATGCCTACAGTATAGGTTTTGGGAGCAAAGTTAGGTCCTTTTGGGAACATCCATGGAGTATCAAGGTATGTAAAAAAAGGTCAGGGTTTGATGTAATAGTTATGGCTGCCATCTTGACTTTCTTGGCATATACTCTCTAGCTTCCCTGCCCTTGCAGATATCCCTCAGTCATTTCTTAAGTCAAGATCGAAACTCTGGCTACTGTGCAATACTATTAGGAACGTCTATAGATAGACCAGAAGGGAATTCTGGAAGTTGACATTCACATATCTTAAAGTTGTCAAAGTTGGGAAGCACTAGGCTATTTCAATTCAGTACAGAATCTATTGATGCACAAGCCAAATACAAGATAGAAGTCATCAGCTGATTCCTAGGAACATCCCAAAAGTACAAATTTATGTGTTCAAAGAAGTCCTAACTTGATCAGAATTTGTTGAAGATGCTGAGTCAAGTGGGACTTCTAAGATCAAAAACAGCATTTTTAATTGTACTTGGAAGCTGATAGGAAGCCAGTAGAGAGCTTGAAGAGCAAAAGTCATGCATTCATGTCAGCTTTTACCCCATCAAAGCATCCCAAGATACTTTGTTTTGATGCCAATTATCTGACTACTTTGAGGATCGCAAATTCCCATTTCACTTTGTCATTCTCCCTACACTCATCACAGATGGTTGAAAGGCCTCGAAGAGGATGGACAGGAGACAGATGTCCATTACAACTCCTTGACAGGAGAAGGGAATTTCAACTGGCGCTTTGTGTTTCCATTCCACTATCTCCCGCCGGAAAAACAAATGGTTGTCTGCAAGAGGGAGAACATATTTTCCTTGGAAAAAACAGAACGCAAAATGCCTCCAGTACTGCTCCTCCAAGTGTGGGACTTTGAGCGACTGTCTTCTGATGACTTTCTGGGTAAGAAGGGCTGGGGCACTGAATGAGCACAGCAGTTACACATCTCCTCCTCTCCAACAGAATCTGGGTGATATCCAGAAGTGGACTTTTCTCATGAAACCCCATACACTCTTCAAAGCTCCACCATTTTTCCTTTATCAGTAATGGGAAGGAACCATTGCTCTCACTTCCTTTCTGGGTTGAAGGAAACGTTCCTGTCTCTGAGCAATAGCAACAGCACTTAGACATATATACTGCTTTACAATGCTGTATAGCCCTCTCTAAGCAGTTTACAGAGTCAGCACATGGCCCCCAACAATCTGGCTCCTCATTTTACCAATCTTGGAAGGATGGAAGGCTGAGTCAACCTTGAGCCGGAAGGAATGAGCTCCTGGCAGTGGGCAGAGTCAGCCCACAATACTGCATTCTAACCACTGTGCCACCAGTGCTCCTTAAGATGCTCCTTATCTTAGCAGATAGTTTCCTGAGTGAATATGTCAGTGAAGATTCTCATCATCCAGATAGAGTTGTCTGGACTTTGAGTCATGGCAACTGGACTTCTTTTCAGAATAACAGAATAAAAGAGTTGGAAGGGACCTTGGAGGTCTTCTAGTCCAACCCCCTGCTCAGGCAGGAAACCCTATACCATTTCAGACAAGTGGTTGTCCAATCTCTTCTTAAAAACGTCCAGCATTGGAACATCCACAACTTCGTATTGGTTTGAAACGTTTTGCTGCTTTGCTCCAAGTAGTTTCTTCAGTTTGAGCAAGTTGATTAGGGGGACCCCATATATGTCCTCTAGTGTGGACATTCTCAGGGTGGTTCGAGGATGGTCCCATTTCTCACCTAATCTGAATAGGTGAGTAGGCAGAGAGTCGTTAAGTGTTCTTGCTCCTAAATTCCTCTCTTAGGTCGGTCATTAAATGTGATCTCCCTGGTGAATGTGTGAAGCGGTCTTGATCTTCCTGAGGACTGATGCAAGAGCAGCATAAAAAATGGGGGGCAGATTGTGTCTGAGACCTCCACTTGACTGAACTGTGGTGCAAAATAGGTTGTTGCCTTATATTGGGGCAGAATGCTTATCCATCCTTGTTGTGTTCACATCAGGTGGTAGTCGCTTTCCTGGGTTTCTGAAAGAAATCTGAATCTCATTTCAACCTGGGAACTTCTCAGTGGATGAAGAATGGAGAAGGTCACACTAACTTACTTTGTAGATGACTTCTGTAAACACACATCCAAGCTTTTCCTTCTCTAATCACTGTAATAATGATAGAAATGTTAAATAGGTTTTACTCTTCTGAAGTACTTGGAGCTTAGCCAAGAACAGAGAGTTGATCTTGGAAAGTTATATGGCCCATTAAGGGTTTGATTAATGTAGAATTTTATTCTGTGGTTCACAGGCTCTCTTGAAATGAACTTGAACGGCTTTCCTCAAGCAGCCAAATCTGCCAAGCATTGTGACATCAGCATGATAACAGAAACGGAGAAGAACAAAATTTCCATATTTCAGCAGAAGCGGGTCAGAGGTTGGTGGCCTTTCAGCAAAGCTGGAGAACTCACGGTAGGTAAACAAACCAACAACAACAACAAAAACCCATTAAGGTTCAAATGTCTTAAGGGGGGGAAAGCATTTCCTGCATGATAAATCCAAGTGCTCTTGGACTGTTTTCAGGCTTCAGTCTCTCCCCCCTCCCCCCCCAAATTATTTCTTCCTGCATCATCCCAGGTTCAGTGTGACAAAGATTGCAATCCACTCATTTGCTGCAGATTCAGTTCCACATAGACCGGTTATAGTGATATAGTAATAAATTAAATTAAATTAAATTTAAAAAAATAAAATTAAATATAAAATTAAATAATAAAATGAGATAAGGTAAGGTAAGACAAGAGAGGACAAGACAAAATAGGATAGGATAGGATAGGATAGGATAGGATAGGATAGGATAGGATAAGGTAAGGTAAGGTAAGGTAAGATGATAAGATAAGGTAAGATAAGGTAAGGTAAGATAAGATAAGATAAGATAAGATAAGATAAGACTTAGTCTTAATTGAAAGCACAATCTATCATAAAGCATGGATAAATCCCAAGGAATGGATTTAGATTACAATTCATTCTGTTTTAAAATCTCACTAATTGTATTCTCATAACATTCTAAATTGGCACAGTTTTGAATTACTTTGTGGTGAAGCCAGCTTATTGGGTAACAATTCACTGTCTTGTGCAAACTTTGAAAAGAAAAAAGAGTTAATTCAGAAAAGAGGTTAAGGGGTTAACCTGTATTAATTCAGTCACTGACATTTTATGTAACGCTGGTTTCAGCGTTTTGACTGAGATTGTTCCTCCTCTACTCAGCACTGACTAAATTTCAATTAGAAGAAAAGATTTATAGCAGATGACACAGCCATAATTAATCCAGACACATTGTGCCCCTGAGGCTTGGTGAGAGCCTGAAAGAAAATGTCATTTTCTAAGACATCTTTCCTATGTAAGTATACTGTAATTTTCCACCAGATTCACTGTGAGCAGATATAATAGGTCCCATAGATGCTTTTTCAAAAGGCAACTGGACTTTCTTGTTTTTCCTTGAAGACGTTTCGCTTCTCATCCAAGATGCTTCTTCAGCTCTGACTGAATGGTGGAGAATGGAAGGATTTATATTTCTTGCAGTCATCTGGTCATTAGCATTCTTTCTGAGAATCACTGAGCCCACTTGGAAGTTTATCTGTGCCCTCAGGGTCACCTGAACAGTGCAAATGGGTGTGGAACCTTCTTGGAATTGTTGAAAGGATTGTGTTTTAAACAGGAAATAGGTGGTGTCGTATCCCTCCCCCTCTGTTGAGAGAGAGCTGTTCAGTGTTAATGTAGATGTCCTCTTTTAGCCCTCTTTCAAATCATTAGTGCTCTCTGTCCAGATTGTGGACTTTGCTGTCTTCAAATGCAGATGGACTGCTGAATTTTGTCCTGATGGGCCCGTTCTCTTATGTTGTGCCATGCGTTTGTGAAGTAGTTGTTTTGTTTCTCAAATGTACAGATCTGTATATGTCTCACTGCATTGTACTGCATATATCACATTATTCAGTTTGTATCTGGGTGTTTCATCCTTGGGATGGACAAGCTTCTGCCTTAGTGTATTTTGGGGTTTAAAGTGTGTATGTATATTGTGTCGGTTGGTCCTGAGCTTTTTCAGATATTCCTGCAACGTATGGAATAGATTCAGATATAATAGGATATTATGGTCAGGAGTGCAAGCTGGGGGATTCTGGGAGTTGAAGACCACACCTCTTAATGTTGCTAAGTTGGGCTGGTGAAATATCAGAAGTCAAGAACTACAATAGCCAGGTGACAAATCCTCAGGTTGCTAGAATGTGGGAATTCCAGCATTTTGCCTAAAAAAGATAAAATTCCTGATAGTGGATCAGCACCGTTTTCCAAGAATTGACTAAATAGGCCATTTAATTTCCCTTTTAGCTTCTGAAATCTCACCATTGGAGTCATAAACCTAAAGCCACAACCACATCCTCTTAATGCCACTATAATCAGATAAACTATTAACCACATCCTTTTAATACCACAGTAATCAGATAATGTATTTTGAGGAGTTTTTAGTGCTCAATGCCCTGCAGAGAACATAAAATTGAAATCTGCATGGATGGTGCAACAAATACAAGTCGTCCTCCACTTACAACAGTTCATTTAGTGACTGAAAAAAGTGAGGTGATCATTTTTCACACTTACGACCAGTGCTTTTTTTCTAAAAAAAAAAAAAAAAAAAGGTGCCGGAACTCACACACGTCATACAACCCGCCTTGCCTACCCTACAAGGTTCTATCCAAAAAAAGTGCCGGAACTCTGTTCTGGGAGTTTTATGAGAAAAAAAGCCCTGCTTATGACCATTGAAACATCCCAGTGATCACGTGACCAAAATTTAGACGCTTGGCAACTGGCATGTATTTATGGCAGTTGCAGTGTCCTGGGGTCAAGTGATCCCCTTTTGCTATCTTCTAATCAGAAAAATCAATGGGGAAGCCAGCTTCACTTAACAACCATGTTACTAGCTTAACAACTGCAGTGATTCACTTAATAACTCTGGCAAGAAAGATCGTACAATGGGGCAAAACTCACTTAACTGAGTCTCACTTAGCAACCGAAATGTTGGCTCAATTGTGGCCATAACTTGAGGACTACCTCAAGAACTGGGGAAGTCTGAAGCTATCTTCAGGCACATACTAAATCAGAACAGAACAAAACAACAGAGTTGGACGGGACCTTGGGGGTCTTTTATCCCAGAGGCCCCCACCTTTTGGGCACCAGGGACCGGTTACGTGGAGAGAGGTTTTTCCACGGACCCGGGGGGGACGTGGTTTTGTGTGCTGCCTGCATCCCACAGAGGGGGCTTTGCTTGTTTGTGCGGACCGGTTGCTGGCATGCTGCGGCCCAGTACCAGTCCACAGACTGGGGGTCGGGGATCCCTGTTCTATCCAACCCGCTGTTGAAGCAGAAGACCCCGTATCATTTATGGAGGGCTCAAACTGGGTAGGGAAGAGGGCTCAAAATACATTTCATCCTTCTTGGCCTCAGAGTGTTGCTGGCAGATTTGAGGCAGAATCATTCTGAGGGAGCCTAATAAAGGAAAAATTCCTAATATTCACCAGAACACCAGTATGGCTTTCTTCCAGACCTGCTGGCAACACATCGAGGCTGGGCACAGGAAGTTAGTGCAGGTAGTCCTTGACTTAAAACTATTTGTTTAGTGATGCTTCAAAGTTACAACAGTACTGAAAAAAGTGACTTATGACCTTCTTCTCACACAACCATTGCAGCATCCCCATGATCAGGAGATCAAAATTTGGATGTTTGGCAACTGGCGTGTATTTTGTCACGGTTGCGATGTCCCAGGGTCATGTGATGCCCTTCTGTGACCTCCTGCCAAGCAAAGTCAATGGGGAAGCCAGATTCACTTAACAGCCGTGTTACTAACTTAATAACTGCTGCGATTCACTGAACGACTGTGGCCAGGAAGGTCATAAAATGGGGCAAAACTCACTCAACAAATGTCTCACTTAGCAACAGAAAGGTTGGGCTCAATTGTAGTTGTAAGTCACAAAAGGGGATCACATGACCCTGGGACATTGCAACTGTCATAAGTTCATGCCAGTTGCCAAGGGTCCAAATTTTGATGTGATCATAGGGATGCTGCAGTGAAAATTCTTTAATGATTAAAGCATCCATTAGGAGATCTTTAAATATTTTGAACCAAACCAAAAGTTCATCTCCTTTTCAACCCAGGGCAAAGTGGAAGCTGAATTTCATTTAGTGACAGCCGAAGAGGCTGAGAAAAATCCAGTCGGCAAAGCTCGAAAGGAACCGGAACCTTTGGAAAAACCCAAGTAAGTGACACAATTTATCCCAGGTTTATTATACCTGGCTAGGTGATGAAATGAACTTCTAACTTTATGTCCATTCTGAAGCCTCCCATCCTCCAGGTGTGTCCTTGACCAAGTGCCACCTTTTATAATAAGTTTATCGGACACAAAATGCTAAACCAGGATAAGTGAGAAACAAAGCCATTACTTTGATTTATTATTTAATCTCCTCATTGGGACATTAGAAAGATGGCTGTTTTCCAAGAATGCTGACCATCTGCCTTACATATAGATTCAGTTGTGCAACTATTCCTTGGAAAGACCCTAGGAAGATTTGTAGGAACAGGTGGGCAAGCAAGAGAAAGAACAGTTATTAATTTCCCATCTAAATACACCTGCTCAGATATTCTGAAACTCTTTCTTCCCAGCCTGGCTGCAGGATTCCAAAAATAAGCTAAACCAGAGGAGATGTATGAGGTGTGTTTGACAATGTGTTTACCTAGGTAGAATCTATATTCTCAAATAGAATTTATCCACTCATGAATCACATGCAAAAGAGGACCTATAGGGCTTAAGAGTTAACTACTACTAATACAGGAAGTGCTTTTACAGTTTTGGTACTGTAATCAGTGCCTGTAATCCACTCCGGCATCAAAAACCATCATCTGGGCCTCCCTTATCATGGTGCAATGTGAGAAACGGCTATACTAAGAGCTTTACCACCATAAAAATAATCAGTGAATTGGTAACAAAGTTTGAACTAATAGCTTCCATTCCTCACTGTTCAGAATAATTATTTCATTGTGTAATTCTTCTCTCCATCAACTAGCCTCTAGGTATAATTTTGTACTACAAAAACTGTTTAATACAAAAGCTAAAGCTAAGCTTTCGTCGGCCAACACTGCCGACATCATCAGAGCATAATACAAGATTACTGGGAGTCCTTTTTATATTGCTGGACGGCTCTGCGCCCAGCTTCTCGATCTAGTCATCGGTCCGTCCGTTCTCTCTACTCACTTTGTTCTTAAAGGGCATGTGTCTCTTGCTGTGTTGGTATCTTCCGAGGTTACTATTTTCTTTTTCCTGGGCTCAATCACTTTCTTTCTGCTAGCATACGCCGGTTGCTTTCGCTGGCTTACACTTATCCCCTTTTTTGGTTCTATTCTGGGATCCATCTGATCTTCCTTGATGGGGTTGTGCACATGTGTGCCCAGGGGAGGGGGTATATTGAGTGGATCCAGGCATCTATCAGGGTAGTCTCTGATGGATATGCTCCTGTGTGTGTTCTCCCACTCAGGAGCGCTGCCTACTTCCATGGACCTACGTGGGTATATTGATCCACTTCTGGTTGTCCCCCCCCCATCTTAAGGTCCTTTACTACTCGACGTTCATTGGATTTTTCAGTCCCCCTTCATCGTTTGCTAGTTATTTTGCCCTTATTGCACACGTGCAGGGTCCCATGGCATGGCTTTCCATCGTTTGCTCATGGATCTCTTTTTTGTAGTCGTCGGGGGTCGTGGTGCGGGTGCCCCATGGGTTGTCATCCAGCCATCCGTGTCATCCAGCACCACAACCCCGCTAACAAGAGGGGGGGACAAGACACTCCACTGACGACTACAAAAAAGAAATCCTCCATACCAATCACAATATATTTTATTAATTAATATTTCAGAGAAAATAGAGCGTACTTAGTAGAAGGCATGCATCAAACAAGCAAGGTAGTGTTTAGAAGAAACTTTCAACCATTTTGAGCATTGAATATGATTTATATAATAAATTGTTTATGGGGCCTGGCTTTTGGTGTACTTTGTGTGTATGTGTGTTTGGTACACACACACACACAAACACACACACACACACAAACACAATTTTCAGCTGAAGAGGGAGATGATGATATACTCACTTTATACATATTTACTAAGTTTTCTTTTCATTTCTTTCCCTTTCTAGCCGGCCTGACACATCCTTCTCCTGGTTTGTGAATCCGTTCAAGTGTTTGTATTATCTCATCTGGAGAAATTACAAGAAATACATCATTATTGGGCTAATCCTAATTATTTTAGCTATCTTCTTAGTACTCTTCTTCTACACACTGCCTGGAGCCATCAGTCGTAGGATTGTTATAGGAAAAGCTTAGAATCCCTCAGCCATGCAATTTATTAAAATCAAAGTAAATAAAAAGCTGGCTTTTATTCATGCTCAAAACCTCCTCTAACTCAGGGGTGTCCAGCCAGGATAACTTTAAGATTTGTGGACTTCAACTCCCAGAATTCCCCAGCCACGCTTGAAAGCTTGAAGTCTACAAGCCTTAAAGTTGCCAAGGTTGGATGCCCGCGCTCTAATTCTTTATTTCAAGATATTTCATATCTCAAGATATAAAATGTTAGTGTCAAAGTAAACAAAGAATAAAATTGTATTGAAGTACATTCCAGCTGTGTAGAAAAAAAATATCAACAGCTAAAAGGCTTTGGATACTAAACATTTCTATCTCAGATTAACAAACAGACTAGATTTATAAAGATCATGATGTTAGATATTATCATTCATTGGGATAGTTGGGTTTTTATTTTTAAAAAACAATCCATTCCAATTGTGCAATTGTTTTTGTTCACTTATAAAGCTTTTATATACAAAGACTCTGTCACAAGCAGGTGTTAATATGAATTGTTTTTAATGCAAATTTTAATGTAAATTTCCCTCATGTTATTTTTTCTTATGTATGGATTTTTAAAAATGTGAATGTCTTTAATGTAAAATTAATACAACTTTGTATGAATATAAATATATGTGGGTTTTGTGTGTGGAGAAGATAGAAGGATGTCTGAAAAGAGGTTCAAAAAAATCAAAATGGAGGCTCATAAAAAGAGGTTGTTCAGCTGCATCTGCCATCTTGATTTTGACCCAACCTGCATATGCCCCTGGAAAGACAGTTGCTAACAGTCACCATTCAGAATAAAATACAAAATAACAGAGTTGGAAGGGACCTTAGAGATCTTCTAATGCAACCCCTTGCTCAAGCAAGAGACTCTATACCTGAATGTCTATGGAGATTCTGAGTCATCCAGATCATGATTGTTCCAAAGGTGCGTTTTCAGGAGGCAACTGGACTTTCTTGTTTTTCCTTGAAGACATTTCACTTCTCATCCAAGAAGCTTTTTCAGCTCTGACTGGATGGTGAGAAATGGAAGGATTTACATTTCTTGCAGAGAGATGGTTATTTGCATTCTTTTAGAGACTCACTGAGGCCATTTGGAGGTTTACCTGTCTTCGGGGTCACCTGAGTAGTGCAAATGTGTGTGGAGCATCCTGAAAAAGCACTTTTGGTAGACCTTCAGTGCTGGGATTCAAATATGTGAACAACTGGTTCTCTGTGTGGATGCCGCTTCCGGAAGTCTGTTCTGGGCCTGGGCAACAAAAAATTAGCTACCAGTTCTGCCAAACTGGTGCAAACTGGCTGAATTCCACCACTGGAGACCCTATACCATTCTGGACAAATGGCTGTCCAATCTCTTCTTTAAAACCTGCAGTGATGAAGCCCCCACAACTTCTAAAGGTAAACTCTTCCACTGGTTGATTGTTCTCACTGTCCAGAAATTTATCCTTAGTTCTAGGTTGGTTCTCTCCTTGATTAGTTTCCATCCGTTGCTTCTTGTCCTGCCTTCAGGTGCTTTGGAGAGTAGCTTGACTTCCCCTTCTTTGTGGCAGCCCCTGAGATATTGGAACACTGCTATCATGTCCCCCCTCCTCCTTCTTTTCACTAGATATACCCAATTCCTGCAACCATTCTTCATGTGTTTTAGCTTCAGTTTCCCTAATCATCTTTGTATCAATAATGCAAAGGACAAGGAAATAAGCCAGAAGCCTCTCTCACTAGGCCACCTTTCCCTTGTACAATGCTAAGTGAGACTCAAGTGACTTTTGTCCCATTATACAAGCTTCCTTGCCACAGTTGTTTAGTAAATCACTGCAATTGTTAAATTAGTAACACAGTTGTTAAGTAAATCTGGCTTCCCCATTGACTTTGTCAGAAGGTCACCAAAGGAGATCACATGACCCCGGTGTTGTAGAAATAAGAGACTTGAGCCAGCTCTTTGGGGAAGGGAAGGTTTATTGTGCAGGTTCAGAGAGCTAAACAAAGCAAAGGGTCTGAACCCCGAAGGGGGTTCTGTAAAACATATTTATACTCTTTAATACGTATACATTTCCTGATCATGTAGTATTCCTTACATGGCTATTTTCTATACATCCTTGTCTCAGCATATAGAAGACTACCAGACAGTTATGACCAAACACGTGCTTCTGTAAAAACAGGATATGGTCCAGACAGAGCAAGGCTAAATTGGTCAGCAGCTGCAAGACAGGAAACCTTCTGAAGACCCAGCAGTTTTAGAGCAACAGTATTTTTCCACTTTATTCCCCCCTGTTGAGACTTATCTCAACTTGTGATGATGAGTCTCAATAAAGGTCATGTACATCTTTCTGGGTTACTTTATGGTATTCCCACATAGCCATTACCTGAAACACTCATCAATACATGTCAATTGCCAAGCATTTGAATTTTGATCACATGACCACGGGGATGCTGCAATAGTCGTAAGTGTGAACACCAGTCTAGAGCAAGCTAGTCTAGAGAAAAGAAGGACTAGGAGTGACATGATAACATTGTTCCAATATTTGAGGGGCTGCCACAAAAAAGAGGTGGTCAACCTATTTTCCAAGGTACCAGAATGCAAGACAAGGAACAATGGATGGAAACTAATCAAGGAGAGAAGCAGCCTAGAACTAAGGAGAAACTTCCTAACAGTGAGAACAATTAATCAGTGGAACGGCTTGCCTTCGGAAGCTGTGGGTGCTTCATCACTGGAAGCTTTTAAAAAGAGATTTGTCTGAAATGGTATAGGGTCTCTTGCTTGAGCAGGGGGTTGGACTAGAAGACCTCCAAGGTCCCTTCCAACTCCATTATGCTGTATTCTGTGTTCTAAATGCTCCCCAGAATCTCTCAACCGTTTTTACAACAGCCCACACTTGTTCTCATGGCATCTGCAAGAACTCGTGAGCTAATCAGTGCTCTCTCTCTCTCCTGCTTAACACTGGGAGAGTGCCAAAACTGGAATGCCAGCTGTTGCACCCATCTCTGTGTTTGGCTGATAATTGCTTATGCAGTGAAGAAAACAAGCAGACATCTTGAACTAATGCTAGAAAATCAGCTTGTGCAAAGATACAGGGTTGTGGGTCTGACTTAGAGCACGGAAAAAGAGGAACCGAGGAAGAGTTGGAGCACAGGGAAAATTATCTCCCCTGGGAACATCAGACTTTGGGAACAGCCCCAAATTCTGAGAACCTCCAGTGTTACAGAATGATAAAAGAGAAAATAATTTTCCTTAAATTGCAACTGAGCCAAAAGCAAATTGCATCAGCTGCTTTGCAACAAATAACAGCATTTGATCGCAGCCCTAATACAGCATCTGGATCAAAGCTTTGTGTGAAAATTTGCCAATTTAAGAAATTAAACCTTGGGGCCAAACCACAAAAGATGTAAAATATGAATAAGCTAGTCTATTACTACTACTATTACCATTTAATATCAGAAACATGAATCACAGTTTCAATTCTTCTCTGAACAATCTCCCAAGGATTAATATTGGAATTATTGTTAATATGCACCTTGGCTCTTTATGTCTGGGAATAAAGTGAACAGATGGTAGATGTGACCTTGGAGAGCTTGTTTTGCTTTTTACTTTTGATTCTCCTGATTGTGGCAACTTTGTAGCAATTTGTCTTTATCTATTTTAATTATTCAGTGAAATCTGGTTACTATTACCTGATGGAGGGTTAAAATAAGCTGGTGCTCAGTAATAGAGGTTTAATACTGGGGAAGGAGAAGGAGGAGGAGGAAGGGGGGGAGGAATTTAAATTTAATTCTATTTCTATCTAATTCATAGGAGTATAATTCTGTGATTCTAAATTTCAACACTTACCTATAGACATGGTTGTCAGCCATACTGTCTATGTTTGCCCACCATGCTTAAATGCATAGGGAACCTAACCATAGTTTATGAAATTAAGTTTGGATATTTGGATAACACTGAATCATGAACAGACTACAAGGGTGGACTTTGCACCAGGGGTCCCCAACCCCTGGTCCGTGGACCAGTACTGGGCTACTCCATGCCAGCAACCAGGCTGCACAACAAGCAAAGCCCCATCTGTAAGATGCACGCAGAACACAAAACCACACCCCTTCCCTGCTTTACACAACATACTTACCTACTTTGTGTTGTACCAAGCTAGCTCCTGGATGCATCCATTCCAGTTTGGACAATCTGAGCAGATACACATTTTTTCTTGCACTTTCTACATCAGGAATCTTCTGGTCCAACTGCCTCTTCTCCTTCCTATTGCTTTATTCACTATCTCTCTCACCATGTTATTATTACAAAATATGGGTTGTGCGTATCAGATAAGAAGCAACATGGGCATAGGAGACAGTGGAGGGAAGTGAGGGGCGAGAGATAACTCGCTGTCTTGAATCAGGATCAGAATACTGTCCTGTGGTCAGACTTTTTTGGGTGAGGAAGCTTGGCCAGTAGGTGGTGCTGTCTCTTTAGTTTAGACTGGCTCGCAAGGACATTCAGTCTTCCCAACCTGGTGACCTCTAGATGTGTGGGACAACCGGCAGTGGTGGGATTCAAATATGTGAACAACCGGTTCTCTGTGTGGATGCCGCTTCCGGAAGTACGTTCTGGGCCTGGGCAACAAAAAATTAGCTACCAGAACTGGTGCAAACCGGCTGAATCCCAAACCGACTACAGGTAGTCCTCAAGTTACAACTACAATTACAACTGGGACTTCCATCGCTAAGTGTGTGTGGGGGGGGGGGGTTATTAAGTTGAGCCATGTCTGATTTTTGCTGTAATTGTTAAGTGAATCACTGTGGTTAAGTGAATTAATTAATCAGAATACAGCTGGAAGCGACCTTGGAGGTCTTCTAGTCCTGTGGTGGCGAACCTATGGCACGTGTGCCCCAGGTGGCACACGGAGCCATATCTGATGGTATGCGAGCCATTGCTGGGCCGAGCTGCTCCCTCCTCCTCTCTGCACACGTGAAGTCTGGGAATAGGCGAGAGGCTATAAAAGGAGCAACTTTCTGTGGAAACAGCATTTTCTGCAGACAGCGAGCATGAGTCGGAGCGGACAACTCGGTGGCCATGCCCACTCGGTGGCCTTGCCCACCCAGCACCCAGAGATGCATAAGTGGGTTTTGGGTTGCAGTTTGAGCACTCAGTCTCTAAAAGTTTCGCCACCACTGTTCTAATTCATCCCCCTACTCAAGCAGGAGACTCTATACCCTTTCAGACAAATGGCTATCCACTCTCTTCTTAAAATCCTCCAGTGATGGAGCTCCCATGACTTCTGAAGGCAAGCGGTTGCACTTCTTAATTGTCCTCACTGTCAGGAAGTTTCTCCTTAAGTCCAGGTTGCTCCTCTCATTAAGTGACTCTGGCTTCCTCCTTTGACTTTGCTTGTTGGAAGCCATCTAGGAAGGTCACAAATGGTGACCATGTGACCCTGGGATACTGCAACTTTTGTAAATAAATGTCGGTTGCCAAGTGCCTGATTTTCCCCATTTATATGTATGCATCCGAATTAGACTGTGTTGTTTCTCTGTGTCATATATGTGGGTATATGCATAATTTTTGTCATGTTTATATATATTGGAGGTGGTTACCCTTTGAGAGCTGAATGAAATGAAATTTCATTTTAATGTATGCTGATTAGTGTACATTCAAACTGACAATAAAGATTTTATTCTATATTCTGTTCTATTCTATTTTCTGTTCTAATTTCTATTCTGTTCTGTTCTATTCTATTCTATAGAATAAACTAGATGGTATCATTTTACATTTAAATTTCTCCTCAACAGTTCTGACTTTAGTAATTTCCTGAAGCCTAATGAAGTAGAATCATCTCAAATTTCAGGGGATGAAGATTTCATAGCACTGATACCAACCTATTCCTTACCTCACTGAAATGAGGGATTATAAGCAGATTCTCCCCAATGCTCCATTTCAACAGGCAAAAAATAAATTTCTTTCGTGCCTTCGAGCCCGCTGCTATTAAATACTGTTATGACATTTAAAAATATTTGTGTCTCCTACTTACTAACTTTGTCAATAGGTTCATTTACATATATTGTTTTTACCAAGCTTTACCTTCGTTCTCTTTTTAAAAACCTTTTTCCTGTTTTTATTCTTTAATCATGTTATAGCTATTGTAAATCAATCAATCAATCAATCAATGTTTTTAGTAATATGCGACAGAGTTTGGGGTTTGTAAATATTCCTTCCTTCCTGCCTGCCTGCCTGCTTCATTTCCACGGATACACCCTTTTCTCTCCTGCTCTAGGGATTTAGCAGAGGAATGGGAAGGTTTAAGAATCTATCAAACCAAAATTATCCATGATTTGTTCCCTGGAAATCCAATTGGAGCAGGGCAGACATACTTGAAGCCTGTTGCTTCTCCAACAGCGACCACTCCATCACCTGATCTCTTCAACAATGAATCACTTCAAAAATCAGACTGTCTCTGTCCAAAGGCAGACTAATCTTTTTGCCCTACCACCCTGGGACTACCCAGCCAGCAGACAGTAGATCTGCAACTGGGAAAAGAAATATCAGCAGTGCTGGAAAAAAGTAATGTTCCATTCATTTCAAAGCCAGTTCAGCAGAGATTCAAATAAATGCTGCATCAGCTTGAAACTTTGGACAAAATGCTGTTTATCAATGCCTCTGAAGCGGTACTAACTGAAGTACTTGATCTGTCAACTTCAAAATGTTTCAGTACCTGCTGAGTTTTAAAAGTTTACCAGTATTTAAGTGGGAAAAGCACCTCTTGAATCATCTTAATTTTTTCTAAGTTAAGAACAGCCAAGACAAATGCAGAATAAGACCGCTAATATTATTATACGTCCTGGTTTACAAATAGATTCATTTTCCACATTCCCCCAAAAAAAGTCAGTGTTAAGAATTTACTTTTACCTTGTGGCATTGCTTCTGTGCACTCCATTAATATAAAATATATATTTCCTTCTATTGCTGAAGGAATACAGTATAGTCATTATTATTTCTGTCTGAGGCATTCAGCCAAGCTCTAATGGTGAAAAGCAAGTTGAAGGCTAAAATATCATTATGTTTACAGCTACATTTAAAGTTCAGCTGCTATGGAGATAAACAGAATAAGAGAACAAAATTCAACCCTGGGAAGAATCCAGAGAAAGGGAATATTAAAAAGGCAGAATATATTTCCCCAAAGGAATAATGGAGAAGATCTTTAAAAAAAAAAAAAAAAAAAGACAGAAACCAGCCCCAGCCCCTCTCCCCCAAGCAGAAAATTCAGCAGAAGTCAGCTTTTAGAAATGCAAATTCCATAATCCTTTCAGAAAGGTTTAAGCCTTCCAGCTAGAAACTGAAGAAATTAGGAAGACAAAGACCCCTAAAATATTCATACTCCACCCAAATTCTAAGGACAGGAAACATAATAGGATTAACCCACCAATACCAAAAAGGCACACTCAGACTCAAGTCAAAGTGCATGACATAGGAAATACAAAGCTTCAAACAGGAAAAACTCCAAACAAAAGCTCAAGAAGGTATAAAAGCCCACCACTCCCAACTACAGGTGGTCAGCTTTCCCAGAGCTATGCTTCTGTCTGGCTTTGCTCTTCAATAAACTGCAACCTTCTTTCTAAAGCAGTCTCCATTTTATTTATTCCCAGCTTGGACTGGACCCTGATGAATATTTTTCTTTCAACACAACATATACCTGGAAGAAATAAATATTCCTCATTCCCCAAATAACTTACATTAAAAGGAAAACATCTTCTAAGATTTAGTGATAGTATTATAAAGGAGGCAGATGAAATTGTTTCTAATCTTTTGGGAGACAGAGTTATTGGAAATTTGGGGTCTGCTTTCCTTTGGGTGAATAGTGACAGTCATCGTAAAGTTGTATGATTTAGTCTAGAAGGCAAATGGTTTGTGCCTGAGCTCAGTAAAGTGCTGACCATCACATTTGTCTAAAAAGGAGGCAATGAGACAGGCATTTCAGGAGCAGATCTTCCTTCTTTCATTCACTCATTGATTAATTTCTGAATTATCATCAGAAATTCCTCATTTTTTCCTATTTTCCTGCTCATCAATGGCTACTAAGGCTACTAACCAGTGAGCATGCAGAAAATCATAAAACACTATAAAATATAATGAAAAACACACTATAAAACAAAAAAAGCATTTTTTCCCTGTCTCTCTCAGGTCTCTTACCCTACCATTGCCACACTGAGCACTTGAAAGTAGCCTTACCATAGGACAGAGGTCCCCAACCTTTTGGGCACCAGGGACCAGTTATGTGGAGGGAGGTTTTTCCATGGACCGGAAGGGGTATGGTTTTGTCTGCTGCCATCATCCTGCAGATGAGGCTTTGCTTGTTTGTGTGGCCCAGTTGCTGGCATGCCACAGCCCGGTACCGGTCCATGGTCTGGGGGTTGGGACCCCTGCCATAGGAGACTTCATGTCATGTAGTGGTGAAGACAATGTTTCTCAACCTTGGCAATTTGAAGCTGTGTGGACTTCAACTCAAATTGAAGTTCACATGTCTTCAAGTTGCCAAAGCTGAGAAACATTGGGTTAAATGATGGACTAGAACCTGATTCAGGTTCATCATTGATTTTGGAAGCTTACTTTGACCCACTCACTTTATCTCAGTCCTGTTGTAAAGAAACACAGAAAAATTATGTGATACAATAGCTGTTAGCAAAACATGATTTAAATCCAAGAAGAAAGCATCTTACATCTGTTTCCTCTACCCCATCTGCTATTTTTCTTTTGCTTCTGCATTAGCATACGATATATCATACTGTTTTTATCTGTTTATAAATCCATAACAAGTAGAAATCAATGTTATTGGTTTCTGTTTCTACTAGCAACTACCCTGACTTTGCTGGGAATGTCACAGGGCATCCTTGCCATCCGACACAACTTGACTATAACTCCCTATGCCATCTTTCAGAAATATACTACTGATCATGATATTTTAATCAGTTTGATATGGTCAGATAAGTCTGACATGGTCAGATAAGTTACCCTGTGGTTGATCATGACTTATACGAAAGAGTTAAAAGTGTTTTAAAATAAGAAAAACCAACAGTTTGGACAATTTAATTTACTCTCTTTTGTAGGTCAGCTCTTGCTGGAAGCTATCCATAATGAATAAACCTGCAGCAATCATTCCAGGGTCTGGAGCAGGTGTGTTTGTTTGTGTGTGTGTGTCTGTGTGTGTGTGGCATTTGCATTTGCACTTTTGAAAGTAACATTTTCTAATGCCCATTATCTTCAAAGGGAAAACTGCTGGCAGCAAACTGTCACTCTTTTCCATACCTCAAAAACTGTCAATTAAAATGAAATCTCCTGTCGAGAAAAATGGCATTTTAAAAAAAATAATTAAAATGGTTTATATACCTAATGTAACTTAAGGGATCGAAGCCTTCAAGGAATGTTGGTTTTGATCCAGCAATGGAGATGTGTGTATGCAGTATTTTTTTAATCAATCATCTGGGACTTATCAGTACTGCCTGATTGCGTCCTCACTAAAATAGGCCAGTGGCCATTTTTGGAAGGCAAGAATAATTGACGTGGCTCCAGTGGTGGGATTCAAATATGTGAACAACCGGTTCTCTGTTTGGATGCTGCTTCTGGAAGTCCATTCTGGGCCTGGGCAACAAAAAAATTCACTGCGTGGCTCTATATTTGCCCTTTTTTCATCACAAATGTAATTTCCAGCTATGTTCTTTGCTACAGTTTTAAAATACTCTTGTTCTCTTGTCTCGCCTTGAGCATTCTCATCTGTTTGAGTTGGTGTGTTTTCCTTTATTACAGGTCAACTCCAACAACTCATTAGTTGCTTTGCAGAGGTAGAACATCCCCTATTAATAATTACCACAGTTTCTTCCATATTTAATATACATTGTTATAATATTTGCCTTGTAAGTAGAAGGTTGCTGGTTCAAAAACATGGCACTGGTTTTTTTTGGTTTTTTTTTTTAGGAAAATAACAATATTGTATACCTGAATTAGCTACGTTTTCCTGGGCTTCAAGAGTGCACTACTTCCTCAATTTCATTCTCAGCTCCCATGTAACCCAATGAATTAATTAGATAGTTCATTAGTTTGATATAGAGCATTTAAAGTTTATAGGTACATCTCTCCACGCAGATTCTTTAGACAACAAAGGTACAGCTGTCACAGATTTGTGCCATGAATCAAAATGTGTCCTTTTTTTTCACTTTTTATTTCATCTCTCCCAATATAGATAATCCTTGTTTAGCAGCCACAGTTGGGACCAGCAACTCAGCCATTAAATGAAAAGATCGCTAAGTGAAACTGCAACTGTGCTTACGATCTTACTTCAGCTTTTTTTGGCTTTAAAAGCCTGCCAAGGCTGTAAATGCAAGGGCTGCTTGTAAATTGGTTTTTCATCACTGTAACTGTGAATGGTTGCTTAACAAAGGAGTCACTAAATGAGGGCTATCTGTAGTTCTACAGTCATGATTACACTGTATATTATAGTTTTTTCTGAAAGGAGGGTTCTCTACCTCGATGACAGCTCTGTAAACTTCCTGCATTACTCTTCCTTGAAATTAGAAAGTGAATTTAGGATAAATCTTTTATTTTTTTTATAAATATGTTATTAATTTCAATTTTTACAATCATAAGTACTTAATAAACAACTCGGTATCTGGGTTCCTTTGTCATTCAGTGGTACATATTAACTTTCACTCAAAATATCCAATATTACACCATCCAATATTTCCCTGGTTTTCTCTCCTTCCAATAATAATCATTTTTCCACACTATACAAATATAATTCTTACTGCTATTAATACCTATACAATTAAATATAAACATCTTTATCACAAGTTTCTAATGTTAAACATAGTGTCAATAATATCAGTTTATAATATCTTTTCTAGCCGGAACATATCTCAAATGTATTTATTAGACTAGACTAGACTAGACTAGACTAGACTAGACTAGACTAGACTAGACTAGAATAGAATAGAATAGAATAGAATAGAATCTGGAAGGGACCTTGGAGTTTTTCTAGTCCAGCTCCCTGCTCAAGCAGGAGAACCTATATCATCTCAGACAGGTGATTGTCTAGTCTCTTCTTAAAAATCTACAGAAAATAATACTCAAACCACCGTTGTCAATTAAAACATGGATGGAAAACATGAGCTTTCTACATTTCCCTTCTGAAAAGCAAAACATAATAAATAAATGGGATAGCTTAAAATATTCACACCATGTCTAGCTTTTTTCGTTATACAAGAGAAGGGGAAATCTGTTATCTTGTTTTAAAACAATATAATTAACGTTAATGATTTGTAAAGCTTAGCATTTAAAGAACAAAGTATATGATTAGACATTCAGTGCAGCTGCAAAGGTGATTGGGAGTCCTTTGAAGGCTTTTGTTTTGCTTTGTCTTCTTACAATAAGACCTTCTGAGAAGTAGGAGGGGACATAAACACAACCCCACTATAGGCTCGCTGTATATTTCTGACAATTTTAATAAATGCAAGGGCAGTTTTCTGAGCCATGCTTGTGGTTTAACACATACTTTCCCTAGAGATACGCGGGCTGCTGTGTTGAGAATTGTGACCCAAGAAATCTGGAAGGCAGGGAAAATGAGTCAAATGCTTGCTTCCAAAGGAATTTGCATCTGAAGCTGTAAGATATTCTTGGAATTTAATTTTCTCAAGGTAAATTCCAGTTCTCTTATGTGTCAATTATAATATCCCAGTGTTATATAAAATATAGCACCGCAAATTATAGACTGCTTCCTACCAACTCTTTTCCTTGTTCTGCTACATTCAGGGCCTTCCTGAATGTAATTGATATGATTGCATTGTCAGTCCTACAAATAATTTAAAATGTGCATATGCATAAATTGTAATTTAGATTTTTGACATGAGAAAATACATATTGTGCCATTAAGTTACAGTCCTGCTCAACTGCTCTCTAGTGTTTTCATCTTCATCTAGGAATGTCAGGAAAATAGGCTAATTTTTCTCTCTTTTCTTGGCAAGTTATTATTAGACCAAATGACTAGGAACCAATTCCATCCGAATGTTCTATTTGAAACCAATTCCAAGCCAGATCTTGGCGGTAAGAGCAAATTCTACAACATTCTTGGCTTCTTAGCAATATAAAGGGGAGAGGGAAGCTTATTGAATGAAATTAATCAACTAGAACCCCAAAATAAGACCAGAACCACCGGTCACCATTCATCTTCGGTTAATGTGAGATGGTGCCCACAGAGGGGGAGCTGATGTGAGGGACAACACTGAAGCCACTGTTTCACATGAAGGAGGGAGAACATTCCAGAAAAGGTGAGGGGGGTCAGACAAGAGGCAGCCCAGCCCAAAACTGGATAGGAGAATCTCTCAGTATATCTGTTAGCGTGAAAGTAGTGATCCTTTAGTTCGGCAAGATTTTCTATTGTGTCATCCCTAGTGACTAAGGGTGACATGATAGCAGTGTTCCAATATCTAAGGGACTGCCACAAAGAAGAGGAGGGGGTCAATCTATTCTTCACACCACCTGGAGGCAGGACAAGAAACAATGGATGAAAACTAATCAAGGAGAGAAGCAACCTAGAACTAAGGAGAAATTTTCTGACAGTGAGAACAATTAACCAGTGGAACAACCTGCCTCCAGAAGTTGTGGATGCTCTATCTATCACTGGAGGTTTTTGAGAAGAGACTGGGCAGCCATTTGTCTCAAATGGTATAAGGTCTCCTGTTTGAGCAGGGGGCTGGACTAGAAGACCTCCAAGGTCCCTTCCAACTCTGTTATTCTGTTATTCTATTCTTTATTGTGTGCAAGTAATAAATACCTGAACTGTGACTGAATTTTTCCCTCTTGTTAATTCCAAGAACACTTTAAAATGTATACAGGGAAACTTTTAAATGAAAGAGACCAGTTTGCAAAAGTCAAAGAGCATTGAAAGAGCAGCTCCATTTGTTATACTAGGGTAGAAAATGAAATACTATTTCAGAAATTGGAAACAATGTCTTTCTCCAAACAGCAATTTCACGTATCTGGCCATAGAAATAGAGAGAAATTTGCCACTGCTTTTCAATGCTGTGATTTTTTTTTTCTCTCAAGATGACAAGCCAAATTGTAGGAGATTATATTAGTTTTGCTGGAGCCCATAAGCAACAACATGAATTGCACTTTCCTTGACTTACAATCATTCTGGAAGAAACTGAAAGGTCTCTGATCTTCCAGTATAAAAGATGGTTTCATTTTGTTATGAAGTAAAGTGTTCCTGTAGGAAATTGCCCCATTACTTTCAAGTGGATTAAGAGAATTTAAGAGACAACCTTTGCGAGTGAATTGAGGAAATAAGAGATGTAAAGAAAAATGGCATCTCTTGATAATCAGTTTGAAAGCATAGAGTTCAAGATATGCAAATCCTATTACATTATTGCCATGTTTTAAATACAGAAGGGTTGACTCCACTGAAGAGCAAATGAATGGAACATATGGAAATAAAATGTATGTATGTTCATCTATACCCTTTAATAATCCTTTACTGATTACTGAAATTTAATGAAACGCTTTGTTAAAAATAGATGTAGTGATCTCTGCTTTCTCTCAGCTTTGCAAAATTATATGTGAATTCCATACCTCTAAACTACCACTGACAATACCAGTTCTAAAGAAGGAGAGTTTATTTTTAGCTCACAAATCGTGAAGAACCAAGTAATAATAACTGCATTTTAGTAGGATGTGGGAGAGGCTGTAAAATTCTTATCTCAGAGGGAAAAAAAATATCATTTTTTCCCAGAGAGAAAATCCTGACATTTAGAAGAAGATCTCATCATAGTCCGCCCCTTGGATCCTGTCTAATGTGATAGACTAGTCTTGTGCTGCTATGATCAGTGCTGTCTTTTAGTCCAGCCCCTGATAGGATTTCCCAATGTCTGTCACCTCAGTTATCTGTTGATGCAGAGGTCTGGTCTTGCCATGGCACTTCCTCCGTGTGATCTTCCTCCCATGTCTGCTGATGTCTTAGGAATTCTCTCAGCAGCTCATCCTTGAGTGCCATCTTACCAATGTACTCCTGGATGCTCTAGGTTTCTTCCAGGACAGTGGCTTTGTTTGTGTTTGTGCGTGTGCGTGTGTGTGTGTGTACATACAACAACACGGAAGGAGCCTAGCTAGATGGCAAGGTCTCCATCTTGTAAAATGCACACCAGATGTTTTGGGAAATAAAGAATCTTTTATTAATCTCCCATTTAATGTGAGGTGTATCTAGGCCTGGGTCTAGGGCAGGGGTCTTCAAACTTGGCCCTTTTATGACTTGTGGACTTCAACTCCCAGAATTCCTCAGCCAGCATGTTCAAACATATGAACAGTTGCTAAGCAACTGATTGTAAGTTGAGGACTACCTGTACAATGTGTTTGTATTAAAATAGATGATTTCTCTGTTCAGCTCAATTTCTGCAGATCTCTATTTCTAGCTAAATGAGCATTGTTGAGTGGAAATATTAGCAAATATTTCCATTTAATTATATTGCTTCTATGTAGGACGAGATTACAGGTTGTCCTCGACTTATGACAATTGAGCCCAACATTTCTGTTGCTAAGTGAAACATTTGTTAAGTGGGTTTTCCCCATTTTGCAGCCTTCCTCGCCACATATGTGAAGTGTATCTCTACAATTGTTAATAACATGGTTGTTAAGTGAATCTGGCCTCCCCATTGACTTTGCTTGTCAGAAGGTCACAAAATGGGATCACAGGAGCCCTGGGACATTGCAACCATCTTAACTACGAATCAATTGCCAAGTGTCCAAATTTTGATCACATGACTATGGGGACGCTGCAAGGGTGTTAAGTGTGAAAAAATGGTCCTAAGTCAGTTTTTTTTTGTAACTTTGAAAGGTCACTAAATGAACTGTTTTAAATTGAGGACAACCAACATCTAATATAGCAGAGATGGAAAATGTTTTCTGTGCAGGGAGCCATAAACTATTGCAACTCCCAGCAATCAGATTGCACTTAGCTCTAATCACATAGCGGGATTCACAGCAGACCCATTTACAGAAAGCTTCTCTTAAAATGCAGTGTCAAACACACCACAATCCATTTGTTTACTAAGCGTGCCAGCGACACACCATGTAAATCTTTCTGGTACATGCTTTCCAGAGGCCAAAACATGTGTATGGTAATTGGCACTGACACAACTCCCTGGCATTTAACGCACAAAGACTTGACTTTTCTTTTCTCTTTCAATCGCTTCAGTTGAAATTGGAATGAAAACTGGAAGTCTGCCTTGAAAGAACAAAACAATAATTTGGAAACCATTTTGGAAACCACCAAGCTTGCTTTTATTCCTTGAGATAACAGAATAACAGTCTTGAAAGGGACTTTGGAGGTCTTCTAGTCTAGGGCTTTTCAACCAGTGGTACTGGTACCACCTGTGGTACAATGGCACCTGGCAGGTGGTACGCGACCATCCTAGAAAAGTGGTATCGGGGGAGGGGAATGAGCTGAACTAGTGGCAGCACCACACAAGCCTGAGCGAGAGATGGCTGGAGCTGCAGGGCTATCAGGGCTCAACGGAAGCGCCAGGATCAGTGCCAGGCTCCAGCTGGAGCTTGGCGCTGATCCTGGTGCTTCTGCTGAGCCCTGAAGAAGCAGCAATCAGCTAGAAAGCAGCACTGATCCTGGCACTTCTGCTGAGCCCAGAAGAAGCAGTAATCAGCTGGAATGTTGCATCATCTCTAGGGTCTTGTGATTTACACTCAGATGCTTGGCAACTGATTCATATTTATGATGGTCACAGTGTCCCACGGTCATGTGAAGTGAGCAAAACCTGCTGCAACCACCCAGCAGATGGGGGGAATAAAAACCAAACACCCCCCCACCCCACCCCCACTGCCAATCCTCAACAGAAATGTTCACAATGAGAACCTTGGACAGGAGGAAGAGTGCCGTCGGGCGCTGTCTTGCTCGGCTGTGGCTTGGGAGAGGCACCTTTTTCAGTGCCATTGTAACTTCAAACAGTCACTAAGCGAACCTGTACTTTATCACTTTTTTCCTTTTTTTTTTTTTTGGTCATCAAGTTTTTGACACCTTGCTAGGCGACTGGTGGTACTCGGATGTTGCCATATCCTAAAAGTGGTACAATGGGTGAAAAGCCCTGTTCTAGTCCAACCCTCTGCTCAGGCAGGAAACCCTATACCATTTCAGACAAATGGTTGTCCAGTCTCTTCTTAAAAACTTCCAGTGTTGGAGCATTCACAGCTTCTGGAGGCAGGTTGTTCCACTGGTTAATTGTTCTCACTGTTAGGAAGTTTCTTTTTAGTTCTAGGTTGCTTTTCTCTTTGGTTAGTTTCCATCCGTTGCTTCTTCTCCTGCCTTCAGGTGCTTTGGAGAATATATTGCCCCCCCTCTTCTTTGTGGCAGCCCCTTAGATATTGGAAGACAGTTATCATGTCACCTCCTAGTCCTTCTTTTCATTAAACTAGATAATATGTGCACCTCTAGGAAGTGACATTTACGTATAAAGAAGAAAGGGAAAAATCTTTATGGAAATTGTCCCTGGCCAGATCAGTGCTGTCCTATTTATCTCTCTATGAATCATCACTACGGAAGAGAGAAAAGGGGTGGGGAAGATACAAAGAATTGAAGTCACTCAGATTAATGTACATCAGTAGCTACAGACAATTTCGGGCACAGTCAGCTCTGCTCTGTATAAAGTGCAATGTACAGAAGCTGCACAAAAGCCCAAGCAGATCAATAGAGGATTTGCAGAGTTGTCAGATCATTATCAAAAACTTGGAAGCCTCCAAGGAGGCTCCAAAAATGCTCATGGCATTAAACAGAAGTGGATTGTTATTGTCTTCTGGAAACATAGAAACACAGAAAACCGAGAACCAGAAAAGTCCTAGCTGTCCATGGAATCTATGCTTTTTTATTATTATTTTCTGTTTTATTTGTTTGTTTGTTTTTTATTTTTAGGGTTTTTAAAATATATTTTATTCATTTTTATTTTATTTTTCAATTTTGTTCGATGATGGACAATAGGTCAATGGATGGATGTGTGTGTGTGTGTGTGTGTGTGTGTGTGTGTGTGTGTGTGTGTGAGAGAGAGAGAGAGAGAGAGAGAGAGAATGTTTGCAGCAAAGAAAAGTATTCCTAATTAAATCCTGAACTCATTGGTAGCCTCACATTGCAGTAAACAAGGACATACATTCAATTTTGCAGCTACTAAGATTATTGGACGAGCAGGCACAAAAACAGCCAGAGAAGTGATTGAAATGTGTGGTAAAGCCACACTTGGAATACTGCATCCAGTTTTGGTCATCACGATGTAAAAAAGATGTTGAGACTCTAGAAAGAGTAGAGAATACAGAGATTGGCCTTGTTTACCCAAAGCATGGGGATCTATAGGGAAAGCAGCTTTTTAAACCAGAAATGGTTTTCCATTCATGCTTCCAGTGAATTATTCATTCTAAAAGGTTTTAATATTATCTCCATTCAAATGTACTTTCCCAAGAAATCCATAACCCACTACATTAATGCCATACTGGGTTTTCATATAAATTAGTTTCGATTTGCTGAAGGATGAAATTTAGCCAAAATTGTTGGATAAGAGTACACTCCGGTCTCACTGAGTCTCTACTTTTAGTCTAGTGGCTGCCAGCAGCCTGTGAAACAGACCAGAAAGTTTTCAAATTTTTCAGAATTATTTTCCAGTTCAACAAACTAGGCAATCCATCAATCCATCAACTGGTTAAATTTTAAAATGTAAATTGTGAAACATGACTTAGAAATGATAAATAAAGTGTAAAATCTTGCAGTTTAATAACTGAACTGATTGCCATCAGGGATATTCTTTGTTTATCATTCTGACTGACCTCTATGCTGGTACTAAGGAAGAAAAGACTTTTATTTTCTTTATTAGTCTAATTTATATTAGTTTCTCCAGATTATTTAGTACAAGGCTTTCACTTTCTCTATCAGTCTACCAATAAAAACCTCCGTGGTCTTATTTTACAACCAGCATGAAAATTAATTCCTTAGAATCTACAGAATTATTTTACAACCAGCATGAAAATAGAAGCCACTAATTCCTTAGAATCTGCAGAATTATTTTACAAGGCTGACTGAATAATATTGTATTTTGTTACTAAGAAGACACTGCAGGAATCAATATTTCATAAATGTATGTTACAGTATAATAAATATGGATGAAGAACAGAGTTATAACAATGACCGAGAACCATTAGCTCAAATTTCTTCTTGTAGGGTTGCAATCATATAGCGTGTAAATCTCTGAGTATTTTTTAAATTTATGTTGGGCTTTTTATGTTCAATTCACCTCTAATCAACAGTTTAGCTGTCAACTGCAGAGCAGAAGCAATTGCATCCATTCCCAATTTCATTTAGAATGATTTATATATTGATCACCTAACCAGGGAAGGATGAATTGAGAGTTGGCAAGTATATGAATAGAATCTGACTTCCAGCCCAGTGTAACCTGATGCTCAGAAGAAAAATAAACTTCTGAACTAAGAATGACTTATAGGCCTGAATGTTTGCATGTGGTCTGGTCATTTGAGACAATTGTGATGACAAGAAGATTGATGAAGTTAAACATGAACTGACAGAAAGCCAACTGTAATTAGTAGTATTTTGGGTTTGGCCTATGCTTCAAAGCTTTGTAGCTCTGCAATATCCCAGATCACACTCAGAGAGACAGCAACAAACGTTAAGTGTCAATCCAAAGCAGAGTTTCCCAACCTTGGCAATCTTAAAACATGTGGACTTCAACTCCCAGAATTCCCCAGCTAGCATGACTAATCTAAAGCCTCCATCCCAGGAAATAGTATATCTGAAGCTATATCTGATGCTAGGCCCAGCATTTTCATTATTTAAAAAAGATTACAATTAGAGGTGATCATTTTATTAACTTTACCATTTAAATATATGCAAAGAATGCTCTTGAAGAAGACCATTGTCCAACATTATATATCTGCTGTATTGATTTTGACAACAGAATATCAAATTTAATACCTCAATCATATACCTGTCACTAACTAACTTTAGATCAGTGGTTCTCAACCTGTGGGTCGGGACCCCATTTGGGGTCGAATGATCATTTCACGGGGGTCGCCAAACAACACAGTCTGCCATTTTTTTCCCCTTTTCCTTAGCTGTGCTACTCCCTTTTATTCTATTGGCTTTTGAAAGCCAATAGAATAGACTCTCTTGAATAGAGTCTAATTCTATTGGCTTTCAAAAGCCAATAGGAATTGTCCAAGCTGTCTCTGCCCTGCTGAGCCCGCCAAAAGTCTCATTCTGCAAACGGTGCTGCACCAGTTGAGTAGTCCTCCACTTATGACCGGTTGGGGGTCGCGGCATTAAAAAGGTTGAGAACCACTGCTTTAGATCTTTTGCATTCCCACGGCTCTTATTGCACTTACCAGGGTATAGCTGAGTTTAAACTGAGGAAATTTACATCTTGTTCTGTTGCCTTGAGACCGTAACAAGAAAAGCAAAAATATTTCAAATTCATGATGTAAGTGATTTTTGGGTCATCCCCTCAAGATGTTTAGAAGGGCAATATATGAGCATTGTGAAAATACCTTCCATTTTAATTGTTTTGTTCTAATAGTAAGAATAATCAGGAAAAATCATTTTAAATAATTAAAAAAATAATTTTAAAAGACCTTCAATAACAACAAGAACAGGCAGAATTAGCAATAATCCATTTCTGAATTATTGAATTGCATTATTGAATAGTGGCTATCAGCAACAACCATGTGGAAGAATAGAATAGAATAGAATAGAATAGAATAGAATAGAATAGAATAGAATAGAATAGAAAGGGACCTTGGAGGTCTTCTAGTCCAGCCCCCTGCTTAGGCAGGAAACCCTATAACATTTCAGGCAAATGGTTGTCCAAGCTCTTCTTAAAAAAGAAATGTTATTAAAAATTATACATGCGGAAATAATATTTTAAACAGCTAAAGAGACAAAACCATTAGCATGGAAATATCAAGGAAGCATCAATTTAAAGAAAATTTAAAATGATTACAGTTAAAAGCATCTGTAAAATGTATATTATTATACCTTCAATGTTATTTCTTCTAGAACATCCTACTATTTAAACTTGTTTATTTGTTCAAATGAATTGTTACATTCTCTTCTTACCAAAGAGAAAACAATTTATGTTAAAAAAATTAAAGAGAAAAAAATATTCCTCTGAATCCCAAATAAGTTTAGAGAAGGTTGTTTCATTCATATTGAATGTGAATTTACTGTATGTAATAACATACTTTCGAAGCAATACATAAACTGAAATTTAGTTACTATTTCAAATCTACATTTCTTTGTATGTTGCTATGCAGTTGTAAAATTTAGGGAAAGGTCTGTCAAACAGTGCATTTTGACAAAAGTAAAACAAAGTTTATAGTAGGATGAATTGTTTGCACAATGATATACTTTGGTTAAGAAGAAGTCATCAAAAAATAGACATTATTTGGCATTTCATTTTCAGTCAGAAGAGGCAGGCTTAGCTGAATTGAGATTTAACTTTGGGAAATGGCATATCAAATGAAGACCATCCAGTTTAGAAATTTAGTTTTGACCATCACAACAAAAAGGATGTGCATTTATATGAGCATATGTTGAGAGGGTGAAAGATTCAGAAAAAAACATTAAAAAGAAATCCTGTTTTTAGGTCACAACTAATTCTGTTCTGAAACCATAAAGAAAATGTTAGGCAGCAAATATCTGCAACACAGTTTTCTCTAGATTGCTACAAGCTTCACAAAGGTCACCTAAAGCAGGTGGATATATGGATGGTTGACATTTTATTTTCTTCTCACAGATTCATTATCTGATAGTTTGGTCACATAATCCTGGTTGCCAGAACACTTTATCTGCCTTTTTGCTTCATTTCAAAAACCCAAACCTAGAAAAAAATCAAGAACCGGTGGTATCAATCAACTTACAAGTCCTACTTTTGTTGACCTAAAATTTTCCTTCGGTGCCTCCAAAGCTTCTAAAACACTGCCTCAGATATATAGCTAAAAACTCCCAGCAACTGACTCAGTCTGAATTTTGAAGATTTATTTATGGATTAATTTGATCAAAATATAAAACATCTATCTTCAGTACCACATACAGATGCTCCTTCTGCTAATTTTGTTAGACATAATTGTAACCCTGGTGACTCTTTAACTTTAAGACTGCTAATATCAGATTTGATGGCATCTTTTTTTAAATGTCAATAATAAAATAATAAAGTAGGCTGTGGTTACGTGGGACATATTAAAATAAACATTTGATGATGCTTATATTCCATCGTTGCTTTCGACTCTTAATAACCAGCAAATCTCCTATTTCTAAAACAACTATGTTTCTTTATTGCAACTGTAAACAATGAAAAATCACATTTCACTGTGCAAGCCACAAAATAATTGCATTATAAATATTTGTGGTGAAGCTCACTTAGTTTGATATATGAACTGCTGTTTCAATCAACTAACCTGGCTCTACCTCTGTTATTTATTGTTACATATTATTAATACTTTGCATACAAATATATCATTCAGACTATGTTTATATGACTTGTAAAATTATATGGGTGATTTATTTGATGATTTTGATCCATCACTAGTTCTTATTAAGGCTGATTTCTAAATAGCTTTTCTAATGCCATAATTTTCACTTCTTCATTTTAATTTATCTATCACGGAAAAAGATGTGGAGCATAAAAAATGGGGGGGGGGGAATCCTGTTTGCTCTTTCATCTTGATGAATTGCTTCTGCCTCCTTTTTGGCCCCTAGAGAGAAAATTAAAAAGAAAAATGGTTCATTTTTCACTTTGTGGATGAAGGAGATGTTTTTTTTAAAAAAGCCCCAAATGATAAACGCATCAACATGAATCGTATCTTTTATTAATAATGAGTCCTACAGATCATAGCAAATTCCATCCAACAGGAAGTTCTCCTATTGATGAAGTTCTTCACGCCCTTCAGTAGCATGATAATCCCACTATCAGTCTTTATCGTGTCTTTTTTGCAGGGTCTCACACTTAAATGTGAGACAGGCTACTCTGAAGGCCACCTAAGGACTAGCTCAGTGGTGGCAAACCTGTGGGACACGTGCCAGAGGCGGCACTCAGAGCCCTTTCTGTGAGCATGTGCGCCGTCTCTCCCCACACTCCCTCCTCACCAGCAGCCCTCTGGAGGAGAGTCACCCCCGGACACGACCCGCATGGAGCAGTGCAGCCAAGCACATGGCACCTGGGCAGCGGGGTCAAGACTTTGCCCTTGTGCCTTGTCACGTGCAGATGATGCTGTGGGGCATGGGCAAAGGGAGTGGCCGCCATGGTGCTGCAGGGCCACCATGGCGATCTGTGATGGGCTGTGGAGATGGTGGGTGGGGGAGGCAGGGCAAGAGTTGGGTGGGGTGGGGCAGGGCAGGGCAGGGCAGGGTGGGCTGGGGGCAGGGCATTTTTTGAGCACTTGGTCTCTAAAGGTTCACCACCACTGGACTAGCTCTTTATCCCAAGGGCTACAACACTGACATCTTTACATACTTTGATAGAAAAGTTAAGTGAGTCAAAATAAAAGACAGCGAAAAGAATTGTGATGCATCATTAAAAACATTACATCCTATAAATAGAAATAGCTTAGATCAGCAGTCTCCAGCCTTTCTGGCTCAGGAATTCTGGGAGTTGGTCCACGAGTCATAAAAGAGCCAAGGTTGCCTACCCCCGGGCTAGTCTAAAGAAAAGAAGGAACAGGGGCGACATGATAGCAGTATTGCAGTATTTGAGGGGCTGCCACAAAGAAGAGGAGATCAAATTATTCTCCAAAGTACCAGAGGGCAGGACAAGAAACAATAGTTGAAAACTGATCAAAGAGAAAAGCAACCTGGAATTAAGGAGGAACTTCCTAACAGTGAGGACAATTAACCAGTGGAACAACTTGCCTCCAGAAATCGTGGGTGCTCCATTACTGGAGGTTTTTAAGAAGAGGCTAGATAGTCACTTAGCTGAAATGGTATAGGTTCTACTCCTTGAGCAGGGGGCTTGACTAGAAGACCTCCAAGATCCCTTCCAGCTCTATTCTATTCTATTCTATTCTATTCTATTCTATTCTATTCTATTCTATTCTATTCTATTCTATTCTATTCTAATGCTAATTTAATGCAATTTAGCGACAGAAAGCTTTGAGGACATAGAAGTGGGACTTAGAGGACATTTTATCTAGGTCCTCTATTTTTTGTATAGGCATACCTTCATCTGCAACCCCTTCCCAAATGCATGCATAGTTCCCCATTGTCTCCATCAAATTAGGCCAGTGGTGGCGAACCTATGGCACAGGTGCCAGAGGCGGCACTCAGAGCCCTCTCTGTGGGCATGCGCGCTATTGCCCCAGTCCTAGGCCTTCAGCTGGGTTTAATAAAACCTTTTCACTTTAGGCCTCCGCTGCCATGTGCAAAAAAAAAAAAAAAAAGGTTCAATCAGTCAATTTCAACTTCTTGCAGGGAAAAAAAAGATCTTGCAAAGTTGGAATTGATTGATTGAACTTTTTAGTCCCACCCAGTCTGCCGTTACCACTGCAGCCATGGCCAGCCAATGGGCCACACCCAACCAATGGGCCACACCCACCCGGCACTCAATGATGCATAAGTGGGTTTTGGGTTGCAGTTTGGGTACTTAGTCTCTAAAAGGTTCGCCATTACTGAATTAGGTTGTAAAATATACTTGGAGACAAATATGCTCATTTCCATATAATCAGCAACCAGCTGTGGGTTTTTTTTGTTTCTTTTTCTTTCTTTTTTTTGCTAATGGCAATACCATCATTTTTCTACATAAAAAGATCTTTGGAAAATATTATAATTATAGGCAATCAACACCCCCTTAACATAATCCTTCATTTAGGCAGCTCCCTGTGGAGAGCTCTCATCTTCTGCATTTGTTTTGTGACCTATTTCCCATATTTTTAATGGTCTTTTTATTTTTCTTCATTAAATTCATACAACCACATCAAAAATCGACAATAGAAGCTTTTGAAATACAGACACACACTATTTCATTTGTGGCTTCCCTATAAAATAATAATCTAGGGAGCTCTTTTTTTCCCACAGAAATCCATTAAAAAGCGGAATACTGGTAGTGCTGCTGGAACTCAGTGGACTTTGGCCAAGATACACACTATTTATTTATAAGATAAGATACGAGATAAGATAACCTTTATTGTAAAAAATTTTTTACTGTGGGTACAAAGGCACACATCAAAAATGAAATTTAGTTGCCCGCTCTCAAAGTGAAACACATACATGACATACACCTAACATACATATGTACAACATATGTATAGACCCACACCCCTACATATGCATAACAAATAAATATTAAATACTGTCCAACTTGAATATATAACGGAAGGAGGAAGTTTGAGAGTTCACAAGGTTAATGCTGTATGGCAGTGTTTCCCAAACTTGACAATTTTAAGGCATGAGGACTTCAACTCCCAGAATTCCACAGCCAGCAACGCTGGCTGTGGAATTCTGGGAGTTGAAGTCCACATGCCTTAAAATTGTCAAGTTTGGGAAACACTGCTGTATGGAATGAAACTATGGCTGAATCTGGATGTTCTGCTACTGATACCACGAAGCCTCCTCCCAGAAGGTAACAAGGAAAACAGGTCGCGGAGAGGATCTGTAGTATCCCAGATGATCTTACGGACTCTGCTCAAGCAACGCTTTTGTGCTATGTCCTGGATGGGAGGGAGGGAGCTGCCAATGATCTTTTCAGCCATCCTCACCACTCTCTTCACCGCCTTCCTGTGAAGCAGTGATGCTTCCAAGCCAGACTGTGATGCTGTATGACAGGATGCTCTCGATCATCCCCCTGTAGAAAGTGATAAGGACAGGGGAAGGAAGATGTGCTTTTCTCATGCGATGCAGAAAATGCAGGCACTGCTGTGCCCGCTTCACCAGTTTCTCACTATTGAGCGACCAAGCCAGCCTACTCGTTAGCTGCACACCCAGGAAATTGATGCTGGTAACCATCTCCACAGTGATTCATTATGATTTATTATATAATTCAATCTCAGTGTCCCCCAATTCTGGACCAACTCTGGGAGGTTCACTATACAAAAAACAAAATACAAAGACAGTAAGATAAATTAAGGAAATAAACAAAATGGCAAATCCAGATAACTAACATTAGCAACATCATTTGCAACATATGACCAACACTTCAATAAGAGATTCCATTCAGCCTAGCCTAAGACCTGGGCAAAGATCTGGGGGTCTGCTATACACTCCTGAGTGATCCACCCTAGATTATCACCTCCATTGCTCCATTTCTGTCTTGTCCAGAGAATTCCTAACAATAGTCACTTAAAGCCCCACCCCAGTTTATGTGCGTGTAAAGTATGCAATAAATTTTTTAAAGTAATAGGTCCCAGGATAATGTTGCAGGATCCAGTCTGAGTGGGTCACCAGAACCAGAGGTTTAGTCTTCCAAGCTTTGGACTCGTGCTGGAGCCCATCCTCACCAACTTCTCTCTCACCAGAATATGTGCTTCTGTGCGATCAGAATTTAGATGCTTGGCAACTGGCATGTATTTAAAATAGTAGCAGCATGCTGGGGACACGTGGTTGCCATTTGCAACCTTCCCAGCTGGTTTTTAGAAACAAAGTCAATGGGAGAAGCCAAATTCACTTAACAACTATGTGATTCTCTTAACAGCTGCAGTAATTCTCTTAATAACTGTGGCTAAAAGCTCATAAAATCGAGCAGAACTCATTTCACAACCAATTTGCTTAGCAATGAAAATTCTGGTCTCAGTTGTGGTCCTAAGTCAAAGGCTAGCCATATTACTGTTGAAAAAAGTATCTTCATCAGGGTCCAGTCTAAGCTGGGAATAAACAAAATGGAGACTGCTTTAGAAAGAAGGTTGGAGTTTATAGAAGAGGAGAGTCAGACAGAAAGATGGCCTGGGAAAGCTGACCACATGTAGTAGGGAGTGATGGGTTTTTATATCTTCTTGGGCTTTTGTTTGGAGTTGTTCCTATGGCATGAACTTTGAGTGTGTCTTTGTGCTATTCTGATGATGTCCCAAAGGTCATATCCTGCTTCCCTGGGGGTGTGGCTGATGACTGTTGGATTTTTGGTGTGAGGGAATGTTGATTCTAGAGATCTTTGTCTTTCTAATCCAAGCTTCCTGGCTTCAATCTTTCTGACAAGATTATCACATCTGCATTTCTGCAGACCTGGTTTCTGTTTGGGGCAGAGAGACTTGGGGGGGGGGGTTCTGCCTTTAAGATCCTTTTGTGAAATTTAATATTCTGTCTTTTAATATTCCCAAAAATATTTCTTTCTCTGAGGGAGGGGCTGACTTCCCACACTACCTAAGCTATTTTTTAATATTTAAGTTTGTTGAATAATCACCATGTTAAATCAAAAATAGACCTGCTTAGGATAATGTGTGAATTTAACTGATATGCCTTCATGACAGCTCACTCAAGCGACTTAAAAAAACCTATTCTCCCTCCATAAGCCACAATATAAATAGCCAACATGTTCAGTTGGAAAAGAACTACTGATTATATTGCATAAGGAACCTACTTTCATTTTAAAACTTTCCAGGGTTCAGGTTTGCTAGGCATAGAAATGTTGTAAATATTTGGATTTCTTCTGGATGATCATTTAAAAAAAAAAAAAAAGGTCAAACTGTGTGCATTTTTGTGTTTATTCACGATTCCTGAATCTCCAGTAATTCTGCCCCTTTATATAACACTGTCTCTACTTCTGTGTATTGGAGGTAGCATTTTTATTAAAAAATCAATTTATTACTGTACTACAACCCATCATGATGCTTGGGTGTTTCACATTTGTAATCGTTTTTATGGCTGAATGATAAAACAGTGAATTTCCTGAAAAATTGATTTTGACACAATGTGATTTCAGGAATGGGATGCTCACTCTTAAAAAAAATGATCTAAATTATAATGAGAGATTACTAGCAAACACAAAGTTATGGATTGATACAAGCTTTAGCCAAAAGAAATAATGGGAAATAGTACAAGAATGAAATCAAGCTAATATAGATCAGAAAGGACAGCTCTTGCTCAAACTATTATTTGGTTGTAGACTATGTAAAGCAGTGGTTCTCAACCTTTTTAATGCCGCGACCCCCAACCAGTCGTAAGTCAAGGACTACTCAACCGGTCGTAAGTCGAGGACTACTCAACTGGTGCAGCACCGTTTGCAGAATGGGACTTTTGGCGGGCTCAGCAGGGCAGAGACAGCCTGGACAATTCCTATTGGCTTTTGAAAGCCAATAGAATTAGACTCTATTCAAGAGAGTCTATTCTATTGGCTTTCAAAAGCCAATAGAATAAAAGGGAGTAGCACAGCTAAGGAAAAGGGGAAAAAATGGTGGACTGCGTTGTTTGGCGACCCCTGTGAAATGGTCGTTTGACCCCAAATGGGGTCCCGACCCACAGGTTGAGAACCACTGATGTAAAGGAAGGCCTTCTGGTCCATTTTGGGGATTCCCTATTTTTAAACATGAAGACCAGGTTGGTGTAGTGGTGAAGTTATCAGGCAGAAACCATGAGAGCCTGAATCCCGCTTTAGGCATGTCAGAAGAAAAATCATCAGGTCCAGTTCCAAGCTGGGAGTAAATAAAATGGAGGCTAAGACACTGGAAATAAAATGTAGGTTGCTTAGGAAAGAAGGTTCCTGCTTATTGATGGACAGAACCAGAAACCATATGAAGTTCTGGGACAGCTGACCAAATGGCTCAGTGAGTGGATGGGTCTTTATGGATCTCTGAGACTTTGAAGTGGAAATGTTCCTGGTCCAATGAGGTGGGCTTTTGTGTCTTTTGCTAGTCTGAAGAGTGAAGAGGGTGTTGGGTTAATCCTATTATGTCCTAAAGGTCATGTCCTATCCTTAGATTTTGGGTGGGGGAATGTAAATTCTTAATCCCATCAGCTGTGGAGGCTGAAGTCATTTTGCTTATGAATAGTGTGTCCCAGTCTTTCTGAATGGATTATCAAATGTCCATTTCTAAAGGCTAACCTCCTTAGGTTTCTGCCTGAGGAAAAAGAGCTTGGGGGCTCTTTCTGCCTAAGATTTTATCTCCATTTCTCCTTCAGGGGAAATATTCTATCCTGCCTTTTTTAAAAAATATTCCCCAGAATGTTTCATTCTCTGGGGGGAGGTGAGCTGATCTCTTACAGGCACAAGGCTAGCTAGTGTTTTTGGACCAGTCACTTTCTCTCAGACCCAAGAAGACGGCAATGGCAAATCACTTCTGAAAAAAATTGGCAAGAAAACTGCAGGGACTTGTTCAGGCACCTTCTGAGAACTGGACAAGATTGAGAAGAAGAAGAAGAAGAAGAAGAAGGAGGAGGAAGAGGAGGAGGAGGAGGAGGAGGAGGAGGAGGAGGAGGAGAAGGAAGAAGAAGAAGAAGAAGAAGAAGAAGAAGAAGAAGAAGAAGAAGAAGAAGAAGAAGAAGAAGAAGAAGAAGAAGAAGAAGAAGAAGAAGAAGAAGAAGAAGAATCTTTAAACTGGAATTTGGTGAGCCCTTCTATTAAAAAACATCTTCAGAAATAGAGCTGTTCACAAATAGGAGAGTTGGCCAGTCAATCTGGAATTCACTCCTCAAAGAGATTTATTGTTAGCTTTTCCCATATGCACAGAAGGCTTGTTTTTCTTCCACATTGTGAAATATGCCTGAAAACACAAAGCAGTTATTTTAAATAGCAACTCTCAGTCTCCTCTGTTGTAACTCTTAGTAATACAAGGCAGGTGTGCGCAAATATCACTTCAGAACCTCAAGGAAGCGTTGAGTGGTGACACTAAGCCTGATTTATTCCTTCTAATGCAGAGTATCAGTGGAGGTGACCTCAAGTTCCTAATGCAAATATAATTCGCAAACATGTTTGGCTAATTTAAAATGAATTGGAAGTTTGGGACTCAGTATATTTTGGGAATCCAGCCATCGACTTAACAAGTTGTATGATGCACACTGTCATGATAAATTCCCCTGGTGTGATTTATTTGTGTGGACATACAGATAACCCTTGACTTATGACTACTCACTTAGAGACCATTCAAAGTTGGAACCTGCCTGAAAAGGGGAAGTTACGACCCAGTTCCAAGTTCTGACAGTTGCTTCCCTCCCGGAGTCATATTCCGGCATGCAGCAAAACAGCCACATTTATGACCATTTGTAATAAATAAACAATAATGTGCCATGGTCACATGACTGTGTTTTATAAAATTTTGCAAACCAGGAATTTATTTCTGGGTTGTTTGTTTGTTTGTTTGTTTGTTTCCAGTTTTTGGCAAAATTGTGCCATAGCGGACAATGACTGCTGTGTTTGTTTAACAGTCGCCATGTTCATTTAATAACAACTGTGGTCACTTAATGACCACTGCAAAAAAAAATGTAAAATCAGGTCAGTCACATGATCGACCAAGTTTACAACCTTCACAACCTATGACCGTAATGGGCAGGCTCTATTACGGTTGTATGTCGAGGACTATGTGTATCATGTTGTGTGATAACAGCAATTAGGAGGATGGTAGCTTGCATGGTTAGGATGCTGAATTGGAGGTTAGCAAGTCTACTGTTTGAGACCCGTGTGCTGCTGTGGGACGGGGTAAGCTCCCGTCCTTTGCTCTAGCTCCTGTTGGGAACACCAACTGGGTGTCCCCCAGGCAGCGATGATGTCACTGGCTAATCCTTTCAACCTGGAAGTGCCTCGGTACTTCTGACACAAATGCAATAATAGAAACTGGGTATTGTTGCCCTTGCTTCGGATTTTAACATCTTATATGAACTCAGTCAAGGTGTGATAGGTAGCAAAGCAGGCGCCAGCCTTTCTGAATGCCTAAGATTGATCGATATGGGAAGAGGTGTCTTATCTATTGCCAAATATACAACTAGGAATACATGAGGAGAGAGCAAACGACTGGTAAAGCAAAAATATACACAAATAAGCCAAGATCACGTGTGAAAATTAATAGAACTCAGGAACCTGCTCTGCAAAATTAAAAACATCCTAAGACCTAAGTTATGTTGTTGCTGTGTGGGATTTATTGATTAAAGAGTAGCACAGTCACTACCGAGTAACACAGTCACTGCTTTCTCTCAACTAATCCTTTTGCTCTATCAGCTTTCAACAGCAAATGGCATTCTAATGGAAATTGCGATAATGCCGTCCGCTGGCAAGAACAGCTCTGCCTAAAGTACACAGCCAGAGAAACCCAATTAATTTTACTTTTCCTGCTTCTGGAATTCTGCGAAATACAAGAACAAACACAGGCCATCTCAGTGCACAGTGCATTTTAGGGTATTATAAATTTCTTGTAATGGCAGATGAAGTAATGCCTCATGTTTTAATGATAAAGAAATGCAGAACTAAAAAGAGAAGAATACATTAGTATCATTTCCATGGGTGTCAAGGTTCAAATAATGACGCTTGCCATTTCCTAGTACAAAAGAGGTTGTGTTGCACAGTGAATAAACTGATATTTTTTCTTTGATCACGAGTTGTGTTGCATGGCTAACTTTGTCATTTATGTTTTATTCGTTCGGGCCAGGAAGAGGTTACTGAAGCATTACAGTAGTAATCCGTCAGCATTGTGCAGTTGTTCATGCTGAACGTAATAGCAATTCTGCGGAATCAGACATGACCCATGTGGTCCAGCATCTTCTCAGAAGGACATACTAGATGCCTCTGATGTGCTCAAAAGCCAGAGATGTACACATACTCCTGTCTCTTTGTTGTTCTCTTGCAACTGATGTTTGGTGGCATCTCACCCATCCTGGAGCTAACACTGAATCTTCCAAACTAAGAGTTCTTGATAGATTGTCCTCCATGAATTCAACTTATTCTCATTTAAAGTAGTTTTCATTTAAAGTTAGTACAGAGTAGTCCTTGACTTACAACAGTTCATTTAGTGGCCATTTGAAGTTACAACAGCACTGAAAAAATGACTTATGACCATTTGTTTGATGGTTTGGGGGGCAACATGCCATTTGTCTGATTGTTGGGGACAACATGCTGACTCTAAACCACTTACGAGAGGGCTGTAAAGTACTATGAAGCAGTGTATAAGTCTAAGTGCTATTGCCATTGCTATTCCTTTGGATAGTATCAGAATAAGAAAGAAAGCATTACTTTTACTTAGGTTCAGCTAAATACTGCTTAAGTCTGTCTCAGTCTTAAGCTGGAGATGAGATGAAGGCAACATCCTGAGAACATGGCAGAATAGAGATATTGCTAGGGCTTAGATGCTAAGGAGAAGTCTATGTTTCAAGTGCACAGAATATACATTATCAGGAAGAGAAATAAAATTATTTTTAACTTGTAGATGTATGTGAAGAGATTGGCAGATGTTGACAGGATTCAAACTTGGTAAATCAGACTGGAATTCACTTATTACATTGGCATTGCTTTGAACCTTGTAGTTACTAATACAACAGCTTCTTGCTCTTTGTAATTCCTATTCAACATTTCCAGCTATTAATATTTGATTTTGGCTTTTATACAGGTAGTCCTTGACTTATGATGTCAATTGAGCCCAAAATTTCCATTGCTAAGGGCAGGGGTCTTCAAACCGGGCCCTTTTATGACTTGTGGACTTCAACTCCCAGAATTCCTCAGCCAGGCACGCTGGTTGAGGAATTCTGGGAGTTGAAGTCCACAAGTCATAAAAGGGCCAAATTTGAAGACCCTGACTAAGGGGGACATTTGTTAAGTAAGCTTTGCCCCATTTTATGACCTTTTTGCCACAGTTGTTAAATAAATCGCTGCAGTTGTTCAGTTATAAACTGAATGTGGCTTCCCCATTGAACTTTGCTTATCAGAAGGTTGCAAAACATGACCCCAGAACGCTGTAACCGTCATAAATATGAACCAGTTGCCAAGCATCCTAATTTTGGTGACATGACCTTGGTGATGCTGCAACAGTCATAAGTGTAAAAAATGGTCATAAGTCATTTCTTTCATTGGTTTTGTAACTTCAAATGGTCACTAAACAAATGGTTGTAAGTCAAGGACTACCTATATTTGAAATATAGGTTTTGTTTAATTTTTTAATTTTGCCCTGGATAGTTAGTACCTGTTAAAAAATCTTGCATATCAAATATTACATGGGCTTTTGAGGCAATGTAAAATAACACTACACAGTTCAGTGCCTTATAATTTTTAAGAAAAAACTTCACACATTGAAAATTATCTCTAATTAGATACTAATTAGTCACATTAATTAATTAAATTAATGTATTCATTTTTGTTGATTAATTAATTAATCATATCAATTACTTACTAATTAGAAAGCCAGTACAATATAGTGGTTAAAGCTTTGAATTCGAAATAGAGAAATCCAGATTCTGTGTCCTATTTAATCACAGAAGCTCACAGGATGATTTTGATTCAGCCCAATCTACCTCACAGGGTTGTTGTTGTAGAAAGAAAAATATGAGGAGGAACACAATGCAGGGAACTGAGTAAGCAAGCAAGCAAACAAACCACACGTAGCAATAATTTAAAGAATGAACTAATTTTAAGAATGCAACTGTCAAAAGTTTGCAATCAACATCCATTAGAATTTGTTGTTCTTGTTAGTTGCGAAGTTGTGCCTGACCCATCGCGACCCCATAGACAACGTTTCTCCAGGTCTTCCTGTCCTTAAGCATTAGAATTAATACTTAAAAATTTAATGTTATTTTTCCCCCGTTCTCATTGGCTCTTCCAAGTCTGGAGATGAATGTTATCTCCAAAAGATGACTCTCCCTCTGCAATTAAGACTGCAGCTTGAGAAAAACATTAAAACCCTGTCAACATTACCTGTTATAGCAGTGGTTCTCAACCTTTTTAATGCCGCGACCCCCAACCGGTCGTAACTCGAGGACTACTCAACTGGTGCAGCACCATTTCCAGAATGGAACTTTTGGCGGGCTCAGCAGGGCAGAGACAGCCTGGACAATTCCTATTGGCTTTTGAAAGCCAATAGAATTAGACTCTATTCAAGAGAGTCTATTCTATTGGCTTTCAAAAGCCAATAGAATAAAAGGGAGTAGCAAAGCTAAGGAAAAGGGGAAAAAAATGACGGACTGTGTTGTTTGGCGATCCCCGTGAAATGGTCGTTCGACCCCAAATGGGGTCCCGACCCACAGGTTGAGAACCACTGTGTTATAGCATTGTATAATGGTAAGGTGACCAACTGTCCTCCTTTTGGAAGGACAGTCCTCCTTTTGTGAGTTCTGTCCTCCCTCGAAAATGTCCTCCTAAATGTCCTCTTTTTCTATATTTGAAGACTTATCTGCAGGGCTTTTTTTCCCTCATAGAACGCCCAGAAGGTGTTCCGGGACCTTTTTTTGATGGTTTTTTTCAACTTTTTCCTGAGCTGTGCTACTCCCCCTATTGGCTTTCGAAAGCCAATAGGAATTGCTGCTGAGGGCGCCAAAACACCCAGGCGGCAAACTTTGCACGTGCAAGTTGCAGGAACTTTGCACCCCTCACTGCTACCCAACTACACCATCTCTTACTTAGTTCCGCAGATAGCTGGAGAAGACTGGAGCAGTAAGTTTCTCTTGATCTTCCCTGTTCGGTTCTACACGGAGATGCACAGGGTAGGCGGTGGTGCTGCAGGGCCGGAGCTAGCGCGGCTGGTGCTTTGCGAGCCGCGGGGCCGGCTCTACGGGGATGCGCAGGGTGGGCAGTGGTGCTGGGGGGCAGCTGGGGGGGGGCGGCTGCAAGGCCGGAGCTGGCGCGGCTGGTGCTTTGCCTTTGCGAGCCGTGGAGCCGGCTCTACGGGGATGCGCAGGGTGGGCGGTGGTGCTGGGGGGCGGCTCAGGGCCAGAGCTGTCTCGGCTGGTGCTTTGCGAGCCGTGGGACCGGCTCTCCACAGCAGGGCAGTGGTGCTGGCGGGGTGGCTGTGGGCGGGGGTGCAGCGGGCAGTTGACCTTCCATGGGCCGCGCCAGCTGGTGGTCTACGCAGTGCTGATCTGCGCTGCCACCACCTCACCCTGCGCATCTACGTGGCCATCCTGGAGCGCCTGGCTCACAACACCTGCCTCCGCCGCCCACCGTGCAGATTTTTGGAGAAGTGAGAAATCGAGATTGAATGTTGATACTCTAGCTGCAGCTCTTGCCGTAAAATTCAATATGAAGGATATTTCTTGTTCAGATATTTCCAATATATTGTTAGAAGATGATACATTGACAAAAAATATTCATTCAATGGAAAAGTACTCATTTAAATAATTAATAGGCATGTAAGCATAATTACAATATAAAATGTTATTGTTACAAATGTTTTTTATTATGCATTGATCATATTATAGTGTATTCTGTGTTATTGTTGCAATAAATACAATGTTTCTTTTATTTACGATATTTTTTTCTTCAATTTATTCGTTTCCTCCTTTTTGTTGTAAAAAAGTTGGTCACCTTAATAATGGAGGTTCAGAGTAAGACTTCTGTAGTTTATATATAGAATGTGATAATAAATTCCGACCAGGCTGCTACAAATAGATGGGATTTGGTTCATGTTAAAAATAGAACAGACAGAAAAGGAAGGACAGAACTGAGCCCAGGAACAAATAGAATCACAATCATTCAAATGGGTCTGCAACATTTGCTGAGATAAGTTAAATTGGAGAGTGGTAATGAAGCCAAACTACAAAGCTGTGGGCTGTAACGATGCAGAACGAATACCAGATTTTCCAGATTCATTCAGCCTCTTTGCTCAATTACTAACAACAAGAGTCTGCTCTTTTTGATACTGAGGACAATTCGACACTGCTTATAAATTGGTATTTACAAAAAAACATTCTACATGAGCTGTTTCCTGTTTCCTAAAATCTGTTTAAACAGTCACGGTATTTATGAGATCTTGGAATCTGTACAGGGAGTCCTCAACTTACGACCACAACATGTGTTAAGTGAATTTTGCCTCATTTTATGACCTTTCTTGCCAGTTGTTAAGTGAATCACTGCAGTTGTTGAGTTAGTAACACGGTTGTTAAGCGAATTTGACTTCTCCGTTTGACATTGCTTGTCACAAGTTTGCAAAAGGGGATCACCCCAAGACAGGTCATAAATATGAACCAGTTGCCAAACGTCTGAATTTTGACCATGGGGAATGCTGCAAGGATTGTAGGTGTGAAAAAAAATCTAACTTGCTTTTTTCAGTGTTTTTGTAACCTTGAACGGTCACTAAATGAACTGTAGTAAGTCAAGGACTACCTATGCTGTTTGTCTTATGTGACTTGGCTGACAAATTAGACTTGCGAGAGCAAATAATTGCAAATTAAGCATTTGCCAACAGGGGCTCCTCAACGTACAATCATTTGCTTAGCAAGTTACAATGGCACCGAAAAAAGTGAGTTGTGACTTCACCCTTAACAACCATTGCAGTATTGTCACAGTCACATTGTGAAAATTTGGGAGCTTGGCAACTAGCACGCATTTAGGACAGCTGCAGCTGGCTGACAAACAAAGTCAATGAGGGAAGTCGGATCCACTCATGAGGCATGATTCATTTAACCATTGTGGTGAGTCACTTAACAATTGTGGCCAAAAAAAGGTTGTAAAATTGGGCTCAATTCACTTAACAACCATCTTGCTTTGTAATGGAAATTCTGGCCCAAATTGGGGTCATTAATCAAGGATTACCTGTCAAGCAGGAATGGACAACTTGCATGCAGCAGTCTGCATGCTGACTCGGGACCCAAAAATGTATCTTCTTTCCCTTTGTTGTTTTTGTCTTTCTTTATTTTGAAATGGAATAAGCTAAAACAGATAGAGCGATAGCAATAGCACTTAGACTTATATACTGCTTCACAGTGCTATTACAGCCCTCTCTAACTGGTTTACAGAGTCAACATATAGCCCCCCCAACAATCTGGTTCCTCATTTTACTGACTTTGGAAGTCAGTCAACCTTGAGCTAGTGAGAATCGAACTGCTGGCAGTTGGCAGAATTAGTCTGCAATACTGCACTCTAACCACTGCGCCACCACGGCTCTTATATACATGTAAAACCTCAATTTTCTATTTCAAATTGATGCAGTTTCTCCTACAACAGGCGTCCCCAACCCCCGGTCTGTGAACCAGCACTGGCCTGCAGCATGCCAGCAATTGGGCCACACAAACAAGCAAAGCCCGATCCATGGGATGCATGCAGCATGCAAAACCATGACCCTTTCAGTCCGTGGAAACACCTCTTTCCACAGAACTGGTCCCTGGTGCCAAAAAGTTGAAGGCCACTGTCCTACAAGACTGAAATTTATTTTATTCTGCAATCCACGGAATCATCAGAAGGAGATATTATAAATGCAGCCGGGAAAAACAGCATTCGCATGAGAGCAAGTTGAGGGACTGCATGCGTTTTATAAACGAGGCAGGAATCATGGGGATGGGATAAAATGCCATCCATTTAGGTTCTGCTTATATATTTTGTCAATCAGCTGTATTCCCCCAGTATCTGTGCTCCTTCTTGCAGTATATTCTCTTCCAACTGTCTTTTTCTTGAAATATGGAGTACAGGTACTCCGCAACTCATAACCTTCTGTTTAGTGACTATTCAAATTTACAAAAGCACTGAAAAAAGTGACTTAGGACCATTTTTTGCATGACAGTTGCAGCATCCCCACGGTCACATGATCAGAATTCAGATGCTTAGCAACCGGCTCATATTTATGATGGCTGCAGTGTCCCAAGATCATGTGATCACCTTTTGTGACCTTCTTGCAAGCGGCCAAGGGGGAAGCCAAATTCTCTTAACAGCAGTGTTACTTACTTCACAACTGCAATGATCCACTTACACAACTATGGCAAGAAAGGTCATAAAATGGGGCAAAACTCACTTAATAACTCTCTTGCTTAGCAATGGAAATGTTGGCCTCTGTTGTGATCATAGGTCAAGAATTACTTAGGCTCTTTTTTTTATGACATGCTCTGCATCCATATGAGCCCTAAAGCCTTCTTGGAACATCCGAATGGAACTTGTTTCATTGTTTGTGTATGTTTGACCTTGGCATTTGGAAAACATCTCCCTGAAATGACTCCAGCCTAAGCAAGGAATATATATTGCTCTGACCGCCAACCTTTTCTTCTGCAGGTCTAGGGGCTTTCTTAGATTACAGCCTTTTCATTTTCCTGGCACGGGTCCTGAATCTTTAACAGCTGCAAGATGGTTAGAAAACCACCAGTTGACCATCTCGGCATATATATATATATATATATATATATATATATATATATATATATATATATATATATATATATATACATACATACATACATACATACATACACACACACATTATATATGGTAAAGAAATAAAATGAACACCAGGGTAATAAAAACTATAAAAGTTTTTAATTAATTAAAACTATAAAAGTTTAATTAAAAAGCGCCAAGCTTTCGCTGTCACCTGCCGGCATCCTCAGGGCTAGCGCGCCAGGGAGTGAGAGAGTATATATATATATATATATATGTATGTATGTGTATATATATATATATATATACGATTAAAAAGGTTAAAAATGTGAACCCTAGGGATATTCATAATAAAATATAAAAATGAACACTAGGGTAATAAAAACTAAAGAAGTTTTTAATGGGTTAAAACTATAAAAGTTTTAAAAAGCGCCAAGCTTTCGCCGTCACCTGCCGGCATCCTCAGGGCTGGCGTGCCAGAGAATGAGAAGGTCTTTTTATAGGCGTGTCGAGGTTTGCACTCGGCTCCTTGATCTTGTTATGGGGCCTGATTGGTTCAGCCGTGTGTAGTTTGCCTGCGCTTTTTTTCTCTTCTTAGTTGTATTTTTATCCTCGTCCGTCTCCAGTTCTCCCAACCTCAGATTAGCTGAATGGCAATTCCAGTTATTTCGGGGGCTGTCATGTTCCGATCTCCCCTCAGGCTTGGGTGGTGGTGGACGTTCCAAGTTCCTTTCTCCGCCCCGTTCTGTCCGGTTGCTACTTTTAGAGTCCCATACGTATTGCCACCACACGTATTGCCCTCCCCTATATCCATAACGTATCGGAAGCCACAGCTAGGATCCTGGCACCACACAAAATACAGGTGGCCCATAGACCCAACAAAACACTGCGAGCGGCCATAATGCGCCCTAAGGACCCGCTCCCCAGCACCGAAAGATCAGCAGCCGTCTAGAGGATTGACTGTACGGACTGCCAATGTAATTATACTGGGGAGACTGCTAAACGCATTAAGACCAGGGTCCATGAGCACGAATTAGCAGTGAGAAGGAGAGACTGTCACTCCCAAATATGGGCCCATATGGTGGATCTAGGCCATAAGTTTAACTTTAGTGATGTCAGTGTATTGGCAAATGATAACACCAAAGGGGGCCGCCTTCTTAGAGAGGCATGGCTCTCAGACAGTAAGTCTATTAATAGGCACATTGACCTATGCCCATCCTATTTAGCCTTAAGATCATGGAGTGCCAATAATCGGCGGCAACACCCCCGACGGGTTGATAACAATCTGGGTAGCACCCGCACCGCCCAACGAACCAGGTGCAATTCGAAAGAAAGGAAGCAACCGCGAGGCACCTTGACCATCCCCGCGGGACTGCCGCAATCCCAGAAGATCAGGGGAGGGACAGGAACCAAGGTCCGGACCCCCGGCTACAAAGAGGAGATGAGGGAAGATACGGCAGGTGAAAATGCGGAGGAATCACCAAACGCAATGGCCTGCCCACACACCAAAAGAAACATCGCAGCTGGTCGGGAAAGGAGGAGAAAACCTCCCCATGTAGCTGGAACGATCAGCTCCTATGAGGACAAACCACGGGAGGTGGTTGATGATGAACCCCTACATACCGTTGGAGAGGAGGAAGGAAAGTCGGAGAGCGGCAGGGGGCAAGAGATCGAGCTGTCATACCCCCTACCTGACGATCCTGAGGACTCCCATAGAACATACGCGAGCGCTTCCAACAAGGTAAAAAAGGGGAGAACTAAGGAAGAACACGGTAACCAGGAGGGACGCGCCCCGATGACTGTGCACACACCCCCAGGATTGAGCACTCGGAGTAAGACACGTGCGAGACAGCTGGGCAGGACAACGAACAAGAGACGACCCCTCCACCATGCGGAATACCCCCCCACGCTATACCAGACTCGTAACAATTTACGGGATTACCAGGATGATAAACATATTAAAACCGAAAGCATTGAGACCGGAAATATATTGGACTCTAAAAGTAGCAACCGGACAGAACGGGGCGGAGAAAGGAACTTGGAACGTCCACCACCACCCAAGCCTGAGGGGAGATCGGAACATGAAAGCAACCGAAATAACTGGAATTGCCATTCAGCTAATCTGAGGTTGGGAGAACTGGAGACGGACGAGGATAAAAAAACAACTAAGAAGAGAAAAAAAGCGCAGGCCAACTACACACGGCTGAACCAATCAGGCCCCATAACAAGATCCAGGAGCCGAGTGCAAACCTCGGCACGCCTATAAAAAGACCTTCTCATTCTCTGGCACGCCAGCCCTGAGGATGCCGGCAGGTGACGGCGAAAGCTTGGTGCTTTTTAAAACTTTTATAGTTTTAACCTATTAAAAACTTCCTTAGTTTTTATTACCCTAGTGTTCATTTTTATATTTTATTATATATATATATATATATATATATATATATATATATATATATATATATATATATATATAATGTGAAATAAAATAAGGTGATCATCAGGATGAAATCATAAACACAAATGTTTAATCTACAAAACCAAGCTTTCATCAGCCACACTACCGACATCGTCAGGGTATAAAATGCTCGATCCGGGAAAAGCTTGCTTTTGTAGATTAAACATTTATGTTTATGATTTCATCCTGGTGATCACCTTATTTTATTTCACAATTATGTGTATACCCGGGATTCGTAATTTTAGGAGGAAAGGGGCGTTGTCTTACCTGAACGCCTTTTCTCAGCAGGATGATGTAGAGTCCAAATGGATAGGGTTCTATGACGGCCTTCCTGCCTGGCAGACTGGGTAAAAACTTTGGCCACACCCCTTCCTTTGGGCGTGACCCCAGTTTTGACTTAGGCGAGAAACTTTGTTGGAATTAACATTGCAGCTCTTTATTATATCTTTATTATATCCCTGCCTAGACCTATCCTCTGGGTGGGCTTGGACTCTACATCATCCTGCTGAGAAAAGGCGTTCAGGTAAGACAACGCCCCTTCTCCAGCAGGATGGCTGTAGAGTCCAAATGGATGGGACATACCAAAGCCCTCATGTCCCCCGGGGAGGGAATGTCTAGGCTACCGAACTCTGAGCAGATACGACCTGTTGAAGAACTCTTCTGCCAAAAGCCGCGTCTGCTGCTGCTAGGGAGTCTAAACGGTAATGTCGAATGAAAACCGAAGGTGAGGACCAGGTTGCGGCCCTGCAAATCTCTTCAACCGGAGCTTGCGTTAGCCACGCCGCAGATGTGGCTGCGCTCCGAGTTGAGTGGGCAGTCACCTGAGTGGGTGCTGGCAAATCCTGTGAGACGTAGGCCGGCGCTATGCAGGCTCTGATCCACCTGCCTATGGTGGAAGAAGATACCTTCTTTCCCATAGTTGATGGTTGAAAGGACACAAATAATGCTTCAGTCTTTCGGAAAGCCGAGGTGCGTTTCACGTAGAAACACAGCGCTCTCCGCACGTCTAGCTTGTGCCATCTGTGTTCTAGCCTATGTTTGGGTCTTGGACAGAAATCAGGAAGCGTAAGTTCATGAGATCTGTGAAAGATGCTATTTACCTTCGGGATGAAGGTCGGGTCTGGTCTAAGAACGACCCTGTCTTTGAAAAAGGTACACAGATCCTTCCTTACTGACAGTGCTGCTAGTTCTGAGAGTCTCCTTGCTGAAGTAATTGCCACAAGGAAAGCTACCTTCAGTGATAGGTGATGGAGTGAGCATGTTTCAAGAGGTTCGAAGGGTGCTGATGTCAAGGCTAGAAGGACCTTAGGCAGGTTCCAGGACGGGTACCTGTGTATGACTGGGGGCTTTGTGTTAGATGCCCCTTTTAAAAAGGCATTAATCGCTGGATGTTGTGCTAGGGAAGTTAAGTTGTCGCAGGAGAGTACAGTTGAGAGGGCCGATATCTGTCTGCGGATAGTATTGACTGACAGGCCCTTATTAAGACCCTCCAATAGGTAATCTAGGATATTGGGTATAGATACTGCGGTCGGGTCTAGGTGAAGCGAAGCGCACCACCTACAAAATCCCTTCCATGTAGCGTCGTAAATCCTATTAGTGGACGCTCTTCGTGATGCCTGTATGATCGATATCACCCCTGCAGAATAAGATTGTTTAGTTAAGCTTTGCCGCTCAAATGCCAAGCGGCTAGATGTAGCCACTGGGGGTCTGGGTGTCCGAGCTTGCCCTGACTGAGTTTTACCCTGTCCGGGGGAATCCTCCACGGAGGTGATATCGAAAGGTCCACGAGGTCGGCAAACCACGGGCGCCGTGGCCAGTGAGGGGCAATGCAGACCATTTCTGCGCCCTCCAGGATCATCTTGCGTATGGTTGCCGGTATTAGTGGCAGCGGTGGGAAGGCGTACAGGAGTTGCGCCGGCCACCGGCACCTGAGAGCATCCGTTCCCTCCGATCCCGGGGACGGGAATCTGGAGAAGAACCTGGGGAGTTGTGTATTCTTGTGGTTGGCAAATAGATCTAGGTGCGGTTGTCCGAACCTCCGGGAGATCTCCTCGAAGAGAGCCGGGTCCAGACGCCATTCCGACTGGTCCACCTTGGCTCTGCTCAGGGAGTCTGCCTGGGTGTTTGTCTCCCCTGAGATGTGTTCCGCTCTGATGGAACTCACATTGGCTTCTGCCCACCGAGCCAGAGCCAATGCTTCTTTCATTAGTTCCACTGATCTCGTTCCTCCCTCCTTGTTTACATGTGCCTTGGCTGCTACGTTGTCTGTTAGTACGAGGACGTGCCTCCTCGTTACTAGGTGTGAGAAATGGCGGAGGGCCAGGTGTATGGCCCGGAGCTCTAGCCAGTTGATGCTGTGTGACAGGTCCTTCTGTCCCCACTGGCCCTGTGCTATCTGTGTTCCCAGGTGGGCTCCCCATCCGAACAGGCTCGCGTCTGTCGTGAGTGTGACCCTGTTCGGTTCCCTGAATATGCTCCCCTTGAGTGTCGTGGGGGATAGCCACCATTTTAGTGATTTCATCACCTGTGCTGGTACCAGCACACTCCTGTTGGAGGTGCTGAGGTTCCTCCTCTGGTAGGGTAGGAGGAACCACTGCAACTCCCTCGAGTGGAGCCTTGCCCATGGGATGATGCCCATGCAAGATATCATCTTCCCCAGGAGCTTCGAGAGTTGTAGCAAGGGCACTCTCCTGATCTTTTGAATTTGGTGGATTAGCTTGGATATGCTGATCAGTCGCTCCTGGGAAAGGAATACCCTGCACTGTGACGTGTCTATCACCGCGCCCAGGTGTTGCAGTCTCCTTGAGGGAATGAGGTGGCTCTTGTTTAGATTGACCGAGAATCCGTGCCCCTGTAGGGTTCGGATTGTGGTCTTGAGATCTGTCCTTGCTTGTTCCCGAGATCTGGACTGAATCAAGATGTCGTCCAGATAAAACTGGACGCGAACCGGAATCAACCTGAGATGGGCCGCTAGTACAGCTAAGATCTTTGTGAATACCCTTGGTGCTGACGACAGTCCGAAGGGTAATGCCCTGTATTGGTAATGTCGCCCCGCGTAGGTAAATCTGAGGAATTTCCGGTAGCTGGGGTGGATGGGGATGTGTAGGTACGCCTCTGTGAGATCTATTGAGGATAGTAGATCGTCTTCCCTGACGCTGGCTAGTATGGACTTTAGGGAGTGCATCTTGAACCTCCTGTACTTTATGAAATAGTTCAGGCCCTTCAGGTCCAAGATTGCTCTCCACCCTCCTGATGTCTTTGGGATAACGAAGAGGATAGAATAAAATCCTCTTCCTTCCTCTTCCTTTGGTACCTTCTCTATTGCTTGAATTGACAGGAGGTGATCTATGGCCGAAGTTATCAGCCTTGTCTTGTGTGCTCTTCTGGAGATGGGACATCTGATGAACCGGTTTGGAGGGGGAGAACAGAAGTCTAAGGTCAGGCCATGCCTGATCGTTTCCAGGACCCAGGCGTCGGTGGTGGTCTGTTCCCAGACCTCGGTGAAATTTCCTAACCGACCCCCGATGGGTGTATCCTGTTTGGCGTCACTTGGTACGCTTAAAGGATCTGCCTCCCGCTCCTCTATATGGGCGTCTGGACTGGAACTGGCCCCTGGCTCCCGGGCTTTGGCGATCCTGGGTTCGATCCTGTCTCGGGTAGAAGGATCGTGAGCCTCTGGGCCAGTCCCAGGATTGCCCTGATCGAAAGGGCTGCCTCCATTCCCAGGGGCTTCCTGGGCGGGAGCCCTGCCTCCGGAAGTCCTGACTGCCTCTCCTGTCTAACTTCTTTGATGGATGTACTAGGATTTTTTTCTTGTCTCTGCCTTCGCTGACATGTGGATCCAGAATGGAACCAAATAGGGCCTCTCCACTGTATTTGGACGTCGAGAGACGCCATTTGGACCTCAGGTCTGTCTTCCAGTTTTTGAGCCACAGTAGCCTACGCGAGGCCACTGTGGCCGCAATGGATCTTGCCGCATACTTTGTTGCGTACAGTGAAGCGTCAGACATGAACTGAGAGGCCGCGAGGAGTTTGGCCAATGTCTGGTGTACTCTGACCTGGTCTGGAGGCACCGTGCCCTGCAGTTCCCTCAGCCACATGATGCAGGCCCTCGCGAAGAATGATGATGAGGTGGCTGCTCTGGCCGCCCAGGCTGCAGCCATGTGGGAACGCCGGAAGGAGTGTTCAAATTTCTTCTCCTCAGGTTTCAAGACCTCCGCCATGTCTCCTGGAATCGCGGAGGTAGAGAATAATGAGATCAAGGGGTTATCTACAGTGGGAACCTCTAACATGTTAGAGAAGGAGGGAGATAGGTTGAAAAGCTTCCTCTCCGCGCTGTTAGGTGCCGGCGGGCTTGCAAGTGAGGACCATTGTTCCTCCAGCGTGGTCATGAAGACCTCCGCACATGGAATGTACTTGTCCTGTGGGACCTTTTTGGCAAATAGAGGGTTGGCCTCCTTGCTTGTCGATGGCCTCTCATCCTGTACTGATGTTAGGCTGACTGTGGAAACTGCCTTTATCAGGAGTGATTTTAGGAGCGCTGGGTTAAAGAGGCCAGAGCTCGTCTCCTGCTCAGGTGCGGTTTCCTCGTCCTCCGATAGGGGCATGTCTGACATGTCAAGATCTACTGAGTCACCCTCTCCTAGTTGAGAGGAAGATTCAGAGATGTTGGTAGGGGGTGGCCTAGCTCGTCCCTTACGGGGTGTGTGAAAGGCCACTTGCCCTTTGGAAGCCATGAATTGGGAGAATGCATCCTGCATGAATGCCTGAAATTGTGCCGACCATATGTTCTCCTGCGCTTTGTCGCTGGGGTGAGGCGCTGGAGTGTGGTCGGGTGAGGGAGAAGAAGCTGGTGAGGAGGGATTGGAGGAATCTAACTGTTCAGTTTCCCCAGGAGGAAACCAAGTCTTGAGCACTTCCTCGGCAGTAGGTTCTGTGCTGGGTGCCGCCACTGGGACAGGGGAAACCAAATTTGTCCCATTGGCATTGGTTCTCTGTGCCCTGCTAATTTGTCTTTCTAAAGCCAAATGTCTCCTCAAAGCCTCTCGTTCAGCCGTTTTAGACTGTCCCTTCTGAGTAAGGTGCTTTGTTTTAGCTTTCTTCTTCCCCCCCACCTCTGATTCAGAGGATCTGCGTTTTCGCTGCTGCTGTGGGGGGGACAAATGAGGGACCTGTGTGACTGAATACGAGACATTGTCTGCCATTGTGCCAGACACCCCGAGTAGGAAATGCCTGGGATGGGGGAATGAGGTACGCAGATCAGAGGCAGATGCTTGGGACTGTGCCCTCCTCTGCCTATACAAACAATGGCCGGACAGACAGGATTCTTTGGACAGAAGATCCTGCCAGGCAGTGACTAAAGGCCACTATAGGAACAGTCAGGGAAAAATATTCCTCCTCACCTCCTCACCTAGTCCAGACAAGGTGCAGTTTATATCTCTCTCTCTCTCCCCCAGTCTGTGGCTGTGGCAACAGACCACGATAGGAAACGGTTCTTTTTGCTTTCCCTCTTCCTTCCTCTGTCTCAATTTCCTTGGGTAACCTCAGATCCTTGCAAGGGAAAAAAACCTTTTGTTTGTCGGAAAATGGAGTCCGGGTGATGGCCCCGCCCCCAAGGGGAAACGGCGGGAAGATCAATTTCCAAAATGGCGAATGGGGAAGAAGCCACGCCTCCCAATGGAAGCCCGGGAATCCACGAGGTTCAAAAACAATGGCGGATCCTGATTTTTGCAATCAGGAAGACTCCTCTAGTCATGAGGGGGCTGCGCCTTTCCTCTGGATAGAAGGAAATTCAGCGCCGGCTTTGCTCTTGCCGCGTTGTCTATCGCGCCGCTCAGCTGATCGCAGCCGAGCGGCGACCTGGTTTGCCGCTTCCCGCGCGGCTCAGCTGTTTCGCGCCGAGCGGCGCTCAGCTCCCTCGGCCAGGCTGCTCAGCTGTTGGGAGGGCCCGGAGGGCTACGCGCAACCCGGTGAGATCCCCCGCGCCAAACAGCTGCTCGGCGGGCCGGAAGAAAAGGGCGAGCGATCCGGCCCGTTCTGAGCCTCCCCAGCTAGCCCCACTCACGAGTCCGCCGATCCTGGCTGCCTCTCTCAGTTCTAATCGTTGCCAGGAAGTTTCTCTTGCAAAGGGAAGAAGAGGGGATTCCTTTTTTTTGTTTTCTTTGAGTTTAAATTCGTTTGGTTCTGAGAGCTGCCTCTCGCACTTGTACCAGGCTTCGAGACTGAGTCAAAACTGGGGTCACGCCCAAAGGAAGGGGTGTGGCCGAAGTTTTTACCCAGTCTGCCAGGCAGGAAGGCCGTCATAGAACCCTATCCATTTGGACTCTACAGTCATCCTGCTGGAGAAATAAAACTTCCTGACAGGTAATCCTCAACTTACGACCACAATTGAGCCCAAAATTCACAATCACAGTATGAAGACAATTGTTAAGAGAGTTTTTTCCCCTTTTTACAACCTTTCTTGCCACAGTTGTTAAGTGAATCACTGCATTTGTTAAGTTAGTAAAATGGCTGTTAAGCGATTCTGGCTTCCCCAGTGACTTTGTTTGTCAAAATGTTTCAAAAAAAGTGATCCAATGACCCAGGGATGCTGAAACCGCCATAAATATGAACCAGTTGCCAAGCAACCTGAATTCTGATCACATAACTATGGGGATGCTGCAATGGTCATAAGTATGAAAAATTGTCACTTTTTTCAGTGGCATTGTAACTTCAAATGGTCACTAAACAAATGGTTGTAAGCTGAGGACTACCCATATTCATGAATCTCTACAGCAGGGGTCTTCAAACTTGGCCCTTTTATGACTTGTGGACTTCAACTCCCAGAATTCTTCAACCAGGCACGCTGGCTGAGGAATTCTGGGAGTTGAAGTCCACAAGTCATAAAAGGGCCAAGTTTGAAGACCCCTACTCTACAGTGTTAGATGCTAGAGGATCAAAAAAGGTAAGTTTGAAGGACTTTAAATTAAAAAGAAGAAAGTGTCCAACTCCAGCGATTCTTCATACCTTGGTTGTGAATTTCTCCAAGACAGGATCAGGAAACTAGGATAGGAGGAGGCAGTTTAGGCCATCAAATTCTTCCTTCCCTAATAAAAAAAAAAATCCAGATTAAACCTTTTCAGACACACAGCTGCCCAGCCTTCACTTGAAGCCATTTGTCTGAAATGGTATAGGGTTTCCTCCTGAGCAGGGGGTTAGACTAGATGACCTCCAAGATCCCTTCCAACTTTATTATTATTATTATTACTTCTGACAAAGGACACCTTCCTCCCTAAGTCCCTAAATAATGGATTCCACTGTGACCCATCAAACTGTGCACTGCAGTTCCTCTAATTTCCCTATAATTTAATTCTTTTATTTTATGTCTTGCACCTTGGAACAAGCGAGAGCTGATCTTCTGTGTGACACCTTCTCAGACATTTCAAGAGCGCTGCTGAATCTTCTTCTCCTAAGGTGTTGATTGACCATTACCAAAAATAGCTCACTAGTTCTTTTTCTACAGGAAGGTGCTGCTTGTTCTCCTTAATCGTGTACTTATTCCAGGAACAGAGAAATATGACAATTATAAGTGAAGCATTGTGTAGAGCAGCGGTTCTCAACCTGTGGGTCGTGGGATCGAACGACCATTTTACGGGGGTCACCAAACAATGCGATCTGCCATTTTTTTCCCTCAGGGGGCGGCGCCGAGCATGCGCGCCGAGCATGGGGGCGCCACCGCGCATGCATGCTGTGCATGGGGGTGGCGGTGCGCATGCACGCCGCGTCCTTATGACCAGGGTCGCCATATAAAAAGGTTGAGAACCACTGGTGTAGAGACATAATTCCCATTGTCTGATACTGGTACCTGGTCCAATCAAATACTTCTAGATTCAAAACAATTGTTAAAAGAAAAGTCTTCATCATGGTTCAGTCCAAGCCGGGAATAAACAACATGGCAATTGCTTTAGAAAGAAGGTTATTGAGGAGGACAGCCAAACAGAAAGATCGCTTTGGCAGAAAAGAGAGAAAAAGGGCTGAGCACATGTAGGGAGTGGGTTTTTATACCCTCTTGAGCCTTTTGTTTGGAGTTGTTTCCTGTTCCTATTTGAGGCTATTTTCTCAAATGTATTCTGACATGAGTCTGGGTATGCCCTTTGGCATCTGTGGATTAATCTTATTATGTCCTGTCTTAGAGCTTGGGTGGGGTATGTAGATTTTAGGTCTCTTTGTCTTCGTAATCTTCTAGCTGGGGGCCTCGATCTGCATGTCTACAGAGCTGGTTTCTGCTTGGGGGAGGGAGACCTGGGGCTATTAAGAAAAACTGGGCAAGCTTTTCTGCCTCTTTAAGATCCTTTGAGGAAATATACTTTTCTGTCCTTTTAATATTTCCTTCTCTGGGGGGGCTGACTTCCCACACTATTTACATACAGAACATGTTTCCTATTGTTCATAAAGAGAGAAGAACTGTAAATCTTTGAATCCTTGGCTGATATTCAGTTACTTAATCTGTAGGCTCACCCAGATGAAAAGTCAATAAGATTTGCCTGCTTCAGGAGATAATGAACATAAGCAGATTTGCAATGTCACTTCTCCATATCTGTACATCATATTCATTCATATCTGTACATCAGTTTATTCTAATTTGAATGGAACCAGAAGGCCAAAACTGAAATAGGGTGAACAAAAACAGCCCTAGCATTAGATATAACACACCAGAATTAGGTGGAAAATTGATCGAGACTGGTAACGGTTACATACAGTAGATATTTTTGCATCAAAAGCATGCAACTCTCCAAAGTAATTTGTTATTGGGTTGGCAGTTTTACTGGCATAGCTCAAAATGTCTTCAGAAGGATGATGGTTTCACAGGAGAACCTTTACCTCTTCTCCAAGATACGCACCTGTAGTGTTAGCTACAAACCAGGGTTAGCACACTACAGGTAGTCCTGAATTTACAATAGTTTGTTTAGTGACCGTTTAAAGTTACAACAGCACTGAAAAAAATTACATGACCGTTTTTCACACTTATGACCGTTGCAGCATCCCCACGATCACGTGATCAGATGCTTGGCAATTGGCTCATATTTATGACCCGGAGTCTGGTAATCCCCTTTTGCGACCTTCAGACAAACAAAGTCAAGAGGGAAGCCAGATTCACTTAACAACCATGTTACTAACTTGACAACTGCAGTGATTCATTTAACAAATGTGGCAAGAAAGATCACAAAATGGGATAAGACTCACAAATGTTCCCACTTAGCATGGAACCTTTGGGCTCAATTTTGGTCATAAGTCAAAGACTACCTGTACAAGCAGCCACATTGTCCAGCTTGTTCAAAAATTTACAAGAAAAAGCCCCTTTTTTCCTTCCTCCAGCCTATGCAGAAGGAATCATGCATTTTCATGAAGATATGACTTCCCACCAGTCCTTCCCTCTCTTGTAGATTATGCCCAGCTGCAGTTGAGATGTTCCTCAGCCATCCTTCCCTGGTATCAGCAATGGCTGTAGCCCAGGTGGACTCTGTGATTTGCTCATCTAGACAATTCTCACACAAAACTCACATTGCTTATTTTTGTATATGGAGATTCTCAGTGCTCCAGGTCATGGTTGTCCCAAAGGTGCTTTTTCAAGAGGCAACTGGACTTTTTTATTTTTCTTTGAAGATGTTTTGCTTCTTCAGCTTCTTGGATGAGAAGCAAAACGTCTTCAGAGAAAAACAAGGAAGTCCAGTTGCCTCATGAACTAAGAATTGCCATAATGCCCTCCTGCTTCAAAATATATTCTCTGTGGCTGCCCACTACCCAGACTAAGCCATCAGTCGTAACTGTTTTCATCTCAAGACAGTTGCCAAATTAATTGCTGTTCCTAATAGGATGACAAACTGGAATACAAGAATGCAATTTTGACAGCTGCTGCCACTAGCTAAGATTTAAGAGAGAACAGCAGCCTGGTTCTTTTTTAAAAAAAAAACAAAAAAAAAACCAAAACAACATCCTGTAATCAATGTTCTTGCAGCTACTGCTCTCTCCTTGTTCATCAGAAGTAACATAACACAAGATCTAAATCAGTGGTTCTCAACCTGTGGGTCGGGACCCCATTTGGGGTTGAACGACCATTTCACGGGGGTCGCCAAACAACATTTTTTTCTCCCTTTTCCTTAGCTGTGCTACTCCCTTTTATTCTATTGGCTTTTGAAAGCCAATAGAATAGACTCTCTTGAATAGAGTCTAATTCTATTGGCTTTCAAAAGCCAATAGGAATTGTCCAGGCTGTCTCTGCCCTGCTGAGCCCGCCAAAAGTCCCATTCTGCAAACGGTGCTGCACCAGTTGAGTAGTCCTCGACTTACGACCGGTTGAGTAGTACTTGACTTACGACCGGTTGGGGGTCACGGCATTAAAAAGGTTGAGAACCACTGATCTAAATAAACAACCTTGTATATAAATTACCATCTCTTTTAAAAACACACACACAGGAGAAGGAAGATGTCTCCTGAAGTTGATTGTCACCTCATTTACACTCAAATAGTCCTTTGGATGCATGTTTCAGTTAAATGCATGCCAAATAAGGAAGATGTATAATTCCAGCCGATGATCTAAATTATAAGGTATAATCAGGCTGCATTAAGGATACATTTGATGGGATCTCAGAAGGAACTGGTTCCCACTGGAAGCAATAAACTCACAGAATGAGAGAAATGTACATACAGTATGTTACTGAAAATCAATATACTGTATGTTTGGTTTGGGGAGTTTGTAAACAATGCCCATCACCCTAGAGCTAAAGAAAAAAAATCCTGTAAGAGATAATAATCAATCAGTGGTACAGCTTACCTCCGGAAGTTGTGGGTGCTCCATCACTGGAGGTTTTTAAGAAGAAACTGGACAGCCACTTGTCCGAAATGGCACAGGGTCTCCTGTTTGAGCAGGGGCTTGGATTAGAAGACCTCCAAGTTCCCTTCCAACTTTGTCAATCTGTATTGTGTACTTTCTTTTTTAAAAAAGAACAAGACTCAAACTTGCCTTTTGCAGAAAAGTAAGGTCCACAGGCCTATGCATTTATTTTGTACAAGTCTAGGTAGCAAGGCTTTGTTGTTGTTGTTAGTTGCAAAGTCGTGTCCGACCCATTGCAACCCCATGGACAACGTTCCTCCAGGCCTTCCTGTCCTCTACCATCTTCTGGAGTCCATTTAAGCTCACGCCTACTGCTTCAGTGACTCCATCCAGCCACCTCATTCTCTGTCGTCCCTTTCTTCTATTGCCCTCAATCTTTCCCAGCATTAGGCCCTTCTCCAGTGAGTCCTTCCTTCTTATTAGGTGGCCAAAGTACTTGAGTTTCAATTTCAGGATCTGGCCTTCTAAAGAGCAGTCAGGGTTGATCTCCTCTACGACTGACTGGTTTGATCGCTTTGCAGTCCAGGGGACTCGCAGGAGTCTTCTCCAGCACTATAGTTCAAAGGCCTCAATTCTTTGGCACTCAGCCTTTCTTATGGTCCAAATTTCACAGCCATACATTTTGCAACTGGGAAAACCATGGCCTTGACTCCAATTCCTATTTTCCCAACAACACTTTGGTCATGTGGGTTGGGATGTGAGAGAGTGACTGGCACACAGTCACAAGCTGGCTTTCATGCCTAAGGGACGAAGATGAACTTGTGTTCTGTTCCTGGATTCTAGCTTGATGCCTTTAACCACAGCATCAAACTGGCCCTTGTGATTTAGACAAAGTGAGCTCTAGACTAGAGGACTTAGTATGAAAGAGGCTGTATCCAAAAGCAGATGGAGTGAGGAAGACAAAGAAATAGGACCAAGAAGAACTGGAACTTTATTGAATGAAAAAATAAATTAAATTACACGGACTTGTGTGTAATTATTCCCTCATGTATTCCATATTTTTCCTCCTGTGTCACATTAACATTTCTATTTTAATGGCAAGCTTTGGAAGCCATGCCCATGACACCCTTGTCCCTGGCTCTTGAGGTTGTATCCATCTGAATAAGTGACACTAATACCCTTTCCAAAATTGCTTCTTTTCTGTCCTGTAATTGCTTCTTTTGACAGAAAACTGTCCTCCAGCACATTGGAAAGGTTGTGTGAGCTGCATCATCCCTTTGCATATGTAAACTTGACTGAATTGCTATAAGTAGTAGGGATAACATTATCCAAGAACAAGTCATAGAAGATTGAGGATAGCAAATAATCACTATGAGCTTAGTCATAGGATCCTAAGAATTGCCTTGCTGGATTTAGCAAATTCTATATAGAGGCAGTCTTCAACTTACAACCACAACTGAGCCCAAAATTTCTATTGCTAAATGAGACAGTTGTTAAATGAGTTTTGCCCCATTTTATGATCTTTCTTGCCACAGTTGTTAAGGGAATCACTGCAACTGTTAAGTTAGTAACACAGTTGTGAAGTGAATCTGGCTTCCCCATTGATTTTGTTTGTCAGAAGGTTGCAAAAAGTGATCACAAGATTCCGGGACACTGCAACCGTCATAAATATGATCCAGTTGCCAAGCGTCTGAATTTTGATCATGTGACCCGGGGGATGCTGCAACAGTTGTAAGTGCAAAAAACGGTCGTCTCTTTTTTCAGTGCTGTTGTAATTTTGAACGGTCACTAAACAAATGGTTGTAAGTCCAGAACTACCTGTACTACTGAATAATCAACATGGTGCATTTGGGAGGCTTACACAGACAGTGTAAGGATTATTTCTAATTTATTTACTTATTTATTACATTTGTTTGCCACCCATCTTGCTGCGAAGTGACTCTGGATGGTTTACAACACTAAAAGCAATACAATTATACAGGCACATATATCTAACTGCAATAAAAATTTCAACTACTAATTATGACTAAAAGATGGGGTGGGTCAGAGCAGGATCAGCAGTGGGGAGGTGAGATCTACTGTTGTATCAACCATCTCCAATGTAATACTCCCCTGTTGGGGCTCTACATAATTGTTGCCCGCAACATCAATTCAGCAGATTTTTATTACCTACTATGAGTATGAGGGCTCTAGTTGCTGATATTGTACTAAATGCTCACGCTGCATTTGCCTTGTCTATTTTTAAAGCCGTCTATGCCGCTAGCTATCAAATATCTGACATCAGTGATCCTTTTTACACAATGAACCACAAAGTCCTTCTTTATTATCCCCCTAATTATACTGTCACGGCTGAATATGTGAAATATCCTTCATTACGGATCTTCATTTTCCTGTCTCGATAATCAAACGAGTGTGACATTAAGTGCATCTTTGCATTTAATATTAATAAAAGGGCCAGTAAAAAAAAAAAATCCCTTCTCTAATCCTATGGGTAGCCCTGTATGTGTCTTCTTCAATCTCAGGTCCTCAGTCAGAGGACTTTGAGGGTTCTGTGCAATATCTTAGCTGTTCCTAACACTGCTCTCTTCTGGAAAGACAGCCCTGACGTCGTTCCTGGGATCTGTTGGAGCCCCTGTCCCAGCTTAGAAGTCACAGCTTCAAGTGGTCCTGCCACCCCTTTCTGACATTCTGTACTCATGGGCAGGTGATCTCCAAAGTTCCTTCCATTAGATATTCCTATGCATTTTGGTGACTTTGGGCCAGTCACCAGGTGACTGTGAGTTCCAGTTCTACCTTTGACATGAAAGCCAGCTGGGTGATTTATTTATTTATTTATTTATTTATTTATGAGACTTATATACCGCTTTAAGTGCAAGCACTCTCTAAGCGGTGTACACCAGTAAGCAATGTATATATATATATTACATTGCCCCCAACAATCTGGGTCCTCATTTTACCTACCCCGGAAGGATGGAAGGCTGAGTCAACCTTGAGCCGGTGAGATTTGAACCGCTGACCTGCTGAACACAGTCAGCTAAAGTGGCCTGCAGTACTGCACTCTAACTGCTGCGCCACCAGGAGACTGTGAGTCCTAGTTCTACCTTTGATATGAAAGCTGGCTGGGTGACCTTGGGTCAGTCACCAGGAGACTGGTGTTCTAGTCCTGTCTTAGGCACGAAATCCATCTGTGTGACTTTGGGTCAATCACCAGGAGACTGTGAGTTCTAGTTCTGCCTTTGACATGAAAGCTGGCTGGGTGACCTTGGGTCAGTCACCAGGAGACTGGTGTTCTAGTCCTGTCTTAGGCATGAAAGCCATCTGTGTGACTTTGGGTCAATCACCAGGAGACTGTGAGTTCTAGTTCTGCCTTTGACATGAAAGCTGGCTGGGTGACCTTGGGTCAGTCACCAGGAGACTGGTGTTCTAGTCCTGTCTTAGGCATGAAAGCCATCTGTGTGACGTTGGGTCAATCATCAGGAGACTGTGAGTTCTAGTTCTGCCTTTGACATGAAAGCTGGCTGGGTGACCTTGGGTCAGTCACCAGGAGACTGGTGTTCTAGTCCTGTCTTAGGCATGAAAGCCATCTGTGTGACTTTGGGTCAATCACCAGGAGACTGTGAGTTCTAGTTCTGCCTTTGCCATAAAAGCTGGCTGGGTGATTATGGACCAGTCACTCTCTTTCAGCCCAACCCACCTCCCTAGGTTGTACCTAACTGCACCACAACTCCTGAGGAACCTGTATCTGCAAACTTTTCCTCACTTGCACCTAACCATAACAGAAATATTTGTTTGTTTTTTATCTTGCCTTTATTATAGTTTATAAATAATGCAAGGTGGAGAACGTACTTAAATGTTTCTTCCTTATCCTAGTTTCTCCACAACAACCATCATGTGAAGTGGGTTGGGCTAAGAGAGAGGGACTGACCCAAAGTCAACAAGTCAGTTTTTTTATCCCTAGAACTCACAGTCTCCTGATTCCAAGGCCAGCATCTTAATCATTAGATTAAATGGGCTCTAGTTTGCCTTGGCAACCTTTTCCTTCTGTTATGTCCCCATACTATCACAGCCACCAACAAAATTGACACCAGCCAGAGCATAGAAAAACTCAACGAAGTCATGCAAGTTCGGAAGATGTGGAGAGTCCTGCTCCATAGAATCACCAAGAGTCAGACACGACTGAATGGATAACATCATCACTACCATATCACCACCAAATTTTATCCTATCTTATGCTTTAAATCTTGACCATGCAGAAGTAAATTAGAAATTTAATAAAAGGAAATTATCTATGGTGTATTGGCTGATTCCTCTCATTCTAGGCAGTGAAATGAAACTGCACATAATTTATATTTATTATCGGGAAAAAACCAGATTTTTATTATTCATTGTGTTTTATTGCACTGGATAATTAAAAGCTCTTTCCATTCTTCTATATAATTTTATTTTTGGTACAGAGGAGAAAAAATATATTTCTTTCATATGTTCCGGATGAAAACTTGCATACCTGAGTACATTTTGGTTGCTGATAAGGCTTGCAGATTAAGAGTGTAGTGAGGCAATAAATAACTCAAGAGCAAAAGTCCTCTATTATAAATTAGTGAAAGATATCAAGGGCAGCAAGAAAATAATTTGGAGACAACAATGAGTGGTTGTTTTTTTTTTAAGATCAAGTATAATGGCAAATTAAAAGACATTGGAGCCTCGAAAATAAAGTCTTGGGAATGCAATTCTTCCCTATTCAGTAGAGTTCCAATCACAATTTTTCTAAAATAACCCCTGTGAATTCATAAACAACTTGTTAGGCAACCCACCAGAATGCTTACCAAATCTATAACGTCCTCTGGACCAATTCTCCAGCCTTGGTTCCTTTATAATGACTACGGATAAGTTGAGTCATTTTTGGTTAAAGTCATTTGGGTGACTTTGGGCCAATCACCAGGAGACTGTGAGTTCTAGTCCAGTCTTAGGCATGACAGTCATCTGGGTGACTTTGGGTCAATCACCAGGAGACTATGACTTCTAGTTCTGCCTTTGACATGAAAGCCAGCTGGATGACTTTGGGCCAGTCACCAAGGGACTGAGTTCTAGTTCCTCCTTAGGCATAAAAGCCATCCAAGTGACTTTGGGTCAGTCACCAGGAGACTGTGAGTTCTAGTCTAGATAGCAAATTATTTTTGTTCTCTTTTATATTAGCAATAATTTGAGTTGATTTTCAGCCCTGGTCAGGTGATATATTTTAGATACTCCGGATAATCTTCACTTCCACTAATTTGATCATGATCATATTTTATTTGTTGTGTTTGCTTAATGTCTTTGTATCACTGTTTGTCACATTGAGTGGTCATTAGCCACACTAAAGAAACAATAAACTAAATGAAAATTTAATTTGCTCTAACTTTGTTGCTACAGTTGATCCCAAGTGGCAGCCTTGTATGAAATACTGATTTATTTGTCCACCAAATTCTTGGGTTTCTATCTAAAGTTCTCATATCTTCATATCTTTGTATACTCAGATATTTGCCAGATCACATTTTATGCATTCTATTAACTGAGTTTTTGTTACTTAGTGTCTTGTGAATCTGATTTTTCCTGTTCTTAACAAGGATCATTTGCACAATAACATGACACAAGGATTATCGTTTTGATACTATTATGTCTTATGATGGGTCCCATGCATAATTCACAGTCTGGTTGCTTCTCTGAAAATTGATATTAGCACTAAAATCAAACTTTAAAAGGAAATAAAAATATTTTCCAACTGAATAGTCATGAACTTAGCAGTAAAAGCTGCTAGAGAGGAACAAACCACATTTGTACATTTATATGTATGATATATGTACACACGTTTGTGAAATTTACAGAAACATTTCTTTTAACTTAATTTCCTTTGGCTTTTAAAGATTCCTTTGTTTTGCTGTGGAGAGCAGAAAACAGGCGTTTTTTCTATGTGGTTCTTTCCTTGTGTGTTCACAAAATGTTGTTACCTTGTGAAACATAGGTATTATGGTTGGTTGCACAGTCAGACAGATGTTTAGATTGAATTTGGCATTTTTATCCACTTATCGAGTCCTTCCCAAAGACCCGGGATAGACAGATATTGTTGTTAAAGCAACTGTTGCAGGACATAAGCTGTTCCAAGTAAAGCTGCCTTTTGCAATTGACTGATGGTGATTTTGTCAATGCCGGTGGTGTTCAAATTATGCTCTGGATTTTGGGGGATTTGCATCCAAGAAGCTTATTGCTATTGGTATTATCTTTGCTTTCTTTTTGTCATAATCATTCTATTTCTATTTGCAGGTCTTTGTAGTTTGTAATTTTCTCCAGTTCTTTCCCTTCTATTCTGCTGTCTCCGGGTTTTGCAACGTCCAACATCTAGATTTTTTTTTGTCTCGCTTATTAACAGTTGTTAAAACTGGGGTTTCATTATTAAATCTAGGGTGTAATTATCTTATTATTTATAATTATTTTTGGATCTGCTCCCTGAAATGTTGCCCACTCTAATTTGCAGGCATACCATTTTAAAAAATGATATTATTGGTCCTCTCTGATTTTTGCTTGCTTGCTTTCTGTTATCCTTTTTTTCCCTTTTCCTTTTTCTAGTTGGCTAAAAGAAACATTTTTCTTTGGTGCATTGATTTTCTGTAAGACCATCAAGTATAGCTGATCAAGAGACTCTGCTTTTATTGCCATTTCCCCTCTGTTCCTGTTGAGGCAAACCACACATACAGCTGCTGCATTACCAAGTGCTAAAGCTACTTTCCATCAAGCTTAACCAAACTATCCCCAGGGGTGAATATAGAGGCCACGGACCTCATTCATACAGTCAGTCTAAAGTGAGCCTTGGAAGTTCTTATTGAAAGGAAGACAGCACTTTGCATTTTAAGCATCTTTTTCTTTTTTATATAATGCAAGCTCTATTGCAAAAGAGATCATCAAAAGCAGCATCTTTTTAATTCTGCAGGAAATATTTGATAAACATGTAGAACAAAAGGTTGGGTTCACATACATAAAATACAGAATAAAGTGAAAAGGGACTTTGGAGGGCTTCTAGTCCAACTCCCTGGTCAAGCAAGAGATCCTAGACCAGTGGTTCTCAACCTTTTTAATGCCGCTACCCCCAACCAGTAGTGACAACTACCCAACTGGTCATAAGGCGAGGACTACCCAACCGGTCGTAAGGCGAGGACTACCCAACCGGTCGTAAGGCAAGGACTTTCCCTGCCCGGGAGCACCGCGCATGCATGGTGCTGCCCCCTGCACCAGCCAAGGCGTAGCTGGCAAGCAGCAGAGACAGAGCAGGGCGACCACCGGCTGGGCCACCAGCTGGCCCAGCCCAAGGGAGGTAAGGCACCCGCTGGGCCCCACGCGCGCCAGCAACCCTCACTGCGCCCGCTGGCCTCCCACCTCCCACCCCTGGCCCTCTTTTACTTACATTTTTAGTAGTTGCTCAGCAGGGAGGGGTGGAAACTTCCAGACAGCTCGCCTTCACTGCAGACAACTTGCAGCACCGTTTGCAGAATGGGACTTTTGGTGGGCTCAGCAGGGCAGAGACAGCCTGGACAATTCCTATTGGCTTTTGAAAGCCAATAGAATTAGACTCTATTCAAGAGAGTCTATTCTATTGGCTTTCAAAAGCCAATAGAATAAAAGGGAGTAGCACAGCTAAGGAAAAGGGGAAAAAATGGCAGACTGCGTTGTTTGGCGTGAAATGGCCGTTTGACCCCAAATGGGGTCGCGACCCACAGGTTGAGAACCGCTGCCCTAGACCATTCCAGACAAATGGCTGTCCAATCTCTTCTTAAAAATCTCCAGTGATAGAGCAACCACAATTTTTTTAGAAGTAAACTGCTCCACTAATGAATTGTCCTCACTGTCAGGAAATTTCTCCTTAATTCTATGTTGCTTCTCTGCTTCGTTAGTTTCTATTCATTGCTTCTTGACTTCTCTTCAAGTGCTTTGGAGAATAGGTTGACCCCCTCTTCTTTGTGGAACACCCTTTAATATTGGAACTCTGCTATCATGTCACACATACATCCCAGTCCTTCTTTTCATTAAACTAGACATACCCAATTCCAGCAATCATTCTTTGTTTTAGCCTTCAGTCCCCTAATCATCTTTGTTGCTTTTCTCTGCACTCTTTCTAGAGTCTCAATAACTTTTTTATATTGTGACAACCAAAACTGGATGCAATAGTCCAAGTGTGGTCTTACCAAGGCATCATAAAATGTTAACGCTTCACATGATCTTGATTCTCTTTATTAATGCAGTCTAGAACTGTGTTGGCTTTCTTGACAGTTGCAATGTATGGGTGTGTGTGTATGTGTAGGGGAGGGAAGTTGCACATACCCATGTTTCCCCCAAAATATTTTTTTTTTGCCTCCGAAAAAGGAACCAGGACTTATTTTCAGAGGGTGTCTTTTATATTCACCTCCAGCACCGACAGCCCCACCCAGGAGGTCCACTTCTTCTGGGGCTGAAGGAGCAGCTTCATTCTGCAACTGCATTCCAGCCTGCATTTTGCAGTCAGGCCTGCATTTTGCAGTGAGGTCTATGCAGCCAAGAACTGAGCAATGGATTCAATCCATAGCTTGGTTCTTGGCTGCAGAGGCCTTCCGGAAAGGCCTGTGACAGAGAAATGCAGGGCTGGCTGCAGAAGATGCTGCAGAAGAAGTGGGCCAGCAAGGAAAGGCCTGGCTGCCAGATAAGTGGGTGCGGGGCACGTGGGGCAGCTCCATACCCCCCCACCCCTGCCCTAGCTTGATTTTTAAGTGTGTGCCTCGCCCCCCAACTAGGGCTTATTTGGGGGGGCGTAGGGCTTATGTTAGGCCCACCCCCCAAAAAATCAAGCTAGGGCTTATTTTCAGGGTAGGCCTTACTTTCAGGAAAACACGGTATATGTGTGAAATTCTTGGGAGGCTGGTGAACACCCAGCTTGAGAACATATTATCAAGCTGCACAGTTAGGCCCCTTGATATCTTGGTTCCAGACTGTGTTATTTCAGTGTAATGATAGGGGGATATTTTGCTGGCACAGTCCAACAGGAAATTGGTTTGAGTATAGCAGGCAAGTTCAGCAGTGATTTACATCTACCAATTTCTTGGACCAGGATAGCCAATTAGCTAGAATGCCAGCCAAAAGTACTAGCCTGTAATTTCCATGCAGTACAACATAATTAGAAGTGTGTAGGATGAGCGTGTGGCAAGGGATCAGCAGGCTTTCTGATTTTGTTATCAAGAGCAACCGAAGGATTCAATCCATGCTCCCGCCCAGAATGATTCTGCTGAAACAAACATTTGGCATAACAAGAAATAAAACGGTGAGTTCTTTGCAGGTCAAGGACCCATATACAATTTCCTGGCTCAGTTTTTTTTTTTTTTTTACTTCTGAATACACATTTGCAGATCAATGTTTTAATGAATCTTCGATCCTTAAGACTGAGGTAAGTAGCTTTCAGAAAAAGATTTCTTTTGATTTTTCTAGAGCCAAGATTTGATTCTACATCAAATGTAAAATTATAAAACAGGAAAAAAATAACACTTAGACATCCATTATGTCTTCATTTTAAACACAAGGAAGTGCAAGCAAGATTCCCAATCTTGTGTTTCCCTAAGGAGGGGAAAATGGCAGAGGGGGAAGATTTAGGAAAAAATGATAGCTGTGACATACTCAACACTTTCCTATCTGCTCCTTACAGATAGTCCTCGATTTACAACAATGTGTTTAATGACTGTTCAAAGTTACAATGGCACTAAAAATGTGACTTATGACTGTTTTTACACTTACGACCATTGCAATATCTCCACAATAACGTGATCAAAATTTGGACAGTTAGCAACTGGTTCATATTTATGATAGATGCAGTGTCCCAGAGTCAGGTGATCATCTTTTGTGATAAAATCAATGGAGAAGCCAGATTCACTTAACAACTATGTTACTAACTTAACAACTGCAGGGATTCACTTAACTATTGTGGCAAAAGAGTCATAAAATGGGGCAAAGCTCACTTAACAACTGTCTTCCTTAGCAACAGAAATTTTGGGCTCAATTGTGATCATAAGTTGAGGACTACCTGTATTTTCTACATGCAAGTTTTCCTGACCAACTTTTTCCAAATCAACCCTAATTATTTTGGGATATGGACAACATACATAGGGTCATGCATGGGATAAAATTCTACTTATCGTGTTTCCCCCAAATAAGATGGGGTCTTATATTAGTTTTTGCTCCAAAAGATGCATTAGGGTTAGATCTTATTTTCAGGGAAATACAATACTAACGATTGGCTGACGATCTTAACTAGGCTTGTTTTTGGAGTAGGGCTTACATTACGAGCATCCTGAAAAATCATGCTAGGGCTTACTTTCTGGTTGGGTTTTATTTTCGGGGAAGCACAGTAATTACAGTAACTCTATTTTGTCTTCAAACAAAGAAGTCTCTCACTTGCAGAAGATTAAGCTACACCATGGGTGACAGGGTATGGCTAGTATTGGAGCCAGGAGTCCTAGTGGACGATCATTTGACTATGAACCAGCAGTGTGCAGCAGCCGCCAAAAAGCTAATACAATCCTGGGTTGTATAAACAGAAGCATAAAATCAAGATCACGTGAACTATCAGTACTGCATTATAAAAGCCTAGTTAAGACCACACCTGGAATACTGCAGCCAATTTTGGTCACCATACTACAGGAGTCCCCAAACCCCGGTCCATAGACCAGTACCAGGCTGCGGCATGCCAGCAACCGGTCCACACAAACAAGCAAAGCCCCATCCGTAGGATACAGGCAGCACACAAAACCACGCATTCTCCGGTCCATGGAAAAATCTTTCTCTGCAGAACCTGTCCCTGGTGCCCAAAAGGTTGGGATCCACTGCCATACTACAAAAAAGATGTTGAGACCTTGGAAAAAGTTCAGAGAAGACCAACTAAAATGATCAAAGGCTTGGAGACTAAAACATATAAAGAACGGCTGCAGAACTTGGGTTTGACTAGTCTAAAGAAAAGAAGAAACAGGGTGACATGATAGCATTCCAATATTTGAGGGGCTGCCACAAAGAAGAGGGCATCAAACTATTCTCCAAAGCACCAGAGGGCAAGACAAGAAACAATGGTTGGAAACTGACCAAAGAGAGAAGCAATTTGGAATGAAGGAAAAACTTCCTAACAGCAAGGATAATTAACCAGTGGAACAGCTTGCCTTCAGAAATCGTGGGCACTCCATCACTGGAGGTTTTTAAGAAGAGACTAGAGTAGACAGTCACTTGTCTGAAATAGTAGAGGTTCTCCTGCTTGACCAGGGGACTGGACTAGAAGACCTTCAAGATTCTATTCTATTCTATTCTATTCTATTCTATTCTATTCTATTCTATTCTATTCTATTCTATTCTATTCTATTCTATTCCATTCCATTCCATTCTACTGTGAATGGTTGATTTCTTCAAAATCTAAGTGCTATCTGTCATAAATGTAAATGGAAAATTTCCAAGTTTCTTCTCATGCCAGAAGGAATGGATTAACCTAGATGCTAGAAATAGCCAATGCAATATATTTATATATATATACTTGAATCTGACCTGTCTCTATAAGCTTGCTTGACGTAGAAGTCTTGCACAAATAAACATTGTCAATCATGTTCTTTGTGTGTTGACCAAGCCCTGAAGACTCTTAATAGAGCTACTGAAGACTTCACAAATTGTGTCGTGATTGAGTTGAGGGACAGACCTAAACTGAACTCACTTAGGTTACTGAGGAAGGAGAAGAGTCTCAGGAAACTCTTTTTGAGTTTTTTCTCAAATAGAGAAAGACTCTTAGATGAAGGCTAGAATGGATTCATTACTTTTCAAATGTCTCAGACTTTCTCGGTTTAGAGAAATTATTTTCTATAACTAGCCCACTGCACCCCACCCTAAATAGCTTCTGCCAGTTGGTCATTGAATAAATCAGGAATAGATATAGAATTGAGCAACAATTCCCAACTTTTTACCTTATTCATGACAATTTGGAAATTGTCCTGCTCTTTTTGAGATAATATATTCTGAACCCTGAGATACATCATGGTGGACAATATAGCTAAACAGGCCATTGATTTCAATGGAATGACATGTATACCTCCCTAATCCCATTAATTTCAATGAGTGAAGGATACCTTTAATGTGGAATCAGATGACTCCAGCATAGGAACCAGAGAAACAACACTAGCTTGCAGAAACTTGTACATCTCATTCTTCAGTGATTCTCAAAAGTGGGACCTAATTACTCACATCTATACATAGTTTACAATAATAATCAGACATCACAAATCTCTAAACAAAAGAAATGAGGTTCTTGTTAAGAAGATGAGTCATGGGTTCTAACTGGAAATATAGAGATCTTTTATTGCAATAAGGGCTGTTGTGCGTTGTAATGTGTAATTATCTTTCTGAAGGCATTCTGCAGTTTCTTAACCCAAATAAACCACCATAAATAAACTCCTACAACAAGGATAATCTTCTAAGCCCAAGAAAAAGTTACTCATCTTTTTTTACTGTGGAAATGGTGGACAAATCCACATGCCAGCAACACCAAGATATCCCAAATAATTTTTTTTGCTTTGTTTTTCTGAAGAGGGTAATTGGAGAGAAGCAAATGCCTACACTTCTTGTCAGAGACTTAAAATATCAATTTAAATATCTTAAACACATCTGAGCTAACCCACATTTCCTCTGGAAGAGGGTTTTTAAAGGGCTAATTAAGTTTGAAACACACTCCCGAATTACTCCATTCCAAAAGAAAAAATTTAACTCTGACCACTCTGGGGATGTAATACACCAGCATTGATCAATTCTCTGCAGCTTTGGTTTAGAAATAAACACAGTTAACCCACTCTTAGGATTTTCTTGGAAAATTAAGAACACTTAGGGAAAAATTTTCAGTCCTACTGTTGAGCAAAATGAAACAATTGCTTTTATTCCAGAGCTACTGTAGTGGCCAAAATTGTGGAAACCTTTTGGGAAAAGTGTACAGTAGAAATGCCACCTTTGGTTAAGTTTCCACCAATTTTTCTTCTAATTTCTTTATAACTGTAGCCTTGTTCACTTAATAATACTATTTTACATCGCTTTCTGGGCAACCAGTCAACTCTTTGCACTATTACTTTAATTTTATTACGTTTTGCCAGTTCACTAAATGAAAGAACACAAAAAACCCCAACCAACTTGATAGCGATCACATAACACACTGACAAATGTCTCCTCTCAGCTTCAATACATCACATCAATAACTGAATCCTACTATGATTTGATTGGCTCATTGCCAAATCAAGATGACACCTGATTGGCTCTCAAAACACTCATGCTCATTGGCTACAATCAGATGAAGGAAAGCTACCTGATATCAACCTAAGCAAGTTGTGCTTCCTTTTTCTGGTTATTTGGCTATAACTTTTCATAGAATACAGTACAGATAATTGAACAAGCTTTGTTGCATTACATTCTTGATTAAATTATTTTTCCATTATATATAATTTTATGGTACTACTCCAAAAAACAGTGGTGTCATTAGCCTCAAACCACAAAAATACACTTTTCCCAAAAGGTTTCCACAATTTTCGCCACTACAGTATATCCTGGACCAGACTTATAGGTAGTTCTCAACTTACAACCTTTCATTTAGTGGCTGAAGTTATAACAGCACTGAAAAAAAAGACTTATAACCACTTTTCCCATTTATGACTATAGCAGCATCCCCACATTCACGTTATCAAAATGTGGACACTTGGCAACTGGCATGTATTTATGACAGTTGTAGTGTCCCGGTGATCACCTTTTGTAACCTTCTAAGAAGCAAAGTTGATGGGGAAGCCAGATTCGTTTAATAACCATGTTATTAACAACTTCAGTGATTCACTTAACAACTGTGGCAAGATAGGTAGTAAAATGGGGTAAGATTCACTTAACCACCGTTATCACTCAGCAACATAAACTTTGGGCTCAGCTGTGGTTGTACGTCAAGGACCGCCGTATCTTCTTGAGCAAAGGGTATCTTTGCAAAACTTATTGGTGCAAATTGAAAGTTCTCTTCCTTGAAGAATTAAAGCTTCCGTATTTTGCTGGTGTTCCAGCTGCTTGAAATAATTGAGCCAAGTCCCAGCACTTTCAAGGACATTGCAATGTCCAGAGGCATCCTTACCACAGGTCCTTAGCTTACAAAGGCAAATGATAAGGCAAACTGAAAAAAGGGGGCATAGGAAGAAATGTGATCAGAAAATAGCACACAGACAGGAAAGTAGAGGGGACGTCTGGAGCTTGGCAGCTAATTCCTGGAATGAAACTCAGTTGAATTGACTGGAGTCCAACTAATTTTACAGCTAGATATCTTATGGTACAGGCAATTAATTTGAATAATTACTCCAATTAATATTGTTAATATAGGCAGTCCTACTTACTGATTGCCTTGTTCAGCTACCGTTCAGTTAGAACGGTGAAAAAAAAACAATCAATCCTTCCATTTATGACCATCCCAAGCATCTCATGGTCACACAAGATTGCAGTTTGGGTGCTTTGCAACTGGCAATAGTGCCACAATAATCTATTTGGGATTTCAAAAGAATATCTTGAACAGACCCCAAATCTGTTTCAAGCAAGGTTTTATATGATTATGCAATTTTTCTAGCATTTTAGTCTCATCAAAAACAGTATCTAGGGCAGTGGTTTTCAATCTTGGCAACGTTTTAAGATGTGTGGACCCCAACTTCAAGAATTCCCCAGCTAGGGAATTCTGGGAGTTGATGTCCTTAAATCTTAAAAGTTACTAAGGTTGAAAAACAGGGATCTGGGGCACGTCAATGCTACAGACATGACTCAAGACAACAGCGGAAGTGAATGCATTCATAATGATGCTGTGATTGCGCATCCCAATAGATATGTTGCTTAGCAGCCATAAATCAGTCAATTCCTGGTGGATACCACTAACCTCTAGTTAACCCCAGGAGAAGTAAATATACCAACAACAACAAAAAGTATACTTGTACAGTTGCATAATCCTTCCCTCTTACTGTGACAAACCTTGCTCCGTGCAACAGAAACCAAGCAGACTATGTGCATGACAGAAATGTGTTAAATGATACAGTATTTATTATTGCTCAATGTGCCTTCCTTTGTAGTCCATCTGGTGGCCATGTATTATCTTTGGAGAGGTCTCCAAGGTAGCATCACTTAGCCCCAATTCAATATTCTTTTCAAAATTGGGATTTTTATGATAAAAAGAATGATCGCAGGAACTGGGTATGTCTAGTTTAATGAAAAGGACTAGGGGTGACATGATAGCAGCATTCCAATATTTATGGCAGGGGTGTCAAACTGCTGGCCCGTAGGCCGGTTTCATCATATCGAGCCCGCACCCACCCCATTGCCAGCAATGCAGTCGCTATATGTTGCAACACGTCATGTGATGTGGTGAGTTTGACACTCGTGATTTATGAGGTTGCCACAATGAAGAAAGGGTCAACGTATTCTCCAAAGCACCTGAAGGCAAGACAAGAAGCATTGGATGGAAACTAACCAAAGATAGAACCAACCTAGAACTAAGGAGAAATTACCTGACAGAACAATTAATCAGTGGATCAACTTGCCTCCAGAAGTTGTTAAGTGTTCCAACACTGGCGGTCTTTAAGAGATTGGACAACCATTTGTCTGAAATGGTATAGGCTTTCCTGATTGAGCGGGGTTTGGACTAGAAGACCTCCATATCCCTTCCATCTCTGTTATTGTATAATACAAAGGTCAAACTTCATTCCACGTTAACTTCACATCCATAAAGTTTTCTTGGCTGCAGTTTGGGAGTGGTGTGCTTTTACCATTGCCTTATTCCAGAATATGCTCCTTTCAAGTCTAATCTTCAATTCTCTTGGTCCTTGAGGTCTCCCATCCGAACACTAACCATGCCTTTGCCTGCTTAGTTTCTGAGTCCAGAAAGGGGTGGTTGAAATACTGTATATTTAATATGTATTTAATGTGAAAAGATACAGGTAGTTCTTGACTTGCAGCCACTTATCTGGTGACTGTTTTGAGTTGACAACAGCACTGAAAAATGTGACTTATGACTGGTCCTCACACTTACAGCCATTGCAGTAATCCAGGTGCTTATCATGTATTTACCACAGCTCCACCATCTCGGAATGAAGTGATCACCATTTATGATCTTCCGACAAGCAGAGAAGCTGGATTCACTTAGCAACAGCATATTTCACTTAAGTATTGCACATTTGCTTAACAACCATGACAAAAATGTTCATAAAATCAGATGTGACTTACTTAATATCTTCATGAACACAGAGCACTACCATCACCCCATTTCCAAATAAGAAAGCCGTTGAAACGTGTAATACTTTTAGCCCTTTTTTGGGAAAACAGTGAAGAGGAATAAATTTGTGTGTGACAAGGTTTACTGTTCCAATGAATAGAATGTTTATGTGCTGCCAACTACTGAATCATCTGTAGTGGGGCTAGATAATAATCTCTAGCTAGGATTACATTTTCAACCCTATTTTAAGACCCTCTTAGCATTCAGATGGAAGCAAAGTGACTGATCAAACTGATCCAAATTCCACCAATCTCTGCACAACCCTGGCATACAAACCATAAATGAGAATAATCTACAATACAGATTTCAGAACGGTGTTTTAATTTCAGGATTACACTGAAGGATCAACAGGCAACTTAATTTCCAGAAGCTAGGTTCTGTCTTCATATCTAGGACAGCAGCAAAAACATCTCCAAAAGTACAAATATTGCTTTAAGGACAGCCTCTGTAAGTCAGTGGTTGCTGGCTTTGATTACCTATTAGTTTATATTCAAAAATAATTATATCGGGAAATTTAGCTGTGTTTTATGTGCCCGTTCTTTGCATATTTGTGGGACCATATCTGTTGCACTGCTAGATAACATTGCTGATGAAAGGTCTGGGCAAATTTATTGGAATAGTGAATTTCTGTCAACCGTTAGTAATTAAATTTGTGGCTCTGATTCTACACTCCTGTTTGGAGATGTTGTCTCTAAACGATGGCACATTTTTAGTAGCAATTACTTATATTACTTAATAGAACCACCATGATAACTGGCCCTATTCATTATAATGTAGGACAGCAAGGAGCACTTAATACAAGAATACATACAGTGCAAGAGTGGGCAATTGATTTTTCCCAAGGTGCCACAAAAAGAAACAGGGATTGTTGTGGAAGGCCAAATAGGGCTGTGAAGATGTGCAGACATACTAAATTGAAAAAAAAAAATAGCAGTGGCCTTCAAAATAAAAGCAATGCAGTTGTATTGCATGCATGGCATAGACTTATATTTAATTTCTAATTTCCAATTAATCTCCTGTGGACTGGACAGGGACAACAAAAGGGCCAGATGTGGCCCAACGGCATAAGATGCCCAGATCTGCTGTACAGTATCAGATAAATAGTTCATTTCCTTTTGTTAAAGATGTTTTTCTGCTTCAATAAATTGATATATGGTAACAAAATATAAACAAATGTACACTAAGTTACATACTTCATGAACACAAAATATTACGTTGGATAGGTTTTATCTTCTTCTGTAACAAAAGATATGGGATGGAATGCTGTGTCCAATCAGTTTGTCAGCTCATATAAATGTATTGTCTATCTGAAGAATATTTTCAATTCCTTCAAATGATATAACATAAAAGCTAAGCCAAAGGAAAAAAGAAGCGGAATATGTCAACAGAAATAAAAATAAAAATCATCAAATATTTATGTACCATTTATATGCAACTTCTTGAGGCCAGTGTGAAAATTCAATGTGAAACAAGGAATATACTGTATACTTCTTTAATAATGAAGCAAGTATTGATGTAAAATTAATGCACTGAGCTACCAAAAATAATTGCATTTACTATTACATGCACATCTTTAAATATTCTGAAGACAAACCAATAAAGGAGCATTATTTAACCACATTAAGCTGGTTTATTAATCATGGTTTACTGAACAAACCACAATAGCTGGTTGGTTCAATTCACTAATGTAAAAAGTAGCTTTGAAGAGATGTGCAGTACTTCGGCTTCAAAGGCCAAAACATGCTTCAAGCCACACAGGAGTCTCCATATGGCAGTGGTTCTCAACCTTTTTAATGCCGCGACCCCCAACTGGTCGTAAGTCGAGAACTACCCAACCGGTCGTAAGTCAAGGACTACCCAACCGGTTGTAAGTCAAGGACTTTCCCTGCCCAGGAGTGCCGCACATGCGTGGTGCCGCCCCCTGCGCCGGCCGAGGCGTAGCTGGCAAGGGGCAGCGACGGCGCAGGGCGACCACCGGCTGGGCCACCAGCTGGCCCAGCCCAAGGGAGGTAAGGTACCTGCCGGGCCCCACGTGCGCCAGCAACCCTCCCTGCACCCGCCAGTCTCCCACTCCTGGCCCTCTTTTACTTACATTTTTAGTAGTTGCTCAGCAGGGAGGGGTGGAAACTTCCAGATAGCTCGCCTTCGCTGCAGACAACTTACAGCACCGTTTGCAGAATGGGACTTTTGGCGGGCTCAGCAGGGCAGAGACAGCCTGGACAATTCCTATTGGCTTTTGAAAGCCAATAGAATTAGACTCTATTCAAGAGAGTCTATTCTATTGGCTTTCAAAAGCCAATAGAATAAAAGGGAGTAGCACAGCTAAGGAAAGGGGGGGGGGAAATGGCGGACTGTGTTGTTTGGCGACCCCCGTGAAATGGTCGTTCGACCCCAAATCGGGTCGTGACCCACAGGTTGAGAACCGCTGCCATATGGTACCTGTCTACAAGTGTTACATCATCTGTGTTTTCCTAGATTGTGCAATGGCAGCCCTCAATTGCTCCAAAATACATGTACAGCATCTGAGCTTATTGCTTTGTGTGAATTCAATCAATGCACATGCTTAGAGGCAAGATTGGAAACTAAAGGATTTCCACTTTTACTTCAAGCCGATTCCCTCTTTTTCACTAACCTTTATAGGATTTTTATCCAGTTTCTCCCAGAAAGTAAGGATATATGCAACTAAGTAGTTTCACCCAATTAGAAGGAATTATATGGAAGTTTAAGATGGGGATTGGCATTTATTTAAAATACGTGTTTGTATTTTAAAAATGATTTATAGAGGACCAGAGTAGCTTCCAGAGTTGTTCCCTCTACATTTTTGTGGGTGTTTAAAGCCAACCCAAATGATGTTCCCCAACTTGTTCTCCTTTTTCGGGCTTGGTTCCTCCTATATGAGCAATGATTGCAATGTTCCTCCAATACAGTAATTTGTCAGTAATTTTAGCAGTGCAATTCTTGGTGTTGGAAGTTGGGAACTGTATGTAGTTCATCCTTTCCAATTCTGAGTTGTTGCAAAATATCTAGACAGAACACGAAGCACATGATTTTGTGATCAAAATGGGCTATTTAGGTCTTTCAAGTAAATATATTTCACTGGAAACGTCAGATGAACAAACGGTCCTCTTTATTTAATAAAAACAAAATGCTCAGAATATACCCACCACATAATCAAGAAAACATAATGCTCTTTAGGAAGTTTCAGTTCCTTTGAATACTGCACAGTAACTGCAAGCACAAGGCAAAATGAAAGAAACCCTATTAAATGAAAAGTAAACAAGTTTATTTCTGTAAATTAAAATCTGCACTCGTCCAGACAATGTCAATTTTAGACCAACTGATTACCATTTTCCCCCATTGACATTCACAGACAAGGACACATATATCATTACTCCTGAATTGCTAAAGCAGAAAAACATGCAACAGTGGCAGAAATTTGTTTCACACTAAAATCAGCACATTTGGGGGGGGAGGGCAGCCATATATTTCAAGGCTTAATATTTTGCTTTATTTTTCTTCTAAATTCTCCTCTGCTCTCGTCTTATATCCAACTTCTCCCCGTCACACTGCTCTTCCCGTTCGGCACCATGCCAGATACATCTCCTTCTATATCCAACAGAAACTTTATCCCGTTTCCTAATACCTTCAGATCAGGAATGAAGTTTGGCCTGATTAATATTATGCTTGTTTCTGGTTTAGAAAGATAGGCAAGATTGGAGGTTCATAGGTTGGGTAAGGCTAAGCCCGATTTTCAAATATATTGTGGCAAAACAAACATGCACACAAACAATTGGGCGAGAATATTCAGTAATGGAAATCTGAGAATGAATACTTGCTGTAGAGGCAAGATGTTTTAGAGTCCCAGGGGTTCTCAACCTTGGCAACTTTAAGACTTGTGGAGTTCAAGTCCCAGAATTCCTCAGCCAGCTTTGCTTTAAAGTTGCCAAGGTTGAGAACCCCTGTTTTAGACACTTCCCAAATCTGCTGCATTACATGCTAGCTATTATTGGCGATATCAACTTGTACGGTCGCTTTGATCTTAAGCTGCCACCTGGATAATTTAGTGACATATTCTGCCTAGAGGGAAAAAAAACGACCATAAAATGGATCTGTACAATGGCTTTGCTAAAATATTTCTCCATCACTCCTTCCACAAGTTAACACTTGTTCTAACCCAGGGGTCTTCAAACGTGGCCCTTTTATGACTTGTGGACTTCAACTCCCAGAATTCCTCAGCCAGGCACACTGGCTGAGGAATTCTGGGAGTTGAAGCCCACAAGTCATAAATGGGCCACATTTGAAGACCCCTGTTCTAACTGGCTTTGCTTCAGGCACCTGAGTTCAAATATTGCCGCAAGACAAATGAAAGCAAGAAAGTTACAGCATGATATTTCCTAAGGCAGCCGTCACCTAACTACATTAAAGTCTGAGATTTTGTGAATATCCAGGGCAATTTGTGCCATGCGTTTCTGACAGCTAAGAAATTCTGCAAACCCAAACACTGTACATTGCGTCAATGGCAGGTAATTAAAGTAACAATCCAGGTGAAGGAAGCCAAGAAAGAGGGAGACATGGTAAAGATCAACCATCAGTGTTAAGTGAAATCGCATGTCAACAAATTTACATTTAAAAAAAAGGAAAAACCCTTATAAAAAGATGTTACTAAAAAGATGTTACTAAGACAAAGCCACAATAAGTTAAGTATTTATGTAAAATGGCATGCTGCTTGTTATTGTCTCTAAATGCCTATATACGTGGGACAGCATAGTTGTATATCTGAGGTACATTAGTTTATATATATATAGATAAATATTGTAAAAAGGTTATTTTTTTCCATCCAGTTTTTTGTCTTCTTCAAGGAAGAACAATGGAAACATTCCTAAAAGGCAGCCAATGGTCACTCCAATAGCTTTACCCTAAAAAATAATAATGGGGGGGGAGGAATAAAGAGAATGGGATGTTCATTTAGGATCAAATCCGATACTTAACATCCAATTAACATCATTTATGTTGTTCAGGCTGAGGTTTTCAATTTAGGAGCTCATCACTTTGCACAGGAAATAATGTGCAATTAAGTGGATTTGAAATCCTCATTAGAATCAGTTGCATGCAGATTATGATGCATAATCTACACTAAAATATTCCGTTTCTATTTTTATCCCCACAGGAATAATAGGTAATAATGCATACATACTTGGTATCCAAATTCTAATATTTAGGCAATATTGAAGTTGCTATTTTTCTCTGTCTTGGTTTCACTTGAACTCTCATCCATAAATGCACATACTCACCAAGTGTGCACTAAGACGTGTTTGCCACATATCAGCTTGTTTGGGTGTGAGATCGGGAATTGAAAGGCCCAATCTGGAGGCCATAGCTTCAACATAGCCTGCAAGACTTGGGAGATAAATACAATTATGTTGAGCACATGAATCTCTGAAACATACCGGTACCAATTTTGCTTAATTTTTATTAACCGTAGAAAAATAGTGAGCAATTATGGTAAAGAATCAGGTTGTATAAAATTCTGTACTGACAATAAATTACACAGTAGAAAAGGGAGCATTTTTAATCTTGAATGCAATATTCATTGATTCATAAGCACATATGTTTGTGTACACTTGAGAGCAAGCAACTAAATTTCATTTTTAATGTGTGCCGTTGTGCCCATAGGAAAAAAAATGACAATAAAGTTATCATCATCATCACATAAACATTCTAATGTAGGTATAGCATAGGTGACAAAAACCTAAGCCCCTTCCTTTCCCCTTCTGTATTTTTATCATTCTTGCCTTTTTAAAAAATACTTAATGTGAAATATTTTTGTTTTGAAAATCATTTTATTCTTAAATCATGCTAAATTTATTAAACCTCCTTAAATGCTAAATTTTCCCTGGAAAAGCAGAATATAAATTTAATAAAAATACAGTTCCTCACTACATGGCTGTTTTGGTTACACTACTGTCAGCTCCTCAAATTCCCATTTTTCTTCACATATTATTACCAGATTTGAGAACAGGGTAAGAATTCAAAACAGAATGAGAAAATATGAACTTCAGGATAGCAGGTACTAATCTATGAAGTTACACCCTTTGCTCCAACACTCTAACTTGAATTGTATTTCACATTCCAGTTTCATTACTCTGTACCAGCCTATCCTCAAATCCCGATAAATGTATCAAAATTAAAAACACGAGGGAATGTGAAAAATATTTCCATGTTCAAACTAGGTTGCTAGTTATTAGGGTGCTTTTCCAGCTATCATTCTGAGCTAAGACTAGCAAGGCATTTTGAGCTTCAAATGTTGTATTATAGAAAAATATTGCATGTTCATGAAAAAATATAATTAAACTTACCCCAATCCAGCTAAGTCTGAGACAAGATTTCCCAAGGCAGCAGCTAGAAAGTTGGAAAATTCCAGTATTATATAAATTAGTAACACACTGCAGAAATATGCAGCAAATTATTGCTTAAAATTAAAATTATTCTGAAGACTATTTTTAGATATATTTATATACCTCATAAAAGCTGCTTTTCAACATGTTATAAAATAAAACATATCAATCAATCAGCTATCATTTTTAAAAAAGGTATCAGAGCATCATAAATTTAGCAGGGTAATTTACAAAATTGTTTAGTAATTGGCCATGGCTGATCTCTAGGAGCATAAGCACTTCTAGGTTATTGCTATTAAAAGTGAAGAGGCCATCTCAGATTTATTTTTATTTTTTTTGGTAATGGGAGAATCTGAAATACAATCCTCAAAAGAGGAACTTTAGGGAAAAAAATTATTTTAGATGGGCAATTCCTAAGAAGATATTTTAAGTTAAAAAAGGAGTTTGATTTGAGCCCAGAATCAAGCTGGAAACCAGGGAAATTAATATAAAAATATGAATTGTAAAGTACTTAATGTCTCACAAAGACTAAACCTCTGTTCTCCATTCTTTAGTATAAATATGTATGGATGATTAGCTCAAACTAGAAATCAAGCATCGTGAAAGCTACATGTTATTTTCTGCAGGTATCCCACTGGCCTCTATGGGAAGGGAATATTGATGTGACAGATCTTTAATCTGCTCCAACAAAACACTGTTTATATTCTCCAAAGCAAGATCATCAACAATGGTTCATCTACGATAAACCAATATTCAAAATTGAATTTAAAACTAAGTACAGTAGTGTTTATTTTATTTGAAGAAAGCATATTTATGTCTCAAAATTATACCAAGCTTTCTAATGTCAAACTAATAAATAACACGTAAAAGATAAAACAAATTTCTTCAAAAGCTGGAAGCAAAATGAGGAGCCAGTTCTTCATATGGAGAGTCTGGATGCATATCAAGCTAAACTAAAGATTGTTAAACCGTAACAGCAGACTTAGCCAAAATCCAACATCCTACAATGGCCTAATGCCAAGTGACTCATCCTTTAACCTGCTTTTAAAAAAGCAATCAAAAAGTTGTGTCCAAACAGATGGACAGGTCAATATGAATTTCACTGCGCACATAAACTTAAATGATAAATAAATAGCTATAAAAATCTACATAAACAGCAATGATCTTGATTACTTGCCTGCCATGGTAGAAATTCCAAACACAATCCCTATTGATAGCTCTATCTGTGTGCCCTAAAAATAACAAGAGAGTTTCATCATTATCCACACATTATGTAGACCAGACATGTCAAACTCGCGATGTCACACGACGTATTGGAGCTTCTTCTCCATTGCCTGCAATGGGGTGGGCGTGGTTTCCTGGTGACGCATCCGGCCCGCGGGCTGGCAGTTTGACACCCCTGATGTAGACAGAACTTCAGGAATCACTTGTAGGAAACAATGCAAGTGTAAAATGGGGGAGGGGCACCATCTGCTCACCCAATTCCTCCAGAAGACCTCCAAAGCAATATGCATGGCACTGCATTGTTGTAATGGTGTGTTAAAGCAGAACCGAAATTAGCCATGCTGCATTGCTGCAATACTACCAACAGAAATATTTTAGAATATATAAAGATTGGTACCAAGATGACTTACCGCAGCAATCATAATGGCATTATCAAAAAATCCAAAGCCTACAAAAGGTACTGCATTGTGGAAGAACACTAGAACAGAGAGAGGCGTACAATGTTTTAAGTATTTAATCGCCATTTGCAATTACATCAAATAATATGACATTATTATTTATCCAAATAAGGATTGAAAAGTGCTTAAAATCCCAGGCATGACACTGTTTCTATGAATAACCCAAACCAGAAGAGGCTTTTCATACTCTCTTGAATACAGCTAACTACCAGCAATTTGTATGCAGCGATCGCAAACACCAAAGTGACTATTCTTTGAAAGGCCAGATTCATTCTGGGTACTTTCTAAATAATTCCATCTGCAGTAAGGGTGATACAGAGGAAAAAGCCACACATACGTAGAGGAATCAGTGACAAAATTGCTCTGGACACAGCTGAACAAGTAATTTTAGCCAATTTGTAACTGGGAGAGAGATGAGGAAGAATTCAAGAGATCCTCATCAGAGCAGACCACTCTGTTACAGATGCTGAATTAGCATGGCAAATACTGTCCCCCCCCCCCAAAGTAAAAGTAATAGCCAAATACTAAAAGTGGTAACCCTGCAGTTCTTTGAGGCTTTCAATTCCTTAACCCATGAAAACATCTGATTTTTTAAAAAAAAAAATACATTTACCGTGTTTCAGTTGTCCGGTGTTTGGTGGCGCAACCTCCAGCTTCTCTAAATTTAAACAAAGGAAAATATAAGCACAGACATATTTGGCTAGTTATTTTGTACACAAGCACTGTTTAAATGTGAAGACGTAAAATAATTCTGATGAAAAAAATATAGGTAAGGTAGATTCTCCACAGACTTAATTGGGATTAAAAGAACGGCCTCTTCAGTCACCAAATATGACACATTTTTTCTTAACTTTGTTACCAGTATGTTAATATCCCACAATTTAAAATGACTTATCATATTCAAGGAATGGGCAAGAAGCAGACTGTGAAAAAAAAATCATTTATTCTTTCATTACCTGGATAAATTTCATTCTTAGCCAGGGAAGGCAGAACTACCTTGATCCCTAAACCTGTACTATAAAAAATATTAAACTGCCAAGAATAATTTTGTAATATTAGTTTATGGCTATCAAACAGCTCCATATCAGAAATCTTTATCAATTTCTACTGACTTCAAGGATTACTCAGGAAATAAAACTGATTTAATTAACAATGGAAAGAAATTTCTTAAGCAGTGTAATTGACAGTGTAACTTACATTCACCAGCCATATTAGAGAATTAAGGAGATCATGAAGTTTAAGGTTTGTGTGTTATTAAAGAAAGATTTTAATTTCTGTTTGCAATGTGCAGTATATTTCTATTTAAGGTGCTTAGATTCACTTGACTGAAGCAATATATAGACATACGCCCTAAACCCATTTTTGTGATAAGCAGCCTATAGGGGTAATTGATTATGATATAAGAACAAAAGTACTGATCATGCTTGGCGAAGAATTATGGCAAATGGATATAATTTAATCATGTTTCAAACAAGTCATCAGTAACATTATGACTCCTTCTTTGCAAACCACGGTGGCTGCATTCACAAATCACATGCAGCCAGACCCAGAGTCCATTACAACATTAAGCAATGTGCACACACAATTATATATTGCATCAAATGTAGCTCTGGTGACCATTTAGCACAGTCTAACCTGTTTCTCCATGTAAAGCTCCTGGAGTAAGAGGAGAAAATAGAAACAATACAATGCAAAATAAATATGTCAGTTCAGAGCCTCTGAAAGATGATATAAAGAAATCTACATATACAGATTGAAGGATTTTATCTTCCCTGAATTTACTTTTTGTGGCTCAATATGGTACTATGTCAGAGTATATAGTTATGTATTCTCTCACCAATCTGTCTGTTAAGGCAAAGTCACTTGATGGTGAGAATCTTAAATACATTATAACAAAAGCAGATTTTTTTTTCTCTTTGTACAGAGGAAGATTTTATTCATGAATCCTTTAAAAATGGCACAGTATAATAAAGGAAATTTGCACTGCTGGATAAGAGGCACAGGAACCAAATCAATATTTTAACCTTATTTCAATAACTGGAACATTCTCTTAGAAACTGATTATGAGAACAAAAGCTTCAATGGTTTCATTTGCAGGTTTTACATGGATATGCAAATAATGATCAAATATACTTTTAATGGTAACTTCTTTCTTTTGGCCTCATTAATATAAAAAAATAGTTATCATTCAAAGATAGATAAAGAATTCTGTGAGCTGAGATACCATATGTACTTTTCTGTCTAATATTACACATTAAAATTAACCCACCTTCAAAATGTATAAATAAATGTATATTCTTCTATATTTTTTTCGATCTTTCTTACAAGTAATTGTTGACTTATGACTACAATTGGGACTTCCATAGCTAAGTGATACAGCCATTAAGTTAATCATGCTTATCTTTTTTTTTTTTTTTTTTTGCTGCAGTCATTAGCAAACATGGATTCCACCACTGATTTTGCCTGTTGGAAATAGCAGTAGCACTTAGACTTATATACCGCTTCACAGCCCTTTCTAAGCAGTTTACGTAGTCAGCATCTTCTCCCCAACAATCTGGGTCCCCATTTTATTGATCTCGGAAGGATGGAAGGATGAGTCAACCTTGAGCCAGTCAGAATCAAACTCCTGGCAGTGAACAGAGTCAGCCTGCAATATGCATTCTAATCACTGTGCTACCATGGATCTATAAACCCTCCGGAAAGGTTACATGGCTGGCTCAGGAATTTTGGGAGTTGAAGTCCACGAGTCATAAAAGAGCCAAGGTTGCCTACCCCTGTCCTAGGACAATACTTGACAGGTGCCCAAATTCTGATCATCTGACAGTGGGGATCCCACAATGGTCTTAAGTCTTGCAACATTTTTTTCAGCACCATCAGAACTTTGAACCATTGTTAAACAAATTATTGTTAAGTCAAAGACTACCTGTGTGCTACAATCACATCAATTCTTGGTGACAGTTTGGTATCGCACCAGAACTTTTAATCTATAGCTTGCATTTTTGCATGGTAAGCTTGGATCAGTAAATGGAGGGGAAGAATAAGGAAGTGCTTGTATTATCAAGTTGTGAACCAGTTTCTTCTGGGTCACCCACATTTGAACCATGCTTTGTCTGGAACACATGCTGAAAAATGTAAGAAAATTATCAGGTGGGCAGTAGTACCTTGCTTGAAAACAGCGGCCTTTTCCTGCTACTTGTTTGTTTCCAAGATTGTCTTATTTATTAATAATGTTACTCTAAAAGATTTTTTTGAAGAAGTGGCTTTGGATCATGTTAGTGTTTATTTGCATGAGATTTAGGAACTCGCCCAAGTGGTTTAATGTGCTCTTTAGCATTTGAAGCAAATGGTTCTTGTCATTGTAACTTGTGGAAATTAATTCCATATACAGTATAATTACACTTAGTATGAATAAAGTTACTGCTGGTCTTCAATGATTACTATACAGCTGCTTTTCTCTGCCTGCTTTTTCTGTACTGGCTGTAATTTCATTTATTTCTGATGTGTTATTTTTTATGAATGGAAAGTCTTACATCACTTTTACTCTTGTTGTTCTCAGGGTCCAACCAGTTATTACAAGTAGGCTTCATAACAAAAGGACAGCTGATTAGGTCTGACTGTTCTTCAAATCATGGTTTGCTATTATATCCAGTTAAGACAAAAAGATGTCAAAATGTCAGTTTCCTAAATTAAATTGAAAATAACCCATAGTAAAACACATATTACAGACCTTATCAGAATATACAAGCTTTTCAGATACAGCCTTTCTCACTTCATCTAAAAACTATTGTACCTGCTTAAAACACTAAGGTAAGTCCTTTAGTTAAAGTGAGATCAGTTTAAATTAAACTGCAAGCAAATTCTGATTAAGAATTTGGCTTGTGATCCTTTTAGACCGGTTTGGCAGCTAATTAGGATAATTTTGATTTTAGAAGCAAAAGCCCTCATCTCCTTACTGTTATTTTAGAAGCAAAAGCCCTCATCTCCTTACTGTTACTCTGAAAGAAATCAAATGCTGATGCAGACAGAATTAACCAAAAGCATTTATATTAGCACATGCCAGATAATTTGATGGGGAAACATTAGTAAGTTCATGTGAGGTTATATGACCAGAACCTTTTACTCACATCATGCCTTATTTATCAACAAATAGCAAAATTTACTGTACCCAAAGCCCTACGTTGTTCTGCTGATGCTACCTGTTTCATTGACATCTTAAATGGTACCAGTGGTTTAGGAAATCTGGATGCTAAAGAGTTTTCATACAAAAGAAATATCATGTTATTTTACTTTCAGCTGAACATTTTAAAAGTTCATTATCCAAACCTAGAATCCCAAGTTTATTTATTTAAAAATTAACAGTCACTGACTTTAATAGGCATTACTTCCTTATAAATACTGTTTATCTTGCATCCGCTCACTATGAAATTTGCTCTGTAGGATGGAACATTACATTGAAAATGAACTTTCATTCCTCCTTCACCAAATTAAACATATAACTATATTCTCATTTAATCTGGTCCCTTGCACCCCATAAAAACACTTGCAGAGAAATATGAATTCTCGTGGAAAAAGGTTTGAAATATTTGTGAGTTGTAGCAGGAAATAGCTTAGTTGATAGTGAAGATTTTCTGACTTGAATTCTAAGGCAGTATTAGTTCATTACTAAAATAAAAAATAATCAATGACAGTACAATTTGTCTTCCATGCTTCCAACCCACCTTGTTGTTCTGACCAGGGGATGATGGGAGATTTTCACACACCATTTTCAGTCCCACCAACTCACCACAAACATCCAGTATCCTGTGTTTTTCCTTACCAATGTCATTCTTGCCATGTCATAAACAACTCACGCACCAATCAGTCCGCCACTCAATTAAGCACCAGAGATGGGCAAAAAAAAACAAAAAACCACCCTCTGCTACCTAACAAAATCTACACTCCCAGGGTGCCTCAGAGCTTGATGCTCTCACCACATCTGTTTTACATGTACATGAGGCCACTGGGTAAGTTCATTTGCTGGATCAAGGGCAATTATCACCAATAATTTATGTATCTTGTCCTTCGACTGGAATGCTGTTGCAATGTCCCAATATTTAGATGCTGTGAGAGTTTGGTTATAAAGGAACAAGCTCAACCCAACCTGGCAAGACTGAGTAGCCGTGATTGTCTGGGCCCCGTGGTGTTGGGAATCCTCCAACTTTGTTCCTAAATGGGGCTACATTACCTTATTTAGGTCTTGTGTGCAATTTGGGGTTCCACAGCTACAATTTGAAAAACAGGTGGTAGCTGAGGCCAAGAGGGCCTTCACATGGGGTATCTGGCACTAGCTGCACCCTTTTCTGAACCAGAAGGCACTTCTTACAATCATTTATTTGGTCGCTTTGACATGCATCATTGCAATGTGCCCTTGAAAACCATTTGGAAGGTATAGGAGATCCAGAATGTAGCAACACAACCAATGATGGGGGCAAGTGCATCATGCCCATATTACTGGTTGACTTCCAGGTGCAATTTAAGATGGTGGCTGATATCTTTAAAGTCCCACACGGCACAGGGCCAGGTTATTGTCTTACCTGAACGCCTTTTCTCAGCACGGAGATGGATAATCCACCAATGGGTTAACTCAATCCTCCTGCCCAATCAGATCAAGTCAGCCAAACTTGCCACGCCTGTCCTGGACCAGTTGTCCCAGTCGAAGGGCGAAGCTGCTGACAGCATGATGTGTTGGCTCACAGAACCTAACCCTAGGCCTAAGGACCTAAATGGGTAGGAGTGGATTATCCATCTCCGTAATGAGAAAAGGTGTTCAGGTAAGACAACGCCCCTTCTCCAGCACAGGAGATGGATAATCCACCAATGGGACATACCAAAGCCCACTGTCCTTAAGGGAGGGAAGCGGACAAGTTTGGAACAGTGTCACGGGGCACCACCTGTTGCAGAACCCTCCTGCCAAAGGAGGCCTCTGCGGATGCGTACCTGTCCAGTTTGTAATGTCGTATGAACGGCGAAGGCGAAGACCACGTGCCCGCCCTACACACCTCCTCAATGGAAGCTTGAGTGGCTCAAGCCGCAGATGTGGCTGCACTACGCGTAGAGTGAGCCATGATTCAATGCAGAACCGGCAAGGCAAAAACCTCTCCATGTAACCAGTCCCTGGTGCCCAAAAGGTTGGGGACCTCTGCTCTACCAGATGCCTAGGAGTTTGAGTGTTCTGTGCAGTATTATATGTCCCTAACATCAGAACAGCTGGACAGAGAGCTCTAATATTGTTCCAATGATCTGCTGGAGCCACTCTCCCAGTTTAAGAGTCACAGCCTGGCGTGGTTCTATCACCACAGGGACCACTTTGGCCTTTACTTTCCACCTCCTCTCTAATTCCTCTTTCCGTCCCTGGTACTTCTCCAGGTTTTCATAGTCCTCCTTCCTGCTGCTGCTGTCTCTTGGCTTTGCTACATCCATCACCACTGCTATCCTCTGGTCCTTGTCTACTACCACAATGTCTGGATGATTGGCCAGTACCTGTATGTCAGGATCAGGAAGGTTTACAGTTCTCTTATTCTCTACAACCTTCTGTGGAATCTGCCATCTGGAGTTGGGAAGGTCTAGATCAGTAATGGTGAACCTATGGCATGCGTGCCAGAGGAGGCACTCAGAGCCCTCTCTGTGGGCATGTGCACCATTGCTCCAGTCCCACATCCCCCCACGGCCCCCTCCTCACCAGAGAGTCGTCCACGGGTGTGACCCTCTCTCACCAGAGAATCGCCACGGCCCCCTCCTCACCAGAGAGTCGCCCATGGGTGCAGCCCGTGCGGAACAGTGCAGCCAAGCACATGGCAGCCGGGCAGCAGGGACAACACTCTGCCTTCGCGGCTGTCACACGCAGATGATGCTGTAGGGGGCGGCCGCCATGGTGCTGCAGGGCCACCTGGGCAATCTGCAGCAGGCTGTGAAGGCAGTGGGTGGCCCTGCGGTGGGGCGGGGCAGGCGGATTTGGGGCACTCGGTCTCTAAAAAGTTTGCCATCACTGGTCTAGATCATACACTGTGCAAATGTTTCTGTACACAATGCCATCTCTTTCGTTGTGCCATTCGGTTTATGCTGTTCCTGCCTGCATTTTACACCCTGCCACTATGGGTTAAGATTGTCTCTGAGGCTTCTCAGCACAGTCTACACCTTGGATCCTGTCTAGTATGGTAGGCTGGTCTTGTGCTGCTATGATCTAAATCCCTGGTAGGATTTCTCAATGCAGAGATCTGGTCTAGCCATGGCACTTCCTCCGTGTGATCTTCCTCCCACGTCTGCTGCTGTCTCGGGCATTCTCTCAGCAGCTCATCTTTGGGTGCCATCTTACTGATGTACTCCTGGATGCTTTGACATTCACCAAACCTACCAGTTCTCTTTCTCCTATCAATTCCACAACAGAAGAGAAGGAATATTTATATAAGATTTTTTTATCCCACGTTTGCTATTTTTAAATAACTCAATGCTGCGACATAGATTCACAGATCTATTGCCCTTATTCCTCTATCAAAAAAAGCACTTCACACCATGTAACTTTTTATTAGATTAGGTTAAGCTTTTTAGAAATGAAGCAATTAAAAGACCTCCATTGTTTTTTACATTGTCCATAGTTACCTGGATGCCTAAGACAGTGTTTCTTCCAGTGCCCTTTTTAATACCATATATAAGGCTGAGGGCTTAGTGACAGTTTCAAATATAGACAGGTTAAAACTCCAAAACATTTGTAAATCACTGCAAATGAATAAATATCCAGAAAAAAAATAAGTGCAGACTTTCCATGATGGGGAAGGTACAGGATCGAGGCAAAAATGGACAGACGTTTTTCAGCAGAACCAATTTACTGCTAACTCTCTCCTAAGGTGTTCGGAAGAGTTTTATTCCAGCACCTTTGTTGCATATTTTCTCACTAAGTAAAGTGTGAGGAAACATATACCAAAAGTAGTGAAATAAAAGCCCTCTGAACAGGCAATAGCAACTATAAATCACAACAACCCCTAAAAAATAGCAACATGTACATGGTAATGCATCACACAAATTATGTACTTGCTCCTGGTACCTGACGCAAGTTTCGACATTTGTCTCCATTGTCCTACAACCCACAAACATCAATTTAAATAGGCTTCAGACTGGCAGCATATTAGCAAAACTTGCAGTTGGGATTTTAAACTCTAGAAAAATTACTTAAACATTCTAGTTTTAAAAAAAACCCTATAGCTAAGAGATTAAGAACACACAAGCATACATGAACGAGATGGAAAGTATTTCTTCTATTGAGCATTCCTCCAAGATTTAATAATAATACACAAGCCTCTTATCCTCCAGGCTAGGAACAGTTCAAGCCATTCAATTTGTTCAAGGACACCATTATATGGATCAAGGTCAAATGCAAGCAACTTCCTAAATACATAAAATACAAAACTTAGGCATAGTCACTTGCAGTTAATAGTCTATAACAGATGAAGATAAAAAAAGCAAAGCAAGCAGTTTTGATATTTTCCATTTCAAAGGTAAGAATTGCTCTGAATTTATCAGCTGGCTGACAGCTGTCCATTTTTTTAAAAAAAGAGTGAAAAATCAATGTGAAAATAACAGACTCATAATTACTTTAGACTTCAGCACAATCACACCTATGCAGACTGAAACTCATAATTAGCTGTCATTTGTTTTGGAAAAAGCTGAGTGGGCACTATCTGCACTATGATGCAACTCACATATGTAACTGGTAATTTAATGCAACCGCTCAAAGTTAAGATTAATTCACACACCATGCTATGCCAGTATTTGCTTTGACCAACATTTTTTGACTAAGGCAGGGTCCTATTTTATTTAGAATCCTAATCTATAAATCACAATGATTTGATATCAATATCAGGCTACTTCAAAATGAAGCAAGCTACATTAAGTAGGATAAGATAAGCTTTATTGTCATTTTTTTTACTGTGGGCACAATGGCACACATCAAAAATGAAATTTAGTTATTCGCTCTCAAAGTGAAACACATACATGACACACACCTAAACATACTATGTAAGTAAGATTTAGCATGAGGTATGAACACAATCTAAGTGCTATGACACTGGAAATATCTAGCCATATTTGGCAAAAACCGAGTTGTTCATTTTAAGATCCCATTAGTAAGCAGTTAGAGGTGTATATTCTATTACTTTATAAAATGTTATTTGTAGAGGCTGAATTCACACACTCAGTCATAATGCTTAAACTATAATGGCTCAATTCAGGCAATACTATAAGCCAAAATAAAAACAAGTTATATTATGATATAGCATATGTGAATCCAATCTGCCCTATAAAATTTAAATAATGCTGCCCCAAACTGCCCCAATTTAAGTCTCAAAATAAGCTCAATCCTCAATCAGGTATGATATTTATATTCTAATGCTTTACAACTTAAAAGCAGTTGCTCTAAATTCATAACCTATCATCCATCTTAAAGACATTGACAAATATAGTTAGTGCTTGACTTGTGACCACAATTGAACCCAAAATTTATATTGCTCAGCAAAACATTTGTTAAGTGAGTTTTGCCCCATTTTACAACTTTTCTTGACACAGTTGTTAAGTGAATCTGGCTTTCCCATTGACTGTGCTTGTCAGAAGGTTTCAGATGATGATGATATTAATAATAATATTAATAATATTAATGATATTGATAATAACAATAACAACAACAACAATAATAATAATATTAATAAAAACTTGGAAGGGACCTTGGAGGTCTTCTAGTCAGGCAGGAAAACCTATACCATTTCAGATAAATGGTTGTCCAGTCTCTTCTTAAAAACTTCCAGTGTTGGAGCATTCACAGCTTCTGGAGGCAGGTTGTTCCACTGACTAATTGTTCCGATTGTCAGGAAATTTCTCCTTAGTTCTAGGCTTCTCTCTTTGGTTAGTTTCCATCCATTGCTTCTTGTCCTGCCTTCAGGCGCTTTGGAGAATAGCTCGACTCCCTCTTCTTTGTGACAACCCCTGAGATATTGGAACACTGCTATCATGTCCACCCTTGTCCTTCTCTTCATTAAACTAGACCAGGCATGTCAAACTCACATCACGTGACATCACACGACATATCGTCACTTTTTCCCCATCGCCGGCAATGGGGTGGGCACGGTTTCGGCATGATGCATCCGGCCTGTAGGCCGGCAGTTTGACATGCCTGAACTAGACATACCCAATTCCAGCAACCGTTCCTTATACGGTTTTAGCCTCTAGTACCCTAATCATCTTTGTTGCTCTTCTCTGTACTCTTTCTAGAGTCTCAACATCTTTTTTACATCGTGGTGACCAAAACTGGATGTAGTATTCCAAGTGTGGCCTTACCAAAGCATTGTAAAGCGGCATTAACACTTCACGTGATCTTGATTCTGTCCCTGTTAATGCAGCCTAGTGCTGTGTTGGCTTTTTTGGCACCTGCAGCACACTGCTGGCTCATATTTAAGTGATTATCCACTAGGACTCCAAGATCCCTCTCACAGTTGCTAATATTGAGCAAGATACCACCTATACCAGGGGTCGGCAACCTGCAACAGTGAAAGAGCCACTTGGACCTGTTTCCCTTGCAAAAGAAAAAACTGGGAGCCGCAAAATGTATGCGCGCATGTGGAGCTTAAGGCGAGACGTGCGCCGGCCCTGCCCCCCATCCAGCTCTGGTATGGAGGGTCTGCCATCCTGGCTTCTCCTCCCTTCGGAAAAGACTGCTCTCCCCCCGCCCCGCGCTCCCCCTCTCTGGGACTTTCTTCTTTCTGCCTTTTGGCGCGAAGGTTCCAAGGGAGCAGAGGCCAACGGGGAGAAAGAGCTGCTGCGGTGAATCTTCCGAGGCGGAAGCAGACGGCTGCTCGACGGCCGCTCGGGCTCGCCTATCTCAGCCTGCTGCGGGAGGCTGGAGTTGAGGCTTCTGGCTCGCTTTGGGAGGGGTGCTCGGAAAAGAGAGGATGGGAAGCGGAAAGTGGGAGAAAGGACGTCTTCCAACTCTCTGGGGTTTTTTCGCTGGGAGGGCGAGGAAGCAGCAGTTCTGCTCCGTGGGAGGTGGGAGCAGACGGCCTCTCCTTCAAACTTTGCCAAGTGACTCCAGGGACGAAGCGAGCTCCGAGTCCCCGGAATGTCAACTTTGCGAAAGAGGGAGGCGATGATGGGATTAAAATAAAATGGGGGGGGGAGGTTGAAGAAACCCAGCAGATGCTTACATCAGAAGGCCAGCAAGAAAGGCAAGACCAGGGAGAGGAAGAAAGCTTTCAGGGCTTGTGCACAGACAAAGCTGACTCCTCCTCATCTCCTGTCCTTGCTGCATCTCTCTGTGTCTCTGCCACTCAAAGCTATCCTGCAGCTCGATTCTTGAAGCGATTTCAATCAGCCCCTTCATTGCCAAGAGTCCCCATGGAAGTCAATGGAGGTCTGCGGCGACTCAAAAACCCAGCCGCAGCACCTCCAAGTCCGTTGATTTTACCGGCTCAGCGGCCGGGGACGGGCAGGAACCAATGCCCCCGCCGCCTGCCACTCAGCCCAGGAAGACGTGAGGCCGGCTCAGCGGCCCGGGGATGGCCAGAAACCAATGCCCCCGCCACCTGCCACTCAGCCCAGGAAGACGCGAGGCCGGCTCAGTGGCCCGGTGACGGCTAGAAACCAATGCCCCCGCCGCCTGCCACCCAGCCCGGGGAGACACGAGGCCAGCTCAGCGGCCCGGGGAGGGGCAAAAACTGATGCCCCTACCGGCTGCTGCCCCGCCAGGCCTACTGCCCAACCTGGGGAGGGGCAGGAACCAATGCCCCTGCCGGCCCCGCCAGGCCTGCCACCCAGCCTGGGAAAACACAAGGCCAGCTCGGCTGTCCCTCCACCTGGTGCAGGTAAGCCACCTCCCTTCCCCCCACTCATCCTCCATCTCCGGCTCTGCTGCTGCTTGGCCAACCAGGGCCACGGCTTGCGAGAGGGCTGGCCCACTCAACGGAGGCTCTGCTGGGCCGCTCCCAGCATGGATCCCAGGGCTTCCCCGAATGGCTCTCCGGCCACATGCACCTCGGACCGGGCCAGCCTCAGAAAGGCCCTTCCTGGCCACCCTTCTCCCAGGGGGCAGGGCACCCAGCTGCAGGGCCAATCAGGAGCTCTGCGAGGGAGCAAATCTGCATATGAGAGAGAGAGAGAGAGAGAGAGAGAAGGGAAGCACAAGTGCCTCTCTGTCTCTGTCTCTCTCTGAAAATGGCGGAGGAGGCTCCAGAGCCGCAGGAGGTGGCTCAAAGAGCCACATGCGGCTCCGGAGCTGCGGGTTGCCGACCCGTGACCTATACTATACTGTGCATTTGGTTTTTCTTGCCTAAATGTAGAACCTTACTTTTTTCACCATTGAATTTCATTTTGTTAGATGATCACAGGAAGCCACAATACTGCAACTCTCATAAATATATACCTGTAGAGAAGGATCCAAATTTTGATCACATGACCTTGGGGATAACACAATGGTCAGAAGTGTGAAAAACAGTCATAAGTCCCTTTTTTCAGGGACTTTGAACAGTCACTAAACAAATGGTTGTTGAGGACTACTTGTAAAGGGCACAATCCAATGCCGGTGTTCTACGGATATAATAAAACAAAAAGAATATAGAGGTAGTCCTTATAACCATTCAGTGACCATTCAAAGTTACAACAGCATTGAAAAAAGTGACTTATGACCCATCCTAAGACTTATAATGATCACAACATTCCCACAGCACATGACCAAAATTTGGGTGCTTGGCAACCAGCATTTATTTATGCTGGTTGCCGTATCAGAGTCGTGTGAATGCCATTTGCAACCTTCCCAGCTGGCTTCTGACAAGCAAAGTCAATGGGGGAAGCCAGATTTGCTTAATGACAATGATTCACTTAATAACTGCAATGATTCGCTTAACCACCATGGCAAAAGGTCATAAAATGGAGTGACTCACTTTACAACTGCCTTGCTTAGCAATGGATATTTTGGGCCCAGTTATGGTTGTAAGTCAGGGACTACCTGTATTCTTCCACCTCACACAATTTACTTGAAGGATGTGCAGTCTTCCAGAACAACTCACGTATGTGTGGTGTGGCAGCTCTCTTCACGTTCCACTGAGACATGTATATCTGTTAGCTGCTAATTACAAACTGCCAATTAGCACAAAAAAGCTAGGAATAATCCACATTAGCAACTGTAGTGTCACAATGCAACATGGTTTAGTACCATTCTGACAGATGTATGCCTCCTTCCTATTTACCAGGGCTAAACGTTACTGAAGAAAGCTGTCTACATAGATTTTCAGAAACAAGGAGTAAACAATTCAATTAATTACAATTGAGGAAGAACCACATCCAACACGGCAAAAATCTTGGGTCAAAATACTACTTTTCCCCTATATTTTTGTGCTTATTTCAGTAACACTTGACACAATATTTTTCAATGTCCTAGCTCAAGTTTTTAAAAAGTTTTAAATTTCAAAACAGATCTAAAGTTGGCTTTGATTCCCGACTGATATTAAGCTAATTCTGTAAATGCTCTAGATTAGTACCTGTTCAAATTCTACTGCTTAAAACATCAAACTAATGGCGGCTCCATCAAAAAATGTGCTAAGAAGTTACCAGTCCCTACATGCAAGCTGTATTATAGATACACCAACAAACCATAAGACAGAGTCTGAATAGAGCAACAGAAAAGCTTTAATAATAGTAGTAGTAAAGTTGGAAGGGACCTTGGAGGTCATCTAGTCCAACCCCCTGCTCAGGCAGCAAACCCTACACCATTTCGGACAAATGGCTGTCCAGTCTCTTCTTAAAAACTTCCAGTGTTGGAGCATTTACTGCTTCTGGAGGCAGGCTGTTTCACTGATTAATTGTTCTCACTGTCAGGAAGTTTCTCCTTAGTTCTAGGTTGCTTCTCTCCTTGATTAGTTTCCACCCGTTGCTTCTTGTCCTGCCTTCAGGTGCTTTGGAAAATAGCTTGATTCCCTCTTCTTTATGGCAGCCCCTGAGATATTGGAATACTTAAAAAATATTGGAAAGATATTTATTAAAAGATATTGGAATATTTAAAAATGGATGGAAACTAATCAAGGAGAAAAGCAACCCAAAACCAAGGAGAAATTTCCTGACAGTTAGAACAATTAATCAGTAGAATAACTTGCCTCCAGAAGTTGTAGGTGTTCCAATACTGGATGTTTTTAAGAGGAGACTGGACAACTACCGTATTTATCTGAAATGATATAAGGTTTTTCCTGCTTGAGCAGTGGGTTGGACTAGAAGACTTCCAAGGTCTCTTCCAATTCTGTTATTGTTAAAAACGTTCTAGAGCACTGGAATATTGAAAACACACTACACCTCTAGAAATCAGTTTTGTTTTTGTTTTTTTTAAGAAAAGAGATCTGCTGGAAGAGGCAAACAAGTTACACACTGCGAGTTTTCTTGCACCATCCTCTGGCACGGTTAAAGGAAAATATGAGAAGAGGCCATTCAGATATCACTTACGGCACAGAAGCCGGTCGGATAACTCTCATCTAGCAGTGGCAAGCTAAAACAAAAAAACAAAAAACCCACAACTGCACGCGCCCAACCATCAGCTGCCGGGCGCAGGGGGATCCGCAGGGAGCAGAATATTTCTCTACAGCAAAATGCAGGCATGCACACGCCTGTTCGGGACTTGGAAGCATTTGCTTATGAAATGCAAATAAGCGGATGGATTGTCTAGGAAAATCGCCAAGCCCTCAAAAAAGAGCCAACCTGACAACATTCCTAAACTAATCTTTTTTTTTTGTCTCCATCTCGGGGACTCCGCGCGTACACGTGTTTACTCGACTTCCCAAGAAAGCCGGCCTGCACGCGGGATGCGCACTCCCCCCCCCCAACCGCGCGGCCGACACTCTCGCGGATCCCTCGCCCCTCCCAAAAGATGCGTGTTCGAGACGACCCTCCCCCCAAACGGGTGGATGGGTGGGGCAGCCGGCACGGCTCCCGGGCTCGTTCACACGTGCACGGGCGTTCCTCCGCTTCCCCCGACGCGGGGCCCTCACCTTGCGCGATGGCGATGGACTCGAAGCGGTGCAACTCCCTCAGCAGGCAGCTCCGCTCCGTCGAGTGCAGGCTGTAGATGAAGTCGCGGGCCCCCTGCGCCGTGTTGAGCGCCTCCATCGGCTCCTTCTTGGGGTGCGTGCCCAGCGGCCGCGGGGAGCCCAAGCAGGAGGCCGCGGGTGGGAGCCACAGTCCGTTTTCGGGCCGGGGGGCGCGGCGGAGGGCGCTCAGGCGCCGGCGGAGGAGAAGCAGGAGGCAGCGGCACCCGCCGAGGCGCGACGCTCGCGCGGAGGAGCCGGCCGAGCCCAAGCTCAACGCCAGCCGGCAGCTCAGCCACGTCGGCGACGACATGCCGCCAGCCAGCCGGCCCGGCTACCGGCGTTGGGAAGGAGAAGGGAGGCAGCGGCGACGCCCGGGCGCGGGGAAGGCGGTGCTCATGAGTCTGTCCCGAGCCTTGCCCCGGCCGCGCCTGCCCGGCAGTGCCGGCGGCTCAGAGCCCGAGGTCGGCTCCGGCCAGCCGCCGCATCAACCCTCAGATAGCAACCGCAGCAGCAACGAACTCCGGCGACCAGCTCCCGCCGCGCCTGTGAAGCGGGATTGAAACGAAGGAAGTGGCAGGCGGACGCCACGCAGGCGCACTGGCCTCATCTTGCCAATGGCCGCGGCCTCGCCCCCCCACGCCTTCCAACCAATGGGAGGAGAGAGAAGCCTTCTCTTTTCCTCTCCGCCTTATTCCCGCTGCTCCTAATTAGATGGGGGGGGGGAAGGACGAGATTCCAGCCACGCCCACCTCCCTGCGGATCGCCGCTGCCCTCGTTGCTCTTTAGTTGATTGTCGTCGTTGGCTGTAAAAATCCGGGTGGCCGCTAAGTGGCAGCCAAAAGCCTCATCTTCTGGCTCAATCTTGGGGTGGGACCAGTCTTTGCAACCCAAATCAGACAACCCTCTCTTGCATGTTTCCTTCTTGGGTTTTGGGGTGTGTAAAGGTTTCGTTCCTGCTGACTTCATGGAAACATCTCTATATTATTTCCTTGGGAGCGGTCCAGATGTTTTGCTAGGAACATAAAGGCAAAGTCTGCCAGTGCAGATTGATTGCTGGTGACTTCACAGATAAGGCCCATGTAGTTGCTGACTACAGAGGCCATGGACATTTCCGCAGTCAGGTGGCCATCATCACAGAGTCCTGTTACCTTCCCACCTAAGTGGTACCTAGTTATCTACTCACATTTCCATGCTTTCAAACGGCTAGGTTGGCAGGAGCAAGTATTGGAGCTTATCCCATCGTGTGGGTGCTGGCTGACAAGCACAGTGTCTTAATTGCTGAGCCACCACATTGCCCACAGGTAGGGAAGTGGTTTGTAATTTCTTCTTTCAGAGTTTTAATCTGGGAATGTACCAAAACAAGGTCTGTCCTTTTTCCTATCTCCTTAGATTTTTTTTTTTTAAAAAAAGATGTTATAAATTAGTATCTTCTTTATACAACTATTTTTTTCTCTGTTACAACCCAAGCTTTGACATGCTTTCTCCAATCAGGTATAGCTAGGCTATACATCTCAGTCAAGCATTTTAACTGGTGTAACATTTCCATCTGCTTCTGTATTAGAAAATTGTTATAGCCATTAGGGCTCTTGGATAATAGTTTTAAAATTCTGGATTTTAAAAGTAATTGATTGTGTATGTAAGAGCCCACCCTGGTGTCGGATATGAGGAAAAGCAGAACAGAAATATTTTATAAATGAATAAGGCATCACTCATCTATTACAGAATCATAGAATCATAGAGTCACAGGGCTGGCAAGGACCTTGGAGGGTCTTCTAGTCCAAACCCCTGTTCAAGGTAGACTTTATTCCATCCCAGACAAATGGCTGTCCAATCTTTTTTTGAAGACCTCCTTTAACGGAGCACCCATCATTCTGCAATCGCGTGTGAAGCTCTGCTCATGCACAAAGCTCCATTTCTGCAAGCGGAGGGTGTATGTGCACTGTTCACACAAATGGAGCTGTGTGCACACAAGTGTGCCTGCCACTTACATGACATAAACACACACACACACACACACACACACCATGCTGGGCTAGGCTGCCAAGCTGGAAAGGTTGGGGACTGCTGCATTATTTCATTGGTCCTCCTTGTCCTGTCTTCTTTTCTACCCACTATGGGTTATATGCAACGATAATTCACATTTGTGTAAACAGAATTTAAAGTAATTTGACAAATACTCCAGGAAGTAATTAACCACATTAGACAGCAATCATTTATTTTCAAAGAATGGATACATTTCAGATTGTAAGAGAAGAACATGGTAGTCTATGGTGGCAAAAACCAAGATTGAGTCTGGTAGCCCCTGAGCAACAATTTGATTGATTGATTCATTGATTCATTCATTCATTTTATACAGCCATCCATCTCAAATATACGACTCTAGGCAGATAACAATATTTAAAAAGGTTCTATTTTATTCTATAATAGATAAAAGCATGTATAAAAACATAAAACATACAGCAGCTGAGAAAAAACTACAAACCTTCACCTTCAAGATAGCCAGGAAATGGGTTCCATCATGCATCCAAAATTCAAGCACAGAGTCACGTTCAAGGCCTTACGGAAGGCCAAAGGGGATGAGGCCAATCTATTGTCCAGAGCAGGGGTAGGCAACCTTGACTCTTTTATGACTCGTGGACTTCAACTCCCAGAATTCCTGAGCCAGCCATGCTGAGGGGAAGAGAGAGTTTCCAAGCTGAGTCATGCTGGCTCAGGAATTCTGGGAGTTGAAGTCCACGAGTCATAAAAGAGCCAAGGTTGCCTACCTCTGGTCCAGAGGAACAAAATTCCAGAGGATGGGCACAACCACAGAAAAGGCTCTGCTCCTGGGCCCTATCAATTGAGACACCTTAGCAGTCGAGACCTTGACCTTATCGTGTGTGCGTGCTGAATATAATGGCCAAGGCTGTTACATTTTGCATCAACTGAAGCTTCCAAATACACTTCACAGACAGACTCATGTAGACTGCATTGTAGTAATACAAGCGGGGTGTGTGTGTGTGTGTGTGTGTGTGACTCAGATATGAGTGTCTGTAATTCAGGCAAATTAAGGGCATAAACTTTCATTGGATCCATTAATCAGAAACATCATTCTTGCATCTGATGAACTGAGTTGCAGCTTTTGAAAGCAGAAGCTTTTTAATTTAAAGTCTTAGCTGGAAAAGAGGCTACCAGATTCCTCCTGATTTCATGAGCAAATGTTTCAGACAGTAAAAGGAGGCTGATTCCATACCTCTGTTGTTTGCTATCCTTGATTCTATCCAAAACAATCATCCAGGCCTTGCCCATCATTTCCACACTTAAGGCTATTGCATAACCTAAATAACTCTGGCAAAGCAAAGCTAGGAATCTACAAAGAAGCAAGGAAAATGAGCAGGGTCTGCAGAGATTCAAAAAGTGTTTAGGACCATTTTGGTTTCTTTGCTTTCATAAAGCAGTTTAGTGATGACTGAGCACGTTCAATAATCACACAAAATCCTTGACTTACAATCATCAGATTAGTGACTGTTCAAAGTCACAACAGCATTGACAAAAGTAACTAATGACTTTTTTCACACTTATAACCGTCAGGGCAACCCCATGGTCACATGATCAAAAATTCAAATGCTTAGTAACTGGTTCATATTTATGACAGTTGGCGTGACCCAGGGTCATGTGATCCTCTATAGCTGGCAAGCAAAGTCAATGGGGAAGCCAGATTCACTTAACCGTGTTACTAATTTAACAACCGCATTAATTCATTTAACAACTGTGACAGGAAAGGTCGTAAAATGGGACAAAACTCATTTTAAGAACTGTCTCACTTAGCAACAGAAATGTTTGGCTCAACTGTAATCATAAGGACTACCTGTAATTATAGCAAACTATCTGATGTTCAGGGAGATATGGATAGAATGTCACCCATGGAATTCCGAATAGAAAATTCTCCTCATGTTGTGACATTTTGTTGCTGGTCCTGTTTATACAATAATATTTTGAATGCACTAGCAGGTCACTGGTGCTTCAGCTAGTCCTTGCTTAATGACCAGTTGCTTAGCAACAGTTCAAAGTTACGATGGACACCAAAAGAACGTATGATTCGGATTTGAACTTCCAACAGCTATCCCATCTCCCACAGTCCTGTGACCATATTTGGAGTATTCAGCAACTGGCCCTCATTTATGGCCATTTGCAGTGTCCCATGATCACATAAAGTGGCAATTCAGGACAGTGTTTACATCCGGTTTCTGGCAAACAATGGGTTGGTTGTGTTTCTGTTGTGACTGTTTCTTTAAAGTTTTGCATCCATTTTATTACGCAATTTTTTATTTGTTCTGTCTCGGTGCCATGTATGAGTAAGAGTTTATATATGTGGATTTTTTAAAAAAGTAGACAAATATAGGATTGCGCTCCCAGCTTCTCGGAGACGCTCTGAAGCACTTAAAATGAGCAAGTGAATAATGCATAGGACATTATCTCTTGTTAGCCTCTGGGAGTTTTTTTTTTAAAAGAATGTAGTCAAATCATTAAAGCAACTGGAAATAAAAATTCCATCAGGAATCCCAGCAAGTACTAGAAAACATATCAATAGCTGGATTGCTTTGCTTAAAAGGTCATTTGTATTTTGTTCAGCGGGACCTGAAATATGAAGAGGTACAAGTTTCCACATTTTCTCTTGGCCAGTTATATATTTCAATTCAATATCCTAGCAGAAATATTCTGAGGGATCCTTGGTGCTCTTTGAGCTTTCTTGCTTTCTTGCAGACATTTCATTACCCTAACTAGGTAACATCATCAGTGCTAGTCAGGAGTGGGGTTTGCTGTCAGTTTATATTCTGGTGTCTTGCCTGTCTGTGTGAGTGGGGGTGGTCTTAGGGATTAGGCCAAATCCAAAAATGCCAGGGAATTTCTAGAAGGCTAGCACTGACAAATCAGCCATGAAGAGACACATAGACATTAACATCTATAGACTGCTCAAAAGAGACAATCAACCAACCCAAAAGAGAAACAGACTCTAGCACAGTGGTTCTCAACCTTTTTAATGCCGCGACCCCCAACCGATCGTAAGTCGAGGACTACCCAACCAGTAGTAAATTGAGGACTTTCCCTGCCCAGGAGCACCGCGCATGCGTGGTGCTGCCCTCTGCACCGGCCAAGGCGTAGCTGGCAAGGGGCAGCAACGGCACAGGGTGACCACTGGCTGAGCCACCAGCTGGCCCAGCCCAAGGGAGGTAAGGCACCCGCTGGGCCCCACGCATGCCAGCAACCCTCCCTGCACCCACCGGCCTCCCACCTCCCACCCCTGGCCCTCTTTTACTTACATTTTTAGTAGTTGCTCAGCAGGGAGGGGTGGAAACTTCCAGACAGCTTGCCTTCGCTGCAGACAACTTGCAGCACCGTTTGCAGAATGGGATTTCTGGTGGGCTCAGCAGGGCAGAGACAGCCTGGACAATTTCTATTGGCTTTTGAAAGCCAATAGAATTAGGCTCTATTCAAGAGAGTCTATTCTATTGGCTTTCAAAAGCCAATAGAATAAAAGGGAGTAGCACAGCTAAGGAAAAGGAGAAAAAAATGGCGGACTGCATTGTTTTGCGACCCCCGTGAAATGGTCGTTCGACCCCAAATGGGGTCACGACCCATAGGTTGAGAGCCGCTGCTCTAGCACCTCTCCACCAGCAATCAGCACTCAACTTCTAAAGGCAAGTTAATTGTTCTCACTATTAAGAAGTTTCTCCTTAGTTCTAAGTTGCTTCTCTCCTTGATTAGTTTCCATCCATTGCTTCCTGTCCCGCCTTCATAAATTTCACTGTAATAGGGAATCATATTTGTTTACATGAATTAAATCTGCCACCTAGTGGCAATCTAGGAAGAAAAAAAAAGCAAGGACACCTGCATGAAGTAAATATTTACAGTACGATTACGGAAAATCTCAAGAGCTCATTATTTGCTATTGTTTGTTTGTTTCTTACACAATTGTTCTATAGACAAGTCCCAAGTCTACATAGTTTACAACCTCTAATAACAAAATAAAAACACATAAACTAAACAGTTAGAACAATTGATCAGTGGAACGACTTGCCTCCAAAATTTGTGGGTGCTCCAACACTGGAGGTTTTTCAGAAGAGATTGGACAACCATTGTCTGAGCAGGGGATTAGACTATAAGACCTCCAAGGTCCCTTCCAACTCTGTTATTCTGTTAATACACCCCAAATGGGAGCTGATTCCTAGAACAAGAATGTGAAACAATAAGATGGGTATAGGACAGAAAGAAAGGTAAAACTGCTGACAAGCATCCAAATTTTGATCATGTGACCATGAGGATCCTGCAATGGTTGTAAATGTGAAACACGGTCATAAGTCACTTTTTTCAGTGCCATTGTAACTTTGAACGGTCACTAAACGAACAGTTGTAAGTTGAGGACTACCTGTACATGATTTTGCTAATGCAACATGGATATTATTAGAACTGCCCAGTAATGGACTTTTTTTTAATTTTGGCAATTGAATAGATATTCAGGTAAGTATCCAAGAGATCCTATTCCCAAATCAACCCCAGTATTATGAATATACACTGAAATGACTCCAGTATGTAGTTTGACATGTATTGGCATGTAGCCATGCCAATAGAACAATTTTTCTGCTCGCAAATCTTTCCCAGACTTCATTTGGACTTTTCATCCTTACCAAATATGAATACATTTCTTATGATAATACCCTTAGTTATTAGTGTCATCATGAGTCAGCAGCTTTGACTGAAAGGAACAAGAATGATTCCTATAATTATAGCTTATTTTCAGACAGCTAGACTTCCTGATTCATAGTAGTTTGTGCCCTTAAACTAGATATACTCATTATTCAAATCTGAGAAGAAACAAAATCCTTTCTTTAAATTAGGGAAATTCAGAGTGTTTCCAAATGGTTGAAATATGCTCTTGTTGCTAAACCCAATAAATAAAACTGGATATATGCACAGATGGGTACAAGATACTTTGAAAGGGATGTGACTGTCCCATGTATCGTTAGAAGAAGAGAAATGATGGAAGGTACCTAATTAGTAGGTTTACCGAAACTGTTCTGAAAGCTAAGTGACATTTGGACAGACCAGATCACAGCAAATACAGCCTTTCAAGTCATTTTCTTGGCTCGTAGTGATGCTTTCTAAGCACTGAGAACATTGTCCAAGAAGAAGGCCAAAGGACTAAAGGTCTCAAAGATACAGAAACTGGGAGATCAAAAGCACTCCTGGAAGAGAATGGTGTTAGAAGTCTTCATCCTGGTTCATCCAAGCCGGGAATAAATAAGCAAACATGGTGACTGCTTTGGGAAGAAGGTTACAGTTTATTGCAGAAAGATGGTTCTTCAGGAAAGTGCAGAGGAGAGAAGGGCTGAGCACATGGGGTAGTAGGTTTTTATACTCCCTCTAGCCTTTTGTTTGGAATAGTTTCCTGTTCCTGTGGCATGAACCTTGAGCTGTTTCTGAGTGTTTGTCTAGGCCTTGATATCTGTGGTTTAATTCTATTATCATATCCTGCTTCCCAGGTGATGGGGCTGACTCCTAGAGTTTGGGTGGGGTATGCAGATCTTCTCTTTTGTCTTCTTGATTGCTCTGGCTCCAACTTTCTGATGGTTTTACATCTGCATTTGTATGGGCCTAGCTCTTGCTTGGGGCAGAGAGATAGATTTGGGGCCAGGTTTGGTTTTAAAAAGTCCTTTTGAGGAAAAATATATTTTTCTGCCCTTTTTAATATTTCTTTCTCTGGGCTAACTTCCCTCAATGGCATGGTAGCAGCCAGTACTTTTGGGGAAATTCTGCTGCTCTCAGACTTCCTGGTGCTGCTGTTTCTCGGGTGGCACCTGGGTCTTGGGACAGGAGCAGCAGAGTGATGAGCTTTGGCCAGGGAAAGTGGGCTGGGAGTCTGGGGCTGTCCTTAGGAAGGCGAGGAAGAGGAAGCTAGTTTGGCTGCCCCACCGTTAATTAAAGTTTCTGCCTTTTAATCAAATTCCTTAGCTGGAAAGATGTTACTAAACTGCTTTTTGAAATGTTTGCCACAGACTGAGAGAGATGGTGAGCGAGTAAGGAATAAGGAAGATCTCTGGGAGGGAGGGAGGGAGGGAGAGAAGAAAGAAGGGAAGGAATGAGAAAGAAAGGAGGAAGAGAGGGAGGGAGGAGAGAAGAAGAGGAAGGAGAAAGAAAGGAGGGAGTAAAGAAGGAAAAGAGGGAGGGAGGAAGGAAGGAAGGAAGAAGAGAAATGAATGAGAAAGAAAGGAGGAAGAGAGGGATGGAGGGAGGAGAGAAGGAAGAAGAGGGAAGGGGAGGGAGGGAGGGAAGGAAGAAAGAAGAGAGAGAAAGGAATGAGGGAAGTTAGCCCAGAGAAGGAAATATTAAAAAGGCAGAAAAATACATTTTTCCTCAAAAGGACTTTTTTTAAAAAACCAAACCTGGCCCCCAAATCTATCTCTCTGCCCCAAGCAAGACTTTAACCCCATACAAATGCAGATGTAAAACCCTCAGAAAGTTGGAGCCAGAGCAATCAAGAAGACAAAAGAGAAGATCTGCATACCCCACCCAAACTCTAGGAGTCATTAGCCCCATCACCTGGGAAGCAGGATATGATAATAGGATTAAACCACAGATATCAAGACCTAGACAAACACTCAGAAACAGCCTCAAGGTTCATGCCACAGGAACAGGAAACTATTCCAAACAAGGCTAGAGAGGGTATAAAAAAACCTACTGCCCATGTGCTCTCTCTCTTTCCTTTCCTCTGCTCCTTCCTGCAAGGACCATCTTTCTGCTTCTTCAATAAACTGTAACCTTCTTCCCAAAGCAGTCTCCATGTTGCCTATTTATTCCCGGCTTGGATGAACCAGGATGAAGACTTACTTCTGACTGGAATAAGAAAAGAGGAAGGGAGGAGAGAAGGAAGAGGAAGGAGGAAGGAAGGGGAAGGAAGGAAGGAAGGAAGGAAAAGTTTAGCCAACAAAAAGAGGAGAGATGCAAAAACAAAGCAGTAAAAGACAGAAGGAAAGAGAGATTGGTGAGGAAACTGAGAAAAAGTATAATTTAGATGGAAGTTCCAGAGTGTATCATCCCATATAAGATCTTGAAAAAAAAAATTATGCAGTAGATCAGTCCCTAATGTTAGTGTTCTGGTTAATAAAATATATTACCAGCCAAACAACCAAAGTAATATGCTACTTTCACTGCTCTGCCTTAAAGTTTTTAAATTATAATTTGTTTAATTGCTTATGATGATACTCTTCATTTTCAATCCACTGGAATTTTTTTATTAAGATGTTTCAGTGTTGTGGCTGCTGCATTAATGAACTAGTCCTCATGGGACACTTGTCACAATTTAAGCACCTTAAGGTACTTGCTTTGCTATTCCTTTGGTGGTCTAAAAATTTTGATTTTCATCTTTTTATTTTTTAAAAAAACACTTTTAATTAGAAAAAAAGATGGAAAGTGGGCATGCCAGAAAGCTAAGAACAAATGTCTAGCATAATTGTTATTCATAAAAGTGCTTCTGAGCCAACAGCCATTCCTGGGAAGTAAAATGTTGGTTGGCTGCAAACCATGTTTTGTTTGGAAATGTGCCTGCCTGCCCGAAAAAGGAAGAAATTCAAGTTGGAATATCATCAAGAGCTAGAAAAGGTGGCAGAGAAGCATACCCATTTCCTTTCTGACCTGGCCATTGCCACCATAGCAATCATTTCTGAATAGGCACTCCCACCCAATGGTAGCCATTTTGTGAGTGTGCCCACACGCTCTCAAAATTCCAGATTTATTCACTGGCCTAGCCCAACTCACTCATGGTGTCTCTGGATAGCTTACAGGAATAAAACCCTAATACAAAACCTAAAACAATCCTATTTCTCCGGCGACAACATTCAAACAAAATTTGATGAGCTCCATATCAATCTGGGATTGCCATGCCCGTTGGCAAAACCATGTCTTCAGAGCCTTTCAGAAGAATTTCAAGGTTGGGGCCCATTTTATCTCTGTGAGGATGGTGGTGTTCCACAAGGAGGGAGCCATCATTCTTGTGATCATTCTGAGCCATCCTTCTGCAAACACAATTTTATTTTCCTGAATGTTCTTGGATTCCACAAAGACTCCAAAACATTAGCAGAAGATGAAAAGAGTGAACATTTGCCAGTCTTTAATTAGAAGGCATACTGATTTGTGACAAAGATCTGATTTGTATGTGTGTGTGTGTATATATATGTATGTATATATGTATGTGTTGTGAAGCAAATAACAATCACCAGGAGAATAAATGAAAAACAAAACATTTAATAAATAGAACCTAGCTTTTGTCGGAAGCTTCCGACATTGTCAGGGTTAAAAGCAGTCGTTGGGGAGAAGCGTCTAGTGATCATATATAAGCTTCTCCCCAACGACTGCTTTTAACCCTGATGATGTCGGAAGCTTCCGACGAAAGCTAGATTCTATTTATTAAATGTTATTTATTTGCTTCACAACATGAATATACCCAGGAGTCGAATTTTTACTCGTATATGTATGTATATATGTATGTATATATATATGTATATATATGTATATATGTATGTATATGTATATACGTATGCATATATGTATTTGTGTGTATATGTATGTGTGTGTATATATATATATACATATACATATATATATATACATATATGTACATATATGTATATAATGTATGAGATATATATAGATATAACAGAATAACAGAGTTAGAAGGGACCTTGGAGGTTTTCCAGTCCAATCCTCTGCTCAGGCAGGAAACCTATACCATTTCAGACAAATGGTTATCCAACTCTTCTTAAAAAATTCTAGCGAAGGGGCATCCACAACTTCTGGAGGCAGGTTGTTCCATCGATTAATTGTTTTGTCAGGAAATTTCTCCTTAGTTCTAGGTTGCTTCTCTCCCTGATTAGTTTCCATCTGTTGCTTCTTGTCCTGCCCTCAGGTGCTTTGGAGAATAGATTGACTCCCTCTTCTTTGTGGTACCCCTGATATATTGGAACACTGCTATCATCTCATCCTTAGTCCTTCTTTTCATTAAAGTAGACAGCAACCATTCTTTATATGTTTTAGCCTCCAGTCCCCTGATCATCTTTGTTGCTCTTCTTTGTACTCTTTCTAGAGCAGATGTCCCCAACCTTTTGGGCACCAGGGACCAATTCTGTAGAGAGATGTTTTTCCATACACAGGAAGGTGCGTAGTTTTGTGTGCTACTTGCATCACATGGATAGATCTTTGCTTGTTTGTATGGCCTGGTTGCTGGCATGCTGCAGCCAAGTACTGGTCCACGGACTGGGACCCGGGACCCCTGTTCTAGAGTCTCAACGAGTTTTTACATCACAGGGACCAAAACTGGATGCAATATTCCAAGTGAATGGAATATGTATGTTATATATGTATGTATATTTATGTATATATGTAAATATGTACCATTATATATAAAATAATGACACAGCCCCATTAGGCTTCTTTCTCGGTTCCTTGGAGGTTCACAAACAAGAGAGGGAGACTTATCACTCCCTTCATTGCCCTTCAAACGGGATGGAAAAGCGATAGTGCCTCCACCCAAGAGTAACCCTAAGGTCCTCTGAATAAGTGAGGAAAGCTTTGAACACAGGTTTAGGCAGAATTTTAGGCGGGTTCGGACTAGATGACCTACACAAGCTCCCTTCCACCTCTGTTATTCCGTATACACAGAGCACGCGCCGCCAGAGCCGGAACGCTCCTCCCCCCCTCCTCCTCCTGGGAAGGGGCGGGGCCTATCTTTATGACGGAGAGCGCCGAGACCCCGCCCCCTCGCAGCGCAGGGCGTCTCTCGGACGCCGCCGGCGACGTCATTGGTGCCGCTGCCGCAGGTGGCGTGCGCTGGCTGGTCCGAGCGAGGCGGCGTCGAAGGCGGAGGAGGGAGACGAAGAGGAGCCGGGCGCAATGGCGGCGCCGGCGACCCCACACGCGGCGACCACGCGAGTGGGATCCCATGCGGCTGGCGGGGAAACCGAAGCCAGTCCCGGCCGTTAGAAGCAGCAATCAGCCCTCGCTGCCACCGCCGCCGCCGCCGCCATCATCCCCTTTCTCTACCTCTTTCCCGCCAGCCGCCCAGAGACGGACAGGAGGCGGCGGGGACTCGGGGATGGCGGCCCCGGGCCCCCTTCAGCCGCCGCCAGAGCTGCTGGGCCAGCGGCTCCGGGTCGCCGTGGAGGTGATGCTGCGGGTGCCCACCCTCTTCTTCATCGACACCATCTTCAACTCGCCCCCGGTGTTCTCCAGTGACTCCTTCTGGGCCGGCTTCCTGGGAGGGCTCCTGCGGCTGCTGGGTGAGCTCCTCTCCGGCCCGGCCTCGCGGAAGTCGGGGAGGGGGGGGAGGGAATGGTGTCGGCCGGAATGCCCCCTCCGTTCTCCCCTTTCAATTTCCACTGTCCCGTGTGAACGTGGGCACCCTTGCTGGCCCTTCTCCCCCCTTTCACTGGGGCAGAGGAGGAGGCGAGACCGGCTTGTAGTCTTGCAGAAAGACCCACCCTCCACCCCCGGTCACTTTTATCCCGGGCAGCTTCGGCCTGGCTGACACCACCCTCCCCTCCCCCCCTTTGCATTTCCCCATTCCCAGCGTCCCTATAAATAGGTGTTGAAACGACCAGTGGACAAACAAGTCTGCAGGACTGTCATGGTTCAGCCTTTGTGATTGTGAATGTCAAGGGCGCTCAGAGGATGACAACCTTTGGGGTTGGCATTGTTTGTATTTGCCACCTTTTCTTGTGCAACTTGCCTTCAGCTCTCCCGAGTCACCCTTGGGACGCTCCCCATCTTGGTTTATTTTTTGCCTAAAGGAGGATACAGTCACGGGGTGGCAAAGGGCGGCTCAGGCCAGAAACTCTTAACAGAGATGTGTTATGTCTCGGTTTTGGTTTTGTTGGTGGAGGAGGAAGTGCTGGAAATTAATAAATCTCATCAAAATATGTCATTTATACTATTAGGAAGCTTTGTCACAAGTGCTTCGAAAGGAATTCTGGCTAAATGAAATTTACTTGGTCCATTACTGGATAATCTTTGTTAGGAGCGCAGTGTAAATGATTAGTTTCCCCGTGAACTATGTGCAAATGGTTATTTTCTTGAGAGGATTAGGAGATAGAGTATATCTGTAAAGCCCTTTGTAAGAGAGGGTGGGTAAGGAAAAATGGATGCAACTTCTGTTGATAATTCAGTTTAATAGGCTTCAGTTCCAAAGAGAAGTTCCAAAGATAAATATAAGAAGTTTCTCGTTTCCCTCTTTTTTCTTATGTTTTTAATTTAATTTTAATTATCTGAGATTGAGTATTTGAAAACTGATAATACTTGTTTGTTAGAAGGCAAAGACCGCGTAGATGGTTACATAAGGAAATAGGCATAATTGTTTACTCCACAAAATATTCTTGCCCTGACTTTGTTTGAGGAAGGGGATTGACTTTCTCCAAAGCCCCAGAGGGGAGGATTAAAAATAAAGGATGGAAGCTTCTTACATCAAACTTAGAAGTAAAGAAAAAAATTTCTGATAGTGAGAATAATCAGCAGAATAACTTGCCTCCCGGAGTTGTGGGTGTTCCATCAATGGATGTTTTCAAAAATAGACTGGACAACCATTTTACCCTGATGGTATAAAATCTTGGACTAGAACAGTGCTTCTCAAATAGTGGGGCGGCCCCCCCAGGGGGGGGCGCGAGGCTCCGTAAAGGGGGGCTCGTTTGACCTCGGCAAATACTGTCATATTGGACGCACGTGACACACGCAAAGGACCCGATTGGATAGACAGTCGCGCGGGGGGGGGCGCGAAATGTTTTCTTCTTCCTAGGGGGGCATGACAGAAAATAATTGAGAAGCACTGGACTAGAACCATTGTAGTGCATTAAGTAGAATCAAACCATTAAGTAGAATCAAACCATCTTTTACCTTGCAAACCTATCCATGTCTGTTCAGAAGTAACACCTGTGATTTATTGGGATTATCATGTAGGTAACCTGTGCAGTGGGTTGCAGTCCTGTTTGAATCTAAACTATGTATCAATAAGAGGCCTTATGGCAAAATACTTAAGCATGTTTTGTTATCTCTGAAATGAAGGGCACAGGGCTGAAGCATGACTAGCTTTCTCTGAATTTAGATCATGATCTATAAACTAACCTTGCCAAGTTTTGTTGCTGAAACTTCAGACTGCATTAGTTAGTCCTCAGTTACCGACCATTTGTTCAGCAACTGTTTGAAGTTGCGGTGGTGCTGAATAAATGGTATTTAGGGGCCTAAAGTTATGGCTATTGTAGCGCCTGCAAGGTCACATGAACAAAATTTGGGCAATTGGCAGCCCACTGACACTTAACAATCATAGGGGTACTTCAATTTCCCCCACCCACTATTTGACCTGTGGTCTCTGCCATTTTGACCTTGCTGTTCCCAGCTGACTTTCGCTATCTTCCTCTGCTGATGACCTGGCCTTCACAAGGCCACTGTTGCCTTCACAAGGACTTCTTGAGGCCCCCACCCACAGCCTTCTCCAGATCTTGTGCGGCTTTCTTGCAAGGCTTTGGAAGACGCCAGAAATCTCACAAAAAGGCCATATATGACTAGTCCAGGGGTAGGCAACCTTGGCTCTTTTATGACTCATGGACTTCAACTCTCAGAATTTCTGAGCCAGCCATGCTGAGGGGAAAGAGAGAGGTTTCTAAGCTGAGTCATGCTGGCTCAGGAATTCTGGGAGTTGAAGTCCACGAGTCATAAAAGAGCCAAGGTTGCCTACCCCTGGACTAGGAGAAGGACATGTGAGTTTTGGAGAAGACCTCACGCTGCCTCAGGGAGAAAGGGGCAGGCTAGGTGCACCACAGCAGCAGGAAGAAGAAGATGGCAAAGGTTAGCTGGTAGATGGAGGGCAGCAGAGGTGGCTAGCAGTGGGGCAGGTTGGGACCAGCAATTATCACTGGTGGTGCTCATAGTGGTGGTGGGGCTGAAGTAGAGGGTCAGTAATGGTGGTAGCTGAGACTGTTGGACTTTTACTTGAGCCCCAGCATTGCAGGCGCTATCATTACTGCGAGGAGTGTCCAAAGGGCAATGATGGAGGGAGGGGAGTAAAATAGGGAAGAGGGGGGGAGTTCAAGAGGAGGAGAGCTTACTAAGCTCGAGGCTAGGATAGTCCAAACTGGGAATGGGTTGGATCGGAGTTGGGTCATCACCTAATGACTGAATGGGGTTCCCTTAACAACAGTGTGAGACGTAAGTCTTCATCCTGGTTCATCCAAGCCAGGAATAAATAGGCAACATGGAAACTGCTTTGGGAAGAAGGTTACAGTTTATTGAAGAAGCAGAAAGATGGTCCTTGCAGGAAGGAGCAGAGGAGAGGAAAGAGAGAGCACATGGGCAGTAGGTTTTTTTATACCCTCTCTAGCCTTGTTTGGAATAGTTTCCTGTTCCTGTGGCATGAACCTTGAGGCTGTTTCTGAGTGTTTGTCTAGGCCTTGATATCTGTGGTTTAATCCTATTATCATATCCTGCTTCCCAGGTGATGGGGCTAATGACTCCTAGAGTTTGGGTGGGGTATGCAGATCTTCTCTTTTGTCTTCTTGATTGCTCTGGCTCCAACTTTCTGAGGGTTTTACATCTGCATTTGTATGGGGTTAAAATCTTGCTTGGGGCAGAGAGATAGATTTGGGGGCCAGGTTTGGTTTTAAAAAAAAAAGTCCTTTTGAGGAAAAATGTATTTTTCTGCCTTTTTAATATTTCCTTCTCTGGGCTAACTTCCCTCAACAGCAATAAGGACAGCCGTGATTGCAGTCCCGGCAGTCCCCGTTGCTGTGGTTGTGTGATGTGCTTTATGATAGCATTGCTTAGCAGTAGAAATTTCAGTTCCAGTTATTGTTAATTGTGGGCTACTGCATCTAATTATGGATGTTTCACCAGCTTTGATTTGGAAGGAAGGGTTATTCTTGGATTTATTAATAAGTTGTAAAAGGCACTACTGACTCAAGTTGGAACATTTGGGTTCAAGTAGTCTTTGACTTACAACCCGTTCAGAGTTACGATGGAATCCCACCCTTCCAAAATATATTTACACAACCTGGTTCTGAAAATCCAACGGCCACCCCTCATCAATCATTTGACTGCATTTTTAGATACTTGGCATCCAGCTCACGTTTATGACTGTTTGCAACATCCCATGGTCACGTGACCACAATTTACAACAATTTTGTCAAAAACTGGCATTCACTTCTGATTTCTGACAAAAATGCCCCCTAGCGAACAATGGGTTCGCTTAACAACCGCTGCAAAAAAAGATTGCAAAATCAGGTTGGTCACATGACCATTATGACTGTAATTGCCAGCCTCCATTATGGTTGTAAGTTGAGGACTACCTGGGCACCACCCTCTTCTGGGAATTAATGTAATGTTCTGCAACTGTGACTCATGAGACAAGCCTGGATAAATTTCATGTAAATGTTGTTTAGTTCCTAATAGATATTTAAGATTGTTTGAATTGGCATTCATAAGGCAGAAATATTATGGAATGGAACAATAGAAGTAGGGTTTATGTCAACTTTTAGAACATAAAACAGATCCTTGTAGTTTCTAGATACGTGGAAGGCCAGTTTAAAGCAAAAATCGTGTCGCTTTGCAAATGCTTCCTCCTGAGGCAACATCCAGATTTTCATCCGCAATTGTGTGTTAGGAAATTGTGTTCTCTTAAGGCTTATAAAAAATCTGAGTTACGTTGCCAAGCCTTACCCTGTTACAGCATGGTGCATTGCAAAACTCTTGTAGAAATATGTTTTTCCTGCTTCTGCCCTGAACCAATATAGGTTTGTCAATGTTTATGGCTGCCATGTTCTCCTTTCTCTTCTAGCTCTTTCTTTAGATTTGTCTTTTGATCTATGTAAAATCTTCAGTAACCATAAATAAATAAAAAATAGCCATATAAGTGAAAGTTATTTTAAGTGAGAAGTGCTAGCTTCTTTTTATTTTCCAACTCTGATAGTCTATGTTCTATTATAGTTTTATTAAAGTTTAGAAGTATAGAGATAAAAGACTATTTAAAACTTAAGGAAAATATAAAAAGAAAAAAGAAATAGATAGGAAAAAATAAGAAAAATATATCTAAATTTATTGGGATTGTGTGACATGGTTAAAAGGGTATGTGTGTCATAAAGGTACTTTTATTCTTCCAACAATTATTAGAGAAAGTGATAGATTATAACATGGATTTATTTAAGATTAAAATATATATGTCACTTTCTGGTAGCTGGACTTTTACAGATTAATACTGTATGAATTTTTTATAATTTGATTATTGAAAAGGGATGTAAAGAAGAGATTTTTAAAAAAAATATTAAGAGGAGTTATTAAGTTACTGAAATTGTTTATATTTATCTAATTACTTTCACCTCCCTCTATGACACACACACTCTTTTAACCATGTCACACAATCACCCCAACTGCCTCTGATCTACCTGCAACTTTAAATAAAGATATGAAGGGGCGTTGTCTTACCTGAATGCCTTTTCTCAGCATGATGATGTAGAATCCACTGGATGGGTAATTTCAGCCTTCCTGCTCAGAAGAGACTAGGTCAGAATTATGGCCACGCCTCCCTCTGGGTGTATCCTCCCAGTTTTGACTTAGTCTCCGGCTCAGTTGGGCGCAGATTTTTTGGCTCCTTTAGTCAGGCTAGGTTAATTGACTTTAATACTCTCTTATTGGAATTTAATCGATTTTAAGTTGTAATTGGCTTATTCAATTAATATTTTATTCAAAATTGGACTTAAATTTGGCGAATTGGCTAATTGAACGCTGAAATTCACTGTAGGGCCTTCTGGCTTCTAGCCACAGGCTCCTCAGCTGGAAAGAAATTCGCCAAATTTAGGTCCAATTTTGAATAAAATACTAAAATTCCAGTCAAGGAAGAAATCTAAGATCGCCCCCCCTCCCGGTAAGAAACAACCTTTCCCACCACCCCTCCTGGACTTCACACACACCTCAGGGCAGGAGCCCCTCAATTTACATATCTAACCTACTTCATATCAAAGTGTATATTACTTCACGATCAAAATCCGCTGTCAGTTTAAGTACTACCACTCCCAGTGTTCTTATTTGGTAGCCCACTTTTCATTAGCTGAATTGTGCTTTGTGTTTCTGCTGTCAAAATATATGCTACTTTCACTTCAAGCTGGTGTCCTCGGCTCATTTACCCAGATGTGGAACGGACCAGAATTTTCTTCTTACTAAATAAAGCAGAAGAACATCTTCCCCCACTTATAAAAAGATATTTAAACTTGTGGGGTGCTTGGTTCTCTCCATCTTTGGTTGTTTTCTTGCAGACATTGTGTTACCAAACTAGATAGCATCACTAATGATGTTATCTAGTTTGGTAATGAAATGTCAACAAACAACCAAACTCAGCACCAAGGATCCCACAGTTCAATCCTGAGCTATAAATATTCTCTTCTACTATTGTTTCAGTTCTGCTCAAAAAAAAAAAAAAAAAATCCCATTAATAACTACAAGAAATCACAGCATATATATTTTAACCCTGGTCAAGTAATTTCACTTTATAGTCATTCTGTTTACTTTTAAAAAGCTTGGTCTTTAATCCCATCAAATTCCAGAAATTGTTTTCTTATTATTTTCTCTTCTTTCAGGATCAGCTTTAGTACTTCAGCAGTTTATCATGTCCCTTTTGTAAATCCAAGATAAGAAAGCTTTTCAAACCATTTATTATTTGTATATCCTCTTTGATTACAGTATACAGACATCAGCTGGCTTCATTTCTAAATCCCTTGTATCATCCTTTTCCATGTCACTCTTATATTCTGGCATTTTAAAATCCTTTTTTAGACCCACAGCATCTTTTTTCATGTCACTTTTGCAATCTGGCATGTTTTTAAAAGTCTAAATCCACATTCAAATCAGCTCAGTCTCTGTTTATCTAATAAAATATATTCTTCTACATCCTCTTATAGGCATCCACTGCCGTGTGCAAAAAAAAAAAAAAAGGTTCAATCAGTCAATTTCAACTTCTCACGAAAAAAAAAAATCTTGCAAAGTTGGAATTGATTGAACTTTTTAGTCCCACCCAGTCTGCCGTTACTTACAAGATTGTCTGATATATATATATATAACAGACAATCTTGTAAGTAGTTTCTGAGTACATTGTTCCCAAACAGCTTTAATTTCTCTTACAGTCAAGTAGTATTGCTTTGTTGTATTAATGCAGTGATGGCGAACCTTTTAGAGACTGAGTGCCCAAACTGCAACCCAAAACCCACTTATGCATCGTCGGGTGCCGGGTGGGTGTGGCCCATTGGCTGGGTGTGGCCCATTGGCTGGGTATGGCTGCAGTGGTAACGGCAGACTGGGTGGGACTAAAAAATTCAATCAATCAATTCCAACTTTGCAAGATTTTTTTTTCCCCCATGAGAAGTTGAAATTGATTGATTGAACTTTTTTTTTTTTTTTTTTTTTTGCACACAGCTGTGGAGGCCTAAAGTGAAAAGGTTTTATAAAACCCAGCTGAAGGCCTAGGACTGGGGCGACAGCATGCGTGCCACAGAGAGGGCTCTGAGTGCCGCCTCTGGTACCCGTGCCATAGGTTCGCCACCACTGTACTAATGGGTCACTTTTACTTTAATTATACTTAATTCTCTCTGGTTCCTTCTAGTCAATCTTCAGAGTCCCTTCTTATGATCGGTTTATTTTCCAACCAGGAAAACTTTCCCACAGGAGTATTTCTTATAGTTAATTTCAAAATCTTCATGTGTTGTTTGTTTTTTTTAATTAAATACCTCTGAGGAAATATTCAAGTCCACCTACCCCTGACCTAGCCCCTTAACTTTCCACATTCTAGTCCTCCTCTTTTACAAAAATTTAAAGCTTTTCTTTTTAACCCTTAGACTTAAAAAGAGTGAATCCCGTATCTGAAGGCTCCGAACTTGCCTAGGCCAGTAGCTCCCCATCTTTTGGACACCAAGGACTGCTTCTGTGGAGAGAGGTTTTTCCATGGACTGGAGGGGGCGTAATTTTGTGTGCTGCCTGCATTCCACAGATGCAGTTTCGCTTATTTGTGCGGCCTGGTTTCTGACATGCCGTGGCCTGGTGCCGGTCCACGGACCAGGGGTCGGGGACCCGTGGCCTAGACAACATGTTCCCACTTCCTTGCTCCCAGAAGTGAAGATAACTACTGTATTTTGCAATCACCTTTTAGGGAGATTCTGCATGGAACAAATTTGTGGGTGATCCTTGTCTTCTCTTTGATTTGGAGGTGGTTCAGTCAGATTATAAAATGAAATGATTTAGTAATTTGGCATACCTGGTGGCCTACTGAATGCACATAAAATCAGTTGTATAGGTAATTTATAGACATAAGCTTGGAAACAAACATACACATATGTCTGCCCCACGTTCACAAAAATATATATATAGCATCTGTTAATGCTCAAGTGTAGCAGGCAATTAACAGGATGCAATATGAATCACAGTATAATTATTGTACTGCCTTGCATGATAAGTTCCAATTTTTCTATTTACCTTTCTGTAGAATCATAAAGTGTCCCGTGTTTTGTATAACACAAATCTGTTTAACTCAGGCATCATCTGATAGCAGTTCACTTTGTACAGCTCAGTTTGGACAAAGATAGGTCCCAGATTCAAACTTATGAACTGTTTTCTTCTGTCTCATTTTTACCAATTTTGATTGGACTTGTGAGATAGGGGGAATCACAATGGAATAGATGTAATTACTGTACTTAACAGCTGCCAATCCACTTGTTGTTCAGCCAGTATCATAGCATGCTTTGCAGTTCTTTGGAGGAAGCACATACATAATTTAAAATTATGGTCTGCTGGGATTTGCTTCTCTATTTGTTCAGTGAATTAAGTGTTCCCATTTGCAACCACTAACTGAATACTGTTGAAAAATATGCACATAAGTTAACTACTACTTTCTTTTTTTCCTGTAGGAATCTTGGCATCCACCGTTGTCCTGATTCTGTCACAACGATCGCTTTTCAAGTTTTACATGATCAGCTGTGCTTTTCTGCTAGCTGCAACGTCAGTGTTGGTGAACTATTACGCTTTTTTGCACATAAACTTCCACAGTGCCTATTATACAACACCTTTTGGAGTTCAGCTCCTTCCTCATAAAGGACCTTCCTTATGGATGGCACTCTCTGTCCTTCAGCTTGCCTTTGGGATTGGTTATGTCGCTCTCTTAAATATTGACTCCATATATTCTCAGCTAATCATCCTGGATTTATTGCTTCCCATCGTAGGCTTGATCTTTGATTTACCTTTACACTTCAGGCAGATTTTAGTCTTTGCATCAGGTTCCATTTTGACACTACACAGCCTAGCTATTTTATTTACTAAAATGAAATGGGTCTACTATTCCACAAGGTATGTCTATCTTCTCATAAGGCATATGTATCGCATTTACGGATTACAGTTGTTGCTGGAAGACACGTGGAAAAGGATTCGCTTTCCAGACGTGTTGCGGCTTTTTTGGTTATCGAGACTCGTAATCCAAGCTGCCGTGCTGCTTTACGTCATCAAGGCAACAGAAATGGATCCCAGCATGAAATTCTACACGATTACTTGGGACAATTTCTGGGAATTACTTTGCAGCCTTATCATCAGTGGATGCGATTCCACATTAACCGTGTTAGGCATGAGTGCTGTAATTTCATCTGTGGCTCATTATCTGGGGCTGGGTATTTTGGCCTTTATTGGCTCCACAGATGAGGACGACAGGAGGCTTGGTTTTGTGGCACCAGTCTTATTTTTTATTTTAGCCCTCCAGACTGGCTTAAGTGGGCTAAAGCCGGAGGAGAGATTGGTCCGCTTAAGTCGAAACATGTGCCTTTTGCTGACGGCAGTGCTGCATTTTATCCACGGGATGACTGACCCTGTGCTCATGTCCCTGAGTGCCTCCCACGTCTCCTCGCTTCGCAGACACTTCCCCGTGCTTTTTGTCTCCGCTTGCCTCTTCCTCCTTCCGATTTTGCTTAGCTATATCCTCTGGCATCACTATGCACTAAATACGTGGCTGTTTGCCGTGACAGCCTTCTGTGTGGAGCTCTGCCTCAAGGTTATTGTTTCTATCACTGTGTACGTACTGTTCATGATCGACGGCTACTATAATGTTTTGTGGGAGAAGCTGGATGATTATGTCTACTACGTTAGATCGACAGGCAATATCATTGAATTTGTATTTGGAGTAATAATGTTTGGCAACGGTGCTTACACCATGGTGTTTGAATCAGGAAGCAAAATCCGGGCTTGTATGATGTGTCTGCATGCCTACTTCAACATTTACCTGCAAGCGAAGAATGGCTGGAAAACGTTCATAAATCGCAGGACGGCTGTAAAGAAAATCAACTCTCTCCCGGAGGTCAAAGGGGAGCGATTGCGGGACATAGACGACGTGTGCGCAATCTGTTACCACGAGTTTACGACGTCCGCCCGCATTACGCCGTGCAACCATTACTTCCATGCGCTTTGCCTTCGGAAATGGCTCTACATCCAGGAGACCTGCCCAATGTGCCATCAGAAAGTTGACATTGACGAGAAGGAGAACCCCAATCTCTCCAACAACAATGCCTTCGTCGCCCCCGATGAAAATCCCGCCCAGGGAGAGGCAGCTGCTGCAGAAGACGAACTAAATAACGAGAGTATGGAAAGTGAGGAAGAGGCAGAGAGCTCGACTCAGTCTAGTGCCACAGTACCCGAGCAGCCCTCTCAGTACCAGCCCTGATCTTGTGCTCGAATTAAAACGGAAAATCCTGAACCCCATGGGTGTTCGCGGCGTTCAGCATTGGAATAAAAGCTTCCCTTCATCCACTAAGCACAAGAACGCGATGTGCAAAATGTTGAATCTGTGAATGAGTTGTCAGTTTACTGTGATGTGCTACTGTAAATATGGCTGGTATTACTGCTGGTCTCTTTTGCGACCACTTTGAAACTTTATGTACATTATTGTACATGGAATAAAATGTTTTCACCTATTTTTTTTAAGAAGTCGAACAAAACACTCCTTAATTAATATAAAATTATGGTGTGTATGTTATATCCAAAGCCTCTCACATTTTGATAGTTTAAAAGCCAGTGGCTTTTAAGATAAACATGGAGTGCCATAAAGAGGGACATTTCAATCCCTCTTCATTTCAATCCTGGACAAAAGTTAAAAAATATTCTGTTTGAAATCATAACACAACATCATTCCCAGCTTGATAGCTGAAAATGAAAAGTTTAGGTTTCCATAAAAGATACCATTTGCTTCTAGTATTTGTTTATAGAGGAAAACAAACTTGGGGAATGAAGGAAATACATTTATTTACGGAACTCTATGACAATTCTTTTGGGCAGAAATCTGGTTACTGTGCAGTTACACAATAAAATTATCTGAATTACAAGGAAAGAAAAACATTTCTAAAATGCCAGAAAATTCACAATAAAAGTGAGGATTTCCACACACATTTTTTACCAAACCATCCTGTATGGCAAACATACTTTTAAATAATGATTTCAGAATTAGGGAGTTAGATTATTTAGATTACTTTATTTTATGAACAGAATTAACTGGATTTACATATCTGGAAAGAAAGTTTTAATAGTGTTGTTATACATAATATTGGCCAGTTCTAATGGCTCCTCTTCACGAACTGCTGCTAGTATTTCCAGTATCTGGCTACAATGAAACAAACAAAATGTAGAAAAAAATTAATTTACAAAAATTCATGACAACTTTTGATAAAACTGCATGAAAGATATGTAAGCCATATCTGTGATTTTTTTTAAAAAAAAATATTAGTTTTGGAGTTTCATTCATTAAATGGCACGCTAAATGATGATTTAACAAAACAGCAATGAATCTAGCCTAACTTGTATGCTTCTCAGTCTCCTTATGACTGGGAAAGGGCTGGAAGCTTTGGTTATGACCAAAGCCTGGAATGGTGGGTAATAGTGTTTCATTTAAAAGCATGTTTTATTGAGCCAATTGAAGCAATTAAGGTTAGCCTGAATTTGTGGGGTTGATACAACAGCAGTTTAATACTTCTTAGTGCCCTATTGCTGGCTGCTGTTAAAATGCAAAATAGATGATATCTAGATAATGCTCCAACAAAATAAATTTCATGTTATGTTGCACTGAAGAAATGGAAGCTCAGGAAATACATTTTACAAAGTGTTATATTCTCTCCTTACGACCTAGATAGAGTGAGACACCGGCAGGTCCCATTTAAAGCAGTGTAATTTGAGCCTGTCATGACTAACTTATTAGATCAGTTTCAAGGGGACTTAATCATGACTAATCTCTGCTGGACTGAAACTCTGATAGGAACAGCAAACAGTACTTACATTATATGGCAAAGTTCATTTCTCTCCTTTAGGCAGTGTCCTACTTCCCATTTCTTTTTGGTTGGAAATGTGGTTTTTACAAATTTTGAGCCCGCGTGAGTGTTTTTCACTCCACACCAGGGAGCATCTAAGCAGAGAATAGGTTTTTTTTTAAAAGAAGTGGTAGTTTTATAACGAATTTCAGAAACTTGAACTTACATTCCTGCCTGTCTCATTTCCTCCTTGTACACAGAGTATATATCTTTCACACGGCACTTTGGAAATAAATTAAAAATTCAGCTAAATATGACCAAACGACTAATGACAAGTAAAAAAAGGCATTTTCGCTCTCTATCAATGAATTAGCTATCTGGATAATCGTGTTAAGCTAACACTGCATTTGGCCTATGGTTTAGATGTACCATCTCAAGATTACAAGCCAAATATATCTCAGATGTAAGAGTTTTGAAAATGATAAATTAGTGAAAGCAAAGTAACTTACCTGTCTCTATCATTAACCTTTCACTGGGAATTGACTTCACCGTGTCTAGGTTGGCTTCAGTTTTCAGAGAACTGGAAATAATGTTAGATGTTTGTTAGATGAAAACGTATATCACTTCTTATTGTAGGGGAGCTCACAAAAAAGAAACTGCTCCCAAAATTCAATGAATAATTTTTGTTTTTGGAACCAGTATTGAGCATACTCCAACACTGTGTTTCTAATCCCATTTACATTAGACTGATCCCCCCCTCCCCAATTAAACACTGGGAGAGCAACAATGCCTGAAATTTAAGCCTGTGCACTCAAAAGTTGAATTCTGCTGCATCTCTGATTAAAACAGAAGTTCTAAGGCGTCTAAAACTAAATGCCACATAGTTTTATATCCTGTTCACCCTTTTTCATTTTCTGTATTTTGTAAGGTGGGGGTGCGATAGAAGTGGGCAACTTTGTGTTCAAAATTATTTCCAATCTTTTAGTGAACCAGAGGACCTCCCAAGCTCTTGACTGGATACCTTATCTGAGAATTACAGATAAAGGGTTCTTCTAAGCTAAGACTAGTATGTGTGACTGTAATTTAGAATGTTGCATATTTTTGACTATTATTTATTTTTATTCTTATTTATGAACGTAACATAATTGCAAGTTCTTTAGACAGTTAATCAAACAAGGATAGGCTATTAGCATCTTTTGTTCTCGTTTCCTGCCTCAAGCTTCAGAAATAAGGTCTTTGTATTTTTCATATCCCTGGCAAAACAAACTACATCTGGGTGGGCAACTACAGCAACTTTACTACCTATAGACTTCAACTCCCAGAATTCCTGAGCCAGTTGGCTCAGGAATTCTGGGAGTTGAAATCCACAGCTCGTAAAATTGCCATAGTTGCCCCTCTCTGTACTACGTGGTTAATGATCTGCCTTTTTATTTTTAAAAAATAAATAACTACCAAACTAAAAATCAATGCTTGAGGGAAGAGTTAATGTTTAAAATAACTTACCAACCATTAATCCCTATATAAAGATCAAGATCTATTAGAGCTGCTGCTTCTTCTTTGGTGCCATCAAAAGAGTGAACCTATAAAAAGAATTAGAAGCATACATCATAAGACTGAAGGTAAATGTTTGTTAATATGGGGTAATCCTCAACTTATCACCGTGACTGAGTCTGCTCATCACAATCATTGTGAAAGTCATAAATCGGGTCATCCCTGTAGCCAATCTGATCTTAATGACCTTTTTTGTGATAGCTTTTGAGTAAATCAATTGTTTGCGATGGGCTGATACTGTTGAAAACTGGAAATGCTGATTGTGTGACATGGGGTTGCTGCAAATGGTCATAAATGTGGGCCGGTTACTGATCACCTGAAATGCAGTCATGTGACTGCGCGGTGGGGAGGGGGAAGGGATAGCTATCGGAACTTCAGATCGTAAGTATCCCTGAGGAAGTCTGTCATAACTTTGGATGTCATTAAGGGAATGGTCATAAGTTGAGGACTACCTATACTCAGTCCTCATTTCTCTCAGTTCCCTCTAATTATTTTTGTTGCTCTTTCTGGATGTCATTTGGCAGCTGTGCATGCATGAAAAATGTGAGAAAATTTAGCAATTCCGCCTAGGAAGATGACATGGCTGCTCTCTCTTTCACAGCTGTGTCATTTTTTGTGCTACCCTACCAGGTGCAGGTATCCCAGTCTCTCTTAGTTCAACTTCTAAACATGGCTAGCAAGGCCTAAGGTTTGCCCAATGCATGGAAAGACACTGCCAAATTTAAAACAAAAAGATTCAGATCACAGAAATCCCAGTTCATAACAAACAAAGAAAAACGTGGCTCTGTGCTAGATCCAAACTTTTATTTCTTTCACTAGTTTTTTAGAAGAAAAGGTTTGGGCAAAGAATTGCAAACACAAAAGAGAAATGTTTAACTATTTGTAATACAAATATAGCAATAGACTTTAAATCACAAAAAAAAGGGTAATGTTGCACCTACCACTCCTCCCATACACCTCTCTCTATTTCGTCTCATAATATCTGCAAAAAAAAAAAGAGTTTGAGTTTAGAATCTCAGGAACGTTTCTTCCCTCAAAAGTACACATTTATTCTAATTTTCTAACCAAACTCACCTATGAATTCTGGGTGCGAATTCCTACAGTGCAAAAACATTGGCAATTTGGTTTGCTCAGCTAGATCAAACTGTTTTTCAAAATACCTGAAAGAAGAAAAAAATGACAAGCGACGAATCCCTAAAAAAATAATAATTCAGAAACAAAATAATAATTGACTTCAAATCATTTTAGAGAACCGGTGGTTGGGAATCACATCTGTTACCCTCGTCCAGACAGGAGTTCTAATAGTCCTGACCCAAATGCCCAAGAAAACAGCCAAATTACCTCTGAACCGTGAAAGGGTCTTAGTGGTGCCGTGATTTAACGCAAGTTTCCAAAATGCCATAGATGTGCAGAAAAACTCTTCACTTTCCAGATCTGTTTTGTGATCTCCCATCAAAGAGGCAAATATTTTAAACATGTTACCTATATTTGTAGACCAAGACATTCTACATCTTGCTAACCTGCTACAGGTAGTCCTCAGTTTACAACTTTTCATTTAGCCAACAAAGTTACAACAGAACTGAAAAAAGTGACAATCAGTTCTTGCAAACTTACAAGCTTCACAGGTGACAGAAGCCAGCTGGGAAGGTTGCAAATGGATTATGTGGCTCCAGGATGCTGTGACCATTGCAGGTTGCCAGGCGCCCAAGTTTTGATCACGTAATTGATTTACTTAACAACTGCAGGGCTTTACTTAACAACAGTGGCAAAAAGATCAATGAAAATTCTGGTCAGAATTGTGGTTGTTAAGTCAAAAACTTAATGTGAGGACAAGCGGGATGGTGAGCATCCCTTTATTGTGAGCACTGTGGTGTCTGATCAACTTTTGCCAAATGCTAAGCAAGGAATCCAGCAAGACAAATCGTAGGTTCCTCACATTAAAGTTTAGTACAGGGATCCCCAACTCCAGTCTGTGGACTGGCACTGTTCCACGGCATGCCAGCAACCAGTCCATGCAAACAAGCGAAGCTCCATCCTTGGGATGCAGGCAGCACGCGAAACCACGCCCCTTCTGGTCCACGGAAAAACTTCACGGAACCAGCCCCTGGTGCCCAAAAGGTTGGGGGGGCGCTGGTTTAGTGAAAATGTTCTTTTGCGTTACTTTTTTTGTTCCTAGAAACTATTTTTTCCATTTCATTTAACTTTTCTCGGCTGATTAATTCCTGAGCAAAGATACCCTCTTCGCTAGTAGTATCTTACTCTGTAGCAACAGCTTCCAGAAAGGGAGACACACACACACACACACACACAATGGCAATCTGCACTACGATGTGCAGATTGCCCTTTGGGCTTTCACATCCCACACAGAGATGCAACTTGAGGCCTGGTTCCCTCATCCTAGCCGTCCAATTTTATAACCATTTCTGTCTTATCCGAATGAGAAGCACAAGACCCAAAATGAAAATTTTGGCAGCTGTTACAAGCCCTAACACATGCTGTTGAGACGGATAATGGGATTCAGAAACAATCTCTTTTATGACTCTCAGTTTGAGGATAAACAGCAGAAGGGTTGACCTGCTCTTTACTTTTCCTTCCGCTTAAAATAGGCTGAAAATGTTTTACGGCTTCTAATGGACGTTCCTGAGAAAATCCCCATACAGTAGAACAGTACAACATAGAGCAGTGGTTCTCAAACTTTTTAATGCCACGACCCCCAACCGGTTGTAAGTCGAGGACTACTCAACCGGTCGTAAGCCGAGGACTACTCAACTGGTGCAGCACCGTTTGCAGAATGGGACTTTTGGCGGGCTCAGCAGGGCAGAGACAGCCTGGACAATTCCTATTGGCTTTTGAAAGCCAATAGAATTAGACTCTATTCAAGAGAGTCTATTCTATTGGCTTTCAAAAGCCAATAGAATAAAAGGGAGTAGCACAGCTAAGGAAAAGGGGGAAAAAATGGCAGACTGCGTTGTTTGGTGACCCCCGTAAAATGGTCATTCGACCCCAAATGGGGTCCCGACCCACAGGTTGAGAACCACTGTTTTACAGCTTCTAATGGACGTTCCTGAGAAAATCCTCATAGAACAGTACAACATAAGAGATTAAAACGACAGGATGGCCAATACAATGTATTTGAAACAATAAATACATTTCTTACTTGAGTTGGGTGTCTTTGGGGCAGAATTCTAATCTGTCAAAGTCTGTAAAGGGGAAAACAGACAGTGAAGAAGTTTTCAAAAGACTGCCAAGAACAAATAACGCACTTAAGCCAGGGAGTTAATACCTACCCAAGCCACACTCCCCAACTGCGACAACTTTCCCTTTGTTCTTCTCAGCTAAATCTTGCAACTCCTCTAAGTACCGGTCAGGATTGCCCTGATCAAATTCTCCGCAGCGCGTGGGATGGCAGCCAACAGTACTGTAAAACATTTCTGAAATCAGACCACATGAAAGTGTTGATATAAGTGATGCGGACTCTACGGAAACATAAAGGGAAAACGATCACCTGCTCTGTCTGTATGTGCAGATATTCCTCAACATATGACCACAATTTCTGTTGCTAAACAAGACATTTATTAAGTGAGTTCTGCCCCATTTTACAACTTTTCTTGCCTCAGTTAAGTGAGTCACTGCAGTTGTTAAGTTAGTAATATGGTTCTAATAATAATAATAAAGTTGGAAGGGACCTTGGAGGTCATCTAGTCCAACCCCCTGCTCAGGCAGGAAACCCTACACCATTTCGGACAAATGGCTGTCCAGTCTCTTCTTAAAAACTTCCAGTGTTGGAGCATTCACAGCTTCTAGAGGCAGGTTGTTCCACTGGTTAATTGTTCTAACTGTCAGGAAGTTTCTCCTTAGTTCTAGGTTGCTTCTCTCCTTGATTAGTTTCCATCTGTTGCTTCTTGTCGTGCCTTCAGACACTTTGGAAAATAGCATCACTCCTTCTTCTTTCTGACAGCCCCTGAGATATTGGAACTCAGCTATCATGCCCCCCCTCGTCCTTCTCTTCATTGAACTAGACATACCCAATTCTAGCAACTGTTCTTTATATGTTTTAGCCTCCTGTCCCCTGATCATCTTTGTTGCTCTTCTCTCTATTCTTTCTAGGGTCTCAACATCTTTTTTACATCGTGGTCACCAAAACTGGATGCAGTATTCCAAGTGTGGCCTTACCAAGGCACTGTAAAGTGGTGTTAATACTTCACGTGATCTAGGTTCTATCCCTCTGTTAATGCAGCCCAGCACTGTGTTGACCTTTGTAATTGTGAAGTGAATCTGGCTTCTGTGTTAAGTTTGCTTGTCAAAAAGTCGCAAAAGGGGATCACGTGATTCCTGGACATAAATACATGCCAGTTGCCAAGTGTCCGAATTTTAATCATGGGGATGCTGCATTGGTTGCAAGCGTGAAAACCAGTCACAAGTCACTTTTTTCCGTGTCGTTTTAACTTTGAATGGTCACTAAACAAATGGTTGTAAGTCAGGGGCTACCTGTAGTTTCCATCTCCAGACTCTCCTCCTTGCACTTGTTTTCATTATGTGACCACTGATCCTCCACATATTGTTTTCCCAGTTATGGTAAGATAAGCAACTTCTCTAATTTACAGGTGCAGGAAAATTTTCACTTTCCTTTTAAGCAAATACAGTGTGGGATAATTCAAGCATCCCACTTAAGGGTGGTGGTACATGATGCAAGGAAAGAAATTACCATTGGTTTGGGCCAGCTGCGAGGCGCCTTTACTATCTTGCAAACTTCCACCTGTGATGATGAGCTGAAATGAAGAAAAACATGTAATTGCTAATTTCCCAACACCAAGTTTAAAATGCTTTGGGGGGCATAAATTGAGAGTCAACATCAAGTCAGCAAGGACAAACTGACAGTTCAGACAATAAAAAGGAACACATTGAAAAATATTTAATGCCACAGTTACCTTTTGAACCCCAGTTTTGATTGCTCTGTCTATTACATCCAAGAAATCATCTGCAAATATATACACGTATATATAAATATATTAAATTTAAATCCATTTTTAAAAAGCACAGTTATGATCAAACTGTTCACAATTTCTATTTCCTGGGAGCTTTTTGTGTTCAAAGCTTCGTAACAGTAAACATTGCAATCATCTTCTGCACAAAAGTAGTATTCCACACTTTTCAACTCTTTGACAACAAAAATATTGCTGTGTACAAATGGAATACATGTAGAGCACTGATATAATTTCCAACAGAACCTCAGCCATCTTCAAATTGATGGGATCAGAGCTAGCAGTGACTGATGAGGATTTAGAACAATATTTTAAATAACAAGCAACTCCAGCTTCCTCCATTGACTTATTGAGAGCCCCCTGGGAAGACCACAAATTGTGATCACATGACGCTGGGGTGTTGCAACTGTTGTAAATGCAGATAGTCCTCGACTTACAATGGTTTGTTTAGTGACCGTTTGAAGTTACAGTGGGACTGAAAAAAGTGACTTATGACCATTTTTCACACTTATGACCGTTGTAGCATCCCCAGGATCATGTGATTTACATTCAGATGCTTGACAACTGACTCACATTTATGACAGCTGCAGTGTCCCAGAGTCATGTCCTCTTCTTCTGACAAGCAAAATCAATGGGGAAGCCAGATTCACTTAACAATAAACCATGTAAAACGGGGCAAAACTCACTTAACAAATTTCTCACTTAACAAGATAAATTTTGGGCTTAATTGTCATAAGATGAGGACTACCTGTACACAAGTTGGTTGCCAAGCACCAGATTTTGATAATGTGACTGTGGGGATACTGCAATGGTTCTAAATGTGATGGCTGATCATAAGGCACCTTTTTCAGTGCATCGTAACTTCAAACAGTTGTTAAACAAACGGTCGTAAATTAAGAATTGCCTGTATTTATCTTCCCATGCTCAAAAATTCAGAACAACATTGACCTTAGACATGAAACAGAAATTCTTGCTACTCGAGAGAAGGTAGATCAAAGTAGAGAGAAATTACACTGACAATAAAGGTACATTTTGGTCAAGGCTGTACTTTTCCTAGCCGCACCACATGGATTTGACAGCTGGATCACGAGAGAAGCCGAACAAAGAAAAACTGATGGTTCTAAATAATGGCATATACCACAAAAATAATTGTGAATACCTAGAACTTTATGATTTAATTCAGGAGCCTCCAACCTTCAAAGATTTAGTTAAGGGTTGTCCAACCTTCAATCAGAACTTCAATCATTCAGTTCAGAGGTGTCCAACCCTGGCAACTTTAAGACTTGTGGACTTCAACTCTCCACATGTTGATACTTGATGAAGTATAACCAGACTGTTCTCTGGAGGCACTATTACAACAGGTAACGCTTAAATATTTTGGACACATAGTCAGTGGAGAAGACCATAAAACTTGGGAAAAATGGAAAACAGTTGAAAAAGAGACTGATAGTAAAGCAAGTGGCTTTTCTTCCGTAATCAATAAACCTCAAAGAAAATACATGGAGGCCTCCATCTTAGAGGTTTCTTTCCTCTTCAGGATCCAGAGAAAATACAGCACAAAAAGGTCTACTTATAGTTATTATGCATCTATATATCCCAACATCAGGTGTTGGGAATAAACCAATGAAAAGCTTTACCTTTATGTTTTTGGGTACCCCTGTATATACCTCTGAACATAGGATCGGTTAAGTTAACACCAATATCTAGTTAAAAGAAAAATCAATAATTAGTTGGTAATCGGGCTGAGTGCAGGGATATAATTTTGCTCCCTGCAGCAAATGTAATCTTTGCTTTTCAGCATCTTCTCAAAGTATCCATCAACGCTGACCAAAGAGACCCTTAATTAAAACCCTCTTGGCTCCTTTCCTAGGATGCCCTTCAACAGGTCCAGAAAAAAAGTCAAAGGTTGCATTCCCACAACAAGCTAACCTCGGTTAAAGCTAATTTTGTGTCTCTGTGTATGTATATCAGCATTTTATGTGCTGACAGATGTGGCTCTAGGAGTTGTGCCAATCCAGAACAAGCATTTCCAGCAGATCGTGTGAAGACAGCCCTAAAGATCCAAGGGCAGCGAGCTCCGAGGGTTTCCCTCCAGCTCCTCTAAATTGCTATTTTTCCCAGGAGGAGCTGCCGGAGCTCGCGGGACGCGCGTGCCATTCCCACGGCCACCCAACCCCGCATTCTGCCCGAGGACGCCCAGACGCCGCGCCGTCCCCGCGTTGCCGGGGCAACCGCCCTCACCAATGAATTTGAAGCGGCTCATGACGACAGCGGCAGAGCTCCACGCGCACGGTCCTCGCTTGCTCCAAAGAGGCAGAGGAAGAGGAGTCGTTACGCGCCCACCCCTTACTTCCGGTTGCCTTATGACCGCGGCTGTTGCTCGGGAGGAAGCGGAACGTCCGGAAACAAAACACGCGTCCCAGGGAAGAGGAAGTGCTCGCCTTCTGGTGCTCGGCGGCGTTCTTGCCACCAGGATTCCAGCGAGTTGGTTTTGCACGGAGCACCGAGCCTCAGTGCAAAAGCCAAGTCTGAAAATAGCTATCCACGTCAAGTCCGTCTCGTTTCATAACAGCAAACTCCCCAGCGCCATCTTCCTCCTGGCCTTCTGCATGGGCCGCTCGGTTTCTGTTGGCCCGCGTCTGTGTCTGTGTACAACCCTACCCTAATATTATATTATGTATTATATGTATATAATATATATAAAATTCTGGTCTTGCAGACACACGTCAAGCCACACAAAATGCATTCACAAAAAATGAAACAAAATTACACCACATTGCAATTCAATACAATTTACTGTAAATTTGCTTTGCTGCCTGAGGAATTCTGGGAGTTGAAGTCCACAAGTCTTAAACTTGCCAAGGTTGGAAACCACTGCTGTACTGTAGTATACTAATACTATATTATAAATATACTATAGATGTATTAGATTTAAATATAATATTAATCTTCTGGCAGTTAAATATTCTACCCCCGCTTGACTCTCTTCCTTCATAGTCCCTTCCAACTCTGTGATTCTCTAAGGGTCTCCTGCTTGAGAATGGGGTTGGACTAGATGCCCTCTATGGTTCCTTCTGTTATACTATGATCCTGTAAGAGCGTCCTGCCTGAGCACGGCATTGGACTAGATGACCTCTGTGGTCCCTTCCAACTCTGTGATTCTATGATTCCGTAAGGGTTTCCTGTTTGAGCAGGGGGCTGGACTAGGTGTCCTCCAAGGTACCTTCCATTATTCTATGGTTTTCTAAGGGTCTCCTGCTTGATCAGGGGGTTGGGCTAGATGTCCTCCAAGGTCCCTTCCAACTCTGTGATACTGTGATTCTCCTAATGCCGGCAGAGAGGCCCCTCTAATTGTTATCTCCATGTGTTCATATCAAGCAGTTAAGTGTTTCTCAACCTTGACAATTTTAAGGCATGTGGACTTCAACTCCCAGAATTCCACAGCCAGCATTGCTGGCTGGGGAATTCTGGAAGTTGAAGTCCATATGCCTTAAAATTGTCAAGGTTGAGAAACATTGATTTAACGTCATATCCTCCCCAGGAGGACGAGGAGGAAGGAAGATTACTCTTAGAGATAGGAAACTAAGAATTATAAACCGTAAAAACCGTTATAGATTCCCGAGGGTTATAAAGAGCCCCTCCCCCTTCTCTCACAGCCTTCCGTCGGACTTATTCCGTATCGAGCCCGTGACGGAGGCTTCAGTGGCGGCGTGTCACTCTACTCTTTCTCTCTCTAGAGGCCGGACGCCCTCGCGCTCCCGTCAGCCCCTGCGGCGCTATTCCTACACACACACCCCCCCCGCGTTCCGAGCCTGAAAGTCGACTGGGGCGCCGCCAAGATGGCGGGCTACCTATCGCATCGGCAGAAGGTGCTGCGGCTCTACAAGCGAGCCATGCGGCACCTCGAGTCCTGGTGTATATATCGGTGAGTCGCCGACCTTCCGCCCCGGATGGCAGCCCGCACGAGCCTCGCTGCCTCCTGATTTGCGGGAGGACACCCATCCTCATCATCCCCGACCCTCGCTGACCCCGGTGTGTCTGGGCGTTGTAGTCTTAACGCGGGGACGATTTCCAACCTCTGAAGAGCGTTTTCTCTCCCCCTCTCTCTTACTGTACCGGCGCCTCTGCGCTTTTTTCTCCCTTGCGCTTTTCTTGCGCGGATCCTAAGCCGAGTTAATCCGCGCGTCTTTTTTTTCCCCCACGACAGCTCTGGGTTCAGAAGGGCAGAAAGGCTGCGGGGCCGGGATCAGGCATCCCCGCGGGCTAAGAAGCCGTGGTTGGGATAGCCCTGCTTTGCTGAATCCAGCAGATTTGCCCAGATTAGGAGGTAGGGAGTGAACTGGTTGGGAAATACATCTCATTCAGGAAATACATCTTGGTAAGTGAGTGGCAGTCAAAAAATAATAATGGCTTGTAATCCTCACTGGGATATTGGTAAAAAATACTGTCAGATGAGCCAGTTTTGTTTATTAAGCAAGGTTTAAATAGGCACACTTGCATATTGTGTTTGCTTCTTCTTGTTGGGCTCAACATATTAGTATGCAAAAAAATATATTGAAGTAGGCAAATTAGGATGATGGGATGAGGTAGGAGCTTGTATTTTTTTTCCTGGGAAGAAAAGCAAAAGAATTTAGCTTCAGAAATAAGTACTGTACTATATAGCCCTTTCAGCCCTACATAAAATTTATTTATTAAAACTTATATGCCGCTCATCTCACCAAAGGCGACTCTGATCCCCGGTGACAAAGTTCCACTTATTTAGGAGGGAAAAAAAACCCTACAATCAGATATATAATCCATTTAAAATGTAATATGGTTGTTTACAGCTGAGTATAAATCATGTAACTTGATTCACTATAGCAGAGGTCCCCAACCCTCTGTGGACTGGTACGGGGCTGCGGCATGCCAGCAACCAGTCCGCACAAACAAGCGAAGCCCGATCTGTGGGATGCAGGCAGCACACAAAACTACACACATTCCGGTCCTTGGAAAAACCTTTCTCCATGGAACCTTTCTCCCTGGTGCCCAAAAGATTGGGGACCTCTGCACTTATAGTACAATATTTGGCTATTAGGGCCCTCTAGTGGCCATTCTACATACTTTTTTTGCTTACAAGTTTTTAAGGAGTGTATTCCAGGATCCAGTCTGGGTCGGTCAACAGGATCAGAGGTTTTTGTCTTCCAAGCTTTTGGACTCGTGCTGGGAGCCCATCTTCAGCGAATGAGCCCAAAAGCTAGGAAGACAAAAACCTCTGGTCCTGGTGTGACCGACCCAGATTGGATCCAGCAACATTATCCCGGGACACGTATATTCGCCTTCATTCAGGACTGTGTTCTTATTATATTTTTAATCCCACTTTTATTTATGCTTTCACCTGCTATTTTTCCTACAAGAACAACCCTCTGAGATGTGTTGGGCTTGAGTGGCTGGCCCAAAGTTATACAGCCAGCTTTGAAGAAGTCAGTGGCAAACCTGCTCTTGACATGATAGCAGTCTTCCAATACTCGAAGGGGCGTCACAGGGAAGAAGGGGGTCAATTTGTTCTCCAAAACAGCGGGGGGGGGGCAGGACAAGAAGTGGAAGCTCAACAGAGGGAAAGCCAACCTAGAAACAAGAAGGAATTTCCTGGCAGTGAGAACTCTTTAAGTAATGAAACCATTAAGAAGTGTTTCTTGGGACTTGCGGGTGCAGCATTGCTGGAGGTTTCTGAGAAAATATTGCACAATCATTTGTCTGAAATGATATGAGGACCCCTGCCTTGGGTAGGTCATTGGATTAGAAGACCTCCAGGGTTCCTTCCAGCCTTATAATTCTTGACAGGAAAACTGAGCAGGTGTGCCCTTATCATCATCAGATGTCGAATCAATGAATGAAATTCCCCATTCATTAAATAAAATATGAAGTATTTTTGTCCGTTCAAAAGATAGTTATGGTTTATTCTTTCTTGGAATAAATACTATCTTTTAATATTCTCAGGGATAAATTTAGGTACCATGCCTGTCTGCTGAGAGCAAGGTTTGATGAGCATAAGGACGAAAAAGACATGATTAAAGCAACCAAGCTGTTGATGGCCGCTGAAGAAGAATTTTGGGAAAGGCAACATCCTCAGCCGTACCTCTTTCCCGACTCTCCAGGTGGCACAAGCTATGAGAGATACGACTGCTTTAAGGTCAGGAGGTGACATGGCAGGCATTACACATAATCAGTTCCTCCACGTGTTGCAAAATATTGGCATTCTTAATCCCCAGAGTTTTCAGTTAACTTTCATTAGTAAGTAGGAGATTCCTCATGCAAAATTATTCTCTGGTTCTGAGGAAGAATCCATGAATGAAGGCCACAGGGAAGTTGTTCAGGTCTCAACCTCAATGAATGTCAGTGGCCCAGCCTCCATCTGTGTTGGCAAGATCCTAAAGACACGGGAGAAAGCTCAGGGGCAGGGCACACTTTGCCTGGTGGAGCTCTTCTGCTTGACCTCCAGTTTGAAGAGAGACCTAATAGCAGGGGATATGAAGGAACCGAAGCTTCTAGAAAGTTGCTGCCAAACTGCCGAAGCTGGAGAAGACCACAAGACAGTTCTGTATAGGGCAGTGTTTCATGTTTGCAGCCAGTGCTTTAGATGTCCAGAGGCTGTTTGAGCCACACAAAGTGATCTGGAGATAGCACATTCTCCACATCGCTGGACAGCTGTTTTATGCACTGAATAGTTGCTAAGACAAGGATCTAATTGTCTGAGACATTCGGCTTCTAGGCTTGAGAATCACCCTGCCATTAAAATGTGCCTTCTACTTCTAAAATATCTGTAGCAGTACCAAGTTTGTGGAACAGCCTTCCTGTGAGATAAGGCTGGATCAACCCCTTTGGCTGGTGTTTCTGGAACTTTTGAAGATAAAACTGTTCCAGGAGCCCTGACTGATTCCTACCTTAGCTTTGATTTTGATTGTTTTACTATTGCATTATTATGTTGCCAGTTTTCTTTTCAAACCATAGATGTATATATTTTTTTATCCCTGTTTGATACTACATAGAAATATGCTGCCTAAGTAAATACCCAAAATTAGAGGGAAAAAGCATTATGAGCATCGAAATACTTATTGCTCTTATCTTAGCCTGCAGGTGGGAATAACTTTTTCTTCTAAAATGCCCTGATTCTTAAAGTTGCTAAACTTGCCATACTAAGAGAATCCAGTAGTTTTCTGGAACAAGATAATCCAGTAGTTTTCTAGAACTAAGACTTCCAATGCAGGAAATAGTATCTTTGGAGTCTTATCGTTTTGGTTTTAAACAGTGTTTCTCAACCTCAGCAATTTTTTAAGATGTATGGACTTCAACTCCCAGAATTCTTCAGCCAGCATTTTGGCTGAAAAGTTCTGGGAGTTGAAATCCACACATCTTAAAGTTGCCGAGGTTGACAAACATTGGTTTAAGCAGACCAGCAACCACAGTCTAATCATTATTAGAAGGAGAATGTACAAAATACATCTACATAAAAGAGCAAGAAGAAGAAGAAGGCTATTATTCCTTGAAAGATGCAGTGGATAACCTTTTTTTGTTATGCTCCCGCCTTGTAGTCACCTGAATGGATCCTAGAAATGTGGCATCCATCAGAGAAAGCGATGTACCCAGATTACTTTGCTAAGAGAGAACAATGGAAGAAGCTGCGCCTGGAAAGTTGGGACAAGGAGGTTGGTTATCGGACTATATTTTACAATTACTTTTCCATGAAATAATTTTGAAGCAAGTCACAAAGTGGAGTTTGTTGGGTGATACCTTGGAATGCAGGTCTTAAAATGCACCCTCATGGACCATCACCTACTGTTCTGGGTCCTTTAATCCTTGGGGTTGTGAGGGAGCCAGAAGTGTTAATTCTTTTTTAGAGTGGTTTAAGAGTAAAATGAGTGCCTTAGAGAGGAGAAAGGCCTTATCAAAAGCCTCACCAAACTGGTTCTGTTTACTAAGGGAGCTTCAGATTCAGCATGCTATATATACTTTCTTTCTCCTTCCTTCCTTCCTTCCTTCCTTCCTTCCTTCCTTCCTTCCTTCCTTCCTTCCTTCCTTCCTTCCTTCCTTCCTTCCTTCCTTCCTTCTTCTCTTCCTTCCTTCCTTCTTCCCTTCCTTCCTTCCTTCCTTCCTCCCTCCCTCCTTCCCTCCCTCCTTGCCCGCCCTTCCTTCCTTCCTTCCTTCCTTCCTTCCTTCCTTCCTTCCTTCCCGATTTTCACTAGGATCGTGTGGCTGCTTGCAAGTTTAGAAAATGATTATGGCTTCTTTGGGAAAGTGCCAACATGATTAAATGCTCACATCTTCTCCGAGGCATGATTTTGCCTACAGTACTGAAGCACACGAGATCCCTAAAATTATCAAATACCTAAGTTCACATCAAAGTGAACTTGATTAGTTGAGCTGGTTTAGCATTCGATGCATTAATTCTGCCTCTGTCCATTTGGAGTGATCTCCCAATTTTCTAACAGCACTATTCTTTTCTATTCATCCCTGAATTTCCAAAGAGGCATTTAAATGGATGGAGGGGAGGGGACTTTTTATAGCAATATTACTATATATTTTTTTAGATCTGTTGCTGGCTGGAATTGGAAATGAGCTTTTAGTCAAAACACTTCCAAGTGTCTTCAGAGAGATTGTTTCCAGATTATAGTGACATTGTTCCCATTGGTGGTTTTTAAAAACTGGATTCAGGGTGCATTAAGTTCGTATTAAGGCTTTTCATGCTTGAAAGGGATGATTTGCCTTTAAAAATGCTTCCATTGAAGTTTCTCCCCCCTGCAGCTATCTTACAAAACAACACACACAGTACTTCCAAGAAATTAAGAAAATCCTGTGGATGTGTTGCTGGAAGCTTCTTTTAATTACAGGTAGTCCTGAACTTACGGCCACAATTGGAGCTCAAAGTTTCTATTGCTAAGCAGTTGCTAAGTGGGTTTTTGCTCCATTTTACAGCCTTTCTTGTCACTATTGTAATTGTTAAATTAGCAGACTCGTGAATCTGGCCTCCCCATTGGCTTTGCTTGTCAGAAGATCACAGAAGGTGATCACGTGACCCCGGGACATTGCAACGGTCATAAATATGAGCCAGTTGCCAAGCGTGTGAATTTCGATCATGTGACTGTGGGGACACTGCTTAACGGTTGTGTGAAAAATAGTAATAGGTCATTCTTTTCCGGGCCATTGTAACTTCGAACGGTCACTAAATGAATGGCTGTAAGTTGAGGACTACCTCTATCAGAAGTGTTTGAAGTGGTCTGAAAGGCACACAGGTGCACACAGATGCCTTGTTGAGACAAAACACACACACACAGAGACACAAATCTCTGCCTCATCACCACCTCACGGCTGAGGGTTTCCTTGTTGGATAGAATGTCATGCATTAGTTATACAGGTAGTCCTCAACTTACCACCACAGTTGAGCCCAAAATTAGTTTCTAAGCAAGACAGTTAAGTGAGTTTTGCCCCATTTTGCGACTTTTCTTGCCACAGTGAAGTGAATCACTGCAGTTGTTAAGTTAGTAACTCGGTTATGAAGTGAAGTTGGCTTCTCCGTTGACGTTGCTTGCCAGGTCACAACAGGTGATCACCTGAACTCGGGACACTGCAACTTTCATAAACATGAGTCATTTGCCAATTCTCTGACTTTGGATTATGTGACCATGGGGATGCTGCAATGCTTGTGTGAAACATGGTCACGGGTTGCTTTTTTCAATGGTGTTGTAACTTTGAACGGTCACTAAATGAACTGTTGTAAATAGAGGACTGCCTGAAATGTGGAAAGACGTGTCCTAAATGTAAGAATTTCCCCCTCAAGTGTATTAAAAATGTTGCCGGTCCTGAGTGGTAGCTAAGCATGTTTCTCATTGACAGGTTCAGCAGCTTCAGGAAGAAACCCCACCAGGAGGTCCCACCACAGAAGCTCTCCCTCCAGCACGTAAAGAGGGACATCTGCCTCCTCTCTGGTGGCAATACGTCACTAAACCTCGCAGGTTCCCAGTGTAAAAGCTCCTTTCTGAAATGGCTGTGTAGTCCCACGGAACGGTCTGTGAGCTTTCTGCAGCCGGTCGGTTGCTTTACTGTACTAGCCAACCCAATAAAGTCTAATATAAAACCAAACTGTGAACCTGCCTGCCTAGCCATTACTACGTAGATTATCTTAGCAGTCTTTTTCCGACGAGCAAGACATGCAGCGTCGGTTAAGGTAAGTCACAGGATACTTCACTTACAGGCATGTCAGACCCATGGCCCACGGGCCGCATCCAGCCCACGCAGGCCACACCACCCCAGCACCGCAAAGGTGAAAAACCCATGTCACCATATGGCCCGCGATGCGAGCGGGCTTGACACCCCTCCTGCACAACGTTGGCGTAGAGAGGATGTAGTTAACAAAAGGAATCCATTATGTAATCCCCCCCCCCTCTGTACGCGTGTGTGTTTGTGTTTATATGCATGAAAGAGAGAAGGCTCTTATCCTTTTCCCATTGAAGTTGGAGTACATAGAGTAGAGCTTGGAAAAGCTGGAATCGCCTTGGGTCCCCAACCCCGCCAGTCCGTGGATCGGCACCGGTCCACGGCATGACAGAAACTGGGCCACGCAAATAAGTGAAGCCTTATTCGCAGGATGCAGGCAGTATGTGAAACCACGGCCCCTCCAGTCCACAGAAAAACCTCTCTCCATGGAACTAGTTCCTGGTGCCCAAAAGATTGAGGGCCACCGCCTTGGATCACTGATCCCAACTGTCAGTTCTTATTCCAAATAGAAGCACTCTGTATTCTCAGTGTTAACTGCTCCCTGGCCAGATTCTGTCTGCATTTGTCTTATAGCAGAATACAAAGATGCAGCCTTCTAATGCTTCTAACATAGTAGTCTAATAGTAATAACTTGGTCAGAGTTTTGAGGATAACAGTTAAGATGCTAAGATACTGCTGGTAAAAAATGGTTTACATGCTAAATAAGGATTAACCTGTTGAAAATCATATTTCCTGCGGCACAGGTAATGAGCTCTGGATTAGCCCGATTAAAAGTCGCTAGGCTTTTTTGGAGGGCTAGAGGGGTCCTTGAGTACCTGTGGAGTCATCACTGATCCTTAACTGAGAGCTCAAAGGCAGCAGGAAGTCACAGGAGCTGAGCTTTCCGAATTATGAACAATGAGCTTTGCAGAAGTTGCTTTAAGGATGAACAAATGGCAAATGCCTTACTTGCCAGAGGTTGTCTTAATGTTTTCCACATGTTTATTAAAACATTAGGAGCCTCATCCTGGAAATGAAGTGGATACAGCTCAGCCTCTGAACCTTTCTGAACGATCAGTTCCTTGCAAAGTAATTTTCTTCAGTGCAGGGAGTCAACTTACGACCACAACTGAGCCCATTTCTGTTGTGAAGGGAAACATTTAAGTGAATTTTGCCCCATTTTGCATTAACAGGGAAGAATCAAGCTCACGTGAAGTATTAATACCATTTTACAATGCCTTGGTAAGGCCACACTTGGAATACTGCATCCAGTTTTGGTGACCACGATGTAAAAAAGATGTTGAGACTCTAGAAAGAGTACAGAGAAGAGCAACAAAGATGATTAGAGGTCTGGAGGCTAAAACATATAAGGAACGGTTGCTGGAATTGGGTATGTCTAGTTTAATGAAGAGAAGGATGAGGGGGGACATGAAAGCAGTGCTCCAATATCTCGGGGGCTGCCACAAAGAAGAGGGAGTCAAGCTATTCTCCAAAGCGCCTGAAGGCAGGACAAGAAGTGACGGATGGAAACTAACCAGAGAAGCAACCTAGAACTAAGGAGAAACTTCCTGACAGAACAATTAATCTGTGGAACAACTTGCCTCCAGAAGTTGTGAATGCTCCAACACTGGAAGTTTTTAAGAAGAAACTGGACAGCCATTTGTCTGTATAGGGTTTCCTGCCTGAGCAGGGGGTTGGACTAGATGACCTCCAAGATCCCTTCCAGCTTTATTATTATGACCTTTCTTGCCACAGTTGTTAAGTGCATCACTGCAGTTGAGTTAGTAGCCTGGTTGTTAAGTGAATCTAGCTTCCCAGTTGACCTTGCATGTCAAAAGGTTGCCAAGGGGGAGGCACATGTTCCTGGGGCATTGCAACCATTATAACTTGCCAAGCATCCAAATTTTGATCATATGACCATGGGGATACTGCAATAGTTGCAAGTGTGGAAAACGATCACAAATCAACATTTTTCAGTGCTGTTGTTAACTTTGATCGGTCACTAAATGAACTATTGTAAGTTGAGGACTGCCTGTAATCTGGCTGTGAAAGCAAAGCCACTTATAGTTGATATTGTGAGCAACCTCCTCTTGAGATAGGGGTAAATTAAAAGGGGGCAGGGCGTACAACTCTGGGGCAAGTTTCTTTGCTTCCTCAGTCACTTTATCAGAAAAACTAGCAAGCTGAGGGATAGGAAGTGTGATTCACAAAGATGCCCTTTGCAACTTAAAACGCCACGGAGTTGGCTTGGCAGCTTTGGGTTAAACATTTAACTTCTATCCATTCCAGCCCATTCCCCTAAATCAGGGGTAGGCAACCTTGGCTCTTTTATGACTCGTGGACTTCAACTCCCAGAATTCCCGAGCCAGCCATGCTGAGGGGAAAGGGAGAGGTTTCCAAGCTGAGCCATGCCGGGTCAGGAATTCTGGGAGTTGAAGTCCACGAGTCAGAAAGCAGCCTAGGCCTAAAAGACTTGTGGACTTCAACTCCCAGAATTCCTGAGCCAGCCATGCTGAGGGGAAAGGGAGAGGTTTCCAAGCTGAGCCGTGCTGGCTCAGGAATTCTGGGAGTTGAAGTCCACGAGTCATAAAAGAGCCAAGGTTGCCTACCCCTGCCCTAAATTTATAGGATCAGACACTACAGAACATTTGGAGGGCATAACATGGAGAAGATTGCCTGGCACAGCGATAATTAAAGGGGACCAAAAAGATCTTGCACGATTTCTTGGATTACACAAAAGACACAAACCACTCCAGAAGCAGGTTTAATCAGCAGGTCTTTATTTGTAATATAGGCTTGAAGCATTCATTACAAGGTAGAAGGGAAGCACAGTTAACAGCTATTTTTATTTTTAGCAGTTCGGAACGAAAACACTGCATGGGGAAAGAGAGGTCAACTCTCGGTACAAACTAGCAACTAAACCACAAGAACTTACCATTAGAAACATTTTACATTGTGACGCTGCTGTTACAATAGGCAAGGAACACAAAAAAAGATAAAAGGAAAAGAAACCTCAAAAAACAAACCAACAGAAACTATTCAAAGTGGTTTGCCACAGGTTAACATTGAATTTTGGCAATATTATTATTACTATTATTATTTTAACTGAGATTTAATTCTGGTATTGAAAGGAAGGAGGCTGCACTTTCAAATACAGCTTCATCCAAAATGTTTTCTAAACGTGCTTTTTCAAAAAAAAAAAAAAAAAAGTATCCCCCGCGTGAGCTTCACGGAAAGCAATGGGGGTTAATGCAAGGGCATACCTGAGCCCCTAAACAGAAATACCTTTTTTAAAAAAGGAGAAAAAAGCTTAGAAAAATCAGCTTGTCAGCCTGCACCCTTTTTGTCCATTTTTCTTCCCTCTTTCAAGCGGATAAGAAAAATGAAATCTCGGAGCATCATTTGCAGAGAGCATCTGCTCATTTTCAGGACAAGTGGGCTAGTTTGACAGCACTGTTTTATTTTTATTTTTTTCTGAAGGAAGAAAAAGCTTATTATTTTGGATCATGCCTTTTTTTTTTTAACTTTTCGCTTCCGACGCCCTAATGAAAAAGTGTTAAGCAACCACAGCTGTGTAAATGTATATAGAACACAGTGACTATAAACAGGATTACGATACATCTCACATCCAATGCAGTTATGTATTTAAAGCATAAGAAGTTTACGTAGGCAAGATGGCAGCCAATACGAATCTCCCGAGTGTCCATGGCAGAGTAGATTGTGTGTGCACGCTCACAACCCAGCTCCTTCCGCGATGAGTGGTGCATCACTGCAACCACAAACACACCCCTCTGAAGTCAAGAATTCTGCTAGCATTGCCCATGTAGAAATAAGGCAGACGGTATCCAGTTAGACTGCAGAATGCTTTTAAAAAACAGAAAACCACAAAACTTAAACACCGGGGTGGGGTGGGATGCCTGAGTTATGCACATTTCTACTGACCCCATGAAACAGAAAATGCCACGGCAATGTCCATGTTAAGAAAAAAAATCTTATTATAAATTTATCAACAGTGCTCCCCCCTCCCCAATTACTGTGGGGGGAAAAAAAGAATAAAAAGGAACCAGTTGTGAATGCCCCTCCCACTGTAATAAATAAAAGCTAAAGAGTGTTCCGGTCCCTTCCCAATCCCCAAATTTTTGTTTAGGAAAAACCAACCCATACTGCTGTTTCGGAAAAACAGCCCCCCTTAAAAGTAACATTTGCAGTTTTACTGGAGTTCCCAGTTAGTTGCCCATCCATCTATGAGTTGTTTTTGTTAAAAGTACTGGGGAAGGTTTTCCACTTATTTGGCTACCCAGCCTGCTGGGCACAGCCAGTAAAAGGTATAAAGTTATAATTAAGAGCTCCCTGGTTTTCTTTTAAATTTTTTGCTCTTTATTTTTTATTGTATCAACCTAGACACCCTTCTGCCTTCACAGTGTCTTTATGTTGTGTTCTGTTTACTTCTTTTAAGGAACACAATGTGAAGAGAGGAATGCAAAGTTTAAGCCTGTTGCCAAGATGGTACAAAACTGATAACGAGGTTTCGTGATGACCGGAAATTAAAGCATACCGCAGAAATCTTAACATGGTCCTTTTCATAGGGCCAACACAGGAAAAACACCTAGCAGGCAGTACCCAAAACTCTTTGAAACACCTTACTTAAATGAACACTGTAATTCGTTATGGCTTATTTGGACGCATTTACAATGAAACTACCTGCTAGGCTACATTTTGTGCAACAAATTAAGCCCCTCCCGTCCTAATCCCTAAAAATTAACCAAATACAAGCCGTTCTCTCTCTTTCTCTCTTCCATTATATATTGCTTTAATCAGCTTCCGTTTCCTGCTTTTGCGGCAGGGGAACAGTTCACCGTATTCCAGTGAGGAGTTGTGTTCTTGCTAGGAACTTTGTACAAGAAAACGAACACAATTTTTGAGATTCCAACTATGACAGACAAGGTGCTCCACAAAACTGTCCAAGAGGGAGAACTGCATCACCACGGGGGACCCCCTGCCCTCGCTAAAATTTAACTACTTGACATTTCTTATAGCCATCCTTTTGTGAATGAATATATTTTACAAAGCGTTATTAAAAGGATAAGTGGGATTTTGGCACCTTTGGGGAGGAAAAAAAAGAGGAACTGAGACCTTGAAAATGTGCAGGGGGAAATATAATCAGCCAGCTTTACAAAGGAGAAAAAAAAATAGTCAGGAAGATGTTCCTTTAAGCATTTCACCTGGCCAATTCTAACCTCCCCTTCCTATTTTAGAGACCATCACCAGCTGTCTCTCCTAGAAAAAAATCTTGATTGTACAATAATGGACCGAGACACAAAAGTTGATGTCATCAGTAGGTCCCTCTCTTTTCACTCAACTTGGGCAGTGATTCAGCATCTAAGAAATACGGGGTGCTGAGCGATCGTTCGTGGTGGTCTTCCTCAGCTTAACGCCCCTGCGGATAGCATTCAGCATGTCTTCGCCCTGTGGGGCCTCCGCTGGGTTCTGCCCACCCGAATGGGGCACGGGCTGGCACGGGGGAGCAGTGATGCTGGTGTCTTCTCTTGCATTCTCCTCTCCCTTGTTTTCAGCAGCTGCCGGTCTCTGATCCTCTGTGCTGCTCGGCTTCTGAATGGTGGCGGGAAAGCCGGCAGGTGCTTGCCCGCTCCACAAGGAGGTACATACGGTGGGGGTGCTGCCCCCTCCAGCCTCAGGGCTTTGCTCAGAGCTTTCTTCTGCCCCACTCGGGAAACCGGGAAGCCCCGCCGGCACGTCTGGCACAGATGGAGTCTTAACGGGAATCACGGGGGTCTTAATGGGAATTGGTCCCGCACCAATGGTCCCACGCCTTACCGCTGGTTTGGTGGAAGGGGTCCGTCGGATGGTGGCCACGCCCGGTGTAACGATCACAGGGCCAAGGGTGGTTGGGAGGCCCGCAGTGGAAGCGGGACGCTTGGCATGGAACATGCGACGGTAGGACTGGCTGATGTCGCTGTTCCTTGGAATAGTTGAAGACTTGTCGAATTCTTGCTGCTCAGTGTCTTGGTCTCCGCTCACAGAAAAGTAGTCGTAATCTGAAACTAGGAAGGCAAAAAAGGGGAGTCAGAACAGCAAATCTTCAAAAGGAACTTGGCAATATCCAGTGAACGTATTCAATCTACACTTTTCCTTTTTTTTCTTGGATATGATGTTTATTAAAAGTTTTGAAAAGGAAGATAATAACTAATATAAAGTAAGAAGGATCAAAGGTAAAGAAATCAAGGAGAAATATAAAATGCAAGAAAGGAAGTAAGTCAGGGGTCTCCAAACCCCGGTCCATGAACCAGTACTGGGCCGCGGCACGCCAGCAACCGGTCCTCTATCTCCATTAAATATATAGGTAGTCTTCAACTTATGACCATAATTGAGCCCAAAACTTATGTTGTCACGTGAGAAATTTGTTAAGTGAGTTTTACCCGATTTTATAACTTTTCTTGCCACATTTGTTAAGTGAATCATTGCAATTGTTAAATTAGTAACCTGGTTGTTAAGTGAATCTGGTTTCTCCGTTGACTTTGCTCATCAGAAGGCTGCAAAAGGGGATCACATGACTTCGGGACACTGCAACTGTCATACGTGCGAATCACTTGTCAAACATCTGAGTGTAAATCACGTGACCATGGGGCGGCTGCAACGGTCATCAGGGTTTAAAAAATGGTCATAAGTCGCTTTTTTTTCAGTGCCCTTGTAACTTCGAACAATCACTAAGCAAACTGTTGTAAGTCAAAGACTACCTGTAGTTCTGGTCTTCCTGCAGTCCACCTCAACGGACTGACACAAGTGGTTCTTGACCCTTCAGTATTTTTTGTGAATGGCCAACACTTCACTTTCCCCTTTCTATATACCCTTTCCAGGAGCTACTTTACGTAACTGAGGAAGTGTGTAGCAATCTATTGGCTGCTTGAAAGCGAGGGACCTGCTCCAACAAAAATTAAGAAGCACTGCAAAACGTGAGACACCGACGGCTCTTGTTTCTTACCTTGTGAGGGAATCGTATCCTCGGAACAGCAAGGTGTGGTGGTCTGAGTACTGTAGCCGCTGGAACACTGCAAGGAATCCCTGCTGCTTCTCTGAATGTCCAGTTGCAGCCCCCGAGTAAGAGCAAGGGCCAGCTCTTCACAGGCTTCCATCTCCTCTCCTTGCTATCAACACAATGAAGGTCTCTTGTTAGATTAGAACAGTGATGGCGAACCTTTTAGAGAGCGAGTGCCCAAACTGCAACTCAAAATCCACTTTTTTTTTTTTTTTTTTGCACACGGCGGTGGAGGCCTAAAGCGAAAAGGTTTTATAAAACCCAGCTGAAGGCCTAGGACTGGGACGATGCTGCGCGTGCCCACAGAGAGGGCTCTGCGTGCCACAGGGTCGCCACCACGGGATTAGAGTATCATTACAACACATGAACACTCTCCTCTTGCAAAGTCTGGCTGTCTCTTGTCAGTTGTATTCTGATTCACAACCCAGACAGACTGGATTTAACCACACCCCACGCTCTAACCTGGCCCCTCTCCATCTATGTTGGGAATATGCTTTCTGTCATCCCAAGATGTTTCAGCTAATCTGGGTTGTCACAAAAGCATTCTATCACCCTGTTTGAAGGATACCTGGTTGAAGAAGGCACCATAATTGGATTAATATAATGGGCTAAGCAATGGTTTGTTTTAATTTTGGCTGTAGAACAACTCAGTGTCCTGATTCGCAGAAAACAAGAAGCCAGAACATGGTGTAAACATCTGTCACTGAGTCAAAACCAAACAAACCACATTACGGTTTAAAAGGATATATGAATTGAGCTCAATGGGAAGAGGTGTGAATAACTGAAGACCCATCAATTCAGTAGGTCCATACTAAACTATTTATGAGGCGACTGTAATGGATAAATTATACATTTATATCTTTTGCAGATTGGGTCATCCAATTTTACATAAAATCCAATATGGTACAGGATGATCTTAACAAATGAATGTAGAAGCAAGACATCAATAAGCATAAAGCTACCATATCTAGACAGCAAAAAAAAAATCAGGGCATCTGGGAGAATAAGGTTTCTCAATCTTGGCAATTTAAAGATCTGTGGACTCCAACCCCCAGAATTCTCTGGCTAGCATGACTGGCTGGAGAATTCTGGGACTTGAAGTCCACACATTTTCGAGTTGCCAAGTTGAGAATCACTGAGCTAGATGATAGCAAAGGTTAGTTGTTTTACTACCACCTGAAGCTTACCCAGCTTTTTGCAGTCTAAATAAGCTCTTTTGATGCCTTCTTCTATTATGGTCCAAAGCACTACATATTATTTCCATATAAGTTGATCTGCTTTTCAAATGATTCATTTTGCATATTATAGAACTGGTACATGATAAAGTGTATAAATTGCAAAAAGTCTTCCATGAATGGGTTCCCACATTAGGGTGATTCAGGCTAGCACGTTGTATAATCTGAGCAATTATGTTTTATTCCCTAAAACAGGGATGTCCAACCTTGGCAACTTTAAGACTTGTGGATTTTAACTCCCAGAATTCCCCAATCAGTATGGACATCCATGCCCTAAAGCAAGTTAAACAAGCTTAGCATAATGTGTGAACTAAACTTCCATTTTCTCACTTAAAAAAACATCCAGAATTGTCTGTATCTATGTAATCAGACAATCGACCAACTCTGAGCTTATCAAACTGTGGGATTTCAAAAGAATGTAAGCCAAAAACCAAACAAGCCACATCACCCATTAGTGGGGTTGTGAACCTAGATGTCCTACATACTGTGCTAAGCTGTTTAGATTAACCATGATTTGCTTGCATATCACATCAAGCTAAAACCAAAGACCATGGGAGGTTTAGTAGCAAGGATGTGCCTTGAACCTTTTTCATAGCAACATATCAGCTCATGGTTAAGCCGAGTTTCACCTTTGGGGCAGCTGATACAGTCATGCTCCGGGCCCTCTGAGAGTCTTCTGTGGGCAGAGGCGGACCACTCTGAGCCCCCACTGGAGAGTCTGCTTCTCGTTTTTCCTTCCGGCGTTGCAAAGTGTTCACCATGGGCTGGTCGTAAGGACCAGGCTTAGCCCAATCCTATGAAAAAAGCTCTATTAGTCAAAGCTTATACAGGCTCTCTCCATCCCTGTGTAATACACAACCTGCAGACCCACAACCTTCTTGCAAAAACACCCAATATAAATCAAGATAATGGAGCCCCTTCCCTTTTCCTGAGATTTAATGGCCAGTTTAAATGCGGGCGAGATGAGGAATATATTTGCAAATTTCTCAAGGGTTATGCTTAGTATTTCAACTGTACAGGTAGTCCTCAGCTTACACCACAGTTGAGCTCAACATTTCTGTTGCTAAGTGAAACAGTTGTTAAGTAAAGTTTTGCCCCATTTTACAACTTTTCCTGCCACAGTTGTTGTGAATCACTGCAGCTAAGTTACACTGTCATTAAATGAATATGGCTTCCCCACTAATTTCAGAAGGTCCACAAAAGGGGATCACATGACCCCAAGGACACGGCAACCGTCATTAATATGAACCACTTGCCAAGCATCTGAATTTTGATCCCGTGGATTACCAGGACCCGTGCAACAGTCAGGACCCGTGAAAAATGGTCATAAGTCACTTTTTCGGTGTTGTAACTTTGAATGGTCACTAAATGAATTGTTGTAAGTCGAGGACTACCCACAGTATAGAAACAGCAGTGGGAAGGAAATGGGCCAGTTATGATGATCCCAACAACATCATCATCCATCACCACTGGCCATGCAAGGTTGATTGAATGAGAGGTAGTCTTCAACAACCTGTAAATAAAAACTAATCTCGCTACCAGTAGATCCCTTAGTTTTCTCTATTCCCTTCTCCTTCAGGTCTGGCTTCCCAGCATGTTTAAAATAGGAATTGCTATTTAATATAAGATAAATTTTACCCTAACCCTAACTCCACTCCCTTCTAGCACCAATGACGTTACCTAGTTGGGTAATGAAATGTCTGCAAGAAAACAACCAAGCTCAGAGAGCACCAAGGACCCCTCATTTCAACCGTGAGTTACGTATATTCTCTTCTATTAGAATACTGCCTTATCAGTGTTACAAATGTAATATTTTGGGCCACTGAAAGGTGGGATGTGTTGGAGATCTCTGCTAAATAGATATCTCTGACCTATTAATACAAGTTTGTCATTGACAAGTATCTGCTTAATATGCTAAGGAGAAAGCAAGGGAGGAAAATGCTGACAGGCAATTACTCATTCTTGGACTTAATGTCTACTCTAGTCTGGCCATCAATTAGCAAAGGTCAGAGTCCATGAATCAAACCTATAACTATCTTAAAACCTGCAATCATCAAAGACAAATGAAACCATGTATGCATAAGTGGTGTATAGGAAGCTTTAAAAAAGTGTTTGCCAATCAATATTTACACTATTTAGGTGGAGGGGTTTTAAATTCAAAAGTGCAATGAGTTTCAACCCCAATTTTTCAATATCTGATGGCCACTTCCAGGGTAAGTTTGAATCTAGAGGCAAATGTCCACATTTAAAACTTTTTTTTTTTTTTAGGAGTGCCTTGATTTAAAAAAAAAAACTGTTTTTCCCCTTTAAAATAAACAGAATAATAGAGTAACAGAGTTGGAAGGGATCTTGGGGGTCTTCTAGTCCAACCCCCTGCTTAAGCAGGAGATCCTCTACCATTTCAGACAAAAGTTTATCCAATCTCTTCTTAAACACCTCCAATGCTGGAGCACCCACAACTTATGGAGGCAAGTTGTTCCACTGGTTAATTGTTCTGTCGGGAAATTTCTCCTTAGTTTTAGGTTGCTTCTCTCCTTAGTTTCCAACCATTGCTTCTTGTCCTGCCTTCAGATGCCCTGGGGCATAGGTTGGCCCCTTCTTCTTTGTGGGAACCCCTCAAATATTGGAATACTGTTATCATGTCACCCCTAGTCCTTCTTTTCATTAAACTAGACATACTCAGTTTCTGCAACCATTGTTTTCTAGTTCTCTGTTTCTTCATATTTCAGAGAAAGGAAAACATCTACGCATGCATCTATTGTTAACTATCACAACATGCAACTGCTTTGGGATCACAACCAGATCCGGATTCCTGGCCCAGGTGGAAAAGGATATTATACCCAAAATGTATGTTCTTTATGGAGCGGTCTTTCCAAACTTAGTTTTTTCCAGGTGTGTGCGTGAAATGTTAGGTCAAAGTGTCTCAGCCCAGAGTTTTGACCTTATCAAGTGGTGTGACTTCAAATGAAGTTACTCCAATCAATTCTGGAGTTAGATGAGTCCATTCCAGGCTGAGAAGGTTTTGACCTCAAAACAGTTTGCAGTCTTTTAGTTGGGGCTACGTTTCCCAGAATCCCTAAGCAACTTGGCCAACCTGGAAGCTAGAGTCCCAATATTCCTAGCAAATGTTCCTCCAGAGTTTCCAGAGCAGTTCCCTCTGTATTTCCTACTCCCCAAAATCATGTCGTTTTTTCCTCATGCTTTCTCGAAACTTAAAAGTATCTTTAGATACCAACTCTACTGCAAAAGTAATTTACAATGGCCGGTTTGTCATGACAAGATGTTCTGAATGTGATCCCATGAAGAATGAGATTTGGCAATAAAAACTCTGCACCCACAGAAGTAACCTAACAAAAGTCTCCAGGAATGAAATCATGAAGAGGTTTTTAGGAGGACTTTTAAAGGATTTACTAGAGGGATCACTGCTGAAAGTAAAGAACACAGACTGTGCTTTATAGTGTTGGCAACCCAGGCTAGAGAGTGGGAGACTGTGAGTTCTAGTCCCACTTTAGACATGAAATGCCAGTTGGATGACGTTGGGCCAGTCACTCTTTCTCAGCCCAATCCACCTCACAGGATTGTAGTTGTGAGGAGAATTTGAGTTATTTGTAAAAATAGTAAAGGTAAGATACAAAATAAATGCATTATTAATTATATGTAAATCCCATCTGCAAATACCAACTGCTACTTCATAAACAATCCGAAAAGTCAAAGGGTTGCAGAGATTACAAAGCTGGGAGCTTGTTCATCCAAACCAGGGGTCTTCAAACTTGGCAATTTTAAGATTTGTGGACTTCAATTCCCAGAATTCCCCAGACCCATGCTGGCTGGCGAATTTGGGGAGTTGAAGTCCACAAGTCTTAAAGTTGCCAAGTTTGGAGACCACCGATCCAAAACAATATTTTTTTTAAATAAAAAAATAATGATTCAATTACTGGAAAAGCAGGATGGAGGAGAAGAATTCCACCACCAGATCAAGAACTCAGAACGGGGGATGAGAGCTGAAGGCAGCAAAGGTCCACCCAGAATTAAGTAAGAATTGAGAAGCAATTTCTTGCAAGGGGTGGGGTGAGGGATGACAAGGAGAGACTCTAACAGGAACGAAAAGAAACACAAACCTTCCAACTAGGAATCTGAGATGATGGTAACATGCCTGGCCCAATGGTGTAATAATGAACGTAGTCTGGAAGGAGGGTGGAGGAGGTGGCCCGGGTCCATGCGTGAGAGACAGACGGAATATGAGGGAAAGAACCCACACCAACGGGGGCTAAAGATGAGCCACTGGGTAAACTACAGTGATAATACCCATTAGACAACTGGATACAAACAAAAAAGAACAATAAAAAAAGAAAAGGGGAAAAAAGGAGAGAAATTAATATAAATAGGTTCAAATATGGGGGAGTACAAAGTGAAACAGACATGCATTGATCTGGGAGAAAGGAAGGGAAATGCTCTCAATGGTTCTAGTCCCTTTGGCTAGTCAACACCCATACCCGGTGCTTGCTCATGCTTTGTTAATGACACTCAATAGGCAAACCATGTTCTGGAAGAGAAAACCAGAACAAGAACAAACAAGATCATTTTTTGGAAGCTGAATCATTGGACCACAGCTGTGCTCCAGAGGTGGAAGCACTTCATCAGTCGGTGTGAGGATACACATGGCAGTAAAAGGTTGTGCTCTTTTGGTAAATGAGGACCCCCTCAGGGGTTCATTCAACAAAAAGAATAAAGATCCTCTCTGGTCAAGTTCTTAACAGAGTTGGAAGGGACCTTGGAGGTCATCTAGTCCAACACCCTGCTCAGGCAGAAAACCCTATACCAGGGCTAGACAACCTTGGCTCTTTTATGACTCGTGGACTTCAACTCCCAGAATTCCTGAGCCAGCTTGAATTCTGGGAGTTGAAGTCCACGGATCATAAAAGAGCCAAGGTTGCCTAGCCCTGCCCTATACCATTTCAGACAAATGGTTGTCCAATTTCTTCTTTAAAACTACCAGTGTCAGAGCACCTACAACGTCTGGAGGCAGGTTGTTCCACTGATTAACTGTTCAGTCAACTTGGCCGTTAAGCAAAACATCACAATTTTACAATCAACTCTTCTTTATTCTACAGTCCTAGGAGAGTTGTCAATGTGAGGATTATTTGCAAAGTGACTTTTTCATCCCTTTTGTAACGGTGAAGGTCACTAAATGAGGATTACCTGTATTATCTCTTTGATTGCCTGGTACTGGTTTTTAAACAATTGAGAATGCCAGAGGTTCAGAGACTACTGTATGCAAAGTAATTATCTATCCATCTGTGATACAGGTACTATCAGGAGCAACATATCCTAATATAAATCCACATTTGACATACTACTGTAAAATAGAAGGCTATTCTTCCTGGGCTTGACAGCTCAGGATATCCACGTATTTCGTTCCTTGCAGTAGCTCAGCTTCAGAAAATGACTCGTTTGCGGACAAGACAAGACAAAACGAAACAAAACGACAGGAGGAATGGAAGAGGAAATTGCTCATGAGTATGGATCTCACCAGTCCCCTCCCTCATTTTGACCTCTAGGATGCTGGGCAGATGTATGCACACCTGCCAAAAGGATCTGGCTTTTCCAGGTGAATTTGGAAAAATGGACAATTGCCATTTACATTCTGAGATGGCAAAAGTCTATTTTCTCCAGATTTGGGTCTCCCTCCTTAGAAAAAAAAGGACATTTTCTTACTGTTTTATTTCTCAAAGGTAGATTTGTGGACAGAAAGCTACTCGTAACAACATCCCTACATGCTACAGAAGTCTTTTCAAGTGCCTTGGAAAACGTTAATTTCTGTCTCCCAAGCCTTAATTGTGTTCACTTCAGGACATGGCTGCCCCTACAGGTAGTCCTTGACTTACAACAACTGAGTCCAAAACTTTATGTTGTTAAGTGAGAAATTTGTTGAGTGAGTTTTGCCCCAGTTTATGACTTGTCTTGCCCCATTTGTTAACATGGCTGTTAAGTGAGTCTGCTTTCTCCATCGACTTTGCTTGTCAGAAGGTCACATGACTCTGGGGCTCTGCAACCGTCATAAATGTGAGTCAATTGTCAAGCATGCAAATGTAAATCACGTGACCATGGGGATTGTAAGTGTGAAAAAAGGCCATAGGTCACTTTTTTTCAGTGCCGTTGTAACTTCAAATGGTCACTTCAAGTGAATTGTTGTTAAGTCAAGTACTACCTGTACTGGGGACGTCTGGAAAAGCTCCTTAACTACATCTGAACTGGGGGCAACTTCTTTGGCAAAGCTTAAAAGCCAACATCAAGGTCAGCTTTTACCACGGTTTCATTCGTGAGTCCGTTCACTTCAACCCTTCAAGAGAACCTGGACATTTTCCATTCTCATCTACAGCTTCTTATTGTTTGCAGTTGTGTGTATATATTTTTCTCCTGAATATTACAGAGCCTGGAAAAACCGAATCACGAGTCTTCAAGATTAAGTCTTTTTCACCTTTTCTGTGGAGGCCCAAGCCGCCATGGTGGAGCCTGAACTGACAGAGGTGGGGGAGCTGCACTCACTCACTGACTGGCAGGTTTCAGAAGCTTCAGAAGAGGCTGAGCTGGACGAATTCTGCTGGGGTTCAAAAAAAAAAAAAATAAAAAGCCAAAACGGCACCACAAATAGAGAAAAGGAAGAAAAGGGAAGAAAGACAAGCCAATGAAACAAATTTAAAAAAAAAAGCGAAGGACAAAAACACAGAGGAGAAGAAAAGCAGAGTGTTAGGGGAAAAAATCTAAGCATTAAACACGATTATACGTTTTTGAAGAGTGCGGAGGGACCAAAGCAATGGGTTCTACATGGTAGATTCTTCGCAGCATAGCGGATCAACTTAATGACCTCCCAAAGGGCTGGAGAACGAGTTGGATGTCCTGGCTGCAGACCTGGGACTTGCCATCTTGATACAACTGGAAGGCAACACGTCGGGGAAGGTGCCATATCATTTCACGAAATCACAAACAAAACGTGCAAGATGTGAGTATCTCAACACTGCCTTCCTGCTGAAGGACCAAGAAGGATGCTCCCTTCCTTCCACTGATCAATCTTCTACAGGTGAGACTCCCTGTTCTTTCTTCAACAGCACACCTTTTTCTAGACCAAAGCAGGGCCCCTTTCACTAAGGATGAAAGCAAGGAACAGGCACAAGCCAGATACGCCCACAGAAAGTGCGAGCAACCCTTCAGCAAAAGATGACATGATTGCAGAGTTTGTAGGCTGCTTCAAATGTAAGGTGGGAATCATTTATTCGAAGGGTACCATTCAGGATAGTCAGGCAGACAAACACAGCTCTGACCAGGCTGAAGGTCGCCTTTAGCTTTCAAGATCTATGCTGGGCAAAACCGTAACAAGGAAGCAGGACAAGTCAAGACTAACACTACATCAATTTATTTGATAATGACTATTCTTGAAAGAGACTGAGGGGTGAAGTACTCCGGTAGCACAAGACGAAGCCACCAATCAACGTTTCCATTTCTGAAACATCTTACTATTCACTCAGAGCACGTCTTAAAGTCTGCTCAGGAGTACACCAAATTACTCTACAAATTACTCTTTGAATGATGCACCCAACACCCGATCAAGCCATCTCTAAATGAAATTTTCTTCAAGTTTTCAGTTCAATTTCTGATGACCGCATGCAACCTCCATATTGTTTGTTTAGTAACTATGTACAAGGAGGTTGCCAATTGACTTGGGGTTTTGTTTTTTGAAATTTTGCAATCTAACCTTCAATATTTGGACTTCCTAGTGGCTTTTTATTCAAGTACTAAGTCAGAACGTAGGGTTAAGTCAAACTTAACCTTCTGGGAAGGCACATTAGACACTCCTTCCCATTTTGAAACATAGGCAGGTGAACCTGAGAATACTAGTAGACGAAAAACATGTAGCTAAAGTCTTGGCAAGTAGCTACAGCTCAGTTCATGGACTTGTTTATTACGGGGAGGGCAAATCACGGGATCCTACTTGTATTTATTTCTATTTTTAGAAGGGAGGGAGGAGATGGGGAGAGGAAGGAAGGAAGGAAGGAAGGAAGGAAGGAAGGAAGGAAGGAAGGAAGGAAGGAAGGAAGGAAGGAAGGAAGGAAGGAAGGAAGGAAGGAAGGAAGGAAGGAAAAGATAGTACTATTCACGTATACAGACTATGGCTTCAACTATGGAAGGACACAGGAAGCAAATTCTTACCTGGCCTTCTTCCCCCATACAATGGTTTGGATTTCATACAAATAGACTAACTGACAGAAATACTTATTTCTCTTTTGAGTCAATCAACCTTTTTCTCAACAGTCTAAACAACACCTCTAAAGTGCCCAATAATATGGGATAATTTTGAAATGTAACATGAAAAATCCCTCTTCTTCCACTCTTTGGAAGAGCTGCGAGACCTGTGGAATGCATTCTTTTGTCCCTCAGCAACAGAGAACGAGACATTAAAAATACATAAAAAGCATCATAAAGGGAGGTGGGTGGGAGGCGGTTTTCACCACAGTGTTTCTGTTAGAGACAATATTTTGCTTTCAAATACAACATATGGCATTGCACGACTATTTTCTTGGTCACACTCAGCCCTTAATACACAAACTGCAAAGTTACGGCTTGTCAGTGGGTTATTACCACAAATTGCACACAGCTGGGGAAATCTGTCAACCAAGTTAGTTGGCGCTGTCTAACCAGCAGGACTTCAAACGCAATACTAAGGGAGGAAAAAAATATACTTTTGTTTGCATGCTTAAATTATGCTGACAATCTTTATAGGTTTACTTATAAGGGGACTTGTATGGACTATGGACATGTCAATTAAAATATGGCAGGTAACTGCCAGAACCAGATAGGTCTTAGTTTAATGTAATTTTGCATCTAAAGTGAAGTTAGACTCAATAAACCATTACTACAATTACTCACTGTTAGTAATTTCCCTATTCTATTGCAGCAAAATTTTCTCTTTGGTAGCTATTTTTTTAAGAACCAAGAGTTAAAAGATTTCAAGACTTTCAGAGATTACACACAGCATTCAAGGCAAATGTGGGTCCACAAGAAGCAGTTATCTCCAGGGGGTTGAAGGAGGAAAACAGAGTTGTTCTACAATGACACAAAACCCTCGCCTTTTGATATATGCGTCATGATGTCACTCACATGCACATCCAAAAGAGACGATTGTTGGGTGTCGAACTTAGTTTTTGTCAACCTCTTGCAAATGCTCCTGCCTTCAGTTTGCACATTTCTGAAGACGATTATTTCTCAATATCCTCTTATCAGAAATGGATAAGCCACTGCAGGGTAGTCCTCGACATACAACCACAACTGAGCCCAAAATTTCTGTCGCTAAGTGAGACAGTTTGTTAAGTGAGTTTGGCTCACTTTATGGCCTTTCTTTGCCACAGTTATTTAGTGAATCCGCTGCAGCTGTTAAGTTACGGACCCGGTTGTTAAGTGAACCTGGCTTCCCCATTGATTTTGCTCATCAGAAAGTCGCAAAGATAATCACATGTGACCCTGGGACACGGTAACGGTCATAAATATGTGTCAGTTGTCAAGCAACCGAATTTTGAACACACGACCATGGGGATGCCGCAGGAGTCCTAAGTGTGCAAAATGGTCACACGTCACTTTTTTCAGGGCTGTTGTAACTTTGAACGGTCACTAAACAAACTGTTGTAAGTCGAGGACTTACCTGTAGCACAGATATGGATAAACTCATACTGAGCTAGAAATCCATGTACCTTTGTCTATAATGGCTAGGATTGCTGAGAACTGTAGTAATAGTTCTTTCATGTGCCACAGGTTGTTCATTCCTGCCTATAGCAATTAAGATGGCCTCAGACAAAGCCAGCATACTAATATAATGCCAATTCTTGAAATCAGGGATCTTGGATTAAGAATTTGGGTGCAATATGAAATCTAAGCTTGAGTGTGTTTTGCACCAAGAATGACAGAGAACACACGAGGAAATCTTGACTTGGCAGCTGCTACTTGTCCTGAATCTTCTGTTCTAGTTGCTTGCATATCCAATTTTGCTACCTCAGTCTTCAAGGTTATTATTACAAAATGTGGTATGTTAAAACAGGGGTCCCCAACCCCCGGTCTCTGGACCGGTACTGGGCCGCGGCAGGCTAGCAACTGGTCTGCACAAAGCCCCATCTGTGGTATGCAGGCAGTACACAAAACCATGCACTCTCTGGTCTGTGGAAAAACCTTTCTCCACGGAACCCGTCCCTGGTACTCAAAAGGTTGGGGACCTCTGTGTTAAAAGACCTAAAAGGGCTCTCTATTTTGATTGGATGAGACAGATCTCCTTCAGGAGACAAGACATCTTCTAGGCTTCTCTTTATCAACTACAAGCTAATTTCAGCTACCTCTCCTAAGCTGTAGGAGGGGATAAGACTTTCTAAGCCAGTGGTTCTCAACCTGTGGGTCGGGACCCCATTTGGGGTCGAACGACCATTTCACGGGGATCGCCAAACAACGCAGTCCGCCATTTTTTCCCCTTTTCCTTAGCTGTGCTACTCCCTTTTATTCTATTTTATTCTTTTGAAAGCCAATAGAATAGACTCTCTTGAATAGAGTCTAATTCTATTGGCTTTCAAAAGCCAATAGGAATAGTCCAGGCTGTCTCTGCCCTGCTGAGCCCGCCAAAAGTCCCATTCTGCAAACGGTGCTGCACCAGTTGAGTAGTCCTTGACTTACGACCGGTTGGGGGGTCGCGGCATTAAAAAGGTTGAGAACCACTGTTCTAAGCCAACCGTAGATACAATTCTCAACGAGGAAACGAGGATCAGAATGCAGCAAACGGATAACCAACTAACTTTGACTACAGGACGTGGAAACCCCGTGGTAGGACCTCCTGGGGTCTCTAAAGTTAGGCTTCCTTTCTCCCACAACATTAACAGACAAGGCATCACGGTCATCCCACACGAGTTCAAGACATACCTGGTTGGAGGCTTCGGGCGGCATCGGGGACGGCGACTTGGATTGAAAAGCGTCCTGGGACATGAATCCAGAGTCGTGCGAAGAGACACTGGAGAGCCTCATTGGTGCCTGCTGAGGCAGATTGGAGCTGCGGTAGCGATAGTGTGAACTGGGTGAGTGAGAATGCGAGCCACTTGACCGGGAGTCACTACTGTTTACACTGTTCAGACTGCTGTGAGATACAAAGGAAGAGAATGGGGGCAGGGGGGGGCAGGAGGAGGGGAACGAAACAAAACAAAAAGAAAGGGGTAGGTAGGGAGAAACCGGCACAATACAATTAACGTCCCATGGATCCCCGGCTAGGCATGCACAAATCATAAAATGGTGAAACCAGAAGAAGTAGTTTTAAGCCAGTGTTTCCCAAACTTGACAATTTTAAGGCATGTGGACTTCAACTCCCAGAATTCCACAGCCAGCGTTGCTGGCTGTGGAATTCTGGGAGTTGAAGTCCACATGCCTTAAAATTGTCAAGTTTGGGAAACACTGTTTTAAGCCATAGGTTTTGCTGCAGTATCCTTAGTAACCAGACAGAAAATGGCAAATCAGGGGGTGATGCTCGTATTCTAATCTACAACCGGACCTAAAAATAATAATAATCCTACGTGGTTTTGCCTGGGCTATCTCAGAATTTTCTTCCAGGAGAACAGCTAGCAGTGAAAAGGAGCAACTTTCTTTTTAGCTAATGGCATTCCGTGGCCTATTTCAACCCCTGGCATCTCTAAGCTAAAATCCACACAGCTTAAAGGTACCAAAGTTGAGGAACACTGCAATACAGGTAGTCCTCGACCTATGACGGTTGCGCTCAAAATTTCCATCGGTAAGCAAGGCAGTTGTGAAGCCAGTTTTGCCCCATTTTACGACCTTTCTTGCCACAGTTGTTAAGGGAATCATCGCAGTGTGTTAAGTGAATCTGGCTTCCCCATTGACTTTGCGGTTCAGAAGGCCACAAAAGGGGATCACATGATCCTGGGACACGGCAAATGTCATCCATGTGATCCAGTTGCCAAGCGTCCGAATTTTGATCACGTGATCGTGGGGATGCTGTTAACGGTCATAACTACTGAGCGGTCATAAGCCGCTTAACTTTGAATGGTCCCTAAATGAATGGTTGTAAGTTGAGGACTGCCTGCATGATTTGGTTCTACTTCAAAATATTTCACAGGCAGGTGGAACTTTCAACTGGCAGCCCTTCCAGGAAATATCCATATTCAGAACAATCAACAGGATGGTTCTCCTATGCAAGTCTCAATAAAATCAATGTGAACGATGCAAAAGATCTATAATAACTGTGGGATTCGTGTAGGTGATCAAATGTATTTTTTTATTCTCATTCCCTTACTCAGAATCCTCAACTGCCTTCCTAAACTCCTACATCTCATCTTCCAGCTTATCACCAGAACAGACAAACCCCATTTATAGTATACATTTTAAGCTGCCCACCAATGGCATGGAACAGTTGATTGTCATGGGCAATTATTGGCCACCCAGTTCACACCTCCCTCCAAGGAAGGCCTAGTGTGCCATTGATGATGCTCTGAAAGGTTTTGGTACTCCTGGGGTTCTCTCAACGGTTGGCCCAACTGTTTGACAACACTCTTGACTCCTTGACAAAACTTTCAGGGATGTCTGCAGGGGCCCTTCTCGAAACCTTGAAACCCTGCTTTAATCTTGTTGACTCCAACACTCAGATAACACAAGCTGAATGGCAGATAAGTGGAAATTGTTATGGATTTATTTTAAGGTGTTAACAGTAGTCTCTTGGAGGGTCAATCTGAAAGGTGAAGGAGCAGTGTGGCTTATTTAGTCATTGCCAACACCACACATCCCCTTGCAACACCAACTTGCCTACTTTGGCCATTAGACTTCCAGTAGACTTTCAGACTGCCATTTTCCTTTTACGTTTCAGGATACTGCATTTTTAAAAGCCTGTGTTTCCTGCCATCAACGTAAATATCTATAGATCTCTTGGATATAGATACTATACAAAGGCATGCACAGACAGCTAGCTTTGCAAGGAAATGCAAAATGAACTGCTCTCTCTCTCTCTCTCTCTCTCATGCCAGGGATGCTACAGCATCTCCAATCTATGTGATTTAGAAGGCAAACATTTTAAAATAAAGTGATAATAATGTGAGAGCTTCAGGGCTAGGGAGAAATGAAAGGACAGAAGGACAGCAGGAAGTTTTCCTTTTGCTGGAGAAAAGGAGAAAAGTAAGGTTTCCATACACCTGGGAGAAGCAAGGAATTAGGTGTGCATGCGGTCAACTGTTTTAGCCAAGAGAAAAACAGTTTCTTGGAGGAGGCTGAAAAGGCATCTCAAGAGTTCCAAGACACACAAACAAAACTAACATATTAAAACAGTGCTGAACAGTTCACAGCTATTGCATCTAACAACAAACAACTTTATCCCAACCATTTGAGAGACGTTTGATGATCTCGGATACTTTAATCTGCTATGCCACTAATGTTCCCTCATAATTAGTCCTCATTCTTTTATTCCACGTTAAGCGTTCAAGGGCATGAAAGCAGGGCAAGGAAGAGCAGATTCTGAATCATCAATTAAACAGTAAACTGACTCGATTAAAAGATACCTTTTAATTTTCTCAAGCCGCTTTTGGTAAAATTCTTTTAAGCATTAGAATCCTCAACCATAAACGCATTCCAAATCACTCCAATATTAGGGGCAAATCCACAGAACTTTCATGAAAATTCAACCAGATTTGGGGACACCTCAGGATTCTAAAATGCTAAGTGGTAGGGTGTCATGGCCCCGTTGGATCCTGGTGTGGAGACGGAGTTGGAACCAGGACCATTTGACGGGGATGGCACATCTCCCCTAGAATGTCTGGAGCAGTGGTTCTCAACCTATGGGTCGGGACCCCATTTGGGGTCGAACGACCATTTCACGGGGGTCGCCAAACAAGGCTGTCCGCCATTTTTTCCCCCTTTTCTTTGGCCACGCCCCTGGCACCCGGTGATGTATAAGTGGTTGGGGGTCACCACAACATGGGGAACTGTATTATGGGGTCGCGGCATTAGAAAGGTTGAGAACCACAGGTCTGGAGAGTCCAGGGCTAAGGATGATGCTGTCCCAGGCCCTTCCAGCATTGGGGGAAGTGGCCAACTGGCTGGGAAGCTGCCTAACTTCACAAACACAAGGGAAGATCAGCTGCAGACAGGCAATGGTGATGACAGACAACAAATCCCCTCTGAAAAAGGAACAGCTGCCTTCCCCACCTGATCTGAGGGCATGGAGGATGGTGCAGAGGGAAGCTCAGAGGAAGTGTGTGAGGCTACTCATGAGGAGGCTGCCCCACCCTTCCTCACAAGGAACACCTAGCTCGGGCTGATTTAACCAGAGGCCAGGGAACACTGGGAACAACTGCTTGTCTTGGCACTCTTCCCTGACTTTGGGAAACCTTGACTTCTAGCCTCCAACTCAGGTTTCAGCCTCTGGATTTGCATATCTTGCTTTGCGGGCTCTGCATGTGGCTTGTTTTTGCAACGCCTGCACTGGATTTATGGACTTTCTTCCTGTTGGGGGGTTTGTTTCTGGTGACTACTGGACTCGGTTGGTGGGACTGTGTTTACATTGACAGTGGGTTGCTGGTTTTTGAGGAAGTGGGATGGAGGTTTATCTACCCCCCCCCGCCGCCGTCTGTTGTGGTTTAACAGCGCAATGAAAGACTTTACTGTTGCCTGCATTTACCTACAAGATCTGGGTCAGGACACAGGGACTGCAATGTTGGAAGCCCAACTAAATGCAGTGCCACAAAATACAGTAAATAAAATGAAATAATCCTGTTTCTTAAGGAGCCCTGTTGTTTAAACTTTTTAGTCTGTTGTATTTGGATTTGAACTTAGAACAGGGGTGTCAAACTCAGCAGAAACAATGGCTCAACCAGTTCCAAAAGGATCGCTTCAGACTTGCTGAATGTTCTAAGTCACGGGTGTCAAACTTGCCGCGTCACGTGACGTGTCGCGACGTATTGTGATTTTTTTCGCATTGCCAGAGCTGGGGTGGGTGTGGCCTCCACATGATGCAACCAGTCCGCAGGCTGGCAGTTTGACACCCCTGTTCTAAGTTCTAAGTTCAAATCCAAATACAACAGACTAAAAAGTTTAAACAACCGGGCTCCTTAAGAAACAGGATTATTTCATTTTATTTACTGTATTTTATCCTATTTTTTTCTACCACCCTGTTTGCTGAAGGAAATGTACATGGGGTTCACCCCAAAGTAAATTCCCATACAGTTGAAAGTTTATTTTTTATTCATTTATTAAATTCGTCCATCTCCCCGATAAGCAAAGTTGGGTGGCTGAGAGGGTAATGAACACAGCCACACAATGAGTTCCATTAAGAACAGGTGTGAGGTTGAGTTTTCCTGGCCCAAATTCAAAATCTTAAAACATCGTGTACCACACCTACCTGCACACACTGGATTTTCTGGACATGGTGGTACTGGGAGAAGAAGGAGGAGTCTGATAGGACCAGCCATAATCGGAACCTTTTAAATCAAGAATTACCTGAGAAAAAAACAAAAATCACCATGTAAGATCAAGAAAGACTTTAAAAGGCTGGTTCGGGGTCTTCTAACTCAGGAGTCTCCAACCCCCCAATCCATGTTCTATCCCAGCCTATGTGAGTCCTTGTTAATTCACAAGGACAAACCCTCTTTTAACAAGTAGGCTCGAAATGCAGGGAAAACAAACCCCTTTATTTAGTTAGGTAGACCTGCAAAATATCCCCAAAGCAAAGGCAAACAAAACACAATGCAAATGGGGAATTGTCCAAGGCAAACAAAACAGGATTCAGACAAAGAACTTTCACAAGCAAGGCAAACAAAACAGGATTCCATGAAACGGGAGTCCTTTGCAAACGGTTGCCTTCAGCAACCAGCACCGCCCACACCTTCCCTTTTTATTATGCAGCCCCAAGGCATAGCTTCTCAATGCCTTCTCCTCCTTCCTCGGAGTCGCCCTATTGCCTCCCTCTGTTCTGCTCTTGTTGCCAGTCTGAGTTTGCAAGTGTCTCTAATGTCTTCCAGTTGTGAGTCCTCAGAGTCTGATTCAGCTTCCCTGCACATCTGAGTTTCAGCCTGAGCACGATTGGAAGGGCCAGCCTCTTCATCAGATGGTAAGTCCTCCAGTTCATCAGAGCCTTCCTCCTCCTCTGATGACTCTCCAGGCCCCTCCTCCTCTGATTCCCCGGACTCAGCTGCCGGATCCAGTGGCTGGCACGGACTCACAACAGAATCCAGGACATGCAAACAAGCAAAGCCCCATCCATGGGATGCAGGCAGCACATGAAACTACATCCCCTCCGATCCATGGAAAAACCTCTCTTCAAATTGCCACGGTTGAGAAACACTGCTCTTTACTAATAATAATTAGCAGCTTCTCTGATAGCAATAATCTATGAACCAAAGGAAACTATCACTATGTCTTGGGTTATTCCAAGAACTGCTTAATTATGAAATAAGTTAGGGTTGGATTTTCAGAGATGCAAAATAAAGAAAACATTCTAAAAACATCAGAGACAATACAGTACTAAGCACACTGCAGAACATCGATAATTGAGTGAACAGAATAAAAGATGTCGTAACTAGCCCATAGATTATGCATGGCAATGTTCAACTGTGCATCTCTCAATAAATATTTTAAAGTCTTTGATAAATATACCCAATATTTAGATGAAATAAAAACCAAGACAAATTGGTTATATGCCAGAACAGCATCCAAATTATGTGTTCACATGTTCCAATGAAAACAATGGGCTATGGACTGAGATGAACTCTCTTTTTCACTATGCAATTACTGTATGACTTCTTGAGTTAGTTTTGATTTGTGGTGATTGCCTAAAGTCCAGGGGTAGGCAACTTCGGCTCTTTTATGACTCATGGACTTCAACTCCCAGAATTCCTGAACCAGCATGGCTCAGCTTGGAAACCTCTCTCTTTCACCTCAGCATGGCTGGCTCAGGAATTCTGGGAGTTGAAGTCCATGAGTCATAAAAGAGCCAAGGTTGCCTACCCCTGGCCTAAACTAATCCCTGCAGTATTATTGGCAAGATTTTGGTTTTGGTGGTTTGCTATTGTCTCCTTCCTAGGGCTGAGAGTGTATGACTGGCCCAAAATCACCCAGTTGGCTTTGTGCCAAAGGTGGGACTAAAACTCACCTTCTCTCGGTTTCTAGCCTGATGCCTTAACCATTACATCAAACTAGCTCTCTTGCATGTTATATGAAACCTATAACACAACCTCTACTTCAAAACCAACTTCCTGCATTAAATGTTAAATACTCCAGTTCTTCTTGCAAAAATCAAACAATGTAGTATCTCTGAGGGTACATTGACTGAGATTTTTGTTTCTGCCTTAATCCCCCAAATGAATGTAAAGAAGGAGCACACATTTTTTTTGTTACTAAGCAAGACAACTGTTCAGTGAACTTTGTCCCATTTTACAACCTTTCCTGCCACAGTTGTTAAGTGAATCACTACAGTTGTTAAGTTAGTAACACGGTTAAGTGAATCTGGCTTCCCCATTGACTTTGCTTTCAGAAGATCACAATAGGAGACCTCAGGATACTGCAATTGTCATAAATACATACCAGTTGCCAAGCATCTGAATTGTGACCATGGGGATGCTGCAACGGTTGTAAGTGAGAAAAATGACCATAAGTCACTTTTTTCAGTGCCACTGTCATGGTCACTAAATGAATGGTTGTAAATGGAGGACCACCTTACTATTTTTGAGTCAGGAATCCCAAAAAAAACCAGTGTACCTGTTCACTTGATGATGGCAGCTTGTGTGGATCCATGGTGAGGCTTTTCAGGTCTTCTGATATGGTCTGTAGATGAGTTATTTCTCCTAGCATTGATATTTCTTCTTCCTGCAAGACATTTTTTTTAAAAAAAAAAAAATACAGAATCTGGTATTGCTTATCTACTCAATTTTATTGTGTATTCGGTTCTGTCAACTGAGGACAGTCTTACCACAATGTTGAGATACAGTGGGGCGGATCTATATTTCTCCAATACTTTATTCTCACAACATTGATATGTATCTTAAAACATACTAGCAGGAGTTGTAAAACCTCCTTACCTACCCCGTAAGTATGAATTTGGGGAGGTTTATTTCCCAAATTCGTGGTTTGGGGAAGGAGAAAGTAAGTAAGAGGTAACTTCATTTACATATAAAAGTAAAGGTTTCCCCTGTCCAGTCGTGTCTGAGGGTGGTGCTCATCTCCATTTCTTAGCCCAGGGGTAGGCAACCTTGGCTCTTTTATGACTCGTGGACTTCAACTCCCAGAATTCCTGAGCCAGCCATACTGAGGGGAAAGGGAGAGGTTTCCAAGCTGAGCTATGCTGGCTCAGGAATTCTGGGAGTTGAAGTCCACGAGTCATAAAAGAGCCAAGGTTGCCTCCCTATCCTAGCCGAAAGAGCCAGCATTGTCCAACGATACGTCCAAGGTCATGTAGCCAGCCTGACTATGCGTCAAGGCACACAAGAAGCGGTTCCCTTCCCACTGAAGTGGTACCTATTTATCTACTCGCATTTGCGTGCTTTCGAACTAGGTGGGCAGGAGCTGCCTCAAGGGACAGGCACTCACTCTGTCACATGACTCTCGGGTGTCAAACCTGGGCTGTCAACATTCCAGTTCACAAGCTCAGCGTCTTTAACCGCTGAGCCATTGTGCCCCTCTTTTTATTTACATATAGTAACAAAGCCATGGAATAGTTTAATAGCACACAGCCTAGTTATATCTCTTCCTTCCACAAGATGCATATAAAGTACTGAGATCCAATTTACAAGGCTCTTTAACAGAATGGATTCATTCAGATGAGCTAGCTAAGCGAAGAAAAGAACTACAGTAAGTAGTTAAGTCTCTCACTTCTGCCATACCCAGTAACTATTCTATTTTTCTATTCCTAATTTCCCAGGACACCCTAAGCACAAGGTCTCTGTCATTCCAAATGAAATTACTTCTCGGTCTGGAAGAGGGAGGTGGATGAAAGAGAAATGAAAACAGATTATGAGAATTCTGTCCTAGAAGTGTTGACTGTCACCTAATTTGCAGTTATCGGTGCCAAGTAACTAATTAAAAAAATTCCCAGCTTTCAGTGCCTCTTGATTATTTGCAATTCTTAACTAGCCACTTAAAATTTTTCATGTATTTGCTACCTTGCCTGAGAATATTTAGAATGAAAGGTTGCATAGAAAATATTGAATAAATAAATCTAAGGGTGCACAGGGAATTGAAAGGACCAGATAAATAAAATAAAACCAAAATGAATGAATGGAAAAGTGTTTTAAGTGTCAAACTTTCACTGCATCTCCTTAAATCAATCTACAAAGTTAGGACATTATCTTATTGCACTGTGCAAGAACCTCATGCCCACCAATTTTGTATCTCATTCTTTTATTCTGTACACCTATATATGTCTACTGAAGTTCCACTAAATTCAAGAAATATTCTGAAATAAGAATCTACTATTACTGTACATCAACTGTACAGAAAAGAAAAAAATATCTCATCTCTGCACATAATTGTGTTAATTGCATCTTGATCATCAAATCCAGTCATACAATTCTTCAGAAGATCCTTATAATATTCTTTAGAAAAACCCCTTTTATAGTGTGCATGAAAGAGGGGATCTTCACAGTAGTGACTCTTCAGAATATGGACCACCAGAGTTATGCAAAGCTCTTTCAAATGTTTTTTTGAAAGTCATGAAAATCTTCACATGATACCACTTTATAATGCCTTGGTAAGACCACACTCAGAATATTGCATCCAGTTTTGGTCGCCACAATGTAAACAAGATGTTGAGACTCTAGAAAAAGTGCAGAGTAGAGCAACAAAGATGATTAGGGGATTGGAGGCTAAATCATATAAAAAGTGGTTGCAAGGAAATGGAGGTGTCTAGTTTAATGAAAAGAAGGATTAGGGATGACATGATAGCAGTGTTCCAATATCTCAGGGTTGCCACAAAGAAGAGGGAGTCAACCTATTCTCCAAAGTACCTGAAGGCAGGACAAGAAACAATGGATGAAAAATAATCAAGGAGAGAAGCGACCTAGAATTAAGGAGAAATTTCCTGACAGAACAATTAACCAGTGGAACAGCCTGCCTCCAGAAGTGGTGAATGCTCCAACACTGGAAGTCTTTAAGACGAGACTGGACAGCCATTTGTCCGAAATAGTATAGGATTTCCTGCCTGAGCAGGGAGTTGGACTAGAAGACCTCCAAGGTCCCTTCCAATTCTGTTATTCTGTTATTCGCTTATTTACAGTATATTGTGTATTGTTTTATGTGTATTATCTATCTTATCTTGTCACAGTCCTTTTGTGCATAACTGTGTATGTGAGGCGAGAAGCATTAAGTAGGTTATGGATACTTTAAAAACCAGGAATCGGAAATACAATATGTTACTGTAGAAATACTTCACTTTCTGTCAAAGACACATGAACAATAAAAGTGTTGGGAATGGAACTCACAATTACAGGACGCAGCATAGAAATAAATGAACAGAATCGGCCACGTTCTTCAATCAGTGCTTTTCTAACAGCCTGTTTCTCTGTTTCTTCAAGAAGAAGATATTTATCGTTCACATCCTGCAGTGCACTGTCCAGCTGGGGCTGGATGTCTCCTCTACCTATTCATAACAGAGGAAAAACAAAAGTTGTTTGAATGCCAAAACAATTGTCAATGTAGGCTGTAAATATTTGGATCATTTTCTTCCACGCAGCCAAACTCACAACAATGGCAACGTACGTGTGTACACATCAAATGGTTGGCTGTCACACCAAAACCAACCAACGTAACCTTGTCTAAATCAACAGCAATGAATTTCACCTTTAACTTAAAGCAGGATTCTAATGCAACTGTACACACAAAGCATTCTTGTATTTTTATTCAAATGATGTTATGTAGATGTTTAAAAAGGTTAAAATTTGCCTTTCAGGCAGCAATCAAAAACAGAATTTATTTATATGTTTGTGTATAATATTTATATAGCTGCCAATCATCCAACCAACCTTGCATAGCTCCCAATCAAATGAAAAGTATTTTATCTATTTTCACTTTGATGGTGGTTTTCCAACTCAATTCAGGGGAGCCATGTTGTGGAGTAGCCATTTAGGGCTTTCTTAAATGAAAAGTTTAGGGTACAATAAAATTGGATACAAAAGTTTTACTTTCCTTCTTTATAATTTTAGAAATGAGAGTGACTCAATAAAGCTGAACAGCATTGGTATTAAAGACAGCAGCACGCTTTATGTAAGACATGGTCAAAGACAGCACATTCTTAAGTTTGCCAATTTAGGTAACTTTAAGATGGAATTGGTGACCAGTCATGAAGGTTACATACTTCCTTTGGGATCACGACCCTAGGGCAGGGGTCTTCAAACTTAGCCCTTTTATAACTTGTGGACTTCAACTCCCAGAATTCCTCAGCCAGCGTGCCTCGAAGTCCACAAGACATAAATGGGCCAAGTCTGAAGACTAGGACCATCAATACTACTTAATAGAGAACAATTCCAGCAGCTGGTGCTTATGAAAAGCTCCCAAGCAGACACAGAAACGCTAGGGTGCAATATGTCTTCTGGATAGGCTTTTGATTTGATTCAGCACATCAGATTTTATGTTCTTACGAAGATGGACAATAGGAATTGTCTTCTGCAATACACAGTCATGAGAGAGACTGCAGGTTGTTTTGTAGTGCATTATGAATTTGATACAGAGCAATGCTGAGTCCAAGAAGGCAAGGCAAAATGTTTTGTTTAATATGGAAAGCTGTGTTCTACCTTATCCTTCTTTCCTAGAAATGCTTTTTACTTTGACCTACACTGCCTTCCCAGGTTTTCTAATAAAGGTTTTTTTTCCCCATTACTTGTGCCTTTTCCCCCCTTAAGTAGAAATGCTGCAAAATTAATTTGCTATATTCTGCACACAAATCATTTATACAATCAGGGTATGTGACCATATACCCTAAAGCAGGGTTTCTCAAACTTGGCAAATTTTAAGGTTTGAGGACTTTTGCTGGCTGGGGAATTCTGTGCGTTGAAGTCCAACATCTTAAAGTTGCCAAGTTTGAGAACCATTGACCTAGAGATTCTTATCCAGAAGCTCAGGGACAAAATGCAGAGATTGATGGAAGAACAATTCTTTTAAAGTAGGACATTTGCAGACTGACCTATATGAAGGTTATGCAACAACTCTGAAAGGAGTTATGGTCTTTCCAGAGATAAGACAGAGGCCATACACATTCTAAAAAACAGATGCTAGCCACCCCCCAATTTAAGTCACTATCACTTTAGAAGCAAAATTTGAAAAACACAGTAAAGGTTGGTGTGTGTTACAAGTGTGTGCTTATCTACCTGTTTATGTGTACCTGTGTCCTGACTTATTGCAGATTTTTGACAAAGAGGAAAAGAATCTTAACAAGAAAAACACATTTCAATAAACAGGTAAGCGAATACAATTTAAGCTGCAACATTTCAAAGAAAGCAAATATTTGTATCTCTAATGTATGAATAGTGTTTATCTCCTGTCAAATATCTTTTCAACATTATTTAATGGTATTAGAATGATATATTATTCTAATATGCTAATAACATCTTATGGAGTTTATATTTAATTTCCAAATTATATTTGTTAATACTGTATCTAAATCCTAGCTAAACAATGGAAGGCAAAGGTATTAACCCAATCAAAAGATATTATGAGATGTGGAGGGCACTACAAAAGAAGACAAACTGAAGTTTCAGTTCAGAAGGCTTAGTGTGAGGTTGAGTCTGTGGATTAAAAATGCAGCATGTTTTGCATACGACTAAACAAAAATGTTCCATGAGGTTTCAGCTATAGAATAACATGCATAAAAAATATAGTTCCAAGAAATGAAGGATTACAAGGATTAATATTCTGAAGCCCAGATACCCTGTGTCTGTTTATTTAATCAGGTCAAATAAACACTCAGTAATTAAATTTGCACAACAAGCTAAGCTTGATTGGAGTTAATTTTGGTTATGACTTTTAGAGATTTAATATGTAAACTCACTCAAGAAACTAGGTTAATTTAAATAGCGCATTGTGCAAATCTTGGAAATGGGCTTATTCCATAAATACTTGAAGCTTGTTATAGGAATATGATCTCTAAATCTATAAATTCCTTTATACCAACAATTCTTTTCTCCCTCCTGGCTCTTCCAAATATTACTGTTTTTGTATCTTAAATCATCACACTCTTAGAACTATCAAGAAGCTGAAGGGACAGGTAGCAACTGTTAAAGCTTTGATTTCCACCATGAAAGCTACCAACCAAGACCAAGCTTGATTACACCTTAGAATAAGAGTCCTTTTGATAGGCTGAATCAATCACCAATCATGTCTCAGTTTCCCATCAAGGAATGGTTTTCCTAGGTCATGGGGCTCAAAATCACTCAGCTATCACTAACCTTCAGAACAAAAGCTGGAACCACAATTGTTCAAGGAATCACTAATGATGGGAATGCCATTTCCTGCAGACTTATTCAATCTCTACTGAAGGTTACTTGCAATTTTTAAGATCCACCAAAGTTACATCAATTGTTAGCTGAATTTCAAAGAAACGAACAACTAAACTGAGCTTGGACTAGAGTTATCTGGCTATTCAAGTGCAACTGTGCATGTTGGAGATATATACCTAAAAATATTAATTCAGAGCCAAAGTCTTAACTCTCCTGTTAAGTCCTGCAAGATGCCATATGAATATAGGTAACTAGGAGCTTAGATGTACAGCTTTCCATCTATATATGTGGCTGGCTCAGTCAAAGTTCTCCTTGTCAAATTTAGTAATAGTAATAGTAGTAAAGTTGGAAGGGACCTTGGAGGTCATCTAGTCCAACCCCCTGCTCGGGCAGGAAACCCTACACCAAATGGATCTCCTTGCGTAGGCTAAGGTTAGGATACAGCATATATCTATACCACTTACTTTGCACGTATACCAAATCACTTATACGTATCCATTACTTCTCCATTACCTCTGAGAGAAGCCATTCAGAATGCCAACAGAAGGAAGAGGAGAGATATGTCAGACCAATTCAGGGGCAACAGATAAGAATGCCTGACTCATAATCTAATTTGATGCATATATTTGTTCTAGAAGAAACAGATAAACTGCATACTGTTTGTGGGACATATATGCTCACAAACCCATTACAAATAGTCCTTGATTTACAATCACAATTGAGAACAGAATTTCTGTTGTTAAGCAACAGAATTTCTGTTGTTTTGGGTGACACACCAGCATTCACCTGACAAACTATTCTGAAAAATACATCCCGTTCTCATGTGATTTTTGGACAGTATGGAGGCTGCTTGAGAATGAGGTGTGCTCTTGTGCAACCTCCAGATCTGCTGAAAGTTGCATGAAAGGGCTGTGGTCTCATGTGTGCCTCTGGAGCCTCCAAAAATTGTGATAAAATGGGGCATGCTTTCATGCAGTTTTGGGGAGAGGTCACAGAAGAGCATTCTCTGAAGCTGCTTAAAGGAAAAGGCCTCGTGCAACCTGGAGCAGCCTCAGGTATGCCACAGGGGGCCTGTCAAGAGAAAGAGAACATGGCCTGAATGTAAGTGGCAGGTGACAGATCCTGGGGAATAGCGTGAGGCAGTCTTTTTGAGTGGCACCAGGGCAGTGGTGACTCCACTTCAGGTCCAGCCTTGGCACTGCTGTTCAGCATGGCCAGGATGGTAGGGGGATAGATAGAAAACTGTTTCTCGTTTTTTCGGTTTGTGTGTGTGTTTGTATGTGTGTGTTTCTTACCCGCCGAGCCCAAAAGGTTCACTATCACTGCACTAGTACCATAAAGTGACCACCGCCAGAATGACCCCAACCAGCCACCAGGAAGAGTGCAGGGTGAAACTTACCCAGTGCCTCTGCTGTCAAGAAAGCTGAGCATGATGGGAAATAGCAGGATGCAAAAATTGACACAAAAAAAAGGAAAATAAAAGAAGTCAAAACCAGCGTTCCAGCACTCCAAGGGTTTAATCATCATTCTAAGCTTGAAGAGAAACACACTGATCCCAGCTCCATTTTTCCAACAAAATCTTTTGTATAAGTCTTTTCTGAGTTATGAGTCATGGGGTGGTGATGGTCCTTCCGCTTTTTATGTGTCAACTCAACCTGATTCATCTTGATGAATTGGAACAGGAGCCATAAAAAAAGAGACAATAGAAGGATCACATTCTGATCCTTCAAATCATGACTCAGAGGATCCTTTTTTTTTTTTTTTTGGTTCACACATTCTGGCTCTCTCCCCTCTCCATTTCCAATCCTTTGGCCCAAGAGAACCAGAAAATACCAGCAAAGCAAAGTCCAAATGTCCTAAGTTAGAATTTGAAAATAATCTCATGAAATGGATCACAAACGATGGGTAACAAATTGAACATTGCCATTTGGCATGAGAGCTCCCTGGTTCAAAAAAATTATAGTTAAAGAAATAGAAAGGGAGACTGGCAACAGAAAAGGAAAACAAAGGAGTGTATTAAATCTTCAATCTTCAATCACTTGTGTTGAAAACAACCTTCAAACCGCTTTCTCAAACCTCTATCCTCTAGGTAATTGGATTATAAATACTATTATTCAGCATGCTTCAGTAGTTGGCCTGTGTTTTATCCATGCTGTGTGACCTGCATGGGTTCCTGGCTTTTATCCGACTGGCATTCAATTTCTCCTTTATAGCCAGGTTACCTGTGCAGTCACCGCTCCCTGAAGAGATCTACCCATCCCAATTGGATTAGATAGGGTGGGATCACTCTAGGTCCCCTCTATTAAATATGATCTTCTGGCAAGACCTAAGAAACAAAGCTTTTCTGTAGCTGTACCTACCAAATGGAACTGTCTCTCCCTGATGTTGTGTTAAGAGTTTTAATCTTTCCTTTTTATGATTTATGTATGTTTCTTGGCCATCTAGGGGTCTTGCATATAATAAGTAGCCGTATTTTTTTTTCAAATAAATAAGAGATAATGAATACAAAAGACAATCAAGATTAAAATAATGTACCATGTAGCAATTGCATCCCAACACAATTATTACAAATATTAGCTATGCCTGTTGCTGTGGATATCATTGCCATTTCTACTCCAAGCAATTTTGTTCAAACTCCTTTATAACAATTCATCGGCGCTAAACCAACAAAACTGGAGCTGACCAGATACTTCTCTCTGTATTGTGTACGATTTTTTTAAAAAATTATCCTGCATGTTTTGTATTCTTGGAACAACTGAAATAGTTTCTGAAGTTGACTGCAAATTTGCCATAACTATATTTTTGCAGATCTAGAAAAACCCATGCTTAAACCTAAGAGATAAGTAGTCCTTGATTTACAACCGTAATGGAGCCTGCTAATTATATTTGTAAGTCGTGATGGTGCAAAGTGGGTCATCACAGGGCTGACCTGATTTTATCTTTTTTGACCGTAGACATTAAATGGTTAACTTAAGTGGTTAAATGAAACCACTTAAGTTAACCATTTAATGACCATGGTTAAATGAAACCATTGTTCGCTATGGAGTATTTTTTGCCAAAAACTGGAAGTAAATGCTGGGTTTGGGCAAAAATGTCATAAATTGACATGCGACTGAGGGACTCTGTAAACGGCTGTAAATGGGGGGTCAGCTGCCAAGCACCCAAAATGTCACATGACCAAGGAGACAGAATTTTAAAACTAGGTCCTAAGTACCTTTGCGAGTGTCCATCATAACTTTGATGGTTGCTAAGCAACTGATCATAAGCCGAGGAGTGCCTGTATTGTATTTTCACTTTGTTTCCCCTGATTTTTTCTTTACTGAAGCTTGTGAAGAATTAATGCCACAGACACTGTTGCGTCTTCTATTTTTTTGTTTTTGATTCACAATGCCATCTTCAGCAACTGCTTTTTGAACTGTGATAGATGCTCGGCAGTGGTATTCATTGCACTGACTTAAAGTAGATTCCCTCTTTTTCCTTCCTTCCCCAAATTAATTTCTTCTTTAATGGGTTTTAAAGAGGTTGCTCATTTTTAGCTACAAATACTTCCAGATTTGTTTTTGAATTGCCACCGACAAAAAGAACTTTGCCATGGACAATATATTTTTCCAGTGAGATACTTTCTGTTGAAGACTTTTGGAAATGCTTTGCCAGAAAGTAAAATAACTCCCCATTTATAACCCTCTTTGCATCTGTCAACAACATCCAAAATGGCTACTCTTTTTTGATAGGAGGGGATACTCTAATTGCCCATCATTTAAAAAAGTCTAGTTCAGCAGCTGACCTAAAAAATAATTGGGCTGGAAAAAAATGCATGAGAGAGAAGAAAGTTAACAACATTTGAAAATTCTTCTCAAAATATGCTTTTAGATTTACAGCGCTGAACTTGCGTACACTAGATTTTGTGCTAGTTTCAATATATTACAGGTAGTCCTTGACTTACAACCATTTGTTTAGTGATCATTTGAAGTAACAATGGCACTGAAAAAAGTTACTTACAACTGGTCCTCATGCTTATATCCGTTGCAGCATCCCCGCAATCACGTAATCAGAATTTGGGTGTTTGGCAACTAGCATGTATTTACCATGATTTCTGCACCCTGGGCTCATCTGATCCCCATCTGAAATCTTCTCAGCTGCCTTTCAACAAACAAAATCAATAGGGCAGGGGTCTTCAAACTTGGCCCTTTTATGACTTGTGGACTTCAAGGTACGCTGGCTGAGGAATTCTGGGAGTTGAAGTCCACAAGTCATAAAAGGGCCAAGTTTGAAAACCCCTGCAGTCGGGAAAGCAGCAATGACTTAGTGATCACGTGATTCACTTTAACAACTGCCGTGATTCATTTAACAACACCAAAAGGCCATAAAATCAAGTGCGACTCACTTACAACCACCTTGCTTAGCAACAGAAATTCTGCTCCCAATTGTGGGTGTAAACTGAGGACTTACCAGTATGTAATTTGTGTTCAAACAAGATTCTAGCGCAGTGTTTTTCAAACCTGGCAACTTTTTTATTTTTATTTAATTTTTTTTTTAAAAAAAATTTATAAGCCGCCCCACTCCTGCAGGACTCTGGGTAGCTAACAATAAAAGCACCATATAACATGACAAAACAGACAATACAATAACAGTCATCCAGGGGTCAGATTTTATAAACCCCAGGCCTACCGGAAAAGCCAGGTCTTAAGCAGCTTATGGAAAACCAGCAGGGTGGGAGCGGTCCTAATCTCCGGGGGGAGCTGGTTCCAAAACGTGGGCGCCATCACAGAGAAAGCCCTCCTCCGCGGCCCCGCCAAATAGCACTGCTTGGCCGATGGGACCTGAAGGAGGCCCAGCCTGTGGGATCTAACCGGACAAAGGGAACTATGAGGTAGAAGGCGGTCTCGCAAATAGCCTGGCCCTGAGCCATATAGGGCTTTAAAGGTAATAATCAACACCTTGAATTGGACCCGGAGACCAATAGGCAACCAGTGCAGCTCACGGAGGATAGGTGTAACATGGGTGTACCGAGGAACACCCACTACTACTCGCGCGGCTGCATTCTGGACCAACTGTAGTCTCCGAATACTTTTCAAGGGTAGCCCCATGTAGAGCGCGTTGCAGTAGTCAACTTGTAAGATGTGTGGACTTTAACTCCCAGAATTCCCCAAAGAGTTGAAGTCCATTCATCAAAGTTGCCAAGTTTAAAAAACACTGCTCTAGAACTAATCCTACATCAGGACCCAAACAATATTGTTTTAAAAAATAAATCTTAGCATACTGTAGTTTGGGACTCTTAGGAGCATTCACAAGCATGATTGATTGTAAGGATTCTGGAGGCTGCTAGGTTAGCAACTTTCAGAGAACCACATATATTCAACCTGCGGTAGGAGATATGGAAATTCTTCTCCCTACCCCATAACCTCAGAGTAGTTTTTCACTCTACAATCCATCTTCCGGCAGCTGAACCTAGAACAGCAGGGTTTTCACTGGAAAAACTGACTTCAAACCAAGGCACTAACTCCTATCATTAAAATGTATTTGTGGTTCACTGATGAAAATTTGTTAAAACATATGTGTGAATTGCAGGTGGTTTTCAACTTACCACCACAACAGGGAACACAAAATCTGCTGCTGTGTCATTATGTGACCGTACTTGATTTTACAACTTTTGGCTGTAGTTGTTAAGCGAGGCATCACGTGACCATGACATGCGGCCTTAAATGGCTTCTGCATTGACTTTGCTTGTTGGAAACTGGCTAGGAAGGTTGCAAATAGTGACTCTGTGACTGCAAGGTGGTGCAATAATATTGTAAAATGCACAACAATTCCCAAGCGCTGGATCATGGCGATATTACAATGGTCTTAAATGCCAGGACAGTCGTAAGTCGGTTTTCTCAGTGCTGTTGTAACTCTGAATAGTTGCTAAATGGATGGTTGTTAAGCAAGGGTTTCTTGCAGTTCTACTGCCTTAACCACACTTGAATTCTGCCCAAATCAAATAAATTCCCAGTAATCCAAAAGCATTGAACATAGGAACAGCACAATCGAAAGGTGGAACACCAAAAGGATTTTACCAGTATATCAACCCCAGAGATTCAGCTGATACCCTCACTTCTGATTTTAGAGTCAACTCAAAAATTTTAAACTTGTCTTTTAACAATCTCAATGCCTTGCAAGGTTATGAACAGTTGCTTTTATTATGTAGCACTGTTATATGAAGATTTTGTTTTGATAGCAACAGGACTTAGGCTTATATACTGCTTCACAGTGCTTTATAGCCCTCTCTAAGAGGTTTACAGAGTCATCATCTAGCCCCCAATAATCTGGGTCCTCATTTTATCGACCTTGGAAGGATGGAAGGCTGTTTATCTTAAACCAGTGGGGATCAAACTGCCAAACTGCAGGCAGCCAGCAGTATTAGCCTGAAGTACTGCAGTCTAAGTACTACACCACCATGGCTTATAACCTTATAAGCATTCAGAGATCAATTGGGGAAGTGTAAAAATCTTGTTAAATGTATAAACAGGTTTCCAGCGTACTATGTGGCAGTCAGCATAACTGTTGCACTCCAGTAATTTTCCTACTGCTGTCCAACACTGTGATTTTCAACAGATTGATTAATTTTGCAAAAAGAAGCTGTTATTTGTTTGTTTATGTTACATTTTGATCCCTCTGCAATCACAGGAAGCTCTTCAGAAGCTACGTCAGTAAACTAAAAGAAGAGGCAGTTAATCTATTCTCCAAAGCAACTGAGGGCAGGGCAAGAAGTAACAGATGGAAACTTAACAAAGAGATATACCCAACCTGGAACTAAGGAGAAATTTCCTATCAGTGAGAACAATTAATCAGTAGAATAGCTTGCCTCCAGAAGTTGTGGATGCTCCATCACAAGAGATTGGACAGGAATGGTATAGGGCAGAGGTAGGCAACCTTGGCTCTCTTATGACTCGTGGACTTCAACTCCCAGAATTCCTGAGTCAGCATAGCTGACTCAGGAATTCTGGGAGTTGAAGTCCACGAGTCATAAAAGAGCCAAGGTTGCCTACCCCTGGTATAGGGTCTCCTGACTGAGCAGGGGGTTGGATCAGAAGACCTCCAAGGTCCTTTCCAACTCCGGATACTCTGTATTCTGTAACTTCACAGTTAAAACTCGCAAGCCAATCACTTTTGGGCTCCAAGTGGGAGCATTTAAATACTAAAATGTATGTGTTACTTGAAGAAGAGAAATCTTCTTTTCTTTTCTTGTGAGTAAAATGTTGTGTCCTGTTTTCCCAATGTTTCACAGGCTCGCCAATTTCTTGAAACTGAAGGGAAGAATTATCCAGCCAAGGTGACATACTTGGAGGAGGAGAAGATGTCCCCATAATTTTCTAACTTATTATTTCTCAGTAGCATTTCTATTCTAATTAAGAAATCATAATATACAAATACAGCTTTCAATTTTGAATAAACCACATGCCTTTGATGCTGCAAGAAGCACTCCTATGGTCCCAGAATTGCGGATGAAAATTAAATTGGTATGAAAAAAAATATTTCTTGTTCATTTTCTGGCCTCCGGCAGTCCTAGACTTATGTCTTCAATGCCTCTGGAGCAGTAAACTTGATGTGTTTATTTGTTTGTTTATTCTCATTTTTTAAGAATGGGTGCACTTCCATAATCTAATTCCATTAAATTTCAAATGTACTAATAAGGTCTTGTGGCTCTGGAATTAAGGGGAACCTGCTTTTGGTCCAATTTTGCATTCCACTCTGTCTAGCAAGTTCAACAAACTCAGGGTTGATCACAGATGAGGAACTGAAAGCCAGCTAAACAGCAATTTTTTTGCTGTTTTGAGTCATATTTTTGTAACATTTTGCTTCGGGATAAAAGTGGAACCTTCTGATCAGGTCTCTATATCAAGACAGTGAAGGAAAAATGAGAGAACCGTACCTTTCTTTGCTTTCTTCTGAAGCTTCAGAGTATCTGAAGATTTCTTTTTTATTTCCTGGCGTGCTTTTTTGTATTCTGCAAAAAAAGAGTGAGAGCAAGAGAGAGATTGTATATAAACATATTTGATGGGCAATGGTGCTAGAAACTCAAGTTAAGCAATGTTGGAGAAGGATTTTAATAGTAGTACTGTGTAAGCATAAGCTATGCTGAATTCAGTGGGTTTATGCCAAGGTAAGCTTACACGAGATTGAAGCTTAAGCAACTTTCATTTTAAGGGCCTAATGCATTTAACATTTTGCACAAACGAAGGTCAAGGAAGAATAGGAAAACATAATCAACTGAGGTTACAGGGGTCATAAGTAATCACAGAAGGGATAATAAGCAATTGCAACAGATTACCATGCCTTCCTTTTTTATATAGAACAGTGGTTCTCAACTTTTCTAATGCCGTGACCCCATAATACAGTCCCCCATGTTGTGGTGACCCCCAAGTGGGTGTGCCACCAATAAGAGGGAGTAGGACAGCTAGGGAAAAGGAAAAAAAATGGCCGACAACATGGTTTGGTGACCCCTGTGAAATGGTTGTTCGACCCCAAATGGGGTCCCGACCCACAGGTTGAGAACCACTGATATAGAAGAATAAGGTCACGGTACTAATCAGTTTATGATATGGAACAAACAGGACCCTTTTTGACTAGCAGTTTGAATGACATACATATCCTCCCGTAGCCAAAAACAAAATACAGGACAAATCAAGCAATATTTTTGTGCCACTTTAGACACTGAAAATTGTATTACAATATGGACTTGAGACTTCATTCATCTCAGCAGATGCTTAAAAAGCCAGATGTGTTTGTATGTGTGTGTGTAAAGCAGGGGTCCCCAACCTGTGGGCCGCGACCCAGTACTGGTCCATGGCCTGTGGGCCACCGGAATGGCTGGTGCTAGCACTGCCGTGCAGGTGCTAGTTGCCCCGTTTGCGCATGCACATGGGTGCCAGCACCACCGTGGGTGCATGCATCCCACTTGCGCATGCACATGGGTGCTAGTGCCACCACCCTGCGTGTGCCCATTTTGTGCATGCGCACATACGCATGTGCACATACATTTTCCTGCTCCCCCCTTTCCCTCTGGGCCACTAACCCAGAAAGGATGGGGAGCACTGGTATAGAGCATGTGCATAAACACAGCATATAGGAGAGGCTAAATCATAAATTGTGTGATCAGAGCAAAATCTGTTGTTGTTTTTTTAAAAAAGGCCATCACATTATCAACAGAAGCTAATGTGCTTTATCATAATGTTGAAAATGTTAAGGGTAACTCACTGCTCAGTGTAGGAATCCAGATTAAAGCATCTACAATAAATGTCTATCCAATTTTTAAATGAAGACCTTTTGTGCCTCCAAGGTCCCTTCCAACTTTATCATCATCATTATTATTACTATTATTATTGTGCCTTTCTTATATCTATATCTATATATCTATATTTATATCCAGGGCTTTTTTTCTCATAGAACCCCCAGAACGGAGTTCCGGCATCTTTTTTGTATGGAATCTTGTAGGGTAGGCAAGGCAGGTTGTATGATGTCTGTGAGTTCCGCTACCTTTTTTTTTTTTTTTAAGAAAAAAAGCACTGTCTATATTAGATAGATAGATAGATAGATAGATAGATAGATAGATAGATAGATAGATAGATAGATAGATGGTAGGTAGGTAGGTAGGTAGGTAGGTAGGTAGGTAGGTAGGTAGGTAGGTAGAAAGATAGATAGATAGACAGACAGACAGACAGACAGAGGACCAATTATTATGATCTTAAAGGTCACAATTTAAGTGTAACATCAATATGTGAGTGGGGAGTATTTTTAGGGAAGTTTTGAAAGGTTTGCTACTTGAAATATAACATTCTTACAGGATACATTTTAAGGCCTACACTGTAATTTTTATCTGCTTCCCATCTCATTAAATGTCACTCAAATGTAACTTTGATTTTCTGCTGCAAAAAGAGGACCTGGGGACAATATCAGGGTTTCAAGTTCTCCTGCCCAGCACCAGGCAACTGGCTGGATTTTTAAACAGTTTCCATTGTTAGGAAATTTTTTTTCTTAATATCCTGCAGGAATGTGCCTTCTTGTATATGAAGACTATTGTTTCGTGTTCTGAGACAGCTGAAGTCTTGCCTCAGCAATAACAGTTTGGGGAATGTTAGTGTTAACATTGTGGGAGCCATTGTCTGAAAGGAAGGAACTCCTGAGCAGGCAGATTTTAACAACCTGTAGTAGGGGAAACAGCAAACAGCCTTGAAGGACACAGGAAGAAAAGCTGCAGGGGGAAGAAAAGCGGGGTCAAGAAAATAACTTGAGAAAATGTATTAGACAAGCCCCTCCTTCATTTACAAGGAGAGAATGTGAAGGAGGAGAGAAGGACATTCAGATTTGTAAGATTCTGTTGCCCTATATCAGGGGTAGGCAACCCTGGCTCTTTTATGACTCATGGACTTCAACTCCCAGAATTCCTGAGCCAGCATGGCTCAGCTTGGAAACTCTCCCTTTCCCCTCAGCATAGCTGGCTCAAGAATTCTGGGAGTTGAAGTCCACAAGTCATAAAAGAGCCAAGGTTGCCTACCCCTGCCCTAGCAGGTAGTCCTCGACTTAAAACCATTTGTTTAATGACCGTTCAAAGTTACAACAGTGCTGAAAAAAGTGACTTATGACTGTTTTTCACACTTATGACTACAGCAGCATCTGTGTCGAGCTTGAAGCGCTCGCATGATATTGCCACCATTACTGCTTCTCAGCTTACCAACACGCTGGGGGGGGGAGGAGAGAGGGAAGTGGAATGCAGGTTCCTAACAAGAAGTCAAGCCGTGGCGTGGGAACCAAGGATGTTTTAACAGGTGTTGCCAACTCACAGAGACACTTTCCCATAACAGTATTTCAAGACTTGATTGGACAATGTGACCAACACTAACAAGGGGAGGGAGGATTCTATATTTTAATTATAATGGTTTGAGCAGGAAATATCCAGAGTTGGTTTTGCTTTCATTTATGCCGAAATGATGTACTCAATAAAATTTTGCATAAAAAGCGATTGGGTCGTCTTGTTGGTGCTTACTCAGTTGGGTTCATCAGTTGGAACCTTGACAACCTGTGTGGTCCTGTGATCAAAATTTGGATGCTTAGCAACTGGTTCATATTTATGGCAGTTGCACTGTCCTGGAATCATGTGGATGAGTTTTTACGACCTTCTGACAAGAACAAGCCAGATTCACTTTACAGCCACGTTACTAATTTAACAACTATAGTGATTTATTTAACAACTGTGGCAAGAAAAAGTCATTAACAATTATCTCACTTAGAACATAAATTTGGGGCTGAACTGTGGTCGCAAGTCAAGGGCTATGTCTGTCTGTCTAGTTATCTACCTACCTACCTATCTTGAATGCTGTCCATCTCGACAAAGGCAACTCTAGATGGCTTACAGATATTGAATAAAAATAGAATAAAGATCTTAAATTTAAAAATTAAAATAAAATAAAATAAAGCAGAATGGTGACAGAGGAAGTAAAGCGTGCACAGAGAGGAGATGGGGTGTTGTGTAGTGAATCAGTCACCCCCAATGTACCACGCCCCCATTGGGATCTCAGGTTAGTTGGCACAGCGATGTTTTCAAGGTCTTTCAGAAGGCCAGAAGAATGGGAGCAGATCTGACCTCAAGGGGCAGGATGTTCTGGGGGAGGGGGGGGAGCCATGGCAGAAAAAGCTCTACTTCTTTGGCTGATGGTTATTGCAGCATGTCCCTTCTGTTGGTATGAGTGGGGTGAGCTAATCCCACCGGGTAAGCTGGTTGTTTTATTGGGCTGACATCCTTCTGTTTTTTTTAAGGCTATTGCCTATGCTCTCTATTCATATTATTCTATAAATTCTGCCCCACACCACACCCCCAGTTCCGCTTCCACGTAACTACCTTTTGCATGGTCTTTGTCCAGCTGATTGGCCACTTTCTTCCATTCTTCCATCTGCTCTTGAAGTGGGTTTATCAGACAGTCAATTAAAGCACTAATTTTGTTGAGAAAACACAAAGAGGAATCAAATCCTGCAGGAAAAGAACCAATCTGAATCTCCCTCTAAGCCTTTTAAGGGCACGCTTTTCCCACACACGAACCCAAAGACCAGAAATTAGAAACACCTCGGTCCAATTCAATCACAGCCGCATCAATCAGGCTTATGGAGTAAATGACAGGCTGTTTGAGACTGAGAGGCTGGGGAATTCTGGGAATTGGAGTCCAGACGTCTTAAAGTTGCCAAGGTTGAAAAATACTGGTTTAGCTCAAGGCCACTCAATGCAAAAATGGTGAGCAAAGAGCACACTTAACCTTTCAGTGGTGGGTTTGCAAATAGGAGTGCTCAGGACAAAGAAATTACCAGGACAAATCAAATGCTAAATCTGATTTAATTACACAGGCATGTAATCTAAATTCAATTACTTATAGTTAATATTATGATTTGCCATTATCTGATAATTTTCCCCATCTGCTACGTTTAAAAAAAAATGACAGTTTTGTGGCATCTCTGCAAGAAGGATACAAGCCAAATCCAAAACTCTAGGGAGATTCAATCTGTGCATCCTTGCTTTTGTGACGATGAAGCACAATTTAGATTTGCTGCAATACTTCCCTAATTTTTTTACTCAACCTCTTATAATCATCACACAAGAACAACTCCCCAATTTACTCAAGAGTTACCAGAAATAACTCCAGAGAGGGGGAAAATATTTTTGCAACACTAATCAATGTTCTCAGATATGGAAATCTTGCATTTTGCCATTCTTCACTTACTGCTGAGTTACAGTAATGTCTGAAACAAGAATTACTACTTCGAAAATACAGAGCAAGCAAGCCATTGTTACATTTTCCCTTTTACAAAGCCCAATTTGTACAGTAAGAGAAAATGAAAGGGTGTTCCTGGCAACAAAAAGTTGGAGGTTGGCTGGAAGTCAGCCCCAGTAAACAGCTTAATATGGTCCTGAATGAAAGAGACTGAGTACCAATTAAATTCTGAATGTCATCCAGAATCTAATGAAACTCTATTTCCAGATTGTCAACTGGCAACAAGCATAACTCACCTTGAAAACTGCCTGAGCTTGGACTCAATGCTTCGATGTCGCATACACATTCTGGTTAAAGCAGAGCCAATTTCTCTGGTAGCACCTGAAAAAGTAAAAAAAAAACAACAGCCTTACTTATAAGAACCTGCATCACATGTTCATTCTGGCAAAGAAAATAAGTAAAACACAGATCCGACTGAGAGTATGAAGCATTGAGGATCAAGCACCTGATCAAACCTTATGGGAGGTGCTACAGAAATTCATAATATTGTTATACAAATTCTTGGATCCTGCCGGAGACTGATAACTGGGTAGCACAGAATCAGCCTAAAAGGAAATACATTTTGATGTATATGGAATTGGAAATAAAGTAGCATTAAGGAGTTTTTAAGACACGAGAACCAATTTGGTGTAATGGTTAAAGATCACGCTAGAAATTGGGAGACTGTGAGATTATATTTTTGAAAGTTATTCCTCCAAATTATTTGAGTGTAATGCAGTGAGTCTGGATAGTAAAAGAAATATTTTTTAAAAAAAATTAATGAAATAGCTTACAAACAAAATTTTATTCAGCACTTGAGTGTAAATGCTTAACAGAGCAAGGAACTGGGCTGATTTCAATATCCAGCCTTTCTCAAACTAATACCTCTTAGATGGCTGGATTTCATTTCCCATAATCATTTTTCAGCTTGGTCTTGGCAAAGAATTGAGAATATATATATTCCAAACTCTCTAATAATTCCTCTAAATAAATCTTGATAAAATCAGGGGACTTCTTACAGGTCTTAACATTTCAATAATTTACCGAGTCCTGAGCTGCAAACTGTCCATATGAATTGTTCTAAAATACCCAGTGAGGCAGGTATTTTGAGAACCACAATAACCACAAATAAACTCTGACAGAAAAGAGAGCTAATATCTTTCAGTCCAACTATCAAGCACACAAAATGCTACACAAATCTTTGTAACCCGCATCAAATTATGAAGATGAAACCTAAGCATTCTAAACTTGTCAAGTATCAAGAACATAAAACTGAAACAGGAACTGAGAGAAAATAGATTAGTCTTTATAGAGTCATGATATATCTAAATCCCTTAGTTCACGGGTGTCAAACTCGCCGCGTCACGTGACATGTTGTGACATATCGTGACTTTTTTGCATTGCCGGAGCTGGGGTGAGATGTGGCCTCTGCATGATGCAACTGGCCCGCGGGCCAGCAGTTTGACACCCCTGCCTTAGTTGCTCCTCGTTTATGAGATGGATACAAAATGCAACTCTTTCTCATTCAGAAACCAATTCACAATTCAAGCTTCCTGCATAGCCAAGAAACTGTAAATTTGATTGCTCATAACATAGACGTCAACCGGCAGATGGTGCTGTTTTTAAAGGACATGAGAACTTAGCAAGAACTGCCTTGCTGAATCAGTGGGAAAAAGGTAAGACTTCCTTGAAGAAGATCAGAGCATAATCAAGACAATCCAACCCTTGTTTATTATAAGCACCAGTCAGAAATAGGACTATGATCGAATATAGTCCAGCCACTGACACATTTTTTCCTCTGACTCCGTTTTATGCACCCTTGGAACCAGCTCCTATTCCGTTTTTACCCAAGCCTCTCTCCTTGTCTTCATGTTAACTATGAAAAATTGCAATGCTGTTAAAGTTAATGCAGTGTCATTGAAGAATGCCACAGAGGTATCATGATTTCCTTCCTATCTACGCAGATGGGGTCTCCTTTTTTCTGAGGAATCCTAGGAATTTTATATGCTTTTTCTTTCACCCTCACGAATCTGTTCTCATTTTTTTCACCGATGGGTGATTTCAGACTCTAGCACAGTGTTTCTCAACCTTGACAATTTTAAGGCATGTGGACTTCAACTCCCAGAATTCCACAGCCAGCAATTTCAGTGAAGCTGAAATTAATCTAGAGGCTAAGAAGGCAGCAGCCATAGACTCTACAGTGAACTAAAATTAACATTCACAATTCAATTAATTAAAAAAGGATAGTGATGAGGGGGGATGAGAAGGAAGAATGATGAGATTGGTGAGTTACCAAAACTCAAGAGCTTTGGGCATCTTCACGTGACATTCCGTGAAATTTGGACTATTTTATAATATATTTTGGGGTGGAGGGAGGCAATATGCCTTATCATTAAACAAGATAGCACAATTAATGCTCAAGCTTCAGTAGAAGTTTTGATTTGCAGGCTATTAATTAGAATGCTGTTATAAGGGTACCATCAAGAAAATCTGAATGTTTCCTATACAGATATAGTCCTTGACTTATAACCATTTGTTTAGTGACCGTTCTAAGTTACAATGATACTGAAAAAAATGACTTAGGAAATGGTAGAATATCTTCAGACAAGGTTGAGATTAGTTCACCAGACTAACAAATGCTTTCTGATTGATTACATCTAACCTGGCCCCCATATTATGAATATGTATATCTCCTGGTTTTTTGCGAACGGCTCCACTAACCATCTACCCTCCTCACCCTTGTACTTATGTCCCCAGTCCCAAATGTTTGGATACTCTTGGGATGCAGTTTGATGCATTTTCACCTAGGAAACTGGCAACTGATGGGAAATTGTTGTTGTTTGATGAGATGGGCAGCTATAGAAATCAGATAGACAGATGGATAAAAGCATCCTGCAAAGTTGCTGTCACTCCTGACTAACCATCAAACATTCTTTAACCTGCCCTAAACGCTAACACTAAAAGAGTAATTCTACATCTATTTGCTTAGGATAACCCCACTGAGTTCAAAGGATCGTATTTTCAGGATATGCACATACAAGAATGTAGGCAGAGTCAACTGCATTGTCAAACAATGTATGGTATTCTTTCACTCCGTTGCTTTAGTTATTTACAGCTTAACACCAGAAGCTTCAAATAGTTAAGCAATAAAAGGCCGCAGCTAAGAAGGATGCATTTATTTCCTTCTGCCTCTCCATCCTTCACCACTCATTCTCTTCCTCTCTCTCCCATCTTCTTAGCAAGTTAAGTGCAGGAAGAAGAGTCAGACAATAGAAAGAGAGACAGGATGCATCCCTTAAACACAAAATAAGTATCATCTGAAAACATGCAGACTCAACAGGAAAAAAAGAGATTACAGTGAATACCAATTTTCCTTCCTTCCCTCCCACTTACATTATTACTGGATCCCTAAATATTTTCCCAACACTTGGTATTGCTACACGTGAATGTGTTTCAAACACAAGCACTTTGTTTAACCAGCCCAGTGTACATGACTCTTCTTTATAAATATTGCATCGAGATAAAGACAATGTTAAACAGCTTAAATTCTCTGTATCTGTGGCTTGACAGCTTTGCTATGAAAGGGGAACCCAAAATACAACCATGTGCATGTCTGCTTATGCATTTATTATGCATTTCCTTCCATTAAAATGGACCCAGGATTTGCAATGGGGAAGCCCAAGTTTATGAAAGGAATAAGAGATCCCCTTTCCCTTTTCAGTGACTGGTTGTTTTTTTTTACTTTTATTTCCTGTAAAATGATTGCAAAGGGCTGATATAAATTTCCTTCCATTCTGTTGCCACTACCAATATGGGAAGGCCAAGAGAGAACAGCTGCAGACATTCTGTGGTGACAGGGAGTGTACCAGGTTACCAACCTCCAGGTGGAGAATCAACTTTGTCTGCTTGTAGGACGTTCAATGGGAAACTCAACCAAGACTCCTTTCTTTGGTGTCCTTGATGCTCTTTGAGCTTGATGGTTTTCTTGCAGACGTTTCATTAACAAAGTAGTTAATGAATGATAGCATGATAGCACTGATGATGCTACCTGGTTTGGAAATGAAGTATCTGCAAAAAAACCACCAAGCTCAGAGAGCACCAAGGACCCCACAGCTTAATCCTGAGCAACAAATATTCACTTCTATCAATCCTTTCTTGATAGGGAAAATCAGGATCGTATTAGCTCTGACTGAATCAATGCCACAATATTTAATGATTGCTGACTTCCTTTTTCTCTCTTCATATTAAAGCCAGCATGCTGTTATTTTTAGGCAATTTGGGAACATTCTAGGTCAAGATGACCTAAAATTTGCTCCAGCCAATTAATAATTCAGGAAACAAATTCATCATGGGGGGGGGGGAAGCTAACCTTCCATCTTTTGGCACATGCTTAACACATCTCATAAACCATTTTCTGGGAGAATTATACAATGGCTTGTCATCTCTTGCCAATAAACTGTCCATTACTGTAATAAGACTAAAAGGAACTTCCAATCTACAATAAAGGGGGTTTTGATCTTGGCACTAAGAGGAGGTTGCTCAAAATTCGGACTACAGAACTGAAGGAAAGGGGTTTGAAGGATTCACCTGTCATTTAGAATTAGCTAACTATTATTATGGAGAACTCTGGTTTAGTGCTCAACCTCAATCTGGTCAGCGCATCTGACTTACATTCTGTTCTTCCTTAAAATCTATATGACTCCATGTGTAAGGCCACCATTTATTTCTTAATTTATTAAAGATGTGGAATCAAATAAATGTAAGTAGTCCTCAACTTATGATGATAATTAGGGCTAGACTTTCCGCTGCTAAGCAAACAGTTAAGTGACTTGTGCTTCATTCTATATCCTTTTTGCCACGATTATCAAGTAAAATCACAGTTGTTCTGCTGTGATTTGTTAAGTGAATCATGCAGTTGTTAAGTAAATTCCCTCATTGATTTTGCTTGTCAAAAACCAGCTGGGAAGGTCACAAATGTGATGATGTGTCCCTGGGATGTTGCTACCATCATAAATACATGGCAGTTACCATGTCACTTAATGATGATGATGATGATGATGATGATGATGATGATAATAATAATAATAATAATAATAATAATAATAATAATAATAATAATAATGATGATGATGATGATGATGATGATGATGATGATGTTGGAAGGGACCGTGGAGGTCATCAAGTCCAACCCCTGCTCAGGCAGGAAACCCTATACCATTTCAGACAAATAGCTGTCCAGTCTCTTCTTTAAAACTTCCAGTGTTGGAGCATTCACCGCTTCTGGAGGCAGGTTGTTCCACTGGTTAATTGTTCTAGCTGTCAGGAAGTTCCTCCTTAGTTCTAGATTGCTTCTCTCCTTGATTAGTTTCCATCCATTGCTTCTTGTCCTGCCTTCAGGTGCTTTGGAGAATAGCTTGACTCCTCTTCTTTGTGGCAGCCCCTGAGATATTGGAACATTGCTATCATGTCATCCTTCTCTTCGTTAAACTAGACATACCCAATTCCAGCAACCATTCTAGTGCCATTGACTGTGAACAGTCGCTAAATGGTTGGTTGTAAGTCAAGGACTTCCTGTAATACAGTTCCAATTGTCCTACATGGGAGAAAAAGAGCATCTGCAGGCATGGAACGCATGTTATCTCAATGAAATGCAACATCCTCCTGCTAAAAATTAAGGAAGATTAAAAAGCTTCCAAGGAACTAACTGGGGATATGCCCAAATGTTTTTAAGTTTGGAAAATTCTAAATATTGCAAGCTAAGAAGCTAGAAATCGGACAAGTTGCAACGTTTCAAATGTTCACAAAATCATAAGTAGCTTTTAAAATCCCTTGCTGGCCTATATGTTGTGTTTTAAAGGCATTCTCTACCATTAGCCAGTAAAACAGTAGACGTTGGATTTATCCCTGCTGCTTTTGGCGGGGACAAGCAGAGTAAGATGGGGAAAGTGGCAGTTATAAAACCACAAGTTCAGACTATGAGGCACCATTTTGGATTCTACTGCTGTGAAAGACAGACCTAGACATGACATCAGCAAGATACACATGCTGTGTGCTTCACACAGTATCACTAATAAGACTTTTTCAGGTTTCATTCCATAAATGCAAAATCTAAGCTAGTTTGTTAGTTGAGCATTACAGAGTGCGCACTCTGCATCTCTGCATGGTTTTGATAAATTTAATAAAAACTAGGTTGCCTCACTTTCTTGAAGTTTCCTGTCTAAATGATGGCCAAGGCCAATGCAGCATGCTTCTACATGAGGAAGAAGAAAAATCAGTTCACAGGAAAGGGATATTCTTCATGGATATGAACCCACGCTGTGCAGGTAGTCCTCAATTTGCAACCCATTCATTTAGTGACCAAGTTACAACGGCACTGAAAGTGACTTAGGATTGTTTTTTACACAACTGTCTTCGCATCCCCATGGTTACGTGATCAAAGTTCAGATGGTTGGCAGCTGACTCATATCTATGACAGTTGCCGTATCGTGGGGTCATGTAGGCACCTTTTGCAACCTTCTGACAAGGAAAATCAACAGAGAAGCCAGATTCACTTAACAACCATGTTACTAACTTAACAACTGCAGTGATTCACTTCACTGTGGCAAGATAGGTTTGTAAAATGGGGCAAAACTCACTGAACAACGGTCTCACTTAGCAACAGAAATCTTGGGTTCAATTGTGGTCGTAAATTGAGGACGACCTGTACTGTTTTTGTTGAGTTTTTATAACTGTATGTCCATTTCCCTCACCCTTAAAAGAAGGCTTATTATTCCTTACATTTTGTAATAAATTTGTTTTTTAAAAAAAAAACTCACAGTTTTGTTCATTTGTCCTATGTCAGGGGTCCCCAATCCCCAGTCTGTGGACCAGTACCGGGCCATGGCATGCCAGCAACCGGTCCGCACAAACAAGCGGAGCCCCATCTGCAGGATGCAGGTAGCGCACCAAACCACACCCCCTCCGGTCCGTGGAAAAACCTCTCTCCACGGAACCGGTCCCTGGTGCCCAAAAGGCTGGAGACCTCTGTTCTATGTAATCCTTGAGCAAAAAGTAAAGAAAACAGAGTTGCTTTGAGTTCTAAATATTGCAAAAGGTTTTGGGCATGCCGTGATCAGTACCCGGTACAGCTGGCTTTAGATTATGCTCATCTGAACTGAAAGACACGTTTTAGTCAAGGTCTGGAACAACATGGGAGCTGTTTTGCTCTATATGCAGAAGAAAGCAGGGCTGTTCTGGGCAGCTGAGATATAATGGTATTTGGGAATGACCCTGAGAGACAGGAGGAAGAAACTAAAGCATAGACAACAGGCTGATCAACAAAATTTGAGTATGAAAGGAAACAGGTGTTTCAGAGGGGATCTAGTCTTCAAGAGAATAAGGAAGTGAATGAAGGAAGTGGTGCTTTTCAGACTTGCAAGATTCTGTTAATGAAATCTTACAATATAGATCTAGTATTCCTGGACCAGGGGTCCCCAACCCCCGAGCCACGGCCCACTACTGCGCCTCAAGCCATTTGGGACCAGGCCCTGAAAGTGGCGGGCGAGAGTGCATACATGCACGCTCCATTTGTCCTGCCACTCGCACAAATGGAGCTGCACACGCACATATCCCTGCTGCTCGTTCAGAACCATCCCTGTCAGTCCCCAAAGCCAGAAAGGTTGGGGAAGTCTGGACTACATCACAAGGCTAAAATGAAAGAAAGGCAAGCTGGTGGGTATCATCTCTTCTCTTTCTCTAGCAGCCCCAGCTTGGCACATCCCACTGGTTTGCTCACCCCCTGACCTCTCCATCTCTCTCCTTTCTTCTCTCAGTTGATGTCCTACACCAGGGGTCTTCAAACTTGCCCCTTTTATGACTTGTGGACTTCCAACTCCCAGAATTCCTCAGCCAGTGTGCCTGCCTGAGGAACTCTGTCCACAAATCAAAAAAGGGCCAAGTTTGAAGACCCGTGTCCTACACCCTTCCCAAGATCTTCCTTTCTTTTCTTCTCCTGAGCAACTGCATGCTAATCAATGTTGTAAACTGAACCATAAACCATAATCAAAACATTGTACAGATAGTCCTCAACTTAAAACCATTCATTTAGTGGTCATTTGAAGTCATGACAGCACTAAAAAGATCTGGTCCTCACACTTACAACCAGAGCAACAACCCCATAGTCATGCGATCAAAATTCAGGCGTTTTGGCAGCTGGCATGTATTTATGACAGTTGCAGTGTCCTGGGTGACATGTGATTGCCATCTGTGACCTTCTGACAAGCCAGGTAAATGGGGGGGGAGCTAGATTGGCTTAACAACCATATGATTTATTTAACAACTGTAGTGATTCACTTACCAACCGGCTCATAAAATTGGGTGTGACTCACTGCCTTGCTTAGCCATAGTAATTCTGGTTGTAAAGCAAGGACTACTACTACTACTAATAATAATAATAACAACAACAGAGTTGGAAGGGACCTTGGAGGTCTTCTAGTCCAACCCCTGCTCAGGCAGGAAGCCCTATACCATTTCAGACAAATGGCTGTCCAGTCTCTTCTTTAAAACTTCCATCGTTGGAGCATTCACAACTTCTGGAAGCAGGTTGTTCCACAGATTAATTGTTCTAACTCTCAGGAAATTTTTCCTTAGTTCTAGGTTGCTTCTCTCCTTGATTAATTTACTAGGATAACAGGATCTTAAGGTTCCATTGTAATAATACCTCATTATTTATACCTATCCATAGTTTATATATAGGCTCATTCAAAACTAGTGAAAGGTTCCACCTAGGTCAGTGGTGGAGAACCTATGGCACGGGTGCCAGAGGCGGCACTCAGAGCCTTCTCTGTGGACATGTGCACTGTCACCCCAGTCCTAGGCCTTCAGCTGGGTTTTATAAAACCTTTTCGCTTTAGACCTCCACTGCCGTGTACAAAAAAAAAAAAAAAAGTTCAATCAGTCAATTTCAACTTCTCCCTGGGAAAAAAAGATCTTGCAAAGTTGGAATTGATTGATTGAACTTTTTAGTTACCACCGCAGCCACGCCCACCCAGTGGGCCACACTCAGCCAATGGGCCACACCCACCCAGCACTCAACGATGCATAAGTGGGTTTTGGGTTGCAGTTTGGGCACTCAGTCTCTAAAAGGTTCGCCATCACTGACCTAAGTAGATCATGCAACATGGGCAAAATATCCCTGAAACCACCTTTCCCTTTGTTTGAGATGGTCTGGCTTGCAGATGATGGCTCTGCAGGCTGGGAATGAAAAGAGCAGCCACTTCATTGGTTTCCTTAGAATAGATTTTGCATTGGCATAATTTTTATACATCACCCAGCAATACATTTTGCATACAAGAATCTGAAGGGCAACTGCACCACAAAAGGTTTCTTTAGTGAGGGGAAGATGCACCATAATCAATTCTCCCCACTTCAACAGGAATTCTGTCCATGCTTCAAGAACTGAATACTGTATGTTATATGGCAGTAGAGAAAGAATTGCTACTACAGCATTCAGGCAGGAGTCATAGCTGAGTTGCATATGTACTCTTGCGTACTCTTCCAGCCTGCAACTCCAAACAGCGTTTGATAAATTGTTCCCCTCAAGAAGGACTTCAGGAGAGGAGGAGAAAGAAGCAACAAAATGCTCTTCAGATTTTTTTAAGAACATGTGCACTAAATCAAGATTTGGATGGATTCCTGAAGTAATTAAGTGCAATCATTCCTCCACCAACCTCAACATCAAAAAAAAATGTTAGCTGTTTACACAATCTGGTGTCATCAAGACTAATTTAAACCCAGACAACAGCAGGTTATTAAAGGGATCACAGAGCCCTCTAATGTTTAGTGAAGGCCAATATCCAGCAAGGATACATCAAAAGAAAATAAGAGAATAGAATTGGAAATCTTCTAGTCCAACCCCGTGCACAAGCAGAAGGTACCCTATAGCAGGAGTCTTCAACCGTGGCAACTTTAAGACTTGTGGACTTCAACTCCCAGAATTCCCCAGTCAGCTTGAATAAAATGCATACCGTATTTTCCGGCGTATAAAGCGATCTGGCGTATAAGACGACCCCCGACTTCGGCGCCGATTTCCATGCCTAGAAAGTCATCTTATCCGTCGGAAGCTACCGTAATTTCCGGCGTATAAGACGACTCGGCATATAAGACGACACCCGACTGCGGCGCCCATTTCCACGCTTTAGAAAGTTGTCTTATACGCCGGAAAATACGGTACGTCAAAATATGGTGCTTTGAAAATAGTTTGTCCCCCTCATCTATGTGGCAGCGCCTCAAATATTAGAACACTGCTATCATGTCATCCCTGATCATGGTCTTGTCCACACATTGACCCACATTTATAAAAATAAGCATCTTTGTTTACAGAAGGAAGAATTTGCTTTGAAAACGCCTCTAGCACTAAGAAATGCTATATAATTTACTCTCTAGACTTTACAGTCCTAGAGTTTACATTCTAACAAGGGTGGAAAAGAGCAACACTACATTTCAGGCGCTGGCAATAAATTGTATTATCTGCTCCCAGCTTAAGAAGAGCATTCTCCGTCTTCAAGAGCTCTATGCAGACAGCCTTGTTCTGAAGCATTATAATGGCTTTGCCCATCATGATACATGGTGGCTGTAATTCCTATACTGTTGGAGCAATTTTAATACACCTAGAGTGCCCCAGGGAAGGTTGCATTATTCCTGAAGCAGATTCTCCAAATTTATTCCATGCCTTATTAATTTAAATGCACAACCCCCAAGTGAGAGCAGAAAGTAAAGTTCATTGCTGATCCATCAACTTCTTTTGGGTTTGGTTCATGCATATGAGAGCCACTTACTGCCTCTACAGAAACTTGCATCTTTCTAACAAAAATAACCAAAATCAAGATTTGGGACATCCAATTTCAGAAATAAAAGGGCAGTTTGGAGAACACGAAGTCCACCTGCTTTAACGGAGAAACTGCAATGGAGAAGGCAACCACAGGATGAATAGCTGACGAAGTTCTCCCAAGCCTTATCTTGATGGCCTCCATAAATCAAAATCAGCAGCAAACTGATGATTTTTCCACCAATTAACTTTCTCTGCTTGTTTCAATTAGTTAATGTGAAAATGTGTACTAAACTTCTGTAAACTCAAGACCTATAAATCTTCCAAAATGCAGGGGAGGGGACAGGGAGGAGGCATCTCAAAGAGATTTATTCTGCAACCTACTTCTTTCCTTCTATTGGCCACAATTGAGCCCAAACTTTATGTTGCTAAGTGAGAAATTTGTTAAGTGAGCTTTGCCCTATTTTACGACTTTTCTTGCCACATTTGTTAAGTGAATCACTGCAGTTGTTAAGTTAGGAAGGCAGTTGTTAAGTAAATCTGGCTTCCCCATTGACTTTGCTTGTCAGAAGATCTCAAAAGGGAATGACATGCAACTATCATAAATATGAACCAATTCTCAAGCATCTGAATGTAAATCACATGACAATGGGGATGTTGCAATGCTCATAAGTGTGAAAAATGGTCATAAATCACTTTTTTCAGTGCCATTGTAACTTCAAATAGACACTAAATGAACTGTTGTAAACTGAGGACTACCTGTACTATAAAACGCTAAGAGATTCAACCTGGTCCTGCTACTTTTCTAAACCTTTACACTTTCAAGCTCTGTAGGACATCTTTAAAGACCAAACTAGGGAGCCTACTAGATGTTCATAACAGCATCCTTAAGCTCACCACCTATTATTGTGGTCACAGACAGCGCAGCAGGTGATTTGCCACTCTCTAAATCACCACACCTCTGTAATGCAAAAATTCAATTAGACACTTCTAATATGCTTCCCTTTTTCACTGTCACTGCATGCTGATTGCAGAGATCCCGGATGGCCTTGCAAAATTTGGCAAGGTCAGACTTTTTGACAGTTGGGTTAGGAGACTTCTTCTGAGAACAGCTGAGTGATAACAGGCAGTTCCAAAAGTGATAAACAAGGCCAAATGTTGGCTGAGCTCAGTTCCACCATTCGGTTTGATTTAAAATTTAAATTTAACTTCACTGTGCCTTTCAAAGAATCAAGCAAAATAATCTGAATTCTAATAAAGGAGAATACAAATAGTCCTTGACCAGGGGCAGGCAACCATGGCTCTTTTATGACTCAAGGACTTCAACTCCCAGAATTCCTGAGCCAGCCATGCTGAGGGGAAAGGGAGAGGTTTTCAAGCTGAGCTATGCTGGCTCAGTAATTCTGGGAGTTGAAGTCCACGAGTCATAAAAGAGCCAAGGTTGCCTACCCCCGTCCTTGACTTACGACCACGATGGAACCCGAAATTTGTGTTAAGTGAATTTTGCCCCATTTTACAATCTTTCTTGCCACAATCAATAACTGCAGTTACTAAGTTAGCAACATGATTGTAAAGTGAATCTGGTTTCCCCACTGACTTTGCTTGTCAGAAGGTGACCACATGACCAGAGGACACTGCAACCGTTATAAATATGAGTCAGTTGCCAAGTGTCTGAATTTTGATCACGTGAGCATGGGGATGCTGCAATGTTTGTTAAGTGTGAAAAACGGTCATAAGTCACTTTTTTCCAATGCCATTGTAACTTTGAACAGTCATTAAGTTGAGGACTACCTATATTTATAGTTCGGGGTTGAAATGAGGAGTCCGTGGTGCTCTCTGAGGTAACATCATCAGTGCTAGGTGTTACCTAATTTGCGCAATGAAATGTCTGCAACAAAACAACCAAGCTCAGAGAGAACCAAGGACTCCTCAATCTGAATTCTCTTTCCTCTTTCTGAATTCTCTTCCCACCCACAAAATCCAACCAACCCACCCTTTCCAATTCAAGTCAATCAAAATCTAAAATTTGTATGATAGAAACATGATTGAACCTTTGCCTTCAGCTCCAAATCTTATGCAAGGAAGCTCCACCCTTATCAGCTAAAGTTCACCCCAAAATGAGAATTCAATTCCCTTCCTGTACAAAAATACTAAACAGCTACTTCCCAACCAAGTCCACAATATTTCAGCCAGGAAAAAAATACATATAAAGCTCCAGATACTTCCTTTTCTAGAAGCTTCTGTTAGGGGGCTTGAGGGCAGGCAGGAAGCAAACTCAAAATATTTCTGATGCACCCCACCTTAATAACGGAAGTTACTTGGAGCCAGACTGAGTGAATGAAGAAAAAAACAGATGTTCTTGCTCTCAATTTTCTATTGCGTTTACAAAACACTTATAACTGAATCTGAATATTGGTGCACCTTATTTAATAATATCTGCAGCTTCTGTGTGGAAAGCACCTTTCTCTTGCTTCAGCCAGAGCCCTTTCTAGCCCCCAAAACTTTCCAAATATGAATAATTGGAATAAACACTAGAATCGTCTATGTTTCAATACACTGTTTTATCATCCAGCAACTGGTCAATTCATAATAAGAATGAAATCTACCTTAGATAATCCCTACCAGAGAAAAATACATTCCCACCTATTATCACAACATATTAAAATTATTTAACAATCCTTATCAGTGAGAGCAGCTTTTTAATGGCCTGTCAGCCACTTGACAGAATTGTTAGATTTAATATAATTATTCATTCTTTTTTCCGTATAATAACAAAAGGAAAAGGAAAAGGGTCACAAAACCAGGCTAGAGAAACCATGGCAATATCTTGGAAGCATCTACCAGGAAAAAGAATAAGCCACATAATAGTTTTAAACACAGGTTTCATTTCTTTTAGTCTCCTTGGTGCAGAAACAGACAAGTTCAGAACATGAACACACATTAGGGAAATAGAGTCCATTTACATACAGATAAAACATCAAGCTAGAAAGCAGGAGGCCATGAATTCAAGTCCTACCTTTGTCATGAAAGCCAGTTAGATGACTTTGGGCCAATAACTCTCTGTCAGCTAAACTCACCTCACAGTTGTTGTGGAAAAATAGGTATGTTGGATATGTATATGTTTATATTGTGAATGGATATGTTTGTTGTTCTTGAGTTATTTGTAAAAATAATAATGGTGGGATACATGCAAATAAATAAATATAAAAGGGGCGTTGGTCTTACCTGAACGCCTTTTCTCAGTACGGAGATGGATAATCCACGGATGGGTTTTCTCTGTCTGTCTGCTCTTGAGACCAAGTAGCCAAAGCTTGACACGCCCCCACTTCCTGTGGGGTCCATTCTTAACGAGGGCGAATTGGCTGATGATTGACAAGGTATTGGCTCTCAGCTCCCTACTAGCAGCCTGCTGGCCTTGGGGTGGGTGTGGATTATCCATCTCCGTACTGAGAAAAGGCGTTCAGGTAAGACCAACGCCCTTTCTCCAGTACAGGAGATGGATAATCCACGGATGGGACGTACCAAAGCCTCACTGTCCCAAGGGGTGGGAAACAGATAAGGCCGGTAGACTGATCTCTGAGACAACTTGCTGGAGGACCCTCCTACCAAAGGAGGCGTCCGCCGATGCAAAGCGGTCTATCTTGTAGTGTCGTATAAACGGGGAAGGCGAGGACCATGTCGCGGCCCTGCAAACTTCCTCGATTGACGCCTGGGTAGCCCATGCCGCCGAAGTTGCAGCGCTTCGGGTGGAATGGGCTGTGAGATGACTTGGGGGCGGCAGGGATGATACATTGTAAGCTTCTGCGATACAGCTTCGGATCCACCTTCCAATGGTGCCCGCGGAAACTTTCCGCCCCAAGGTGCCCGCTTGGAAGGACACAAATAGGGCCTCCGATTTGCGGAAGGGTTCTGTACGCTTTATATAACGCCGCAAGGCTCTGCGGACGTCCAATGTATGCCACTGCCGCTCCCGGTCATGTGTTGGATTTGGACAGAAGTTTGGGAGAATTACTTCCTGTGTCCTGTGAAAGAGTGAATTCACCTTCAGTATGAAGGCAGGATCTAACCTAAGGACCACCCTGTCCTTGTGGAAAATGCATAGGTCGTTTCTGACTGACAGTGCGGCCAGTTCCGAAATTCGTCTGGCCGATGTGATGGCAATCAGGAACGCCACCTTTAGCGACAGGTGTCGCAAGGAAACGGTCGCCAATGGTTCAAATGGTGACCGAGTGAGTGCGTGAAGGACTCGCGGTAGTTCCCAGGACGGGTACCTGTGAATTACTGGAGGTCTGGTGTTATAGGCGCCCTTGATAAAGGCGCGGATCCTGGGGTGGTGAGCTAAGGGAACCGAATCCGTGCAGGTGAGGAGGGTGGACAAGGCCGCCACTTGCCTGCGGATGGTCGCGGGGGCGAGGCCTCTGTCTAGTCCCTCCAAGAGGTAATCTACTATCTGAGGGATGTAGAGTTTGTGTAAGTCAAACTGCCGTTCCCTGCACCAAAGGCAAAAATTTTTCCAAGTGGAGTCATAAATGCGGTTTGTTGCCGGACGGCGTGAAGCTTGAATTATGGTAATGGCCCCGGGAGAGAATAGTTCCTGTGCCATTATCTGGCGCTCAAGTGCCAGGCGGTCAGTTGTAACCATTGGGGTTCCGGGTGACTGATGGTTCCCTGGTGTAGGGACACTTGATGAGGGGGAATATTCCATAGGGGCGACTGAGACAGGTTCATCGGGTCGGCGAACCACGGTCTCTGTGGCCAATATGGTGCTACTAGGATCACTTCTGCCCGCTCTTGAATCAGCTTGCGGATGACCGCCGGTATGAGTGGTAGTGGGGGAAAGGCATAAAGCAGACGCTGAGGCCACTGAGTTCTCAGAGCGTCCGTCCCCTCTGCTCGCGGGTTGAAGTAACGAGAGTAAAATCTGGGGAGCTGGGCATTGTCTGATGATGCGAACAGATCGAGGATCAGGTACCCGAACTTGCGGGAGATGTCTAGGAACAAGTTCGGGTGTAGCCCCCACTCCGAAGGGTCCACTGTGGTGCGGCTTAGGAAGTCCGCTTGCTGGTTGTTGACCCCCGATATGTGTTCCGCTTTTAGTGACTTCAGATTGGGCTCTACCCAGCTGAATAGGAGTCGTGACTCTGTCATCAGGGTTTTTGATCTGGTCCCCCCCTGCCGATTGATGTGCGCCTTGGCTGCTACGTTGTCTGTTAGGACTAGAACGTGGTGGCCTCTGATTCTGTCTTTGAATTGTTGCAAGGCTAGGTGGATAGCCCTGAGTTCTAGCCAGTTGATGTTGTTTCTCAGATCCGTGGCGGACCAACGTCCCTGTACAAACTGGGAGTCCAGATGGGCTCCCCAACCATACAGACTGGCGTCTGTAGTGATGGTAACTCTGACTGGTTCCTTGAAGGGTGACCCCTTGGTCACGGCCCGAGAGCACCACCAGCGTAGCGCCCTGCGGATTTGTGCCGTGACCCTGACTAGGTGGTTGGATGCGCTGGTGTTCTGCCGTTGGTAAGGGAGCAGAAACCACTGTAGTTCCCGTAGGTGGAGCCTGGCCCAGGGTACAATGGCTATGGCCGATACCATCTTGCCCAATAATTGGGAAAGTGTTAGTATCGGAACTGAACGTTGCCTGTGAACCCAGCGAGCCAGTTCCCTGATGCCGGCCACCCGGTCTTGGGAGAGATAGACCATACAGTTGGTTGTGTCTATCATGGCCCCCAGATGCAGCAGCCTGGACGAGGGAACTGTCTGGCTCTTCTGAAAGTTTACTGAGAATCCGTGTAATTGGAGGACGCGAATGACGGTCCTTACGTCCGCCTGAGCTGTCTGTAGGGATGTTGCTTGGATTAGTATGTCATCTAGGTAACATTGGACGCGTATTGGGATTTTTCTCAGTTTGGCGGCTACCACTGCTAGTATCTTGGTAAATACCCTGGGTGCCGAAGATAGACCGTAGGGGAGAGCTCTGTATTGGAAGTGTTTTCCCCCGTAACAGAAACATAGGAACCGGCGGTGGTTTGGGTGGATGGGGATGTGAAGGTAGGCTTCCGTGAGGTCTATCGATGCCAGGAAGTCTCCTTCTCTGATGCTTCCCAGGATGGACTGAAGGGATTCCATCTTGAATTTTTTGTATGTGATGTAGTGGTTGAGGTTTTTTAGGTCCAGGATTGCCCTCCATCCTCCTGAAGTCTTTGGAACCACGAAGAGGATGGAGTAAATCCTCTGCCTCTGTATTCCGCTGGGACCGGTTCTATGGCTTGAATGTCCAACAGGTGTTGGATGGCCTCCTGCATGAGTTTGCGTTTGGTGGGGTTCCTGGAGACCGAGCAGTTGATGAGTCGGTCTGGGGGTGTGACCAGGAACTCCAGGGACAGCCCGGACTGGATGGTTTGTAGTACCCAGTTGTCCGTGGAGGTCTGCTCCCACTGGTGGAAGAAGTGAGCTAGTCTTCCTCCAATGGGTAGGTCTATGTAGGAGTCATTTTGTCTTCCGGTACGGACGACCCGTTCCACGAAAGGGTCGTCTCGACTGGTTTTGTTGTCTGGGCTGGAACCCCGGTCTGTCGTAGGGGCGGCCGTACGGTTTGTTCTGCCTGGGAGTGAATGGCTTGGGTGCCTGACTGATAGGCGTGGTTGTTGGTTGGCGAAAGGACTGCCTACGAAAGTAAGGTGTGGTACGTTTGTCTGACCTTTTGTTCAAGTGTGCCATGACCTTCCGCTTGTCTTTGTTCTCTACAAGATAGGGGTCCAAGGTCTCCCCAAACAGACCGTTACTTGAGTAAGGGGCGGTCGCTAGCCGCCACTTAGCCTTGGTGTCAGCTTGCCAGTGTTTTAGCCATAGCATTCTCCTGGCAATTATGTTGGATGCTATGGATCTGGATGAAAAAATGGCCGATTGGAGCGTTGCGTCTGCAGCATATTCCGTGGCTGCTACCATCTTAGCCAGGTCCTGGTGTGTTCGTATGTCCTCCATAGGAACTATGGTTTGTAGTTGTTGCAACCAGATGAGGGTGGCCCGGACAAAAAAGGAGGCCGAGGTGGCTGCTTTGATGGCCCATGCCGCTGTCTGGTGGGTTTTGCGAAAGGCTTGTTCCCACTTTTTGTCATCTGCCTTAAGGGCCTCCACTAGGTCCCCAGCCATGGCTGTCTGGGAGACCAAGGGGGTCCAGGCTTCATCTACTTTAGGAATTTCTAAGGCCTCATTGAGGTCTGTGGCAGTGCTGTATAATTTTTTGTCCGTACCACTCACTGATGGGAAGGAAGCGGGAGAGTCCCATGGCTTCTTGATCCCTTTCAGGAAAATGGCGGGGCAAGGTATATGGTGTTGCGTTGTCACCTTTTCTACGAATACGGGTCTGGATGTGGTGGCCGGTGTCGCTTGCGGCTGAGAAAACTGATCCGTCCCCATGTCCGCAATGGCTGTGGCCTTGCGTAGTATCGTGAGGAAGCGGTTGGGATTAAATAATCCCCCTGAGGGGGGCTCAGGGGGAAGTTCCTCATCCTCTGACATAGAGATCCCAGGTTGATCCTCCTCTTGTGGTGAAGAATAACCACTCATGGAGGACTGGGCCGGGGAGACGGGTTCCTGAATGCCTGAGGACTCTGAGGGGAGTTCCGAGTGTGGCATGGTTGAGGTGGAGGGCCCCTGGTCGTGGTGGGCGGAGCGCTGTGCTAGGGCTCGGTCCACCACTTTGGTTAATAGGGCCTCTAGCCGTCCATCTGCCCAGATGTCCCCTATGTCATTACCTTTGGGTGTGGTGACCGCAGGTGGAGAGGTGGACTCAGTGGTTGTGCCTGCCGCCGTGGTTGTTTGTTGGACTGATGTAGATGGCGGATCCAGTGGTTGCGGTGTTCCTGGAATGGACCACGCGCTCTGGGTTGATGTGGATGGACCCAATGGTAATTCCATCTCGGTGGCCGCTATTTGAACCAATTCCAATTGGGCCTGCCTCTGCGCTCTGGAGAACTCCTTCTCCAGGGCCTGGTGCCTACGGCTGGCTTGCTTTTCCGCCAACTTGGAGGGCCTCTTGAGCGAGTGTTTTGTCTTCGCTTTGCACTTGCCTGCCGCCTTCTGGTCAGAAGGTGTGTTGCAGCCGTAATTGGGAGGTGGAGGGGTCGTGCTCATGGATTGAGGCAACGAGGGTCCCTCCATTCCGCTTGAGCAGTCCCAGAAAAACTGAGAAGACGCTCAGGCAGGCAAGTATTGGCGGGAGCGAAATTGGAACAAGTACCAGGACTGTTCCCCTGATCACCCGACCACAACAAAAATATTCTCTCTGGGCTAAGGTCACGGTAGCTGAGGGAGGTACCGAAGGCACGTTTGGAACCACTCTTTGGGTTCCGCCCGGAGGCCTTAGGTGACCAGGCAACGTGCACCAGTAGAAAAAGGAAAAGGGAGGCAAAAAATATCAGTGGCGACCTCAAAAGGGTCTGTAGGCCTGACTTAATACACAACAAGGTATCAAATGGCGGTCACCTAGAGCGGAATTTATTCTTATTAATATTATTACTATTATACTAATAATAGGAACAACAATAATAATAAAATAATAATAATAATAATAACAACAACAACAACAATAATGGTGATGATGATAATATTGTGTGTTCTGCCTTTAGGCCTGTTGGCCCTGCAGTCGCTTAATTTTTAGCTTTAAAAAAAATTTTTTTTTAAATTATTATTATTATTTTTAAAATTTATTTATTTATTTTTATTATTATTATATTTTGTCCTATTATTATATGTGTGTATCGGGGGTGGAGCGCTGGCTGTGCGCTCCTATTCCGCCTCTATCAGTGCTTCCAGATATGATGTGGAGCTTCCTTAAGCTCGGTTTGCCTTCCTCTGGCAAGAGATGGCAGCCGCAGCTCGTTTCTCCCTGAAAATGGGCTTTGCGGATCCCAGGAGGGAGCTCCGCAGCCTCCCAGAAGCTGCTTGTGCCCGGGGATTTAAATTTGGCGCGCTGGTGACGTTTTAAGGGAATCCCAGTCAGGGATTGCCTTTGTTGCCTGAAAACGGCAACTAAAATGGCGCCCGCGGTTGCCCTGGGCTGCTAGGGAATCTCCGATGATCCGAATTCAAGTTTGAATCCGGACCTGGAGATTGTTATTTTTTCCCCCAATTTGAGGAAAAAATCCCTTGGAAGGTTGGGGAGAAAAGCTCAGCAAGTGGTCTCTGCTGATGCCTTCCCCCCCCCTTTTCCACCTCCAGAGCCCTGGGGCTGGCTGGGATCCGTGGGGAGTTCCCCCCCCCACACCCCCTTTTTCAATTTTAATATAGGATCAGGGATGATCCCAAGGAAAACTTAGTGGTTGGGGAAAAGGTTCAGCAAGTAGTCTCTGCTGATGCCTTCTTCCCCCCCTTTCCACCCCCCAGAGCCCTGGGGCTGGCTGATATCTGTGGGGAAGTTTCCCTCCCCACCAATCCCCTTTTTAATTTTAGGTTTGAGATCAGGACTGATCCCCAGAAAATTTTGTGGTTAAATTCCTATAGGTGGCAATTTTTTTGGAAGGGGAAGCCAATTATCAAGGGATAATCAATCAATGGATTTCTTGTCTAACCTGATAAGCTGAGAGCCACGCCAAAACGAGTCTTCTCGAGCAGAGACCAAGTTAAGAATGGACTCCACAGGAAGTGGGGGTGTGTCAAGCTTTGGCTACTTGGTCTCAAGAGCAGGCAGACAGAGAAAACCCATCCGTGGATTATCCATCTCCTGTACTGGAGAATAACCTGAGCAGGTTAAATCTCTGGAAACCTGCAAATAAAGCCTCAACTTTATTTCCATGCCTGATTGGAAAAAGTTAATGTATTTCAACTTGAATTTCACCTCATGCATACTTCCAGATGTTTTCTTCACCCAAAAATCCAAAACCGTCACTATAGTGACATATAGGACCAATTCAGGTCTTTTTCTATTTTCCAAAGCACCAGAAGGCAGGACAAGAAACAATGGATGGAAACTAATCAAGAAGAGAAGCAACCTAGAACTAAGGAGAAATTTCCTGACAGTGAGAACAATTAATCAGTGGAACAACCTGCCTCCAGAAGTTGTGGATGCTCTATCCATCACTGGAGGTTTTTGAGAAGAGACTGGGCAGCCATTTGTCTCAAATGGTATAGGGTCTCCTGTTTGAGCAGGGGGCTGGACTAGAAGACCTCCAAGGTCCCTTCCAACTCTTGTTATTCTATTATTATTTTTCATAGTTAATCTGTTTTAGACAATAGTTCTTGAATCATCTAAGTTCACAGAGCACAACTCCTTCCCCTTTTATCTGTTTGAAAAATAGAAGCAATTCAAGAAAGAATATGAACGCTCCAGCTTCATCAGGCTAGGTCCTCCATTATGAAAAATTGCATTGTTATGTAAACTGAGAAGCCTCTTTAACAGTCCATTAGAATCCACTGGTGACAGTGTAAGTAATAAATAACAGGAGGAAAAAAGTCCCCATAGAGTGGTTATGCTCACTTTAGTGCGGATGGGTTTACACACACAATTTTAAACAGGAAAGATGCACAGGTTCTCAAGGGAAATTAAACTAGAGAATAATCTGTACAGGAAATTGGAGTAAGACACTTTCACTTAAAAATAAGGTGCTTTGGACACCTTCAATCAATTAATAAGTGAAATGACTCAGAGTTTTAATCTGAGATTATTAAAGCATCTTCCTTACTAAAGTTATCTCACTGTGTTAGATTTATGTCAGTTTTTCCTTCAGGAGCTCAAATCAGCTTATAAGGGGATCATTGTTCACTTTCTCAGCAATCATTATTTAAAAGTAACTGCACATCAAACATGATTTAGTTCAGCAATTCAAAATTATTTTTAAAAAATAACCCAGTTTGATCTGGAATGGATCAGAAACTATCCAGTTCAACTCAGGCATCAAATCAAAAGAGATTTTGGAAAGCTGGCCATGTATGTTCCCAATTTACTACCATGATAAAATAGTATTAATTTTTTCAAGGATGATTTACCATTTTCAGAGAATTAAGCCTCTTCAATTTTGCTGTAATAGATGAAGGAAATCTGGAGCTACTCTCCTTTAAATTCTGTTTAAAGCAAATGTCTGTATTTTAGATCTGGCTTAAGTGATACATGCAGCAAAAGATAAAATAAGAATCCTTTCACCAAAGCACTGCAAACGGAGAAAATATAAGATGAATCACTCCCTGTGGTTAGAAAGTTTATCCATCTCTCATTCCATTCTTTCCACGATATTCTACAGGAAAACTAAAAATTGAACAAACTGTGCAGATCTGCCTTTCCATAATGCTCCAAAGCTCATGAAAGATCCACTTGGATTCCAAATCCTTCAGAAGGATTTCATTTTTTTTTTTTTTGGTGGAACTCCAGGATTGGTTTAGAGTAGCTCAGTTATATCTGAATTTTGTTCAAATCTAAAAGGTATTTTCTTAAAGGAGTACCTTAATACAGGAAGTCCTCGACTTACAACCATTCATTTAGTGATCGTTCAAAGTTACAATGGCACTGAAAAAAGTGGCATGATCATTTTTCACACTTACAAGCTTTGCGGCATCCCCGTGGTCACGTGATCAAAATTTGAATGCTTGACAACTGGCATGTATTTATGATGGCTGCAGTGTCCCAGGGTTATGTGATAATTTTTTGCGACGTTCTAACAAGAAAAGTCAATTATGAAACCATACTGACTTGTGTGGTTAACAATTGCAGTGGTTCACTTAACAAATGTGGCAATTTAGGACCTAAAATGAGGCAAAATTCACTTAACAACTATCTTGCGTAGGAATGGAAATTTTGGACTCAATAAGTCAAGGACTACCTGTACAAGTCCTACATATATTGATCTGATTGAATTGTTAATAATTCAAATGATCTTTCTAATAAGTGAAGGAACTACCCTTAATTACCACCACTTTGTCACCCCAAATAACTGGCCCAGAGCAATTAGATAATTGACAGACAAAATAACCCAAATGTGAAATAATGGCTCCATTTTTTTTTCACAGTTTAAAGCTGTGGATTTCCATATAACAACAAAACAAGAACTATATTCTATTCATAACTCAAATTAAAAGGGGAGGAGTTTATACTAGGTGTCATGATGCATGTTTTATCATTTTTCCATGCTGATGATTAGAAGCAGACATCTAAGGCTGTTCTTCACCTGAAAACATGAGAGCCTCCAACTTCAATGGAACTGAATGAGTTAAGTGTTCACAGAATGCCTTCTTGAAAGCGGTAATTGTTATGTAGACCTAAAAGGCAACTTCTCCAAGGGAAAATAATTTAGGTGTTGCAAGGTCCAAATTATGAAGACAACAAATGTTGCTAGGACACGCAAAAGATGACTTAAAACACACAATGGCAGAACGGTGATTCAGACTCTATCACAAAGTTTCCTTTCTGAATGGTATTCTGGTTTACTTCTCAAGGCAAAACAGCCCTGCCTTCAAAAATACAGAGTTTGGGAATTTGAGGAAAGCACTGAGCAGTGAGAGAAAGCATAGCCTGAAGATGCAAAAGGTGCAAAGTTTAATTCTCCATTCCACCATGGTTTTCGGAATGCCTTTTATCTTTTGTGTTGAGCAGATCAGCCAATCCTGCAAATACGCCTGGTATAATATCTTCTCATTCCTGAACAAAAAAGCTAAGAATGATGGGAGACACAATCCAAAACACCTGAAATATGGTAAAAGATTTAACCCACTAACTATAGCTAAGGCAGCTTTGGGAACTAAAAGTCAACCATTAACTTCCTTCCTGTTGACCTTCCTAAGAGTCAGCTGTTGGTTTATATCAGGGGTTTTCAAACTCGGCCCTTTTATGACTCATGGATTTCAACTCCCAGAATTCCTCAGCCAGGCACGCTGACTGAGGAATTCTGGGAGTTGAAGTCCATGTATCATAAAAGGGCCGAGTCTGAAGACCCCTGGTTTTTTCCCAGTGGAGTCTGAAGCAATCAGACAGCATTTACAGCTGTTGGCACTGCCCCAAAGTCACAAAATTGTATTTCACGTTTTTGCCCAAAACTGGCATTTTCTTCCTGTTTTCAACAAAATCATGCCGTAGTGAACCATTGGTTTGCTTAACAACCACGGATTCGCTGAACAACTGCGGATTCACATGACCAATCTGTTTTTACGACTGTCGCAAGTTATGATTGTGTCGGGTAGGCTCCATTATAGTCATAACTTGAGGGCTACCTGTACAGAGCTGTTTAGCAGATTTCGTGAATGCCGTCTCTGTGATTTGTAAACTGTTGTTTATGGATCCATCTGACCTGCGAACCCAGTCCAAGCAAAAATAATGCCTGGTACTTTATTAGAAGGTTATCTTGGTTTCCTAATTCAGGAGATCAATTCAGCCTTGTGTGCTCTGGTGCTAGAAATGTCCTGTTGGATTCCTTTCACCCCCTGGTAAAAGTTGGTGAAAAAAAATCTCCTACAGATAGAAGAGGCCAGTGACTGCATCCATTAAGCTCCAGCGGTATGTAGTAGCAGCCTATTAAATCCACTGGCACGCACAAACAGAGCAGGCAATTAAAGAAGGGGAGGAAGGGGAAGCTGCCCCCAATACAAAGCGTGGGCTCAGCAAATATTCCATCTCAATAAATGTTAACAGAGTTTCCAGTCAATGACTCCTGAAGGCATCCAACTGACATGATCGCCCCGACAGCTGTGACAAATTAGGTTCAGCCTGCTGAGAGCCATCCGGCCCGTGTTCATTTAGCTACAATTACTGGGACATCATCACTCCCCCTGCCCCTTTGCAGAAAATGTCCCCCCCTCCCAGCAAAACCAGAAACCATCCTGCATGTATCGACACATTTCAATTATTCCCCCTATTACCACATCAAAAAGAACACGTGGAGAGGGGACACAGAGACATTCTATTAATGTCTCCCTCCAAGGGTTTTTAGAATATCCTGCTTATCCTACTTATGCAGTGGTGAAGAAAAACGCTTTGATTTAGCCATGCCTTTCTCGGGACACGGAATCATCTCCAAGCACTAAGACTGTGGGATGAGTCTATGAGTGCTTCCTTCAAGTTGATGCCCTCCAGATGTGCTGGACCTCATGGCCACATTGGCTGGAAAATTGTAGAGATAGTGTCCAGCGTATCTGGAAGTTGCCAGCTGGGGGATGACAAAGCAGACTCATCCCCAACAGCCTGTGCTGTCTTCAACAGTGAAGGGACACAGGGCAGAAAACATCCTGCAGCCAAAAAAGCTCCACATCCATTTGCACTACTCAGGTGGCCCTGAGGACCCTAAAAGAATGCAAACTAACAGCTGTCTTCAAGGAATATAAATCCTTCCATTCCCCACCATCTAGTCCAGGGGGTGGGCAACCTTGGCCCTTTTATGACTCGTGGACTTCAACTCCCAGAATTCCTGAGCCAGCCATGCTGACGGGAAGGGAGAGGTTTCCAAGCTGAGCCATGCTGGCTCAGGAACTCTGGGAAGTCCACGAGTCATAAAAGAGCCAAGGTTGCCTACCCCTGATCTAGTCAGAGCTGAAGAAGCTTCTTGGATGAGAAATGAAACGTCTTCAAAGAAAAACAAGAAAGTTCAGCTGCCTCCTGAAAAAGCACCTTTGGGGACAGCCAGGGGAATGTGCTTTAAAAGCATTTTCACATACTATTTTTTTTCTACTTAAGATATATCTTCACTGCATAAACACAGTTTTTAATTCATTATTTACATCAGAGCCATACAATTCCATCCAGGCTTACTAGCAGGCCAAAAATTCTCCAGTGTAACCTGCAAAACCAAGACTTTTTAACATTCCTAGCCAGCTGTACATTTTAGTACGTCAAGGGGGGGGGGAATCATGAAATCCAATCCGCCCAAGATTATTAATATTAACAATGTTTCATTTAAATAAATGTAAATGAAATCCAGCCCAATCAAGCTGTCACCTTGGCCAAGTGTTTTGGGGGATAGCCCTCCCCCCCCCAAATGTTCAGTCCTTGACTTACAGAAATTCAACGCAAGTAAAATTTATTTCAGACGGCCTCATATCAAAATAAAAGATAAATGGCAGAAAGGACACTTTGCTCTGGACAAATCAGGAAGAGCATATGGGCCAAACAAATTTAATAAATAAATAAATACAGGTAGTCTTTGACTTATGACTATAATGAAGCCTGCCCATTATGGTCCATAAGCAATGATGGTTGTAAAGTAGGTTATCACCATTGCGACCCAATTTTTACAACTTTTGCAGTAATTGTTAAGCAAATCACCATGGTTGTTAAGTGAAACCATAGTCGTTAAGTGAATATATTGTTCACAATGGGGAGTTTTTGCTGAAAAAAATGGCAAAACCATAATAAAACATGGCTGTGTGACCACTATACACTGGAAGGGAGCATAAATGTGGGTCGGTTGCCAAGTGCCCCAAATATAGCCACGGGAACATGGGAAGAGGGCTGTTGGAACTTGGTCATAAGTCTCCTCTGGGAGATCTATCATACTGTTAACAGTTGCTAAGCAACCAGTTGTAAGTCGAGGACTACCTGTAAACCAGGCATAAGAAATTTGCCTCAGCTATTCCATTACAGTACTCAATTTTGCACAATGCTGCTAGAAAAAACTCATGTAATACTAGGAGACACTAGTTCTCCTTTAAGCAAGCTCTTAACCATTTCAAAACACCAAATTAGCTCTCATTAAAGGATACCCGTTGGCAAAAAAAAAGACTTGGAAATTCCACTGATAGAGGTTTGTTTGCTTGGGATTTTTCTGGAAACAACACTGTTATCAACAGATTGTCCACAAACGTAAAGTCAGTTCTAATAGATTTCTTTAAAAAAATACTATATTTTAATCAGTCCTTCTTATCATTGTAAAAACAGCAGGTAAATACCAGAAAGGAACTCTGCTGCAAAATTTCTGCAATTTGTAAGCAGGAATGCAGAAACCATCTGCTATGCAGACTTGTGGCCTTCTAAACAGGTGGCTTTCCACCCATCACATTCTTCCGCACAAAGCGAAGCACAAAACCCATATTGGTTTTGCTACACGATGCCTTCAGACAACAAATCCTTGAACAGATCTTTGACATCTTGTTCATTTTTCCTTGTCTTTGAACCACCCGAGTTTCATTTTCCCTTTCATTTAAAACACATCTTAGGACACAGAATGATTAAAGAGGAGCCTTTCTCAAATTGGCATTCTCCAGATGTGGACAAGATACAACTCACATCAGCCCCAGCCAGCACAGCCAATTATTATGCTGGCCAAGATGAGGGAACTTGCAATCAGATGCATCTGGAAGTTAATAGGCTGTAGAAGGCTTTGACAGAGGTTCAGAGCTTATGTAGCTAATTGGGGAGAGCAGTGTTTCTCAACCTTAGCCATTTTAAGATATGTGGACTTCAACTCCCAGAATTCCCCAGCCAGCTTGACACAGCTATAGAACAAAATGCATAGATCAAAATATGGAGTTTGAGCTACGCAGAGTGCATGTCACAAATTCAAGCAAACCTCTTTCAATAAAGAGAGAGCAATCAAGATTACAAGTAGTTCTCACTTAATGACTGGTCAATTAGCAACCATTCAAAGTTATGGTGGACCACCCCAAAAGATACTTATGACCCAATTTCTAAGTTCCAATGGCCATACATCCCACATGATCATGTGACTACATTTCAGGCGCTGAGCAAGAGTAACCCTCTGCAGCTTTTTGCAGTGTCCAACCGTCACATGGCTGTGATTTTTGCCAGTTTTCTTGCATTTACTTTTGATTTCTTGCAAAAACTGGCCATTGGATAAAATGGATTTGCTTTCAGACCAGCACAAAAAAAGTTTGTAAAATCAGGTGCAGTCACATGGTGACCCACTTAACTATTGCCAACAACTTATGATTGGGCTCAGTTACAGTCATAAGTTGAGGCTACCTGTAAGTGCAGCAAAAAAAAAATAAATACCCCTAATGGTACAACTTTAAATCAACAAAGACTCCACCTTTAAAATGCCTAAGACAAGCACCATCTAAAGATACTTCCAAATACAATGAGTTAGTTTTTTTAATTACTAATTTGTACTGTTTTTTAAAAAAGAGAATGATCAATGATCTTGTGATGTCTTATGATAAACTATTTCAGCCAACTCATTCGATATCATATAGGAATCAAAGCAAGCAAGAAATCCATAACTATCTTAAAACAAACTCTGAATTAACATATCGTCCTCTTTGAGGCAACCCCTTTCATACATTCAACCCATATCAACAGAAACATCTGAGTCAAGCATTGTTTAATAGTAGTAAATAATAATAATAATAATAACAACAACAACAATAATAATACTCAGTAGTAGTAACTGTGAGAGGGATCTCGGAGTCCTAGTGAACAATCGCTTAAATATGAGCCAGCAGTGTGCTGCAGCTGCCAAAAAAGCCAACATAGTGCTAGGTTGCATTAACAGAAGGATAAAATTAAGATCATGTGAAGTATGAATACCACTTTACAATGCCTTGGTAAGGCCACACTTGGAATACTGCATCCAGTTTTGGTTACCATGATGTAAAAAAGGATGTTGACACTCTAGAAAGAGCACAGAGAAGAGCAACAAAAATGATTAGGGGACTGGAGGCTAAAACATATAAAGACCGGTTGCTGGAATTGGGTATCTCTAGTTTAATGAAGAGAAGGATTAGGTGTGACATGATAGCAGTGTTCCAATATCTCAGGGGTTGCCAGAAAGAAGAGGGAGTCAAGCTATTTTCCAAAGCACCTGAAGACAGGACAAGAAGCAATGGATGGAAACTAACCAAAGAGAGAAGCAACCTAGAACTTAAGGAGAAATTTCCTGACAGTTAGAACAATTAATCAGTGCAACAACCTGCTTCCAGAAGTAGTGAATGCTCCAACATTGAAAGTTTTTAAAAACAGACTGGACAACTTTGTCTGAAATTGTATAGGGTTTCCTGCCTGAGCATGGCGTTGGACTAGAAGACCTCCAAGGTCCCTTCCAACTCTATTATTACTATTATCATTTTGCGAAAACAATGGGATGATTCTGAACCCATCACAAAGAGCAAGGTTCTGTTTCCACAAACTCAATATACAACAGAGAATTCAAAACCTTAGTTAATAAGAACTTCTCAAACCCCATGAAGTTTTCTTGCTTTTAAAATTTGGAGGATTACAAGTATACAGCATGGAAGATGGACCTGGCATGAAAGAGTTAACTGCACCTCTTTTATGCCAAAATCAGGGCTTAAGATTTCTTCCTGTCTTGTCAAGGAAGTCCTTCCTTTCACTTGCATGTACTGACCTCAGTTGCGTGTGGTTGCTCTCTTTCCTTCATTGTATACTCCATTGTGACAACCAATGTCTGACTGGGAATGGAATACAATGTGCAAAATAGTTTGCACCTCAATCTTGAAACGTTTGGATGTTCTCTTAATCTATTGCCCCTTTTGCACTACCATTTAGAAGTGTGATAAGTCAGGTGATAGTGGTGTTAACCCTTTATGTTTGGCCTATCCCAGAGACCAAGAAAGAATGTTCTGCAGTCCAAAGATAGAGTGTTGTTAAAGAAGCAGGTGGTCATTTCACCTACTGTATGGATTCATTTGTTCCTTATAGAACATGTTCCTTATAGAACTTCACAAGTTTCAAGAAACAAAATCTTTTTCTGTAAACAAAACAGGAAGCCCAGCTTACTCATTCTTTCTGTCCTCCCCATAATTTCTGTCAAGGCAAATTCTGCACTGAAGAGAGTGTTGAAAAAGATTTTTCCAAGCTCACTTCCAATTCGCTTTTAGCCCATACAGCCAAAAATGGCACTAAGGACAGTTCACATCTGACTACAGAAATGGGGTGGGGGTGGGTTAGAATTCTACTTGGATTATTAAAACAACTGCTCTGAGAGTAGGAAGTAAAAATCTTCTTTTGGGCTCCTACATTTGACACAAACTGAGATCCCTTATAAAATACACTGAGATCTTTTTTTGTTTCCTAAGTTGGTTTTTATTATCTTTTTTAAAACGTTTTATGTATAAAAAAGGAGGGAAAAAATATACATCACTTACATATTTCATCCAACAGTACAGGTTTATGTGAATATAATTAATATAATATAATATAATATAATATAATAATATTAATACAGTATCACACACACACACACTGTGTAATCTAACAGTACAGTTGTGGTCACTTAGCAATACAGATAGTTTTTAAGTTACAACTATTTATTTAGTGACTGTTCAAACTTGTGTCATTAAAAAATGACTTATGACCATCTTTCACACTTATGACTGCTGCAGCCTCCTCATAATCAAGTGATCAAAATTCAAATGCTTGGCAACTGGCTCATATTTATTTATGATTGTTGTAGTATCCTGGGGTCATGTGATCACCTTTTGCGACCTTCGGACAAATAAAGTCAATGGGGAAGCCAGATTCACTTTACAATTTGGCAAGGAAAGTTGTAAACTGGGGCAAAACTCACTTAAATGTCTTGCTTAGCAACAGAAATTTGGGGCTCAATTGTGATCATAAGTCAAGGACTACCTGTAAAGATTGGGGGGAAATGAAATGTATATGGCCCATTAAGTGCAGTGAAATGTCTAAATAGTTTTCTGAATAAAAGTCCTGACAATAATATGCCTGTTCAAATGTAGAAAGATGTACTCAATAGACTCTGGTATACAGCTATGACTCAACTTATGACCAGTTGTGTAATGAGCGTTCAAAATTACAATGGACCTCTCCGAGGGTACTTACAACCTGCTTCCATACTTTCAGCGACACCCCCCCCCCCGCCAGTCATGTGCCTGTGATTGATGGGAGTATAGACATCCATCATGATTTATTATATCTATGTCATAAATATCCATTATGTTTATTTCGGCCATCCATAATAGTTCCTAGACTACTGCTATACATTTTAAATACACTTTTATTTTTTGTCAAAGTGGACCATAATAATAAATTGAGAAACTAAAACTAGTATAGTGGCCTGATCTTAACATTCCTTCCAGTGATAACTTATCAAGTACTTTTCTATTCTCATTACCAACATTTGGAAATTGATATAGGTAGCTTTCATAGTATAAGGGTTCTTTCATGCAGAACTGAATTGAATTAGTCAATAAATCCAGACACTGTGGACATACAAGTGGGTTCTACGCAGCCAGACTATTTTTCCACAATAAAATATTTTTATGGGCATCTAAACAGATCACATTCCATGAAGTTTTTTGGGAAACAGTCACTTGGAAATATATTGCAGGTTTGAAGCTTCCTGAAACTCTTTGAAGCACCTTCTTAAAAAAAAAAAAAATGCCTCAGAGCAGAAAATGCAACTCATTTCTCCCCTCACCTCGCTCATCACTGTGTTTGTAATGAGGCTATGCATCCCCACAAGGCAGCAGAAAAAAAAACGGGTCACATATCTAATTATCACCACTGGAGCGTAAAGTCAAACATCCATGAAATTCTTGCATAGGCTTTAACAAGAAATCTATTTCCTTAGAATATTTCAGTCAGCTGGATATACTCAAAACTGCTCAAGAGCACACTCCATCAACATTGCTGCAAAAGAGAAGTTATCGTGCTGAAGCTCTATACACACACACACACACACACACACACACACACACACATGAATTTCTTGTGTTTAGAGTCCTTGGATTCCATTCTTCTTGTAAAGCTCCAAATAGGAAATGTGAAACTTGAATTTCCTCGTACAAATTGTGCAGATTACAGCAACAAAGATGATTAGGGTACCAGAAGAACGGTTGCAGGATTTGGGTATATCTAATTTAATTAAAAGAAGGAGAAGGGTGAGATGATAGCAGTGTTCCAATATCTAAGGGGCTGCCACAAAGAAGAGGGGATCAACCTCTTCTCCAAAGCACCTGAAGGCAGGACAAGAAGCACAGATGGAAACTAATCAAGGAGAGACGCAACCTAGAATGAAGGAGAAATTTCCTGACACTTAGAATAATTAATCAGTGGAAAGATTTGCCTCCAGAAATTGTGGATGCTTCAACACTGGAAGTTTTTAAGAAGAGATTGGACAATTTGTCTGAAATGGTATAAAGTTTCCTGCTTGAGCAGAAGGTTAGACAAAAAGATTTCTAAGGTCCCTTCCACCTGTGTTATTCTGTTATTCTGTTAAATTCAGTCTTCAGATCGAAGTAATACAATTTACTTCACAGCTTTGCTTATATTCCCAACCTATTTTGTATCTCTGGAACTCCTCTGAATATAATTCTTGAAAATCAAGAATATTTCTGGCAATTTTCAGATAGAAAGTACAAGAAAACACAAGGAAAACTAGTATAAGTCTTAAAATAGACTAAACAGATGTAGAAGAAATTTCTCACCCTCTGAGGAAAAAAAATAGATAAATGCCATAAAGCCTGTATTTCAAGCATCTCCACCTAGCCAAAAACAAAAAGGCCACAATTTTGGTCCCAACCACTAAAAATATCCCAGTTTGACTTCAATACATACTGCATACATATAATAGAGTATTTTTTTAAACAGCTGTTTTTCCTGTGGAAATCATCAAGGCAATAGAAATATGGAATTTGTTCCCCAAACAAGAAACTGCTAATCAGTCCCAAAATAGTCCCACTAAGAATTTGAACAACACTCTTAAAAATGGAATTTGTGATCTGTATGTGCAGCACCCACAGAGCAAAGCAATGCAATCATCTTCACCCTTTCACACAGGATTTTTTGTGCTGCAGCAGGAGAAGCAAGATGAATTACCTTGGGTTTGGAAGTTCATTTATTTTTAATTCTTGTGTACGTTTGTAAATAACTTGTGGTGGTGGTGGTGTTTTTTATTGAGTGGCATATAAGCGGCAGCAATCAATTCAACAGGTCTGGGCATTGTTATCCCAGCACACTCAAGCAACATTAAAAATATGTCAAACTGAGGCAGAAAACAGAGTAATCATTTGTCTCCAACTGTCATATTCTTCCTCTCACTCCTTTAAATGGGCATTACTTTGTTTCTCAAACAAAATACATTTCTGTAGGAAATATGTTCCATTGTCTTTTCCTGCCAAGCTTCATCTGACATTAAATCTTGAGAGAAGAGAGAATAGAAACTGAAAACCACTGGCAGCCTTATTTTTACTGTAAAAATATGGCAATATTATAAAGGGTTTATTCACAACACATCAGAAAAATGCCTACAGTTGTGGTAAAATTTCTGTTTTAAAAACAAAATTAAACAAAGCAAAACTTATCAAATATTGTGGAAAACCTTTTTCTAAAGAGAATGCTATATACTGTATAACTGGGAATTTACACACTGGATACTTATTTTTAAAAAATCCAAAATCGTAGCTTTTGAAAATTTAAAATACAAGATAGACAATATCTTATATAGAACCAGGGCCCATACAGTATTTCTGACAAGACTTTGAATGAACCTACATATTCCACATGCGCACAGACAAAGACTTCTGTTGAAAAATCGCTTGTTTTAAAGAGGATATTGTGTTTGGGGATTGAATCCTTAAGAGAAAGAAGAAAGGGAGAAGTCAAACCTTGTTCACCAGATTTCATTCTTTCTGTCTTCTTTACAAAATGACAGCTGCTGCTGGAAAGGTTTTGCCCAAGAAAAATACAAAGATGTTAACAAGCGGCAGCACAAATAACAAAAGATCAGTATTAATGTTGGTGGGTAGTTCAGTAGCTATGCAACTGCCCCGTGGGCTTCTGAAGCATTTCGTGCAAGGCAGATTGTTGTACCTAGCAAAGTTCTGTATCTACCATTTTCTCCTCTTTCTATAGCAGGAGAAGACTTACAACTGCTGAATTATATGTTTTTAATAAATGAAATCTGGGTAATGAAAAATAAATCATACCGATTTTAACATATAGAGTCACAGGAATAATACAGAAAAACTAAAAGGAACCTTTAATTGTTGGGAATAGAACAATATATGTATGTATGTATGTATGTATGTATGTATGTATGTATGTATGTATGTTACTTTAAGGAAAAAGCCTGCTGGATAAAAGGCCATTTCAAACATGTTTTAAAATGTTCTCCACTATAATATGAATAACCCATTATAAGGCTTGAACGTGCCATTCTTTTTTTTCCTTTTATATCTCGAAAGAGGAAGTCAGTGACTCTTGTTCCAATTTTTAAAGGAACAAAAAGGACTGGGTCCTGGTTAAAGTATAATAAGAACAGGACAGATTCAATTTATGGTTTCATGCCCTAGATCAGACATGTCAAGCTGGTGGCGTCATGTGACGTCGTGCGACGTATCGGATCTCCCCCCCCATTGCCGGCAATGGGGTGGGCGTGGTTTCCTTGTGATGCGTTCAGCCGGCAGACCAGCAGTTTGACACCCCTACCCTAGATTGTTCTGAATCCATGGTTTAACCAGCTCGCAGCTGCCTGAATTTGTACACCCTGAGGAAATGATTGTGGGATGGTTGCTTGTTTTTCAACCAGAATCTATTCTAGAAGATAGAACAATAGGGTTGGAAGGAGCCTTGGAGGTCTTCTAGTCCAACCTCCTACCCATGGCAGGAGATCTTATACCAGTGATGGCGAACCTTTTAGAGATCAAGTGCCCAAAAACTGGCCCCGCCCCACTCCACCCCCTGCCCTGCCCCCACTCCGCGCCCACCCCCTCCCCTGCTCTGCCTGCCCGCAGGGCCACTCACTGCCTCCAGGGCCCACCGCAGATTGCCCAGGCAGCCCAGCAGCGACATGGCGGCCACGCCCTCTGCCTGTACCCCACAGCATCAACTGTGCGCGATGGGGCATGAGGGCAGAGTCCTGTCCATGCTGCCTGGCTGTCATGTCCTTGGCTGCGCTGCTCTGCGTGGGCCATGCTCAAGGGTGACTCTCCTCCGGGGGGCTGCTGGTGAGGAGGGGGTCGTGGGGGGAGGCGAGGCTGGGGCAATGGCACATGTGCCCACAGAGAGGGCTCCGAATGCTGCCTCTGGCACGCGTGCCATAGGTTCGCCACCACTGTCCTATACCATTCTGGACAAATATTATGTTATGAATCCCACCAGTTATGTGCTGTGTCTTATAGACCACAAGACATCTCTGTTCCAAAGAATTAAGATCTAAAATTTAATACAGGGAAACAACTGGAATTGTTTTAAACAGAGTTGTTCAGAAACCTGGGGGGAGGGGCGGGGAGGAAGAACAGGTTTCTGAAGAACTCTGTTTAAACAACTTCAGTTTTTCAAGCTCAGGTCTCAAATGTATATTTAACTCATTTCTGTTTTTCAGCCAGGACATCTGAGGGCTATAAGCATTTATCAGCTTTTGCAAAGTAGGTAATAGCCATCTGAGAGCAAATGCTATATTTTGTAGATGAAGGAAGGAAGGAAGGAAGGAAGGAAGGAAGGAAGGAAGGAAGGAAGGAAGGAAGGAAGGAAGGAAGGAAGGTCTCTAAAAAAATTGCAGTAAGTCTGATAACAATCCCCCACTGGGTCCAAAATAGGAATCCATGCCCTCAAATCTCACCCCATATAAAGAACTGAGTACATATTATAGGGCAAAACAGACCAGATTTAGTCTTTCCGTGGAAAAAACACAAAAACACTGTGAATGAAAGCTAAGGGAGCAACAGTCACAATCAGCAATCTCATGGGCAGCTTCCTTTTTAATGAAATAAATAGAGGACACTTTCAATGTATCTATGGCTTGGAACTGAGGCAAGAATGCACTATCCATGTGTATGGAACTTAAACGGAGTATTACAGCCAAATCTTTCTTTAAAGCATTTCAAAGCAGAGAACACAGCTTCATTTCTCTTCTTTCACATTTGTGCTGGTGGAAAAAGAGGGGTTTCTTCCCAAAAATGGATTAACAGGGGATGTTTTGTCAGCAGAAATTAAATGGGTACAGAGGAAAAAAAAATACAGCACACAAGACTTGTGTTTGTGCAAAGGGATAGATCAGGGACTCAAAGTATTCCCTTTCATACATTCAGAGAAAGCTTCAAGGGAAATATTTGTTTTTTAATTTAAAGCTTTGGGAAAATTGGTTAGAATGATAAAATATTCCATATTCCACACCAAAATAGGAAAGGACATGCCATTATTTAAAGCAATTTAAAAAGTTTAATAGAAGTTTGACAAGGACAATCCTTGGTGCTCTCCGAGTTTGGTTGTTTTCTTGCAGACATTTCATTGCCCAAACTAGGTTATATCATCAGTGCTAGTCAAGGATATTTCTGAATTATCTAGTTGTAACCATTAACAAAGACTGATACCAGAAGAAAAGGCTATGATACTGACCATGAAGAAAACAAAGTTCAAAATCATTACTAAAGCAATCTATTTCCAAAGGTCTATAAAACCTTCAGTTGGTCAAGCAAAGAGATACGATAGTCCTCAACTTATGTAACTGATGCCAGAATTAGTATCATTAACTCACGCTGGTTGTTAAGTGGTTCACTACATGACCCTACCTGATTTCACGAATTCTGCAATGGTTGTAAAGCAAATCCATTGTACACAATGGGTGGGTTTTTGGGGGGGGGGTTGCCAGAAACCAGAAGTAAATGATGATTTCCAGAAAAAAAAGTTGCAAATCACAGCCATAACCACAGACTTTGTAAATGGTCATAAACACAGGCAGCCTACTGAACGACCAAAATACAATCATAAGACCTGGGGGGGAACAGCCCTCAATTAACTTTGAATCCAGGTCTAAATAGCCCTGAGAAGTCGGTCATCATTAATGGTTGTGAAGTGTCAGATTGTAAGTCGATGACTACCTGTACAGTGTAATAGAGGGAGATCTAGGTTCAAACCCACCTCAGCCATGGAGGCTCCATGTATGACTTTCGGGCCAGTCTCCATCTCTCAATCCAACTTACCAAACTGGGTTGCTACGGGTAAAAAAATGACAGGAGGGAATCCAATACATCAGGGATGGGCAATTAATTTTCCCAAGAGGCCACATGAGAAACTGGGACTGTTGAGAAGGGCCACTGATGCCCTGCCCCGATGCCCCACCCCCACCATCAATGCCCTGCCCCCTGCTGCCAACATTGCCTGCTCTTGCAGACTGGACAGGAACACCTCATGGGCTGAATGTGGCCCATGAGCGTAAAATGCCCAGTTCTGACATATATGATGCTTTGAACGCCTGCATAAAAGGTGAGATATAAATCTAGCAAGTAAATAGATATCAACGAAGGGTAAATGCTTCTTTGGAATTTGAAGGAGAGAGGCTTTTTCATTTAAAATCAAAGAATTTGCACAGAAATGGAGCCCATGTTTATAGGAAGACTGAAGAAGTCCTGTTTCAAATATGGTTGTTTGCCCAAATATTCAATTGCAATTTGTTTGAAAATCTAGAAAGCTAATGGTGTATCAGAAGAAGAACTAAATCTACCATTTGATAGCTGGAATATAGCTCTGACCAGATTTAGCATCTGGAGGTGCACAAGGAGATGTTGTCCTATTGCCAATGATAAAATAGGTTTTGGTTCTCCACCAATTGGAAAGCAGCCTGTTATTATTTATCTCAGGCAGTAAATAATCTGCTTCATCACTCATAAAAACCAGAAGCCTAAAAGCAGGTGGTCTCATCATTTAAATATGACTGCCTTAAAACTTAAACAGATTCAGGTTTAATCAATGGATTGGAGTTGATATCTGCAGGCCCCTGGTGGGCCGTGATGCCACCCAGGGATCCGCGAATATTTGGTGCAGTCCAGTGCTTTAAATCTTGAAAAGTCTTGGGGGGGGACTGTGGCCATGATTCGTAGCCACAGAAGGTATTTAAAGGGGGTCCGTGGTGAAGAAAAGGTTGAGAACCACTGGTGCAGGTAGCTGCCTTAACTATATCAAATCTACAAATATTCCTCCAACGTCTGAGGTAAGATTTTAATTTAACTGCTTTTTAGGTGTATATTCTGCCTTTTCTCCAAGAATTTGAAACAGCATATATATAGCATTCCCTCCTCAGTTTGTTCCCAACAACCCTGTTTGGTAGGCTGGCCTGAGAGTAATAACTGATTCTAAGTCCTTCAGAGAACTTCAAAGGCTGAAGAAATCCAGATCTTCTTAATTCTAATTCAACAACCTATCCACTACCTCAGGGGTCCTCAACCTTGGCAACTTTAAGACTTGTGGACTTCAACTCCCAGAATTCCTGCACTACATGTAGTCCTTAACTTTCGATTGCAAGTGAGCTCAACATTTCTACTGCCAAGCAAGACTTTACTGCCACAGTTGTAAGCAAATCACTGCTGTCCTTCAGTGACTCATGCAGTTGTGAAGTGAATTGGGCTTCCCCTATTGCAGTGATGACAAAATTTTTAGAGACCGAGTGCCCAAAAACTGGCCCTGCCCTCGCTCCACCCCCTGCCCCACCCCCACCCCGCCGGGCCACTCAACGCCTCCAGGGCCCGCTGCAGATCGCCCAGGCAGCCCAGCAGCGCCATGGTGGCCACGGCCTCTGCCCGCGCCCCACAGCATCAACTGTGCGTGAAGGGGTATGAGGGCAGAGTCTTTTCTACGCTGCCTGGCTGCCATGTCTTTGGCTTGGCTGCTCCGCGTGGGCCACGCTTGGGGGCTACTCTCCTCCAGGGGGGCTGCTGGGGAGGAGGGGGCCGTGGGGGGAGGCGGGGCTGGAGCACGGCACGTATGCCCAGAGAGGGCTCTGAGTGCCATCTCCGGCACGCATGCCATTGGTTCGCCACCACTGCCCTATTGACTCTGCTTGTCCAAAGTCAGCTGGGAAGATTATAAACGGTGAACACATTACTTCGGGACACTGCAACTGTCGTAAATACCTGCCAGTTGCCAAGCACGAATTTTGATCACGTGACCATGGAGATGCTACAATAATTGTTAAGTGTAAAAATCAGTCATAAGATACTTTTTTCATGGCTGCTGCAATTTTAAACACTCACTAAACAACAGCTGTAAGTCGAGGACTACCTGTATACCACACTAGTGCCCTGAAACAAAAATACTATTTTAAGTAAAGTTTGAACAATAGAGTGATATAAAACAAAGTATATATTACATCACTAATGCACCCTCCTCCTGCTAAATACATCCACATTTGGTGATTAAAGAGCCAGAATGAGTTTCTCCTTAGTAAGAATGGAGTCTCATCTGCTTTGTAAGAAATTGCATTGGCTATTCATACAGAAAAGATCTAGACACTTTATAATTAAAAAAATTAAAAACTGAACATTCAGGTTGGGCACCTCGACTTCCCTCATTTGGTGACTCCAGATGTATTTAGGACAAGTTCCATAATTCCCAACCGGCTGTTAAGCATGAGACCTGAGGCTTCTCAGAAGAGTAATGCCAAAATAACTGGAGGGAACCAGCTTACAGAAACCTGGAATCAACCGAGATTTACATGGCTATATTGCTGTGTCATGTTGACATTGAATAAAAGCTGACTTTAATTTAAATAGCAGCAACACTGGTGCCTCCCAACCCTTAAGAGAACTTACACTGATTTGATATCAAGCATACCTGCCCATAAGCCATAAAATGGTGACTGTACACTATGAAGAAGAATTTGAATTGCATTCTATAATGATTTTTAAAATATCAATTGCAGATTAAGTGAAAGATTATTCTAAAGCTACCTTCACATGGAGGAAGTTGCATATGAAAGGAGAAGGTGTAGACAAGAGCACACAAAAAGAAATATTGTACATGAGCCATAGTGCCTCCACTTAATGTGGCCTTGCATTCCACCTTGTACGGATTTCCTAAATGGAGGTCAAGAGCAATCATCCCCTAGAGCAGGGGTCCCCAACCCCCGGTCCATGGACCAGTACCGGGCCACGGCATGCCAGCAACCAGTCTGCACAAACAAGCAAAGCCCCATCAGTGGGATGCAGGCAGCACACAAAACCACGCCCCCTCCGGCCCGCTAAAAAACCTCTCTCCATGTAACCAGTCCCTAGCACCCAAAAGGTTGGGGACCTCTGCTCTCGAGCAGGGATGGGCAACCATGAGCCCTTTATGACCTGTGGACTTCAACTCCTAGAATTCCTGAGCCAACAGGATCAGGAATTCTGGAACTTGAAGTCCACAGATTGTTAAGGGGCCATAGTTACCCGCCTGTGCTCTAGAGGAAGGCAGTTTAACATTTAGGGATAATCAAAGAGAATATTTTTCACAGAGTTTTTGTTTTTCTTAACTGCGATATGCTTGTTTTAAATCTGATATTACATCTGTTGCTCACCACAAAATAGCAGGAAATTAGGTCACTGGTGTCTAGCCATCAGGACAGAAGGATGCTCAGATGGTCACAAAAAGAGGAGGTCAGAGGGCCTTAAATTGCTCATCTCTACCATATGGATGACCGAAGGTGGTCAATGGTAACACTAATTAGATTCTTGGAAGATTTGTATACTAATATGCTGTTGATAAAGAAAACACTACAATGCTCTTCATTATTCTAAGACAGACGATACTCCAATGACTGTTTAGATTCCATCACTAAACAGTTTCTCTGAGAAGAAGAAAACCAGCAATATGCAACTTTACTGATAAAAGCACAGCAGTCATATAACCCAAAAGGATTATTGCTAATTCTACCATGAAGGAGAGTCAGAAAATTACATTTCTCTCCTCTCCTGGAGGGAAGAAGATTTGGAGAACAAAGCAGAAGCCTTTAAAAAATATCCAAAGCACCAGATCTGAATAAATATATAACATACATACATATTATAAAGCCTCAGCATGTTAATGCCGCTATAAATTTAATAACATGTTACTGAATTAAAATACCTGTTTGAAGGAATGTGCTTATTACCTTTTGATCTAGTTTGCACATGATGCTTTTGGTCTGGTTTTTAGTCTGACATGTGTGAACTCAAAATATTATGGACTATAAAACATACAGCTTACGGCTTAATGGAACACAAGACTCCCAAGTAATTATAATTGGCACAAAAAGCACTAGTTAATGTGAAATGTGAACCTGACTGCCAAAAAATAAATTGAATAGTTGAAAACCCGGACAAACCCGTCCTTGCAACTCGAAATATAAAAAGTTCGTGCAAGGAATACATGTAAGATATATCCTACACTCGCTAATGTTATTTGGTTTGTCAGTACGCAATTAAACAGAAATGTCATCTAGAAAGATTTGGGATTTATTCTTCTTTTCTGAATAAGCGTGGCAATCTTTGTATTTTTATGAGAATGTACGGCACCTAAAACAAACAGAGAAAGATTCCCACATTCAAACTAGAGTTGAAGCCTTTCCCAAACAAACGTTTATATCTTTTTCATGATTATTTTTATGACTTTGACACCACTTTAGAGACAGTCCTCGCTTAATGACAACTGGGACTGACAACCCTGTTGCTAAACTATTAAGATATCGTGTGACCTTGACAGAAACTCACTTTTGCTGTAGTCATTAAGTGAATCACCCACAGATACTAAGCGAGACACCTCATGACCATGACTTGCAATTTTACTGCCAGCCTCTCCATTGATTCTGCTGGTTGGAAGCTGGCTGTGAAGCGCACAAATGATTGTGTGAAAGCTGTGGCAGCCATAGGTTTGAGGACTGATCATTAAAGTTATTTTCAGCCAGCACATTGAACTTTAATACAGGTAGTCCTCGACTTACAGCAGTTTGTTTAGTGACTGATCAAAGTTATAACTGCTCTGAAAAAAGTGACTTACGACTGTTTTTCCCACTTACGACCATTGCTGAATCCCCATGGTCCCGTGATTAAAATTTGGATGATTGACAACTGACTCATATTTATGATGGTTGTGGTGTCCCAGGGTCATGTGATCACCTTTTGCAACCTTCTGACAAGCAATGTCAATGGGAAAGCCAGATTCACTTAACAACTTAACTGCAGTGATTCACTTAATAACGATAGCAAGAAAGATCGTAAGATGGAAAAAATTGTAACCAATATCTCACTTAGCAACAGAAATTTTGGACTTATTTTTGGTCGTAAGTTGAGGTCTAGAGGTTTTGTAATGGCCACTAATAATAAGGGAACAACCTTAAGGGTTGAGCAGACTCCTCCATCAGTGCAGTTATTCCAGAACAATTGCATAGGTCAGAGGTCCCCACTTTTGGGGCACCAGGGGCCAGTTCCATACAGAAAAGTTTTTCCGCAGACCAGAGGGTGTGTGGTTTTGTGTGCTGCCTGTATCCCACAGATGGGGCTTTGCTTGTTTGTGCGGACTGGTACCGGTCCATGGACCGGGGACCCCTGGCATAGGTGATTCAATAATATTTCTGCAAATGCAATGTTTTGGCTAGGGGGCGCTCAAACAGTTAAGCACAAAATAGGAAGTCAGATCAACCAATCAGCACGTACGATGTGCACCTCCACAGAATGCTCAGTTGGGATTTGGGAGGTGTGAGGGTAGTCCCATCTGCTACTTACATTTTACCCATCAACCCTTTCACTCCGTAGGTATGTGTTGATGGCTCTACACAGTGGCGGACGAGTCTAAATTAGACTTCATGCATCTTTGCATTTCATTCCTCCAGGCAGAATTTTCATGTTTCTAACAATCTATCCGACAATATAGCCCCAATTCAGAAATACATTTTGTGTAAAGTATTGTTGATCTCATGAGACTCCAATTATTTTTAGAGTGATTACATTTTAATGTTTTGGTAAGATCTGCAATTGTCAACTAGGCATATTATGACATCCTGCCATGGCTAGGTACCATACTGTTGACCCCTATGTTATAACTTGTCCTTTTTAATCTTTTTTTTACCAGCACCTGGTAATTGGAGCATCTTATCACAGTCTTCCATTTGTAGGCTTAGAGCGTTTGTTTCTTTTTACAACACAACACACAGTAAAAAAAAAAAGATTGAGGAGAAGGCAGAATTGCCAGACAAAGTCTACTGATTGCTGGTATCAACAGCTCTCGGTCTGCAAGAGGCCCAAGTCAATCTTCAACGCAGCCCCCTCTCAAAAGGATTTAATCTGCAGAGAAGAAACACTGTTCTGATTGGATTTGCTGAATGTGAAGATTGCCCTATATACAGAATTTCTTTTTGATTCCCACTAAGCATAAAAGTGCAGATGGTATGGGAATAATATCTAGCAATAGAGCAGGAGCTGCATTTCCCAAAGGAACTTGGAAATGTGATGCAATCTACCAAGGGTATTGTTAATCCTCTCCAACATGCAGTTCTGGTAGGTACAGTACATATGCAAAAACTGGAATGGTGCACGCAAGATTAGCATGACCTCTGCACAAGATGAATTCATGTGCAGACATGCCGTTCATGCACGTGTGAAAGTGAACCAATTCCAAAGCAAATTGTAAGGCTAACTTTGTAATTACAAAGTACAGTAGTCCTCAGCTTACGACTGCAATTGAGCCCAAAATTTCTGTTGTTAATAGAGAGAGAGTTAAGTGAGTTTTACAACCTTTCTTGCCACAGTTAAGTGAATCACTGCAGTTGTGTGGTTAGTAACATGGTTGTTGAATGAATCTGGCTTCACAATTGACTTTGCTCGTCAGAAGGTTGCAAAAGGTGATCACATGACTCCGGGACACTGCAACCATCATAAATATGAGCCAGTTGCCAAGCATCTGAATTTTGATCATGTGACCGTTGGGATACTGCAATGGACATAAGTATTAGAAACAGTCATAAGTCCTTTTTTTCTGTGCCACTATGGCTTCAAACAGTCACTAAACGAATGTTTGTTAAGGGCTACCTGTAGCCCCCACCCACCACTCATTCAGAGACTGCTGAAAGTTACGACAGTGCTGGAGAAAACTTACAACTGATCCTCAAAGTTACGGCCACTGCAGTGTCCTCCCAGTCACCACACAAGGGCTTGGAAAATGGGGCACAATCGCAATATCCCACAGTCACTTGATCACAATCTGTGATCCTCACAGCCAGCTTTCTTTTTTTTAAAGGAGTAATTTTGTCAAAAATTATTACTACAATAAAAACAAACTAAAAAGAAAAAAGAAAAAAAGTTGCAGGGGGACTTCCAGTGTGGCCATGGCAAGCTAGATTTCCTTGTCTAGGTACAACTGTGTTTACACCAGAGACTGCAGTCAGATGCTGGATTCTGGCTGATAAAATCCCTCCAGAGAAAGTGGATAGTGTGAGATAATCCACATGCACTCCAGACATCCACTCCTTATGAGCAGGCCACAGAAACTGAAGTTTTTGCAGTCAGTTTCTGAGTCAAGGGCTGGGAGTCGAGTGATACCATGTTTTAGCTCAGTCGTAATATAGCCTTTTTATGGACAAAGAGCTGAACTGAGTCTCATTTCTTAATCACCTTTGGAATTTTTACTATTTTTAAAAATATTGAGAACTTCTGGAATGGCAAGCTTTTATTGCATTCACTGGATGAGTCTCCTGCTCCTTGATGAACGAAGCTTTAAGTATGAGTAAGGATTTAGATGAATAGCATTTCTGAAAGAAACAGCAAAAGAATATTTAAAGTGTTGGTTTTGGAAAGTTAAAAATAGAATACAAGTTTGTAATTAAATATAAGAATCCTTCCCATGGGAAACTGTGGTTGTTTTAGTTTTTTGGAAAAATAACATGGTAAGATGGGATTTTGTATGTTGAACAGTAGAGGGAACCAGAAGAAACTAAATATTACAATTAAAAGAAGATTCAAATTAAACAACGTAGTACAGAATAGAGCAAAACATTCAAACACCAGATGTTTTTACGGAGATTTGTGAATTATGGACTGAGAAATTAATTTTAAGAATGTCTAACATTATAGCTGTATGCTATGCAAGTGCTATTATAGAAGCAAAACAAGCTATACCGAATGAAACTGAAATTGATTTGAATATACATGTAAATATGGCAAGCTACAAGAATAATATGCAAAAGATGACATACTGAATGTACAAACGAAATCGATTGATGTCTTGGTATTTGAAAATGCATACAGACATCCAAGAATTAAATCAGAAGAGTGATTTGGATAACTTTCTTTTAAACTGGATTTACAAAATAGTTCAGTAAAATTTTGAAGGATTTGCTGAGAGGAGAAAAAAGACGACGAAAAGAAATAAAAGTTGAGATTATTATTAGAAGATACTGAAGGAAATGAAATATGGGAAGATAGTGTTTATTGTACAGTTTATTAAGGGACAGTAGTACATTGCCAAAATTGTTTGTACTTGTGATGAAGGAGGGCTGTTATTTTTTTTTTCTTTCTTTTAAATTTTTCTGCACTTTTCATTTTTCTTCTTTGGTTGTATATTTTCTATAGTTTATACTAGTTTTTGCTTTTTTAATTGTAATCTTAACAAAAAGTATTTTTTAAAAAAAGAAAAAATGGGGAGGTGCAGAAATAAAAAAACACAGAAAAATGGAAAAGAAAACAAATAATAATAAAAAAAACAATTACGTAAAAAATGATTTCCCTCTTCATTACAACAAATATAAACAATTTCAGTAACTTGTCAGCTTCTCTTAATATACAACTAATGACCTCTTCTTCCCATAGCCCATCTCTTCTCTATAAGCAAATTTCTAGTGCCTTCAATGGAATTTTGTTGACTTCGGGACTGAAATGATGAAGCTTCATAGCCAGCTTCTGACAAGCAAAGTCTATGGGGAAGCCAGCAGAAAGTCGCAAGTCGTGGTCACATGACTTTCACGTGCTCATTAGCAAAATGATCGCAGAACTGACATAAGTTGGCTGCGGTCACATGACATTTCACTTTATGACCATATTGCTTAGTGACAGAGTTGCCATCACAATTGCAGTTGGTGAATGAGAATTATCTGTGTTGCTAAGCTGTGGTTTGTTTACCAATGATTCAAATAAACCCCCAGAAGTCTACCAATTCTGGGATTGTATCATACTGTATCTGCTTCATCATGAGGCTGTGGTTTCTTCAAAGAACAGGACCACAATCTACAAGCCACCAAGAGTTCATGGTTCCTGTAAGTTGAACATGTTACTAGGCGTGGCTCTGCCCAGTTCCAGCTGTGTGATGGATTCTCATCAAATTTTAACTTTTTTATATCCACACTTGTCCAAGCATACTGGTTTTTCAGAAATATACATCAGGGTCCCTACATTCCAATCTAAAATGGTTCATACTAATCCAGAGTAGTTTTGTCACATATATAAATGCCATGGTAGGAATACCATGAAAAATACAGGTTCTGTGTTGACTCATTAAAACAAAATCCAAAATTCATATTCTGAATTGCTAGGACTTTTATTTCTCCTTTATCCCTCTTTGTAAAATCTTACATAGTGAAGGGTGTCGGAAAACCCAAATATTTGCAGGTCCTTTTATGCTGCTTGATTAATTCTAAGAAAGACATTATCCAGTCATAAATTTTGCACTTAGTTATCTATACATAACACCTCCAAACAACTTAAAAGTGTCTGAGCTAATGTACTGGATGATTAGCTCTCTGGTGAAATCCAAAGTCAAATTTAAAGTTGACTTTCAGCTTAATGTTAACCTTGAGTCAGTCAGTCCTCTTTACACATAATTTATCTTTCAAGACTGTTTATTGTGGAGATAACATTGGCTGGGATCTGTCTTGAGTACCTAGAGGAAAGGTAGGATATAAATTTAATTACAAAGATGGAACCTGGCATCCAGATACAATATTATGACACAAATCAGTAATAATATCTTCTGGCTGTTAATTAGGCAAAGAGATCTGTTTAATCCTCAATTAACCCAATTCCCCTGCAGCCTCATCAGAAAGGAAGTTTACCACCATCTGCTCTCCAGGGGTGTGATAAGACCTCTCATGCCAATTCTTTGAATATCCCCTACTAGATTCAAAGCAGAAATGCCGAAAACAGATACACCTGTTCCCAGTGGGTTAAACCCTCTGAACAGTTCTACAATGTAAATGATAAAGATGCCAATTATCTTGATTGCTGGTTTCTAATGGACTGAGAAGATCCTTCTGGAAAGTCATTTCTCTAGCTTGGTGGCCTCTAGATGTGTTGGGACCATAATTCCCAGAATTGCCCATAATGGAATATTTTGGGTATTATAAAAAATTCTCGTTCTCTCTCTCTCTCTCCCCCTCCCTCCCTCCCTCCCTCCCTCCCATAATCACAAATTGTGCAATAAAAATTTATCAGCAGACTGACATACAACAGGGAAATGGGGAAATGAAATAAAATAAGTTGTTTTAGACTCCACAAGCTTTAAAAACCACCCAAAAACACCAATAAAAGTAGTAGAGAAATATCTTAAAGTCAGCCCCATAACATTCAAAGATCACCTGCCCACCCTCTTTGACTATCAAAGGGCAAAAGAAAAACAACATCTATCCCCATCATAAAAAAATATTGTGCAGTTGAAGTAACCCACAAAAGGGTAAATTACTGAGAAGATGTAGATGCAAGAACCTAGAACAAGGTTATAAATGCATTAGGATTCTTTGGTTAAAGAAAAATATTAATTTTAATGCTGACTGGAAACCCCATTTAACTTTTTGTATGACAGGAAAAAATGAAATTATGACATGGATGTGACAATTAGAAAAAAATAGTAGATAATAGAATAATTTAGTTATGTTGTAAACTTAGAGTAAAAGTTTAATTTTATCTATTTTTCACATTTCTGAAGTGAAATTTTTAATGTGAATTTATATTTATATCTGCAGTGAAGGAAAGTCAAAACCATTTTATTTGTATTTTTTGCTCTGTCTTATTTGCTACATTATATGTTTTAGAAACATAATTGTCTCAGAGATCCTATAGAGAATGAAATAATTCCATTAGTTTATTACTTTTAATGCTGATTTTATTTTGACATTCTAATTTTATATTTTGGGCATTCTAGCTATTATTAACTGCCATGTAACTATCATTAACTATCAAGAGCCAAGAACAGGATATAAATATAAAACAAATTTAAAAATGCCAATTCTGCAGACACAAAAGAAAAAAAAAATGGAAAGGTTGGATAAATTCTTATTCAAATTACAGATACCTAATATTCAGATGAAATCAGTTTCTTCTGAGAGGTATCAAATGTTACTGAGTCCCTGAGATGACTGTGAATAGAAAAATACAAAATACAAATTTCCAGATAGTTTAAAATAGCTTTCTGCAATGGGTGTGCGTGTTTTTAATTTCCAGCTGTAGTAATGAATAAGTAGCTTGTGGATAAAGCATATGAACTAGTCCACAGCTGCCCACTGAAGCTTAATTTAACCCACCAGTTAAAGTAACAATTGACTAGCTACTAGATGAGAGCCTGTTGCTGTTTTAAGTACTATTTTTGGTATTCCCACAACCATTTGTCCATAGTCTTTTTGTGCGAGTCACTAATGCTTGGAGTAGAATAAGCATTGGTGACCTTACAGTATTAGAATACCACAAGGGGCCTGCTGGTCTCTTTCAGCTGTTATTTGTCAAGTATGCAACAGTTGTTTATTCTTGTCCAGAAAGACATCCCAACCTTACTCCAATAGTTAAATATAGATTATATCCAAGGAATCCCATTCATTAAAAGGGGGATCATTTTAACCTTTAATCACCTGCTCAAATTCCTGTTAAAAAAGACAAAGAATGTAGTTGAATCTCCTTTGAAAGAGCAGCAATATTGAACAGTGATGATACTGATGTCCATAAACAGACATGAAAATGATGGAGAACGTGCACAGAAGGAATCTTGTTCTGTCCCATGAAACTACTTACGACCACAATTGAGCCCAAAGTTTCCATCGCTAAGCGAGGCAGATGTACACGGTGTTTTAAGTGAATCTGGCTTGCTCATTGACTTTGCTTGTCAGAAGGTTGCAAAAGGTGATCACATGACCCCAGGACACTGCAATTGTCATAAATATGAGACAGTTGCCAAGCATCTGAATTTTGATCACATGACCCACGGGAGTGCTGCAACGGCCACAAGTGGAAAAAGCAGTCATAAGTCACTTTTCCTCAGTGCTGTTGTAACTTCGAATGGTCACTAAATGAACTGTTGTAAGTCGAGGACTGTCTGTGTATTATGCTAAAAGGGTGCAGCCCCACTGGTTCCTATCTGTCGTTGTTTCGGAACGCAGGTGGAATCATAAAGACAAGGCAGATAAAAAGTAGTCCTCAAGTTACAACTGCAACTGAGCCCGGTTGTAAATTGGTACAGTCATTAAATGGTTCATCATGTGAGCAGACCAGAGCTTATGACCTTTTTGCACCTCGTTAAGCAAATACCATGACTGTTGAGTGAACACAGCAGCTATTAAGTACCTATTAAATTAATCAATTTTACCCAATGGTTTTTGTTTGTTTGTTTGTTTGTTTGTTTGTTTGCAAATAACCAGAAGTAAACTCTGGAAACTGGCAAAAAAAAAAAATTGTCAAAAATCGCAAGTCATATAACTGTGAGGTACTGTAAACCTCCTTACAGTTGCCAACCACCCAAAATGCGATCACGTGATATGTGCGTTTGTGTGCATGTGCAGTTATTGTAACTTCAAAATTGGACTGCTTTTGGTAGTAGGTCTGTTGTAACTTGAAATGGTTGCTAAGCAACTGATCGTAAATCGAGGACTATTTGTACTCCCCAAAAAACTATTAAATTCAGCATAAGCTTAGGTTTGTCCTATTTGTTTTTTTACCTACCCAATTTTTAACTGAGATTAGGACTATACTATACAAGACATAAAAAGCAGACTGATGGGAAAAGGCCGGAGATGAGATCATGCTGCTTACAAACTCTACATTTGTACAGTTTATACAGTTTAAAAACAGGCCATAGTCTCTAATGGAGGGATCACAGAGAAATTTGATTCTTTATTTGTTGTTCTATTTTTTATTCTTTAAACACAGGATCAAATCAGTTATTCCCTCCATCTAATCAGATTTTAGTTTCCGTACTGGCTTTTCTTTCCAGACTAGGTTGGAGACACTTGAAAAATACAAGGTTCAGTTTAGAGCACTAATTACAGTTTCATCTTGGCACATGTACCTATTCATCTGCACAATAGTGTGTTAATTTAAACAACAGATTACCATTTCTCCCTGTCATTTTCAAAATTATTCACCAGGTATAATTTAACATGATAGCTGAATTATTAGTTGCACGCAGTCTTCATGGCTCCTCACTCACTTACCAATTCCACTTATTTATCTGGAGAGGCCATATGTCTCCTGATAATTCTACCCATCACTTTACTAAAAGCAGGAATACTTAAAAGCTTGGAGTGATGTCGCAAAAGACACCTCATTAGCACACTTCCGAGAAATGACAAGAGGTCAACTGCTTCCTGGAAGGAAGCATGAATTAAAGCATACACACAACAGTGTCACGTCAGATTGCCCTAACTTTTTTCTCTCCCGAATTTTGATGAATAGGAGTGGAAAACCCTAATCCCAAATTAATGTCAAGGAAACGGTAGGATCTTAGTTTTTTCTCAAAAGTCGGTAAAGATGACCTACAGTACAGGGATGAAACATTATACTTTGTATGTGCAAAAGAGTTCTAGTTTCAGCTATAGCCACTATTAGTTGACTAAGCAGATTGAAGAAATGGCAGCACAAGGCAACTTCTTATGTTTATATCTCATCTAGAAGTATTTTGAATCAAAAGATGGCATAGTGCTTCAGATCCAGTATGGATACTATATTGTACTTGTCACCAGCTAAGCGGTAAAACAATTTCAGGCAACAGGAAGTCTTCATAGACACCCCTCACAAACACAGTTGTGGATAGCCTAAGACAGGAATCCCCAACTTGTGGGCCGTGAGGGATTTGCAAATGGGCCATGGAAACAGGCAGTGAGCATGTGCACCCTCAAATGTGCGAGCAGCGGGCGAGCACGTGCACACTCCATTTGGTGGGCGGCAGGAGCACATGCATGCTGCTCACACAAACCATTCCTTCCCCCCCAGTCCACAAAGCCAGAAACGTTGGGGAACTCTGGCTTAAGAGGTTTCTGGAATATTATAGAGAACTTATCGAGAAGGAAAACAACAATAAATTAGCTTGGAATTAGCTTGCAACAGGGTGAGTTGCTGTTACTTGCGCCAGCTCCTGCCAGCCTAGTAGTTTGAAAACATGCAAATGTGAGTAGATAAATAGGTACCACTTTGGTGAGAAGGTAGCAGCATTCGCCTTGATGTATGGTCCTGCTAGCCACGTGACCACAGAAGTTTCTTCTCGGTTGGGAAATGGAGACAAGCACCACTCCCTAGACTAGGACATGACTAGGCAGGAGAAACCTTTACCATTATGCTAACTGACATGCAAAGTATTCTAACTTTTGCAGTACTATCCTTGATGAATACATCTAATTACAAGCAATGATTACCTTATCAACATTTATCAAGTATGCCTGTAGAGGTTTACATAAAATGTATACCATATCTGAAACCTAAATCCAAAAGTAAGTGTTACTACTCTCCTTGAATTTTGCTGTTATGGATCTCCAAGTCTTGCATCCTTCAACTTTTCATGAGCTGCAGCTGTAAATGGGAGAGACTTATCTTCTCAGATTTTTCTGATGCTTTCTATGTACAAATCACTTTTCCCCCAGCCTGTCTTCACCAGCAGCAGATCTCAAATTCATTCAGAAAGCAAAGCAATTCTTTTTCTTTTTTTGCTCAGCAGATGGAATAGGGCAGTGATGGCGAACCTTTTAGAGACCGAGTGCCCAAAAACCGGGCCCAGCCCCCAGCCCGCTCTGCCCAGCCCCACCCCACCCACTTGCAGGGCCACTCACCGCCTCCACAGCCTGCTGCAGATTGCCCAGGCAGCCCAGCAACGCCATGGTGGCCACGCCCTCCGCCCGCACCCCACAGCATCAACTGCACGTGACGAGGCGTGAGGACAGTCTTGTCCCTGCTGCCTGGCTGCCATGTCATTGGCTATGCTGCTCCATGCGGGCCTCGCTGGGGGCGACTCTCCTCCGGATGACTGCTCCTCCGGAGGGCTGCTGATGCCGTGGGGGAAGGCAGGGCTGGGGCAATGGCACACATGCCCACAGAGAAGGCTCTGAATGCCGCCTCTGGCACGCCTGCCATAGGTTCGCCACCTATGGAGTAGGGGAATGGTGGAAAACAAAGGATAGGAGCAAGATTAGCTATGGAAAGGAGGGTTTTACTCAAAGGAAGCAAAATTCAGGAGTTTTCTCCAGTCTGTGGTACATCAGCATATCTTTGGTGCCAGGCTAACACAGAGAATGTATAGGTAGTCTTCAACTTATGACCACAACTGAGCCCAAAATTTCCATTGCTAAGCAAGATACTTGTTAAGTGAGTTTTGCCCCATTTTATGACCTTTCTCGCCACTGTTGCTGAGCAAATCACTGCAACTGTTAAGTTAGTAACACGGTTAAGTCGATCTGGCTTCTCCATTGACTTTGTTTGTCACATGATCCCAAGACATTGCAACCATCATAAATACATGCCAGTTGCGAAGTGTCCGAATTTTGATCACCTGATCATGGGGATGCTGCAACAGTCATAAGCACGAAAAACAATCACAAATCACTTTTTTTCAGTGTCATTGTAACGTCAAACAGCCAGTAAACTGTTAACATCCATAATAATGGAAAAAAATGGCAAGAAAACCTTTTTAATGTATTAATAGCTGCAGACAACTCAATATGACCAAGCATATGAATCCACTTAAAATCCATTTCTAGTTTTGGATTATTTTTTAAAAAAATATTTTAATGCATTTTGAAAATCATTCACGTTCCTACAGAGATAAAGAATTATAGAATCGTAAGAGTTATTTAGAAGTTATCAATTGCGCCCTGCAAGGCGATCCAACCGGTCAGTCCTAGAGGAAATCAACCCTGACTGCTCTTTAGAAAGCCAGATCCTGAAGTTGAAACTCAAATACTTTGGCCACTAAATGAGAAGGAAGGACTCACTGCAGAAAAGCCCAATGCTGGGAAAGATTGAGGGCAATAGAAGAAGGGGACGAAGGAGAATGAGGTGGCTGGATGGAGTCACTGAAGCAGTAGGCGTGAGCTTAAAGGGACTCCAGAATATGGTACAGGACAGGAAGGCCTGGAGGAACATTGTCGGACACGACTTCGCAACTAATAACAATTCAAAGCAAGGAAGTAAATTTCTTACACCAAATATTTAATATAAAACTCTTACTTAATAGAGCTTTGTTTCCACACCATCTCCTCCTCCGCCCTACAACACAGCTCCAAGTTTTAATGGGCATAACTGTAAAGACCAGTTTTCCATAGCTGTCTGTTCTCCCCTCCTTCCTTTCATGTTTTTAACCAACTATGCAAAGCACCAATAAGGACACAAGGACACAACCTGCCTCCACACCCACCCACACCCTTCCTGGTACAGCACTAATGATAGGAAGGAGAAAGGAAGGAGGAGTTTGAGGAAGGACAAAGGGAGCCAGACGCTCATCCTATTTCTCTTCCTGCCCTAGACTACCAAAACAACTGCCTTGGCTTCTCCATGGCAAAAATGAAAGGAAGGTAAAGAGGAAGAGGGCCCGGCTTTTTGGCAGCACCTAGTTGATGTTGGCTGATCTCAGAAAGTTCAAATAGAGACAGACCTCATGGCAACAGGATGGGAGTCATCAAGAAATCCCAGCTCTGCATTCTAAAATGGGAAGTCACATAACTTTCGAAAAGAAGCCATTGACAAGCTCCTTTTTCAAGAAAACATATGCACCAGGTCCTCAGAAATTGAGAATTCAGATCCGCTGTTTTAAGGCCGATGTTGCTATAGCTGCCATAGTCCTCCAGGACTGGCTGAGGCAACTTTATGACCTGCTGACTCGGGAATTCTGGGAGTTGAAGTCCACAGATGGTGAAGTAGCCATGGTTGCCCACTTAGTTCGTTTTCACACATATCTCCCTAACATAAATACCTATCGGATAGGCTGGGTTTGCTTAATCATGTGGTTTGTTTAACGGCCATACGGTTCACTTAATAAGCATGGTGACTTGTTTTATGACCACTGCAAAAACAGTTGTAAAATTGGTCATTAAGCATAGTTAAGCAAATCCAGCCTATCCGACAGATGTTTTCCCCTCCCCCAGTTTTCTGCAAAAGTGTTGCAAACTGTGGTTACATGATTATGGGACATTGTACTAGTAGTCTTCAACTTATGACCACAATTGAGCCCCAAATTTACGTTGCTAAGTGAGAAATTTGTTGTGAGTTTTGCCCCATTTCACAACCTTTCTTGCCAAAGTTGTTAAGTGAATCACTGTAGTTGTTAAATTAGTGACACCTGTGTTAAGTGAATCTAGCTTCTCCAGTGACTTTTGCTCCTCAGAGGGTCGCAAAAGGTGATCACATGACCCTGTGACCGTCATAAATGTGAGTCAGTTGCCAAGCATCCAAATTTAAATCACGTGACTATGGGGATGGCTGCAATGGTTGTAAGCGTGGAAAATGGTCACTTTTTTCAGTGCTGTTGTAACTTTGAACAGTTACTAAGTGAAGTAAATCAAGGACTACTTGTAAATGTGAGCCGGTTGCTAAGTGCTCCAAATGTGATCACGTGACTGGGGGGTGGGTGGGGGTATATGTGTGTGCTGCAGTTAGAACCTCACTGTTGATTATGATATAATATGATGTATGATATGCCATTCACTAAAAAAATAAACCTCACAGATGGATAAGTAGCTTTTTAAAAATCCATCATAACTTCAAATGTTCGCTAAGTGGCCAGTCGTAAGTCAAAGACCACCTATAGCAGTGATGGCGAATCTTTTAGAGACCAAGTGCCCAAAAGCTGGCCCCGCCCCCACTCCACCTCCTGCCCCCCGTCCCCACCCCGTCCCCATCCCGCCTGCCCGCAGGGCCACTCACTGCCTCCAGGGCCTGCTACAGATCACCCAGGCAGCCAGCAGCACCATAGTGGCCACAACCCTGTCTGCGCCCCACAGCATCAACTGTGCACAATGGGGCGTGAGGGCAAAGTCTGGTCTATGCTGCCTGGCTGCCATGTCCTTGGCTGTGCTGCTTTGCGTGGGCCACACTCGGGGGCGACTCTCCTCCAGGAGGGCTGCTGGTGAGGAGGGGGTCATGGGGGGAGGCGAGGCTGGGACAACGGCACATGTGCCCACAGAGAGGGCTCCGAGTGCCGCCTCTGGCACCCGTGCCATAGGTTCACCCCCACTGCCCTATAGATTTCTCTTTTCCAGAAGACCCAAAGGTGTTTTTTTTTTTTTCAGGAGGCACCTGGAGTTTCTTGTTTTTCTTTGAAGATATTTCCAAGAAGCTTCTTCAGCTCTGACTGGATGGTGGGGAATGGAAAGATTTATATTCCTTGCAGACAGCTGGTCATTTGCATTCTTTTACCATTCTTTTTCCAGACATCCATGACCTGGATGACTGAGAATCTCCAGTTCTAAATGCTCCACATATAAAAACAACTTTGTGCTATTTCAAGTATTGTCATTTCATTGCTATTTTAAAGAACTGCATGCTCTCAAAAATATTGAAAAATGCAGATTTAGTTGCTTCTAATAGTATAGTTAAAAACAAAAAAACAAAATCCCCTTAACACCCCCTCCGCGCCCTATTCTTGACAGGCAAGAAGATTATTTTCCTATACTATAAAATAACAGGAAAACTGGAGACAGTTGTTTCTATTTGGTGCTAAATCAATACTTTCAAGGAAAAATTACACTGTATAATGTCTGAACAGTTACAAATGCCAAGAGGTGTCAATAAGACTCCAAGGCTAAACCATACCACATCAGCTTTCTTGTAGTAAGTAGGAGGCAATCAGAAGCTTCACAATGCCACACAACAGCAAACCACAGTTGTGCCAACACACTGGAGAAACAGTTCTAGTTGAAATCTGTAAATCAGATGTGCCAAGACAAAGACTTAATTGGTGTTCCTCGAAACTGTAAATTCAGAAACTGTTAAAATTCTTGGAAGACACAGGCATGCAAACAAGAATAATAACACTTGTGTTCATTCACACCTTCTAATATTCTCCCTACCTGAGTTTTTAAATAGCTGTGTTGCATTTTGGTAACAATACTGAAGTAATGATGATTCTATGCCCAGGTGCCAGGTTCCACAATAGTGTTTCTCAAACTTGGCAACTTTTAAGATGTGAATTGCCAAAGCTAGCTAGTAAATTCTGAGAATGGAAGTTGATATATCTTAAAAGGTGCCAAAATTGAGAAACAGTGATCTACAATATGAGCATCCATATACCCATCACAAGCCTGGAAAGAGCTCATACTGTCACTCTATATGTTTCCATCAAATTATAACTTCCAGCATGACAAGCATGGGAGTATTATTATTAAATAAATGGAGGGTTCTGTGTTTCATTTAGCTTAATTTTAATTTTTAATTCCATCTAATAAATTTAATTTGTCTTTGGCCTTCACTCTGGATGGTAGAGCCCTTGACATGTCATCCAAAAGTTGAATGAGGACTCTACCTGACCATCTCTAAGAGATACATAAATATAATAATTAGAGAAGTAACCGCATGCCGTCAACCAGATACTTAGCAACTCAACAGCGCACTATAATTTGTGCGAAAGATGTTAAATCAGTTTCTGCATTATGCAGCTTCAGCTGCATTACTAGAGCTGCCTTTGTACTATCTGCTTCTCTCTTCTTTGTGCTGCTAATATATTTTGTTTTGTGATACTGCAGTGTTCTTTGATTAATGACTGCATGTCTCAACTGACTCAGGGAAAAACAAAGACAACTTAACAATAAAAACAACCCTCTTCTCAACCATTCGTATTTCTAACTGCAAAAAATAAAATGTCTTAGGAATACAAAACACCACCTGGATTTTTTAAACCACTGCTTATTGACTAAACCATAAATGGCTGGGTTCATGCACCGCGTTAGTTTCCCAAAGCTTATGTCTAGATGCAGCCAATATGCTGTCACCCTGTGGCTTCTCTGGCTTAATGTGTTGACTGAATGCTGCTACAAGTGATATCATATCCATTGCTAAGAGAAGTCAAATTAATAATTCCCAAATACAGGTCGTTCTCGATTTACAATGCCAATTGAGCCCAAAATTTACGTTGTTAGTTAAGTGAGTTTTGCCCCATTTTACAACTTTTCTTGCCACATTTGTTAAAGAGAATCAGTGCAGTAGTTACCATACATTCCGGCGTATAAGGCGACCCGGCGTATAAGACGACCCCCGACTTCGGCGCCAGATCGCATGCCTAGAAAGTCGTCTTATACGCCGGAAACTACCGTTATTTCTGGCATATAAGACAACTCGGCGTATAAGACGACCCTAAGTTCGGCGCCGATTTTAACGCTTGCGAAAGTCATCTTATATGCCGGAAAGTACGGTAAATTGATAACACCTTTGTTAAGTGAATCTGGTTTCCCTCTTGAATTTTCTTGTCAGAAGGTCATAAAAGGTGATCACATGACCCCCCCCCGGACACTGCAACTGTCATAAATGAGTCTGTTGTCAAGCATGCAAATGTAAATCACATGACCAAGGGGATGCTGCAACAGTCCTAAGTGTGAAGAATGGTTATTAAGTCACTTATGAGCCATGGTGGTGGCACAGTGGTTAGAATGCAGTACTGCAGGCTGCTGCTAGCATTTCAGCAGTTCGATCCTCACCGGCTCAAGGTTGACTTAGCCTTCCATCCTTCCAAGGTTATAGTAAAATGGGGACCCGGATTGTTGGGGGCCATATGCTGGCTCTCTAAACCGCTTAGAGAGGGCTGTAAAGCACTGTGAAGCGGTATAATAAGTCTAAGTGCTATTGCTATTTTTTTTTCAGCGCCACTGTAACTTTGAACTGTCACTAAGTGAACTGCTGTCAATTGAGGACTATTTGTAATCATCTTCTGAAAGTTTGCTCATTCATGGCTTATAAAAACAGCTTTTCTACAGATGGTCCTTGACTTGCAACCTTTAGTTTAGTGACCAAAGTGTTCTATAACCGGTCTCCACATTTATAACCATGCACCATCCCCAATATCATGTGATCCACATTTTGGTCGCCTAGCATCTTGGCATAGATTTATGATGGTTGAAGCATCCTGGAGTCACGTGATCACTATTTGCACCCTTCCCAGCTGACGTGTGATAAGCCAAGTAAATGGGGGAAGCTGAATTTGCTTGATGACCACATGATTCACTTAACAACTGCAATGATTTGCTTAGCAACTGTGGCAAAAAAAAACCTCACAAAATCAGCCACGACTCCCTTAACAACTTGCTCAGTCTGGCAATGGAAATTCTGGTCCCAATTGTGGCTGTAAGTTGGGGTCCACTTGTAAAATTTCAACCTAAATTTGGTTTAGGTTTTGAATGTAATAGAAAGAATGTCAGGTTTTTGTTTTTTAATGAAGGATAAAATAAAGACTAGATTCCATCCATTCACATCCACAATTAAAAGGACAGTAGACATAACTATCTTGTTCAGAGATTACATGAAATTTGAAGACTAGTTTCAATGCAGGTGACATAAACAGTTCCACAAATACAGTGTGGGAAATGATTATAAGTCCCTTTTTTCCAGTGCCGTTGTAGCTTCAAACTATCACTACACTAATAGTTGTAAGTTGAGGACTATCTGTAAATCCTATTCAGAGAGTAGAAATATTGAGTATCCTTCTTCGACTACGCTGTTTTAATTTTCCAATGTTATTTGTTTCCAGCCTAATAGGTAAATGAATTTTCTACAACTTCTCCTTGATCTAATCAACATGTCACTTCCCCCCCCCCAAACATATGGTGGGATTCACTCAGTGTTTTCTGCTGATATCTGAAATTACATTTTATGAGCTGCCAAATGGATTTGTTGCTAAAGCTTTCTGGAGGTTTCTGAAGGGATGAGAGAGGGAACAACAAAGTAAAGAACATATTTTGTTAGCCACCCACAGAATCCATGTGGTGGAACTTAAATGCATCAAAAATAAACAGAGCAAATTAATAGGTTTCCCAACCTACTTTCTCAAAACAAAAAGAAAAAAAAAATAAAGCCTTCAATTTATTGTCTAGACAAAATGCACACACATCAGGCAACAGGGCCATCTTTTAGTAATTTATTCACCTCATTGGATTTTGTTTCATTTTCAGAATGTTGTATGAACTCAATCTCTGTGATTTACTCAACAAAGCATGGTTAAAACAAAACTATGGTTTAGTGTTATGTGTTAACTGAGCCACTAGGTTCCACATACAAAGACTTAAGACCTTCAAGAGATTACCATTTTCAATCAGAATCGAATTGGAAGGGACCTTGGAGGTCTTCTAGTCCAGCCTCCTGCTCAAGCAGGAGTCCCTATCATTTCAGACAAGTGGCTGTCCAGTCTCTTCTTAACAACCTTGAGTGATGAAGCACCCACAACATCTGAAGGCAAACTGTTCCACTGATTAATTGTCCTAACTGTTAGGAAATTTCTGCTTGATTCCAGATTGCTTCTCTCCATTATTAGTTTCCATCCATTGTTTCTCGTCTTGCCTTCTGGTGCTTTGGAAAAGAAATTGACCCCCCTCCTCCTTGTGACAGCTTCTCGAACACTGGAATACTGCTATCACATCACCCCTAGTCCTTTTCTCTAGACTGGCCATTCCTAAATCCTGCAGCCGTTCCTTATATGTTTTGGTCTCCAGGCCTTTAATCATCATAGTTGCTCTTCTTTGCACTTCTTCCAAAGTCTCAACATATTTTTTGTAATGTGGTGACCAAAACTGGATGCAGTATGTTTCTGTTAATTTGGATGATGCAACGATTTAAGAAGATCATCTATAATTTTCAGATAGAGGGCAAGAACCACACCACTTTTATGAAATCCATCCATTGATTCCCAAGTAATGCTCAACTCACAAACATTCATTTAGCATCCTTTGAATGGTGAGCGAGTATGAATGGATTTCCAGAAAACATTGCACACTACAGGAACCATTTGCGCTTCAGTTTGATTCAGATAACACAGACTCATCCCCAACAGCCTAGCCTGTGTCTGTCTTCCAACAGTGAAGGGACACGGGAGAAAACATCCTGCAGCCAAGAAGGCTCCACACACATTTTCACTACTCAGGTGACCCTGAGGACACAGGTAAACCTCCAAGTGGCCTCAATGACTCTCTAAAAGAATGCAAACGACCAGTTGTCTGCAAGGAATATAAATCCTTCCATTCCCCACCATCCAGTCAGAGCTGAAGAAGCTTCTTGGATGAGAAGCGAAATGACTACAAAGAAAAACAAGAAACTCCAGCTGCCTCCTGAAAAAGCACTTTTGGGACAACCATGACCTGGATGACTTGAGAATCTCCATAGACTTTCATTGAGCAACCATTCAAAGTTACAATGGCACTGAAAAATGTGACTTATTAACAGGCTCTCACACTTATGACCACTGCAGCATCCCCAAGGTCACCTGATCAAAGTCCAGGCATTTGGCATGTATTTACAACAATAGCAGCATCCTAGGGTCATGTGATGGCCATTTGTGACCTTCCCAGCTGGCTTCCGACAGGCAAAATCATTGGGAATTAACGACTGTGTGATTCACTTAACAACCGCAGTGATTTGCTTAACAATCATGACAAAAAAAGATCATAAAATTGGGTGCAACTCACTTCACAACTACCTTGCTTAGTAACAAAAATTCTGATCCTAATTCTGGTTGTAAATTGAAGACTAGCTGTTAGCAGCATCTTAAGAGTCTATTCTGGCAATTGGGGTATTTAAAAGGCCATTATTAAGAGCGGACTGCAAAAGAACCTAGAAATCCCAACCATCTTTCAAGCTCAGGAAGAACTAACCAAAACAACTATTTGCAACAAGCTGTCAAGTTAAGCAGCATTCTTATCTTCTCATCTGTTAATTGCTCAGAAAAACTTCTGCTCACTAGAAAGCTAAACCACAAGATGTGCTTTTAGAATTATAATTAGTCCTCCTCGTTGCAAGAATCACAGTGGCATCGTATCTACTGGCACAAACAGACAACATCTAAGCCTTAGTTATCCTCTGGTAGATTTACTGAACAATTCTTCCCCCCCTCCCCCCATAGGACTATTAGTCGTACAACTGGTAATTGCAATGTGTAAGGATACTTCATGCACATTCTTACAGGTGCAGCTAGAAAGTCCACCCTCATCATCACAGATGCCTCCAGCTATCCTCGTCTTAGCCCCAGTCTATGATTATCTGTGTCATCCATCTGTTTCTTATGCACAATCTTTTAAAATTTATTTTCAGTTGGCCTAAAGTCAACAATGTATACTCTCAGAGGCATGCCACTGCCAAGTGTGAAATGCACAGAAACTCAGAATTCAGTTTGATGGAATAACACCTTCTCTATTGTAGACGACACCGCAACACAACCCACAGCTGAATACAGCGGTACTGTATTGGTACTCAACTGCTTTGGAACTCATCAAATTTGGTTCTCAACGCATTTTTGATGCAAACATTTTGTCCTGGTACTCATTGTTTGTTTGGTACTCAACGGACAAGCTAGAAGTCAGTTGCCTTGTGACTCACTACATTATTCCTTATGGGAAAAATTTGCTATGTATATATCACGCCTCCCAGAAACAATGAACTATGAGCACCGAGGTACCACTATAAGTAGGAACTGCAGATGTTGAAATGCATGAGCATTTCACTTATAAATCAGGGTGGGTTTCAATCATCCTTCAAGAGGAGACCCCCCACTATACCCAAATTCAATCAGAAAACGGGGAGAAAAGGATTTCCTATTAACATAACAACTTTCAGTCAATATATACAAATAAACCAAGTGTCTCTCCCCAAATCCCCAGATTAAAAAACAAATCAATTTGCAAAACCTTTATGTTTTAATGAATTTATAGTTCATTCATAATCGACCAAAGCTGGTACTTGTATAAAAAATAATCATCAGAACTCAAAATCAAATAACAGCAACTTGCTGCTTGTGAGCTGAGCAGAGGGACAACACTGTCCTTTTTGTGCTATTCTGAATGACCCAAATAAGGAGAATATGTAGTCTGGATATCAATGACAGCATTGTCTAAGTCCAATATAACTTCCTGGGGGGGGAAAGGGAGGACCAATTCAATCTATGTTGTTCTCTTTCCCAGACATATATAACGCACATCATTTATTGAGATGTCACAAGGCAAGAAAATGCAAACCCACGTGACGGGCCCTCAATTGACAGAAGAATGAAGAATATACAGCAAGGAAAGATAGCATTTAGCAACAGCACTTAGATTTATATACCGCTTCAGAGCTTTACAGCCTCTCTAAGCGGTTTACAAAGTCAGCATCTTGCCCCCCATAATCTGGGTTCTCATTTTACTGACTTTGGAAGGATGGAAGGCTGAATCAACCTTGAGCCCATCAGAATCGAACTCCTGACAGTGGGCAGAGTTTGCCTGCAATACTGCATTCTAACCACCGCGCAACCATGGCTCATCTATTGTCTTGCCTCAAATAGGAATACTGTTTTGTTTTTTTTATCCCATCTGTTCTCTGTTGAGGACAAGAGTCAGAAAAGGGGTGGATAACACCCCTCCCTACCCTTGAATTCACAGAGGATTCACAACTTTTTCAGTGAAGCCCAGGGGTTTGCATCAATCTATTTCACACCAAAATTAATCTTAATCAAAGGGCTGTCATTCACTTGTCTTGCCATTTCTTCTTTCCCGCCAGCAATCTCTTTGGTGCCTCTATCGCAAAAGTCAAGTATCGTGTTGTGTTTCCTTCCTGTTGGAAAAGAAACGAGGGTGGGCAGGAATCATAACACACTGGATTGCACCATACTGTGAAATCAGCTCAGACAAACTCCAAGGATGAACTCCTAGTCAATTCTTCAATATTAGTTTCTATAGTAACCAGTCCCTAAGCCCAGACACTCGCAGCAGGGAATAATGCAAATTTTCCCCCCATTTTGCTTAGAAAGAAGTGCTGCGATATGAGCTCAGGAAACCTTTCCAAACGCTGTCATTGCAAAGAGAAGCAGCTTCTATTGCCCACTGCCAGTTACCCAGGGAGATGCCAGCTGGTTACAAATTAATGCCCTTTTATTTTTAACAGGATGTTGGCCCTACCTACCGTTGGAAACAGGCACTCATCAATCCGTATTAGTTGACAACTGCGAATATTTTAAATAATCTTCATTAATCAATGGGATTTGGGTCTCATAAAGTGGGAATTTTACATGGCTGACCTATATAAATGGAATTCTGTAGTGAGCTAACTTGCATAAGTTATCTGTTGCTGCAGTGTACCGCTTTAAAATTAATGAAGAACTGATTTCACACAGAGGAAATTAAAAACTCTACTTATTGAAGCTTAAACTAGATCCCTTAGCTCTCTTACTTAACCTTCTCATAATGGAGCTTTGAGCAAGCATGAATTCTATGATCTTCCAATACACAGTCAGTGTAGATAACCTGAATACATGAAACAACCAAGGCCTTCTACACTGATCACTGCAAAGATCAGTACAACGATGAAATGTACCTAAAATCATTTTCTCCAGTCCTGAATCTTAAAGCCCTGCTTATTTGCTTCATGTGGAAATAATTATTCTTTTAAAAAAAATATTTTTTAATAATGCAGAAGGCAGCAAGGTTTATATTGAACGTTTCAAGCAACAATTCAATCACACAAAATATTTTGGTTGCCCGTGCACCAAATCCATGATGCTCGGATAAAAACATTTCTCAACTTTTGGAATCTAATCCTCATTAATCAGAGGTAGCATTTGAAAAAAAATAACCATGAAAGCGAATTGTCTTGAGATTTTTCTGCAACCTATTTTTTGGCTCAGAGGAAAAAGCCAGTTTGCCTGTGAAAATGAGAAAAGGGCTTGTTTTATACAGACAATGTAATCCATCTTGAACTGTTCAGTATTTGGTGGGCTTCTCTCTATTGAAAATGCTCCATTCATCAGAGTACAGGTAATGCAGGAACCAATAGAGAGGAGAGGGGAGAGGGAGACAAGAGAGGGAGAGAGAAAGGAGGGGAAGAATGAAAGGAAGGAAAGGAGAAGGAGAAGAAGAAAAGGTGGGTACAGAGAGGACGCCTTGTTGTGATTCTTGACACCAAACAGCAAGATAAATAACTGGCTTACAAAAAGCTGGTGCACAGAAAAATAAAGATAGATTATATGGAGCGCATACGATGCAGCTGAGCATACAAATAAGGAACACATCATGAGTAAAGTGTTCCACAGTGATAAACCTTGCTAGCTGGCTTGCCACATGCACGGAACAAACCTCCGCTGATGAGCAAGACTTTTTCCACAACAGGAATGTGTTAAAATACACAGAGACCTTAATCCTCCAGGGATAATGGGAACATCAGAGAGCAGAGCTCAAGAGTAGCTTTGGAAGGAAGATAGCATCACAAGGGACGGAAATGCCTAAGCAAGAAAATCAGTGCCACTGGCCATTGTGTTTTAAGGATTAAACAAAGCTGCTTTTGATGTGCCAACCATTAAGGGAAGCTTTCCAAACTCATCATCTTAGGACTTCTTATATCCCTGACCTTATTTTGCACACAAATAATGCAGGCAGAAGGATGCAAAATGGGTTTGCCCACCCAATTCAATTTTTATACTTTAATTTGCATCACAAATAAGAGGCTGTGCCAAGAATCTGTTTCAAAAAAAAGGGGGGGGGTTTAAAAGAGGGATTTTGGTGTGCATATGTGAATGAAATCTGGCCGGCATTTATGCTTCATTTGGCTGCATCTTTTTCCTGCCCCAGGCTTTGTACAATTTCTTGAAATATTTGCTTCTTCCTTACGAAATTGTTGATTCAAGGTCCTTGACCTAAAACCAGTGATGAAGCTTGATGCAGGTAAGTAAGTAGGTAGGTAGGTAGGTAGGTAGAAAGAAAGAAAGAAAGAAAGAAAGAAAGAAAGAAAGAAAGAAAGAAAGAAAGAAAGAAAGAAAGAAAGAAAGAAAGAAAGAAAGAAAGAAGAAAAAATAGAAAAGATGGAAAAGGTACAGGCAGTCCTCAACTTTCTGTTGCTAAGCGAGACAGTTAAGTGCGTTTTGCCCCATTTTACGACCTTTCTTGCCACAATTGCTAAGTGAATCGCTGCTGTTGTTAAGCTAGTAACATGGTTGATAAGTGAACCTGGCTTCCCCATTGACTTTGCTTGTCAGAGGTTGCTAAAGGGGATCACATAATCCTGGACACTGCAACCGTCATAAATACAAACCAGTTGCCAAGCAACCATCGTAAGTACAAGCCAGTATTTTGATCACATGACTGTGAGGATGCTGCGATGGTCGTAAGTGTGAAAAACATTCATTAGTCCTTTTTTTTCAGTGCCGTTGTAACTTCAAATGGTCACTAAACAGAAGGTTGTAAGATGAGGACTACATGTATAAAGAAGGACAGCCAAAATCTTTATGCAGCCACAATAGGCCACTTACCCAAAGTCTCTGCAGCAATTTTGGGGATTTTTAGTCTGGAATGGAGGCAGATTCTTGGCAGTGGTGTATAAAATCATGCAATGTAGAAAATGCAGAAACAGAGTGTTTTTCTAACCTTCTTTTGCAAGCCTACAGCTCTATGGTATCCATTAAAGCTAAATACAGGGAACTTGTCCAGCACCAGGGAAATCAGGAGATTCAGGCAGTATAAAGATTTATTGTAAGCTTAAGTTCTCTACAAGAATCTGGCCAACTAACAGTCAAGGGAAATGAGCGGGAGATAAGAAGGAATTTAAGGTGGGCTGGACTTAGATCTTTTGTGGGAGCTCAGAGCTTCATGACTGATGATGCATTTGACTCAGCCTGGCCATCTCATACGGAAGCCAAAATCAAAAAAAGGAAGAATACGGCACTCACCACCATCAGATGCCCAAACGACAGATTTAGCTATGAAATAAAGGGCTATTTAATATCTGTTTACTGCCTTAAGAATCACAGACAACGTGAATATTAATTGCTGAGAAGTAATAAGGAAACTAAACAAACACAGTTTTCCTTTAATAATTAGCAAGTACATGTTTTTGGCAACCACCCCATGTGTCAGATTTATGAAAAGGAAACTTTCTCCTGTTTGGTTGCATCAATTACTGTTGCCATGGCACCCATTACCTGATTTCTGGCGCATCAAAAATTGATGGGGAAACAAGACTGGAAAGTAACAAAGCCCGGCTTTCTTTGGGGAAAATAGCCCTAATTATAAACATTTTAGAAATTGAGATCCCACACAACCCCCCCCCCTCATCTTTTTTTAAGGTCAGAAATAAAATTAAAGCATTTGAAAAAGCTGGCAATTTTACACTTTCCCAAATGCAGGTTTTGGTTTCCTTTGAACTTCCATCTTCATCCCTTGAAGATTTGTTTTAGGAGAGCAGAAAACCTCCTACTTTGAAAGCGTTGGAAAGACCAGGAAGGTAAGCAGGATTTTAAAATATTAGCTGCAAGAAAGTTCTTGAAATATAGGTCTTAAATTAAAAGAGACATGAGCTATGCAAGAGAAACACAAGGGGGGGGGGAAGGAGCAGAAAGCTGCTTTTAATCACAATGTATTTTTTACACAAAGCCTTTTATCTCTAAATGCAAGGCATGACCCTTTGTTTAGCTTGCAAGCTTCAGAAAATGACTGCTAATGGTGCACTTTGGGCCATCACCATCAAGGGAATTGAAAACAGCTCAACTGGGTTCATGCAGCTAGGCCCTATTTATGCAAATGAATATCTAGGGAATGTGGCAATGGGTCCCAGGCGTGGGGGGGGAGGGGATATCTAAACCAGAGCACAAGATCTCCTTTCCAAACAGAAGTCTTATGCAATTTAGAAAGTGCTGGGCAGAGTTCCTCTTTTGCAGTGTCCCGTCCGGTCCTTGGAATGCTGACAAAGCTTCAATCTTTCCATCTTCCTGACATAAACAAGGGCCTGAGTCTATCACAAACATTTTGCTTAAGAAATCTGAAAAAGGGCACAGTTCAGGATTAAAGAGTATAGAAGAAATCAAGTAATTCAGGCAGCTTCAACTGGATAAATCTCCAAATTTAAATCTAATACAATCCTGGGTTGTATAAACAGAGGCACAAAATCAAGATCACGCAAGGTATTACTACCGCTTTATAAAACCTTAGTACTCCAGCCAATTTTGGTCACCATATCACAAAAAAGATGTTGAGAGTTTGAAAAAAAATTCAGAGAAGAGCAACTAAGATGATCCAAGGTAGTCCATCACTGGAAATTTTTAAAAAGAGGCTAGACCAGGGGCAGGCAACCTTGGCTCTTTTATGACTCGTGCACTTCAACCAGCATGGTTCAACTTGGAAAGCTCTCCCTTTCCCTCAGCATAGCTGGCTCAGGAATTCTGGGAGTTGAAGTCCACGAATCACAAAAGAGCCAAGGTTGCCTACCCCTGGGCTAGACAGTCACTTGTTTGAGATGGTTTAGGTTTTCCTGCTTGAGCAGGGGGCTGGACTAGAAGACCTCCGAAGTCCATTCTTAATCTTATTCTATTCTATTCTAAATAAGCACCATGCTTTACAGGCGGAAAAATTTACCTCACCTTAATCTTAAGAAAAAAGATTATCTGGCAATGGATTGAATATACTTCTGACCAGGAATGACTAGATCACGGGTAGGCAACCTTGGCTCTTTTATGATTCGTGAACTTCAATTCCCAGAATTCCTGAGCCAGCTGGCCGGCTCAGGAATTCTGGGAGTTGAAGTCCACGAGTCATAAAAGAGCCAAGGTTGCCTACCCCTGGACTAGATTATCCCATTGCCATCTCTATTATTGATATTTATCATCATCGCTATCTCCTGCGTTTCTCCAAAAGCTTGAAGAAAAGAGACTCCTCATGTACGTTATAAGGCTGGGATGGGAAAATAATTCATTGAGTGTCTGTGGCTAAGAGCAGATGTGAACCTGGTTATCCTTAGTTCCAATCCAAGTCTCTAAACACCATACATAACATGCTGTTGTGTCACATTAAGCCCAACTCCTGTATTGACTCTGCCACGTTTGGCTGAGTTTGGAGACTACAATAAAAAAGGTTTATATATGTAGCCCTTAATTTATGACTGATTGTTTAGTGACTAGTTGAAGTTAAGCAGGCCTTCCCAGGGCTACCTACAAACCATGCTTGAATTTCTGACTCCACCCCCTCCAGTAGTCACATGACTGCATTTTGGGAGCTCAACAACTGGCCTGCATTTACAGTCATGGTAGCATCCTAAGGTCACGTGACTGCAATTTATGCCATGGATTTGCTTAATGATCACCACTTTTGTCTTATGACCACTACTTTTTCAAGAACCACCACATAAAAAGTTGTAAAATTGGGCAGGGCCACCAGCTGACCTGCTTAACAATCAGAATTCTAGGCTCAAAAACAGTTGAAAGTTGAGGACTACCTATAAACCAAAATGGCTAGATTCATGCAAGCTTAAAATCATGCAAACCATTGAACCTAGTCAACATCTCAAGAGAAGCCAATAGAGATTACTGTAAATAAAGGCATTATGGCAGACGATCACAGGTGGCATGAGTTTTTGGTCTAAAATATCTGAAGGACATCAGGATATTTCTCAGGTGCAAAGAATCAGAACTAGCCACTAGATTGCAGCATACAAAATTTATTCAAGCCTATAAGGCTAGGATCTTGTCAACTAAAGACCAACACTAAATTAGCGCCAGGTAAAGTCAATGGAATGCAGAAGGGAACGGATCTGGCCCACTTGTGGGAGCACAACAACTCTAAGCTGATGACATGTTTCACTCCTCCCCCAGTTCTGCCTGCTTTTCTCATACACTTACGTCTAATTTATATATACTAGTAATCTGCCCTGCACATTCTTTTCATTTCAACTAGCACAAATCTGCATCCCATTGCTTTAATACAAAATAGTATTTTGCCAACTTATTTTAGATTTTGTTTCTGAATATACACCTTCTTTACTTAATATAACCTTTTTGAAAAATTCAAGGCTGCCAAAGAAGGAAGTTGGAGTTTCTGTTGGAGTTTCTATACTACGTTTTTAAAGGTCCACAGAAAAAAAGCATCCATGTTGGTTACCATAGTGACTATTTAACCTATTGAACTGGAAATCTCCTCCCAGGAAAAGCTCCTGGGTGGTATTAATTGGGACTGTATGAACTCTCAGCTAGCTCTAGTCTCAATTAAAGTAAAAATAATAATCAATGTATAAGAATAGACAGCATGCCTACAATGTTGTGCGTAGCTTCCTCCCCCACTAATTAAGATTAATACACATCTTTTTCAGCCAAGAACAAAAAAATGCAAGTCACTGGATTCCAATTGTAACTAAAGATGAAATACCCTGATTTTCTTTCATTCTTTAATTCCTTCTCCTACAAGAGGATCAAATTAAACAGTCATTGTCAGCAAACAAAGAAAAAAGAAAAGCTGGGCAGGGTTTTATAAACTGTTCATTCATTTAACCAAACCTTTTCCAGTGCAGAAATATACATGTTTCCGATCGCTCAGTTTTTTAATTATTAGGTTATGTTAAGTGATGCTTTCCAGGGAGGTGTTCCCATGCTACTAGATTAGGTGGGTGTGGGGTCCTCATCCAAGATACTGTCAAAAAAAATATTTATCAAATTTAGGTAAATGCTCATTACTGGACAATTCAAGATCTTGTGGGAAAGATTAGCCATTGAAACTATATGTAAGGGGAACAAGACCACAATGTTAGCTTAAAATATAATTTAGTTGAGAAACTGAGTTAGTTTTTCCCTAAGCCCGTGGTGGCAAACCTATGGCACATGTGCCACAGGTGGCCCGCAGAGCCCTCTGTGGGCACGTGTGGTATCGCCCCAGTCCTAGGCCTTCAGCTGGGTTTTATAAAACCTTTTCGCTTTAGGCCTCCACCGCCGTGTCCAAAAAACCCCCAAAAAGGTTCAATCAATCAATTTCAACTTCTCGCGGGGGAAAAAAAGATCTCGCAAAGTTGGAATTGATTGATTGAACTTTTTAGTCCCACCCAGTCTGCTGTTACCATGGCAGCCACGCCCACCCAATGGGTCACATCCACCCAATGGGCCACGCCCACCCAGCACCCGACGATACATAAGTGGGTTTTGAGTTGCAATTTGGGCACTCAGTCTCTAAAAGATTCGCCATCAGTGCCCTAAGCCATTCAACTCCACACAAGGCTACAGGTCTAAGTTTCTATAAATTAGACCGGTAGTAGAATTCTAATTTTCCTGAAGTTTAGAGATTCTATACTGCAGATTCTATATATATAGAAAAAAGTCAAGCTGGTATATGGTATAGATCCATGTACTCTAATTCATGAGTTTCAACACCATCATAATTCTGAAATGGTTTTCAAATTCAATTTTATATCAGATTTACTGTTTAGATGTGAAGTTACTCTGGACATCAAAGTTTATTCTCAAAACTTGATTAGTCATTCATCCAAGAAAGGAATCAAAGATCCTTTCCCAAAAAAGTATATAAACATTTTGCAAAAATAAACATGTACAGTGCAAAATTGTTCAGCATATTTTGAAGGAGTGCAGGTAACATTAAATAGTTAAGTAGACACACACACACACACACACACACACACACACACACCTTGATCATCATCTGCTGAGCCCAGTTGTCTACTTTTCTTGGGGTGATTCACGGAGAGGTTAAGACTCTTTCTAATTCTATTTCTCAATAATACAGAATAAAAAGCTAAAGAAAACAAAGGCATGCTGTAATAAAAAACAGGGAGGAAAAATACAAACACCAAAGGGAGTATCAAAGGATTTGTTAACAATTGTTCTTTGAAGATCAATTGTCCATCCTGGAGGAAGTACTCGGGCTTTCAAATAATCTTCGCATCAGTTTCATAAATTCAAACTCCTGGAAACAAAGGAAGGGGGCAAAACGGAAGTAGCAGAGAAAACAATGGTACTTAATGTATCTTCCAAGCTTCTTTTGCATGAATATTTAATACAGCCCATCAAAAGAATATCAACTTCAATTCACCTGCTGCTGACTGAACCAAGGCCTAACCTGAACAGAACCTAAGGCATTGTATGCTCTGCCCCAACAGCCCAAGACATAATACGATGGTTCGTGGAGACAGAACATGGGTTCAATCGTTTCACACACTTTCAATGCTCACATGATCAGATTTAAAGGTCTCCATTGGGTAAGTGAAAAAACAAATCAGGGCAGGGAGAACAATGGAAATAAATCATATACATTTTAGGCAGGCAGTTAAGGCAGGTCTTTGGAAAGATACAGACTGAAGCTGATGCTCAAATACTTTGGCTACCTAATGAGAAGAGAAGACTCCTTGGAAAAAAACCTTGATGTTGAGAAAGAGGGAAGGCAAAAGGAGAAGGGGATGGCAGAGAATGAGATGATTAGATAGTGTCATGGACACAATGAACATGAATTTGGGCAAACTCCGGGAGACAGGGAGAGGGGCTGATGTGCTATGGTCCATGGAGTCATAAAGAGTCAGACATAAATTAACGACTGAACAACAAGGTTCTCCAGCACCATGTAGGGCAGTACTGATCAATGAATGAGGTGGTGGTCCACCATGTACTTTGGATATAGAGCGAAGGCAGATTTGATCTATAGGTTATCTCTATGGTCATTTTTTTCTTCTTTACAACAGAAATAAAGCTTGTACACTGAAATAGGCTGCTAACCCAAAATCTGATATCATGACTTGGTTAAACTTGGAAAAGTATCCCCAAAGAAAGGTACTGATGTTTTTCTTTACACTACCTTTTTCTCCTTTGCAAATCCTAAGAAACAAAACCCAATGGATAAATTGGATCCCCCCCCCAAAAAAAAGATAGGGTTGGGATGGAGAAGAATTCATCAAATCAGAAATTCTACTGCACACACATTTCTAAAATTGCACTGTGTCTATGACGAAATTAAGAGGTATGTTAAAAGAGAAGAGAGCTAGGACGTGTTTTGTTGAGTCCACCAACTCAGATTTTGAGCTTACAAATGTTTTATTGCCATACCAGTTAACCTCAGATGTGGTGAAGACATAAAACATGGATTATAACAGTAGTTTAGTCATGTTACCTTTTAATAATAAATGTATACAGGATTGTTGTATACAGCCATTTTTTTTCTTGCTAATATAGTGCTCATAAAAGCTGATGAACATCTCATGAGGTCTCCTGCTGACTGTCAAGAATAAAACGCTTTTCTCAGCAGGATTGGCTGGGCCCTAAAATAGACTGCAACTTCCAGTAACTACAATAAGCAACGTTCAAGAGAGCTCTCAGCTCATTAGGGTTTCAAAATAAATTTTGCAATGTATCCCTCTTTTTTTGCATTAGGCAAAAGTAAGTCAGCAATTTTGTTTAAACTACCCACAGAAAATGAATGCTTCCATGCAAGTCAAATATACCACACCTTGTAACACGGACAGTATTTCCATGTCATTTTGTGGGCGTATTGTTACACTGCCCTTTGAAATCCTACACAAGGATGCAATGGAATGGACGAGTGCCAAGGGATGTTCCCTAGAGCAGGTAACAGCTTGGAAATTAAGTCTTATTTAAGGCAGGAATGAATCATTACCAAGCTGATTATGGTCCCCGTCACCACTTTAGAGCCTGGAGGTATGGAAAGTAAGGCGAGACAATGTGATACAGTTGTTAATAATGCCTTATGACTTGGACTGCTTCAAATCCCATTTAACTATGGAGTTAGCTGGATGAGTGTGGGCCAACTGCTCGCACTCAGCCCAGGTTACTCACAGCTTTTTGTGATGGAGATAAAATGAGAGAACCCCTTGCCCCATGTAAGCTGCTCTGAGCCCTGAAGAGACAGATATAAATCCAATTAAAAATTAAGCCACAGGTAGAAAGTGAGTGCCTGAATATTTTTAACAAAAAAACAAAACCAGCTGATTGTTTATTAACAAGGCCTTAAAGCCTCTGTAAGATTTAGGGCACCAATTTCTCACTTTTTAAAACTCCATCTAGATCAGGGCTTTACCACCTTGGCAAGTTTAAAATGTGTGGACTTCCAACTCCCACAATTCCCCAGCCAGCGTGGCTACCCGCTGAATTCTGGGAGTTGAAGTTCACCCATCTTATTCACACGTCTTAAACTTGCCAGTCGGGAAACCCTGATCTAGAAATTCCAAAATCAAATTCTCAAAACTTCAAAACTGATTTCTCCCCTCCCCCCGCCAAGTTTCTTCAGGGTGGACAAGAAATGACAAAATGGTTGTCTTCTCCTAATATAAGGCCACCATATCAACATCTGAGTAGATGGCTAAAGCTTTTTGATGAGAGAACTGAAAGAGGAAGTTTTATCATTGCACTGCTGTTTTATAAACCCAAATTCCACCAAAGCAAGAGCTTGTCCAAAAATTTGCACTTGCAGCAATTATGCCTCCTTAAAGCCATTATATTTGGGAAAAAATGACAGCTTAATTTATTTGTCTATTCCAGCAAAGCAAAGCAAAACAAAGCAAAGAAAACAGAATCTTGCTACTTAAGGTTGTGTCATGCATAACATAATGCATTTCCTCCAGGAATAAACTTAATAAAAAGCAGCATATATGAAGTTAAAATCATTATACCCAATTATCTTAATAATAACCTATTCCTAGATAGTCATCACTATAGGAACCATCATCCTATGTGAAGAAACTCACTGGAAATGAGGCATGCTATAGAACTATAAAGAAATGAAACATAAGCATAAATCTCACATTCAAATTGTGTCTGGACCTCACTTTGTGAAGTAGACAAATTGTTATGGAAACCAGGACCATATAGGATGTATATGAAGCTAAAACCCAGGGCAGATTTTTAACTTGTTTCTAACAGAAGGCAGATATACACAACACAGAGAGGTTCTCAATGGCAACTGCAAAATATTAGGGAAAAAAATAAACATTACTTAGGAAGAAATTACCAGACACTCAAGCAAGCAAAAATACCATGAAAAATTAGCATTGGAGGAACTGCAGTAAGAGAATCTTCCCTTTGTCCTTTGTAGTTTTTAGTATTTTGGAATGGGCCTGTTGCTCATATTATGTCATTACCATTAACCACAAGTGGAATCTAGTTATAAGAAAGAGGGTTACAAATTTAAATAAACCATACAGGTCCTTGATGTATGACTGGTCACTTAGCAACCATTCAATGTTATGACTGATTTACCTTGGGACTACTTATGACCCAGATTCAATGTTCCAATAGATGACGGGTGGTCATGTGACCGGACATTGGGCACTCAGCAACAAAGCCACAGTTACAGATGTTTCCAGCATCTCATGATCATGTGCCTAGGCATTTTACAACATTTTTGCTAAAAACTGGCACTTACTTCCAGCTTTGAGCAAAACTATCCCTATTATGAACCATTGGTTCACTTAGCTGTGGGAGAAAAAAAAGTTGTGACCCACCCATTTCATGACTGTCACAATTTACAACCGTGACGGGCAGGTTCTATTACAGTTGTAAATCAAGGACTGCCTATACATGAAAATGCAAAGTGAAGCCCGATTTAACAGGTGAATGCAGAGGAGGTACAGCTATTAGTCAAGAAAGTCTTCAAATGAAATCAAATCAAAAAGCAGATGAGATGTACATAATTTACTTGATGGCATCATCAACACAAGGAAGTAAACTGATGCAAATAATATAATTTGCGTAATTGGCTGAATGGTGCTGTTTTGCCCATGACATAAATTGCAGAGGACATTTAATCTGTAGCATGTGATTGGTTACATCAAATTCTGGTAAAATATGGTTTTATAGTATACACAACTTGACTTGGCTAAATTTTCCTCAGTGTGCCTAACCACAACCCAAAAAATACTGAAGTACACATACATCATACATAGTACAAGTTACATACATATCACTTACTAGATCAGTGGTTCTCAACCTTTTTATACCGGCGACCCCGGTCACAAGCATGCGGCACTGCCCCCTGCGCGGCGCACATGCGCAGCACCACCCCCTGCACCGGCTGAGGCATAGCCGGCAAGGGGCGGCGGCAGGCAGGCCCAGACGCTCCCGGGCGGCCGCGGAAGCGGCGGCCCAGGGCGACCACCGGCTGGGCCACCAGCTGGCCCAGCCCAAGGCAGGTAAGGCACCTGCCGGGCCCCATGCGCGCCAGCAACCCTCCCTGCACCCACCGGCCTCCCACCTCCCACCCCCGGCCCTCTTTTACTTACTTTTTAGTTGCTCAACAGGGAGGGAAGCTCTGCAGACTGTTCCCCTTGCAGCACCGTTTGCAGACTGGGGCTTTTGGCGGGTTCAGCAGGGCAGAGACAGCCCTGGACAATTCCTATTGGCTTTTGAAAGCCAATAGAATTAGACTCTGTTCAAGAGAGTCTATTCTATTGGCTTTCGAAAGCCAATAGAATAAGAGGGAGTAGCACAGCTAAGGAAAAGGGGAAAAAATGGCGGAAAAAATGGCGGATTGCGTTGTTTGGCGACCCCTGTGAAATGGTCGTTCGACCCCAAATGGGGTCGCGACCCACAGGTTGAGAACCGCTGTACTAGATGATAGCATGTAGCTAACACTGAATGACCTCTAAAAGCTAAGCAGGGTGGACCTGAATGATCATGTGATAGACAACATTGTTTTTACAAGAGAAACAGACAAGTATGTTACATCACTGAAAACTTGAAAAAACTTACTGTGCAATGTAACAATGGGGTACATCATCATATTAAGCCAGATATGTTTTAACTGTAATTGCTGGCTAAGCACAATCAGCTTGGTTATGTCATACTAAGCCCTAAACCAGTTTTTAAACCACAGAAATTAGGTTCTCATATCACATTAAGCCAAAATCAAAGAATGTTACAGCTGAGCCAGAAATAACAGGCACAAAATGACGGCTGTTTTTATCTGCTTAAACTGAGAACTTTTTCTACGGGAAAATATTCTGTCTCTGAAAGAAAATGACCACAGTTATTCTCGCCCTTCTTTTAATAGGCTAGGTCAGGGGTCTCAAACTGCCAGCCCGCGGGCGGGATGCGTCATGCCAAAACCGCACCAACCCCATTGCCAGCAATGGAGAAAAAGTTGCGATATGTCACGACACGTCATGTGACGTTGTGAGTTTGACACCCCTGGGCTAGGTGAAGCCTGAACCTAATTTGACACTCCCAGAATTATTATAAATTGTGTTATTACTTACATTTCCAGAAAAAAGCATATTTGCGTATTTGAAAGGAGAATCTATGAGATGAAGCCTTTGAAAATAACATTTTAGATTGCCGATCTGGGAAGGGCACTCACTTCCAAAGGGGCAAACAAACCAGTGGTGGCACTAAATAGTAGTTCTATCAACCTTAGAAAGAATGTTGTAAAACAAACATAACACATAGATTTGAAATATAGCACCTTAAGATAAACAAAAGGCCATGCTTTATTAATTAGCGAAGCAATGCATCAAGGGTCTGCCCACAACCTTTTCTTGATGATGAGGACACTCAAAATCCTTCATTCATATTTCCCCAATGGGTACAACCTTCCACATTTATGGCATGGCATCTTCCGGAATTCCTAGCCAGGATGGAATGTTGGGAGGTGTAGTCTCAAAACATCTGCAAGGCACTAGGACTGGAGAAACCACCCTACCCACAAGAAAAGCCAAATAACAGGACTGCAATGAATAGGCATTTCCAGTGGATCTCCTAAGTAGTGAGATCAATTAAGTAGTGCTGGTGAGTCAGCTTCAAATGCACTTACCCTCTGAGAAGTGCATTATATAAATTTTTCCCATTTTGAAACATAAGCAGATAAACCTAAGAATAATACTATACCAGTGGTTCTCAACCTTTCTAATGCTGCGACCCCATAATACAGTTCCCCATGTTGTGGTGACCCCCAACCAGTTATACATCACTGGGTGCCAGGGGTGTGGCCAAAGAAAAGGGGGGAAAAATGGCGGACAGCCTTGTTTGGCGACCCCCGTGAAATGGTCATTCGACTCCAAATGAGGTCCCGACCCACAGGTTGAGAACCACTGTACTATACGAAAAGGTTGTAGCTAAAGTCCTGGCAAGTAGCTACAGGAGCTTTTGGACAGGGAGGGAGGGAGGGAGGGAGGGAGGGAGGGAGGGAGGAAGGAAGGAAGGAAGGAAGGAAGGAAGGAAGGAAGGAAGGAAGGAAGGAAGGAAGGAAGGAAGGAAGGAAGGAAGGAAGGAAGGCAGGCAGGCTGTGCCACAAGCACGTAATGCAATATTAGGTTATTCTTAACTCTAAATTTTTCCAAGAGATTTTACCATGAAATGTGGTGCTAGCTACCAAGTTGATTTACTTTAAAAAAAGTAAAGTTCTTGGAAGTCACTGGGATCTGCTGGGAGACTAGTAGGCCTTTCCTGTGTAGTTGGTTGGTCACTTTGAGAACAGATTGCTAGATTAGATGGGCAGGAGATCTGATCCGGCAGAGCATTCCTTATGTTCTCATATACAAGATTGCCTTTCCCTTACTCTAAAATCTGGGGAATCTTACAGTTGTTAACTGTAAGTTAGTAACACGGTTGTTAAGTGAATCTGGCTTCCCCATCCACTTTGCTCGTCAAAAGGTCACAAAAGGTGATTGCATGAACCCAGGACACTGCAACTGTAAATATGAGTCAGTTGCCAAGTGTTTGAATTTTGATCACATGACCACGGGGATGCTGCAATGGTCATTAAGTATGAAAAATGATCATTAAGTCATTTTTTTCTGTGCCGTAGTAACTCAGAACAGTCACTAAATGAACTGTTGTAAGTCAAAGACTACCTGTATAGGGCTCTTGGTCCAGGGTCATCTCAACAGCGATCCACACCGTGGCCCTCTATGGAATAAACTACCCCACATACAATATTTGCCTTCTCCTGTAGAGTTTCTGGAAAGAGGCAAAACTTTGGCTGCGAGAAAGACTATTTGGAGAGATCCTAGCTTGCCTTTTTGATCCATTTCTGCTGATTAGCACTACTGTTAATATATTTCAATGTCTTTACCTTCCATCTCTATTTCGGCACTACATGGAGCCTTCTACAACAGAATGGCACAGAAATACTGGGAATAAATATATATATCCCAGGGAAAGTTAGAATGGGAATAGGAGTAGTATACCTCTCAGAGACCCCTAGTTATCAATCCCACCCTCCTCCAAACACTGGGCTAGCATCTGGGTCCCATCTCCGCCCATGAAGGCTTTCTATAGACCTCCAGCAGCTGAGAAATCTGCATTATAATTTTAAGTTATGGTTATGTTCTCTGCTTTACCGGTTATGTCTGTCTGCCGCCTTTCACCCATTATCTGATTATTTTCAAAATCAGATCTGAAACCTTCCTCTTCTGGACTTTTTGCCTGCTTGCCTCTCTACCTCTGTCTGATTAAGGCAGCACAATCTATCACAGCCACAAGTTTCATCACTGTCACAACATTTTCCCCCTCTGGGAAGAACTCATTTTTTTTGCTGTGATGAGCTATGAAACAGAGGGAAACTGCAGTGTAGGTTCTAAAATAGGCACATAAAAATGACAACATTCCTATTGCTGAAAAAATAGCTCCACCCACGTTGTAGCTCCCAGAAACAACTCTGAGTGGCCCTGGGCCATAAAAATGTCTTTGTGCACCGCAACAGAAACCGACGTCTAAAAATTGTGCCCTGCACAAGTTCATTCCCAGCTTTATGCATTTCAATGCATGCCTGTCCCTGATTCTTCGAAAGACTATGGCAAATTAATCACATTCATTTATATTCCTTCCTTCTCCAGACATTTTGCTTAGTGAGAACACTGTAGAGAGAAGACCGAGGCGCTGCGTTTTCCCATAATTTCCATAGCAGTACAGGCAAATTCTGAATATAAATATATATCCAGAATATATATTTACCCTGCATCTCATTTAATGGAATTGTGGCTTTCCCCCCAACTCTTTCCAAAAAACAAGACTTAGGCTTAATCTGCCCCAATAAATTTATTTTCCAATAAAATGAAGCAGCCCTTTTGTTTCAAGCCACAATAGCTATTCAGATGGCCAATGAAGCCACATGCCTGTTATTCACACCAAGCAAGTTTCAGTGACAGGTTTCTGGCTTATATTCTTTCAAGCCAGTGGTACATATTCACACTCGGGTAGGGAAAACTGAATACTCACAGATGTCTTAACAGATATGCCATTGGTTCCAATAGCCAAATTTTAAAAACAGAAGGGTGAGACAAGCACCTACAGGTTTTGCAGACCACATACACACTAAAGTAAAAAAACAAAAACCCCGACACATCTGCTTACCACGTGTATTGGTTGCCATGTCTGCTACTTTCTGAAAGGCATCCAGGAAGGCAGCTGCGGCTACAACCGTCGTCCTAGAATACAAACAGACAGCATAATATTAGAAACAGATTGTTGCAGTCTATTTGGGTCACTACACAAGAAGAAAAAATTACTATAAGACGGTAAAAAGGCAGCTGTACGTGGAACAAAGAAATGGCGTTGATCTTCTCAATCTCGTTTCCTCTGTTATTTGCTCTTCAAAGGGACAACAAGTAATAGTAGAAAGCACAGGTAGTCCTTTTCTTAGAACAGTTCGTTTAGTGGCCATTCGAAGTTATGGCGGCATTGAAAACAATGAACTTAGGAACATTTTTCACATTTATGATCATCGCAGCATCCCCCGGTCATGTGACTTACACTCGGATGCTTGACAAATGGTTCATATTTGTGACAGTTGCTGGATCCCAGGGTCCACTTTTGAAAAAGCAACGCCAGATTGACTTAAGAACTGTGTTAATAATTTAACAACTGCAGTGATTCACAACAAACGTGGCAAGAGAAGTCATAAAATGGGGCAAAACTCACTTAACGAGTTTCTCACTTAGCAACATAAATTTTGGGCTCAATTGTGGTCATTAAGTCAAGGACTACCTGTATTTCTTTACTGTCTAAAACTTTGCGGTAAGAGGTACAGTAGTAAAGGGAGTCCTCCAGTTATGGCCATTTGTTAATGATAGTTCAAAGTTACAATAGTCTTGGAAAAAGTGACACACAATCCATCCTCAAAGTTATGATTGTTGCATATACACCCCACAGTCACATGATCACAATTCAGGCACTTGGTAATTAGCTCACTTTTATGACAGCCAGAACACAGAATAATAGGATTGGAAGGGACCTTGGAGGTCTTCTAGTCCAGGGGTCCCCAACCCCTGGTCCGTGGACCGGTACCAGGCCACGGCATGCCAACAACCGGTCCGCCCAAACAAGCAATGCCCCCATCTGTGGGATGCAGGCAGCACACAAAACCACGCCCCCTCTGGTCCCAGAAAAATCTCTCTCCATGGAAAATCATCTCTGTTCTAGTCCAACCCCCAGTTCAAACAGGAAAACCCTATACATAGACACACATGCATACACATACACACACACACATACAGTGACTTGCAGTCACATGATTTGCGACCTTCCCAGCAGACTTTTGACAAGTGAAGTCAATTGGGAAAGTCAGATTCATTTAATGACTGATTCTCATAATGACTCCAGTAAAAATGATTATAAAATCAGAGCCAGTCATAGAATGCTTCATTTAACAACAACACTGCTTAGCAACTGACATTCCAGTCCAAATTGTAATTGTAAATCAAGGAGTACCTGTATAATTAAAAAAGAATAGACCGGATGCTCAAAAGCGCAAACTTTATTGACTGGGTTGCACATTACACTGAAGTATGTGGTTCATTTGCTTTTGAATTTTCTGTTATGCAAACCCCACTGGTGCACTTAGTGAAACATGCTTCATAGGTTAGCATTATGAACCCATCTAGCTATATGGGATTTATTCAACAAGCTAAGTTTAAGTGGTAGCTCAGCAAAACCTACGGGGCTTTACAAAGGCAGTCTGTGCTGACAGGGGCCCAGTGTGTCATGACAACCCAACCTTTCTGGTTTATTAGCCACAGCTGGTGCTCAGCATTGTGTAAACTCTGCCTACTGAGGCTAATTTAGTATATCATGGCTTAGTGTATGTTATCCCATCCAAAGATGAGATGGATATAATATTTTTAACAGTAGGAAATATGTCATGGCCAGGGATTAGTCGAGACTTGATCTTGACATTCCAAAGAGAATGCCATAAAATCATGGGTTTAAATGATTAAAAACTAGAACGCTAACAGCAAATGCCATGACCCACAAGCTCTCCTTTACTGAATGTGCTTCACTGGAAGTTAGATAATCATCAGTTGCAGATGCTTAGCTGGAGTGGCCTGGACTATTAATGTCCTAAATGGCCCCTTCCAACTCTATCAATCTAAGATTCATAAGACCGTTTCCCTTCTGGAAACAAAGTTATTCTGTATTCAGGGTACATATTTGCCTTATCAAATCTTGCTACTACATAAAGGATGTACTATTGTCTTATTTTAGACAACAGCAAGGTAACAGAAACATGCAAATATCTATCTGTTTCAATCAAACGTGGCAGACACTTGATCTACAAGGATTTGGGAGCAGATCAATCCAAAAAACTATTTAGAACAGTGGTTCTCAACCTTTTTAATGCCGTGACCCTCAACCGGTCATAAGTCGAGGACTACTCAACTGGTGCAGCACCGTTTGCAGAATGGGACTTTTGGCGGGCTCAGCAGGGCAGAGACAGCCTGGACAATTCCTATTGGCTTTTGAAAGCCAATAGAATTAGACTCTATTCAAGAGAGTTTCTTCTATTGGCTTTCAAAAGCCAATAGAATAAACGGGAGTAGCACAGCTAAGGAAAAGGGGGGGGGAAATGGCGGACTGCGTTGTTTGGCGACCCCCGTGAAATGGTCGTTCGACCCCAAATGGGGTCCCGACCCACAGGTTGAGAACCGCTGCCCTATACAATCCTAGAGAAATAATTGTCCAGTCTCTTCTTGAAAAGCTCCAGTGATGGAGCACCCACAACTACTGAAGTCACCAGATTAATTGTTCTCACTGTTAGCAAACTTCTCCTTAGTTCTAGGTTGGATCGTTCTTTAATGATGTCTACAAAGATTCTCAGTCATCCAGGTCATAGTTATCCCAAAGATGCTTTTTCACGAGGCAACTGGACTTTCTTGGGGGGGGGGGTTGTTTTAAGACATTTCATTTCTCATCCAAGAAGCTTCTTCAGCTCTGACTGGATGGTGGGGAATGGAAAAATTTATACTCCTTGCAGGAATCAAGTATAAATCCTTCCATTCCCCACCATCCAATCAGAGTTGAAGAAGCTTCTTGGATGGGAAGCAAAACATCTTTAAAGAAAAACAAGAAAGTCCAGTTGCCCCCTGAAAAAGCACCTTTGGGATCTCTTTGGTGAGCTTATATTTTAAATGGAAATTTTACATTTGCACTGAGTTTATCCAGGCTTGTCTCATGAGTCAGTTGCAGAACATTTCACCTTTGTAAGAGGTGTTTACGTCAGAGATTCCAATCTTTGTAAGAGGTGTTTACGTCTTAGATGACCAATCTGACAGATCAAGCAAACTTTTTGGTCAAGAAGCTTCATATTTTGTAAATGAGCTGGGGGGAGGGTTAACTTTTCATTTAACTTAGAGCACTTTAGATGTCCTCTACGGCTTCCAGAGGCAACACATACTGAAAATCATGAGGAACATCAAAATGCAAAATAAATCCTAGAGAACCACCCATCATGAAAGAGTCCAACAAAACTCCTTCTGGAATAGATGGAAGTCAGAAGGGAAACAGGATATTCATAAAACCTCTGACTCATGCATCTGTCCAAGGAAGCCTGTGTCAAAGTCCACGTTGATGTATTACAATGATGCTAGTGAGCAGGAAAAGTAAGTCATCACTGACATGTTTGAATTAAGTATTTTAAGATGGTTTTAACAATCTTAACTCAGACTGTGTTCAGTTTGTGATTAAGTCATAGCATATGGAAACTCACAGTGGCCTGCTTCAAATGTAAAATTAGGATTCAGCAGATTGCTAGGCGGGCTTAAAAACAAAACTAAACTAGCTTATCCCAAAATTGATACAAAATAGTGACATATACAGATAGTCCTAGACTTACAATAGTTCGCTTACTGACTGTTCGAAATTACAACCGCACTGCAAAAAGTGACTTATGACCATTTTTCACACTTATGACCACTGCAGCATCCCCATAGTCATGTGATTTACATTTGGATGCCTGGCAACTGATTCACATTTATGACAGTTCTGGTGTCCCGGGGTCACGTGATCACCTTTTGTAGCAGCTACCCAGATTCTCCCTTGAATAAAACATAAGACATTCCCTAAATATAGTAGGCAATTGATGAGTAAGTAGGTTTTTAAACACTCTGTTCGTCTTAAAAACTTAAAAACGCTGAACTATTTCTTCTCTTTGTCTCAGTTAATTGCACGTTCAAATATAAATTTTAAGGAATCTGGGGCACGACTTTGGGGATGAATTAAAAAGAAAGGCACACAGCAGGTGGAAGCAAAAAGAAATCCAAAATCCTGAAATCAGGAAAAAAAAAAAACCTAAAGATTTTACAGCTTAACATTGGTGCTATTTTAAGTGCCTTATCTCCAACTTGAGGAATAAAGGCAAGTTAACCAATATATGTCTGCTTTTCTCATTTTACAACTTAGATCAGCTTCCTGAGTGATAGTAAACCATGATTTTATTGTGATGGGTTTTTTTAAATGAACTAGAATAGGCAAATGCAAATAAAGAGAGTTACTTCAAGCATAACAAAATAGAGTTATGGTTCTGCTTATCTGACAGATTGCAGAAGTACAGCAATGGGAATTCAAGAAGTAAAAAATGATTTGGTGATGCACAGGAAGCACCTGTTAGGTGCATCTTGAACAATGCTTCTAAAGCCAAGAATACATACTAAGCCAGGGGTCTCCAACCCCAGGCCACAGCTTACTTCTGGGCCTTGAGCCATTCGGAACCAGGCTGCAGAAGTGGCGGGTGAGCGTGCATCCTCACTGGTGTGAGCAGCGGGCAATTGTATGCATGCACACTCCTGCCGCTTGTGCACATGGAGTTGCGCCCGTGTACATGCCCGCTGCTTGCTCCCCCCCCCCCCCCGCTGGTCCACAAAGTTGGAAAAGTTGGGGAACTCTTTACTAAGCAGCTGTGCCAGCACAGAAAAACAGGAAGCTTCTGAAAGTTTTTTCAACGGGTGTGATGTGTGTGCCCCATGTACACGTATGTATACACACACACACAAAGTCACATTTTCTCTTTTGACCCTGGATCTTTGCTCAAGCCAAGAACACACTAACATCACACCTAACAAGCCCATGATAGCTCAGAATAGCAATAGCAGTTAGACTTATATACCACTTTAGAGTACTTTATAGCACTCTCTAAGCAGTTTACAGTCAGCATATTGCCCCCAACAATCAATTATATGTGAACCCGCGCCAGTAACGATTATACAATCCTGGATATAACCAGATGCTTCACAAAATTAGTGGGCTTCAATTGGTATCAAATCTTCCTGTAGCAAGAGGAAATTCTTGTGGCTTCATTTCTGTTACGGACTTTCATTTCAATTTTACAGATTCCCCTTTAAAACGTGTCACCACAGCAAACTACTGTAACTATACTACAAGTATATTAATTACTGTTTGCTTTCTTTTTTTCAGCAAAGAGCACACCCAAACCAAATAACTCTTTTCCAGTAAAAACCTCAGTTTTTGTTCAGCTTGTAAATCACAAATAGTTTGACTTCTCCTTCTCCTGGTCCTCTTTTCTCACACCCATGTGTTCTTTTTGCTCTGTAGTACGAGTTTAAAAAAAAAGGAGAGCCAGTTTGGTGATGTGGTTAAAGAATTGGCCAGAAACCAGGAGACTGTGAGTTCTAGCCCTGCCTTAGGCTCAAAGCCAGTCAGTCGGTGACTTCAGGTCAATTGCTTAGTTGCGATTCCAAGAAGAAGGCAAGGATAAACCAATTACAAAAATGTTGCCAAGAATTACAAGGTCCTGGAGACTATTTTGAAAGGAAAAAAGTAGGTGTAGAAAAAAACATGCAATCTTCTTGTCCCCGACGTGCTTTTTCCAAAAGGCAACTGGATCTTCTTGAAAATGTATGACTTCTTAACCAAGAAGCTTCTTTAGTTCTGAAGAACAGTTCTGAAGAAGCTTCTTGGACGAGAAGCGAAACATTTTCAAAGGAAAAAACCAAGAACGTCCAGTTGCCTTTTGGAAAAAGCACCTTTGGGACAACCATGTCCTGGATGTTTGAGAATCTTCGTAGACATGCAATCTTCGTGGTCCTCTTCAATTTCCAAGCTTCCCCAAATGAGCTAATGATAACAAGCACAGTAACTCCGTGAGATCAATTGATAAAAAGAACTGATGATGTATGAGAAACCTTGGTCAGCCTGGTAGAATAACTTAACTACTATTTTACGTTAGCTCCCATGTTCTTTCCCTCCCTCTAAAATAGCTGCCAATCCATAACTATTTCTCATATGTAATCCTTTATTTGTAGAAACAATTAGTTTCTTGCATCAATTAAAGTTGTTCCATTAGCATTCTCGATCACTAGTTCTAAATAAAGTTACACTTGCTTGTAACAGAATTAGCAGTTTTCCAACGTTAAAAAAAAAATTCTTTAAGTGTAAGAATAATTTAACAGTAGCAGCTCTTCACTAGACGCTGGCGGAGTCATATGTCTGGAAGTTTTCCATTCTGATTCTCGCACTGACCAGTCTGCATTTGCTAGTCTGCATGGCTTCGTCCAACTCTTTTGATTTTTTGACTAGGGAAAATAAATTCCAGGGAGCAAGTAATATTCCAGATTTTGCCACCGGTTTCTTTTCCTTTCCTTTTTTGGTGTTAAAGCATTTAAATCCTCATAAAAACAGGATGTAAGGCAGATATGCCTGCTATTCACTAACTGCATAATTCATTCCTCTCTAATTTTTAGTTCCCAGTGGCCAGCTGGGAAAAAGATCAGTTTTACTGACAATTAAGATACAAAAAGCTTCTGTAAGGCAGTATGTGCATCAGACAAGGATCAAAACCATACAATATGCCTAGAAGCTTTAAACTGTGGGATTTTGGTATTCTCTGAGCTTGTTTTCTTGCAGATGTTTCATTACTCAACTAGGCAATATCATCAGTGCACTGATGATATTACCTAGTTGGGTAATGAAATGTCTACAAAAAAACAATCAGGTTCAAAGAGCACCAGATCAACCCTGAGATAAAATATTCTCTTCTATTAGCTTTATAACATTTTCCTTTAACTTAAGACTGTAAATTTAAATACCTTTAATTTTAAACCCAACCAGTTGGCATTACTCAGATGTAAAATCTTATAAGTTCCCTTCTGGGGTGTCTGCCTGCTCAGCTTTTACAAAATGCTTTCCTATGTTAAATGCAATGTACTTAATAAACTACAATGAATGAATATCTTAGACAATGACAATGGATGCCTTAGCATGTAACTGTGGTTTAGTTAGCTATGGTTAAACAATCCCTGCTTAGAAAATTGGTTAAACCCCTTAGGCTAATGCAACAGATTAAAGAAAACTAACACGGCCTTCTTAAGAGAAAGCCTGATAATCAAAAATTAAAAAGGTACAAACACTGATATATGATATGAATGATCAATTTTGTGGCCATATTCAGTCCCCAAGTGCCTACTTTGTTGCATCTGGAGCATGCCCCTAGAATGTAATAGCAAATAAAATTTATTTATTAAATCTACATGCAGCGCATCTCACTATCAAGCAGCTTAGGGCAGCTTACATGATAAAACGATATAAAAAAGAACGTCAAAAATATTAAAAACAATAAACCTTAAAATTGGATAAATCAATTCATAGTAGCCTTATTCCACCACCACCTCTCCTGTTTTCTCTAAAATAAAGGCTAAAAATGAACACTTCAAGTTTTGTGGTACTTTAAGTATCTACTTCATTGTTTAACATGTTTCTGCCTTGCCGTTCCCAAACTAACTTTGCACAGCCAATTCCACTGCTTTGCTTGCGAATTAAGGCCCACAAATCATCTACAACTTTTGAAGACCCATATTTTTTTTTTAACAGTGAGGTAGGTCCCACTACCACATGGAAGGATAGCTTACCTAAGTTGAGACTGGAGCTTCCCCGCTTTATTTATGAAATCTTCCCAAATTGGGTAACTTCCCTGGAAGAGAAGAAGTACAAAATTTTGATCACTACAAAGAATCCATTTCTGAAAACTTAAGCAAATTTACAAAAAAGAAAGAGAAATACACAGTGGCAATAAATAAACACACAGGTAATATTGATCAAGTTGTTCTTAAAAGACCCAGGATGAAAAACAAGTTTATATCAGCACAGAATAATTTCTTTCTATCAAATTCATACACTAATCTTGACTGTATGTAGATAAAAATGGAGGCTACTTTGGAATAACCATTTCTCTTAACTTTATAAAGGGGTTGGGGCAAACAATGTGTTCACACACCAGCACACAACCAACTGAAGATAGAGCTTGGTTATACGGAATTTTAAATCCATCATCAGCCATAATGAAATGACATCCAATTCTCAAACATACAGACATAGGTTGTCCTCAGTTTATGACCGGTTGCTTAGCAATCTCAAAAACATTACTTACAACCCAGATTTGAAGTTTCAATATCTGGGCCTGCTCCCACCAGGTCACATGATTGCATTTTGGGTGCTTGGCAACCTGCCTGCATTTACGGCCATTTACAGCATCCTGTAGTCATATGACCATGATTTACACAATGTTGATGATGGAAATAAAACTTTTATTTCTGGTTTCCAACAAAAACCACCCTATAATAATGGGTTCAGCTAATGACTACATTCACTTTAGCCCCCCCCCCAAGCCATAAAATTGGACACTGTCATGTGATGACCTGCTTTACAACATGCCAACTTATGAGCAAAATTGTGGGGTTCAATTATGGTCATAATTCGAGGACTACCTATATTCACAAATTTTTTAATAGTGGCATTTTTAAACTTTGTTTAAACTGGCAGCAAAGACCAACACGGGAAAAAGTATATATCAGTGATTGTTAAACTGTTTGACTCAATTACCCCTCAAATAATTTTCAAATAATTTTATTGCAATATCCCCACAAAAAAGCAGACTATGTTGTTTTACGCAAATCTCAGCAGCAGCCCCAAACGGGATCCTCAACTCACAAACAAGCAATGACAAATTCTCCCCAGTTTAACTGGCCTACTTGCATACACGCTTGCTTTCTAGTACACAGAGATGTGAAATTTGCAGATATTATAATAATGTGTGGAGAAAAATATCACACCTGGAGCTGTGGAAACAGAGTGAAATTTTTGGAAAAAGTGCAATATTTCTATGGAGCTTCATTGAATTGCACTGGCATGAAAAACATTATTTAAAACAAAGGTCAAGAAGAGAATCTGCCTCAAAAATCTGATTACTCCCCAGATATTGTCTTGTAGGCTAGATGACATCATTGAGCAGTAGCAAAACTCTTGCCTTTTTACAAGGAAAATTTATTACAGAGTACAAGGAGCACCCTGACGTAGCTCCTTTGTAGATACGAGGACTTGAAGGCCTTCCTAAGACTTCCCTCATCTGGGTCAATCTTCACCTGAAGCTCCAGGCCTCTGATAACTGAGCAACAGATTTAAAGAAAAAGACAAATCCATGCCAACTCATTATAGGGGCAATTTGTTATATGTTAACCAACTTTGTTATATGTTATTCAACATATAAAATAAAATTATTTTATGTATTTGAGACAGAGAATAAGTTTGGTCTAGTATTAACATTATGGGCCTAGGAACCAGTTCTATTCCAAGCCTCAGGCATAAAAGTTAGCTGGGTGACTTTGGGCCAATCACCAGGCGAGGGTGAGTTCTAGTCCCGTTTTAGGCATGAAAGCCGGCTGGGTGTCTTTGGACCAGTCATTTTCTCTAGGCCCAACCTACCTCACAGGACTGTTGTTGTGGGGAAACTAGGTGGAAGGAATATTATGCATGTTCCCCATCCTGGGCTATTTGTAAACAATAATAAAGATAGGATAAAAATCAAATAAATAAAATAATCTGATGCATTCTTCTAAGTATGAACCACAATTCCTTCCCCCACGCCCAAATTTTGAACCACAAAGTCTGGAGTGAATGCAAGGAGGGCAAGTCAATTCCTACCCCCACTCCCAGCCTCCTAATCCCCTTTCCCCTTCAAACTCAGTCCAACTCTGATTTGGTTTCGACAGAAGGCTGCAATTGCTCTGGGGCAATTTGACAACGCCTGGATCATTCCGCTTTCCCCAGGAGACACTGCAAGACCCATTAAACAGAGACACTATTCTGTCAAGGATCAGTCACTTCTGGATAATCATGAAACCAGATCGGAGCAACTCTGGTCTGAGCAAAAGATCTGTCAACTGTTGATGATTTTGAAGTACCAAGAAGCAGGAAAGACTCCCTCTCTGGCCTCAGCCTCACCTTTTACAGCACAAGCACCAAACAAAACAGCAATTCATTCAGGCATTATCAGATTTCTTGTCTCTCTGGTTCATTTTCACTGAGCTTCAAAACCATCCAATTCATTTGTCAGGGATTCGCCCCCCCCCCCCCGTTTTGTTTCTTAACACAACATGAAGCGTTTGCCTATGTTTTCATTGTATTAGATTTCATAACATTCAGTCTAATCCTTTACCTAATTACTTATTTAATCCTCAGATTTATAACCTGAGGATTTATAATCCTCAGATTTATAACCAGTCAAGAAACACACATAAGACTTCTCCAACCTTGCTTCCTATCATCAACTCATCAAGATGAGCTGAGTGGATGACCAAGATCACCCATTGAGTTTCATGATGGGAGATAAACTAGGACCTTGACCAGGCTTGTTGTAGTCCAAGAACTTAAACCAATGTACCATATGTTCAGCAACATCAGAGGATCACATTAAGTGCACCCACGGCATCCTTATTTGCTCTGCTGCTCATAAACTGGACAGCTATGTTGACCACACACTTAGCAAACATGATGAAGGGGAGGCTTTGTAGGTATCAATGTAGGTATACAGACATTTTCTTCCAGGCAAAAAGGAAAACCTAGATTCTTACAACCTGAAAAATCTATTGCAACATTATCCCATTCGCTTAACAATATCATCCAGTACTTGAGGAGCTGTCACAGAGATGAGGGGATTGACTTATGCTCCAAAGCACCAGAGGGAGGGACTAGAAGTAATGGGTGAAAACCTGTTAAAGAGAGATCCAACTTAGAACTAAGGAGAAATTTCCTGATAGTGAGAACAATTAATCAATGGAGTCGCTTGCCTCCTGGAGTTGTGGGTGCTCCATCACTGGAGGTTTTCAAAAAAAAAAAAAATCTTTTGAGTGTGATGGCAAAAGGATCTTGCCTGGAGCAGGGAGCTGGACTAGAAGATCTCCAAGGTCTTTCCAGCTCTATGATTCTTTGTTCCATCCCCTTCACTTAACAAGTGCCAACTGGCTGTGATAATTCTTCCAATCAAACAGAAGATTAATCTCTTATTCATTATACTACAAAGCAATTTTCTGCTTCTCTTCATGGTTAACGTGCATTTTCATTATGTTCACTTGAGAAAGAAAATCCAGGTGGAAATAACACATGCAACCTAATATAGCAATTATTCTCTCTCAAACCAAAATCAGATGACTCAAATGTCAGGTGATTCAAAACTCAACCTCGAACAGAATAACAAATGAAAAGGGCAATGCTACTTATTGCCACCAAACATTTGACGGGCACAGGTTTTTCACCCCTAACCTGTATTTTGAGAAAGTGCTACTCAAGTCATCTTCCTCTGACACAGGAAGAAACATGTCTAAAACCAAAGCAACATTGACATTTGTCATTAAGAAAACAATCTTATCCAAATATGCTAAATGAGAACATTCTGGAGAACACTAATTTGAGAATGGTTGCATTCTAGCATAATCCTAATATCAAGGACTGCTATTATCACATTGTAAATACTAAAGTTTAACAAACACACCATCCTAATTAGCTTAAAAGATGGCTCCTATTTCAGTTAGTTGTACTACAACTGTAGAACGTTGCTTTTTCCCCCCACTTTCAGTTTTCTAAACCCTTCAGCTATGTTATGCACATCACAATCTTTTACTCCAAATAAATTACCCTACAATAATTTACTTATTTTCTAAGCCTCTGTATTAAATTTAAAGATCAAAAAATTCATATTAGCCATAAGCTATTAAGCCACCAAAGAGGTTAAAATGGGGATGAATTCATCCAGTGTGGATGATTGAGAGATAACTAATTCAGGTTAATTGCTATGATTCAATTAGTCTTGAATTTACACAACCTTGATTAAATTAAATCAATTGTATTTAGCTGATATACAATTGGAGTTGCAGCAATATCTCCAGAGATACAGTTGCCCTAAATGTATTTTTCTGCCTTGCTTGTCCTAACTGTGGAATAAAAGAGATTTAGAGGAAAACTTTATGATTCAAGACAGGAGCACTAATCTCATGCCTGGCCTTTTCTGACCCCGAATTTCTTGCACATTCTTTCGTGAGCAGAGAAGAAAATTGCTTTGCTATCTGAAATTAGGAAAAGAAAAGCTTCCCACAGCCAATTATACACACCCCTAAAATATGACTTCTATTTAGAAATGCTAAGCTAAGGGGTCCTTGGTGCTCTCTGACCTTGCTTGTTTTCTTGCAGACCTTTCATTACCCACACTAGGTAACATCATCAGTGCTAATAAAGAATGCAGTTTGCTGTCAGTTCTATTCTAGTGACTTGCCTGTCAAGTGTTGATGGAGATTCTTTAGAGATTCTTTGGTTGGGCTGTTTACTCTTGGCTCTTCGGCAGTTTCTTGATTGGAGTATTGTTTACTTGATTGTTGGTCTGATGTTAACCTTGGAGTTAATCTATGCCAGCGGTCCCCAGCCTTTGGGGCTTGGTGGCCCAGCTGGGGGAGAGGGTAAGGGGAACTGGGCTGCACGAGGGGAGGGCTGGCACACATGTGTGTATGCGCACATAGCCCTTGTACAAATGGTAAGGCGGCATGCACACATGCAGCTCAACTTGCGCGATCTATGCTGATCTGGAATGATGAAACGTCTGCAAGAAAACAAGCAAGCTCGGAGCGCACCAAGGCCCCTCATGTCAGCCCTGAGCTACAAATATTCTCCTTTATTAGAGATGCTAAGGAAAGAGTCCTCTTTTTATACTTTTGCCAGCTATCCTCAGTGGGACATCAGAATTGTGTAAGTTGGCAATGTTTTGTGGATTGCAGCTGTAGAAACAATTATCTTAAATAGGTATCTGCTCTAAGTGGGGTAGAAATCACAAATCAGATAGATCATCTCAGGGCAAATCTGCCCATGTGATTCACTGAGCAAGGGGGGTGGTATTTTAAATAAATAAAGGTTTATTTGTTTGCACAAGCGGCACACTCATTTTTCCTGCAGAACAAGCTGTTTCCATGCATATTACCCAAGTCTCTGCTGGATTGTTTTTCCGGCCTTTATAGCTTCCAATTTTGGGAAGGAACTAAGACAAGAAAATTATAGTCACTTAACACCTGACTTCAAATACTTTGGCCACCTAATGAGAAGGAAGGACTCACTGGAGAAGAGCCTAATGCTGGGAAAGATTGAGGTCAATAGAAGAACGGGACGACAGAGAATGAGGTGGCTGCATGGAATCACTGAAGCAGTAGGCGTGAGCTTAAATGGACTCCAGAAGATGGTAGAAGACAGGAAGACCTGGAGGAACATTGTCCATGGGGTCGCGATGGGGAGGACACGACTTCGCAATTAACAACAACAACACCTGACTAGCTGCAATTCTTCCCTCCTCCTCCAATGTATTCCAGGTACTCCCAGACCAGGGGTAGACAACCTTGGCTCTTTTATGACTCGTGGACTTCAACTCCCAGAATTCCTGAGCCAGCCATGGCTCACGAATTCTGGGAGTTGAAGTCCACGAGTCATTAAAGAGCCAAGGTTGTCTACCCCTGTCCTAGACTTACAGCCTGCCCATTACAGTCATATGTTATGACGGTTGTAAATGTGATCACCCCTATGACCAACTCGATTTTATGTTTTGCAGTGGTTGTTAAGCAAATCCCCAGTCATTCATTAAGCAAATCCATTGTTCACTATGGGCCATTTTTGCCAAAACCTATAAATGTCACTTTGGGGCAAAAAACTCATAAATCACAGTCATGTATCTACAGGATGCTGCAAATGGCCATAAATATGATGGGGGGGGGTAGCTATCAGAACTTCAGAATTGAGTTATAAGTATCTTTTGGGAGGTCTGTCATAACTTCAAACAGTCACTAAACAACCAGTCATATTGCTTATTGTTTCACACTTAGGACCGTTGTAGCATCCCAATGGTCACATGATCAAAATTCAGATGCTTGGCAACTGACTCATATTTATAACAGTTGCAGCATCCTGGGGGCATGTGATCACCTTTTGTGACCAATTGACAAGCAAAATCAATGGGAAAGCCAGATTCACTTAACAACCGTGTTACTAACTGAACAACTGCAGTGATTCACTTAAAAACTATGGCAAGAAACTCATTTAACAAATGTTTCGGTTAGCAACAGAAACTTTGGGCTCAATTATGGTCGTTAAGTCGAGGATTACCTCTACTTTAAGTCCCTAAACCAACGTTTCTCAACCTCAGCAACTTTAAGATATGAACTTCAACTCCCAGAAATCCCTAGCCAGTATGAATCCGCTAAACAGCATCATCTTGTTGTTCAAATGCTCTCAAAGAAAAATCTACCATACAGGATGATCTGAACCTTTTGTAGCCTAAACTGAACATATCAAAATGTTGTACAGAAGAACTTTGCCCATAGAGATACGTCAGCTTGTACACTGCTCACTGATTAAGAAATGGGTTTATTTAGTTGCATGACATTTGCTGCATAAATATTTCATTCAATCAATGAGGGAAAAGGCCACTTGCAAAACAGAAAGCAAAGAGCAAATTCCAATCTGTAAAAGATTTGCAACTCTCGTGGTTCTTCTAAACCAGCGGCCCCCAACCTTTGTGGCTTGGCAGGCAGGCTGGGGGGAGAGGGGAACTGGGCAATGCAAGTGACTGGCCAGCCGACCCACACAAATTGAGCTGTGCTTGCACTCCAGTCAGCCACTTGCACGGCCCAATTCCAAATAGGCCAGGTCCGGTAGTGGGTCACAGCCCATGGGTTGGGGACCCCTGTTTTAAACCATCTGTCTTTTTGCAAAATTCCAATTCGCAATGCTTTTCCATCTAGTTATCAATTTGAGGAGGGGGGGGGAAATCACAAGGTGAAGCTGAGTTCTTTTTTTTTATTAAAAAGTTTTATAAAAATTACAATATAACCCCCCAACCCCCCCCCTCTCTCCCCAACTTCCCAGAGCTGAGTACAGGGTTACAAATATGATAATCATAATCTAACTAACATTAACCAACTATATAAATAACCAAGTCCATAATGTACTTTAACTCCCCTTTGACATAAATATAAACAAATTGAAAATAAACATAATAATGAAAACATAAACAAGTTAATATCCTAATTATTAAACAATACAATCTCCAAATTGTTAAACAATACTAATACTAAAAATAATATCATAATACTCTAAAATTAACTCATAAGCTAAATGAAACTTTTTAGTCCCATATTTATTCTGAATATAATTTATCCATCTTCTCCAAACCGAAGTGTATCTTTCTTGTGAATGATCCTTCAAGTAAGCAGAAATCTTAGCCATTTCTGCTAAGTTTGACACTTTAAGCGTACATTCTTCTATAGTAAGTAAACAATCCTTCTTCCAATATTGCCCTACTAGTAACCTTGCAGCTGTTATCAAATTCAGCATCAAATTAATTTCTTTAGCATCACAATCTGTAATAACACCCAACAGAAATAATTGTGGGGTAAACTTTATCTTTCTCTTGAAAATCTGTTGAATGTTCCACCAAATCTTAATCCAAAAGGCTTTTATATTTCTACAAGTCCACCATATATGAAAATAAGTGGCATCCAAACTACCACATCTCCAACATTTGGGCTGTAAATTAGGATACATACAAGACAACTTTTTAGGATCCAGATGCCATCTATAAAACGTTTTATAAAAATTTTCTCTTAAATTTTGTGCCTGGGTAAATTTTACATTTCTGACCCAAATTACCCCCCATGTATCCAATGGAGTCGGTTCTTGAATATTTTGAGCCCACTTTACCATACAATCCTTAACTAATTCCATTTCCGAATCCATTTCTATTAAAACATTATAAATTCTCTTTATATGCGGTCGGTTTTGATCTTTAATCTGTTTTACCAAATTCTCGTCCATTAAAGTAATACCAACCTTTTGATCTAACTTCCAAGGTGAAGCTGAGTTCTTAGCAATTTGGCAAAATGTCCATCCATGAAATTTCAATGAAGTTACCGACAATATAATGGTTGGTTTACACAAGCAGTCCTTATTTGGGGATTACAAGTGCTGCAGTTGCCAAGTGGAAAAATCACGGGACCATGATGGGCTTACAACCTCACTTTCCTTTTGGTCATTAAATGAAACATCCCACGATTGTGACTCATAGGGTTGATGTAGGAGAAACTAGGAAAATGAAACATCGCATATGCTCTGCTGAGCTCCTGAATATCTAAAAATATCTAATTAATAAATGCATCTGGCCTGCCTTCCTTGATAAGTCAAATTACTTTCTTTGTAACAGACTTTATCTTGGTATGATCCAACTTAATGAAGAGATGCGAAAATTTTCAACATTAGCTGTATCGCCTATAGTTTTAAGCTACTAAACTTGGGTCATCCTTCTGCCATTATCCTAAGAAGAAGGTTAAAAAACACTGGGCTTCTGATGCCATGTCTTATGATTGTATGATGCATTAAACTGACTTCAGGTAAGTTGTTTTAGAGCCCTCGAGAGCCACAATGCAACATTAAAGAGGTTATACCTGATCAAGCATCCCTATCTTTCCATGCATTAATTTCCCTATGTGCATAACTACACAAACATTATCAAAGGCTAATATATTCCCATAGCAATTGACGGAATTCCTTGCAGAAACTCATTCTGTAAAACTCTTTTGTGGTATAACGTTGGACTCAACAGCAAAGAAACTTCTCTAAGAACAGCATTTTCCAATCTTGCCTACTTCCCAAGGCAACCTCAATGGGGGAAACTGGATTCACTGAACAACTGTGTGGTTCACTTAACAGAGTGCAGTAATTCGCTTGACAACTGTGGCACAAAAGCTCATAAAATCTGGAATGACTCACTTAACAAATTCTAGTCCCAATTGTGGTCGTAAGTCCAGGACTAGCTTTATTTCTGAAAACTGTTGCAATAGCTTGAGCTGCTAACAAAGACTGTAGAATAGTACCCGTATTTCTAGCTCAGGGGTGGGTAACTATGGCAACTTTACAACCTGTGGGCTTCAACTCCCAGAATCCCTCAAACTAGCATCCCTAGCAGGATTCCCAGGAATTCTGGGAGTTGAAGTCCACAGGTCGTAAGATTGCCATAGTTGCCCACCCATTCTAGAACATGATGAAAGGAAGGGAAGACTTTGCTCTGGAAGTTGTCTTCTGTTCCTTAGGGAGTATGCCTCCCCCATCCACAGCAACTGCCCGAATATCTAAAAATAGCTAACCGTTTACTCAGCAATGCCATTGGTTTAAAGAAACCCTGATGTGAGACAGCTGCTCGGTTGATTGTTTCCAAGATCAACACTCAAGATCAGAGGAGAGAAATCAGAAGGGTGTTTTTTTTCCCCTCCCCTCTTTCCAAGCCTGAAAAGAAACATACTGCAGCTGTTTATAGTGGCAAAGAAATGCAGAACAAGAAGGACCAGTTGGTTGCACATAATTACAAACAAACAAGTGAACAATCAGCTGTATTTTGAATCAATACAATGTGCTGGCAAAAAAAAAAAAAAGAGAAATCTCCTCCAGGAGGAGGAGGAAGAGGAAAGAACTGCAGAATAAAGAAATAAGGACAGGTCAGTGAATGTGATAAAATCAAAGTGTGAATTGTTAAAATACAACTGCTCTCTCTATATATGTATTATATCTGTGTGTCTGTTTCTCTGTCTTATTAAAAATTAAACGGTATATAACAGGGGTAGGCAACCTTAGCTCTTTTATGACTCGTGGACTTCAACTCCCAGAATTCCTGAGCCAGCATGGCTCAGCTTGGAAACTCTCTCTTTCCCCTCAGTGTGGCTGGACCAGGAATTCTGGGAGTTGAAGTTCACGAGTCATAAAAGAGCCAAGGTTGCCTACCCCTGGTATATAGGAGGCCCTGCTCACAACACATCCACTATTATAAGCATCATAATTATACTAACAGAACATAAACTGTGTGTGAAAAAAATCACAAGTTGCAGATTCCATGAATAACAACTACAGGGAGTCCTTGACTTATAACTGTAAATGAGCACAGAATAACAGTCATAATTTGTGCCAATCCTTTAAACAGGTCATCAATATGATAGACCCGATTTTACAACATTTTTTTTTTTGCAGCAGTCATTAAGCAATTGCAGAAGTCATAAAGAAAATGTGGTGGTCCCAATGCAAATGCCACGGTCATTAAGCAAATCCATTATCCATAGTCAACATTTTCTGCCAGAAACTGGAAGTAAATGGTGGTTTGTGGCAAAAAAAAAACCAACAACCCATAAATCTTGGTCAGTACTATGGAACGCTGCAAATAGCAGTAAATGCAGGCTGATTGCCAAGCACCTAGAATGTGATTCAGTGTCTGAGGGGGTCAGAGGGGGAGAACTTCAAATCTGTGTTGTAACCATCTTTGGGGTAATCCGAATGGTCACTAAGTGATGAGTTGTAGTCAAGGACTACCTGCAATGCAGCAAAGGCTGAATGTTTCATACTAAGTCAGGGGTCTTCAAACTTGGCCCTTTTATGACTTGTGGATTTCAATTCCCAGAATTTTAATCCATTCCTCCATGGTGATTCATTTCCATATTTGAGTTCTGGCATGAACAGCTCATTTGGGCTTTCATGGGGTCTCAATTTAGGCTTTGACATGGCTGTTTCAAAATATCAAAGTCATCTTCCTTCTTATGGATTGCTTTTATGTTGAGATCTTTGTCTGGCTGATGGTCCACTTCGTGTGGATGGACAGATGGCCCGATACTGTCCTGCAGAACTCATATTTCTCTCAACAGTGGATAGTAGTACAGATTCTGACACAGAAAAGTCTTTCTGCGCCATCCTTAGCAGCTAACATGAGCATCTTAATGAGGAGAAGTGTGTTTTGTTTTCTGGCAAATAAGTGCAATGTTCATTGAGCTTAAAAAGTTCTACCTTCAATCCACAAAATTCAATTCTGTGGAGTATTCATCCATACATTTGGAGATTCATTCAGTGCTTAAGATAAATCATTAATGCTCTTCTGAGTGAGCAATAGATTTTGTCCAGCTATGCCCCATGGACCTCTATTTGATCCAGTGCTTTCCGGATACTGGAGTCATAAATGCCAATTTTGGGCTTACAGATAACTGATGTTATTCTGGAACGCTTTGTGGGTTTCTCAAAGATTATATGATGAGCTCCTGGAGTGATTTTGAATGCATGGCTATTTTTGGGAAGACTCACTACTGCCCTAAATTTTCTCGCTCTCAAGACAATGTATCTATATATAGACCAGTGGAGATCCAGAATTTTAGAAATGATTTTGTAATCTATCCAGGGAGATAAGCATCAATGATCCCACCCTTCTAAAGAAGGCTCCATAAATTTCTGCTGAGTGGGTCAAGATGTACCTTTACAATCCCTGTGGTAAGAACTTCACAGTGATGATAGGAGCCAAAATTTAAATGGCAGAGCTGGCCATCTGTATCACTTTAATTTACCAACGTATACGGGTTTTTATACTGGCCTACCGCATGTTAAGATTATTTCATTTAATGTAATAAATGAAATTAGAACTTCACTTTGGAATTAGTCATACATTCATATTTTTATATATAAACCCCCCATTTACGACCCTGTAATCCCTTAATTTGGGGTAGTGTCGGGGTGCTTGAGCTGAGTTGGCCGGATATCCTTCCTGATGCCTATCTGGAGTTCACAGCAGAAATTTGTTCTTTGTGTGCAGAGAAATACCTGCCATCACGTAAGATTGAACTCTCAACTTTCCGAGTGGGAGGCAGGAGTCTTCATTATTAAGCCACCTTGCTATGTTCTTATATTTCTATATATTGTTGTTAGTTGCAAAGTCGTGTCCAACCCATCGCGATCCCATGGACAACGTTCCTCCAGGGCTTCCTGTCCTCTACCATCTTCTGGAGTCCATTTAAGCTCATGCCTACTGCTTCAGTGACTCCATCCAGCCACCTCATTCTCTGTTGTCCCCTTCTTCTACTGCCCTCAATCTTTCCCAGCATTAGGCTCTTCTCCAGTGAGTCCTTCCTTCTCATTAGGTGGCCAAAGTACTTGACTTTCAACTTCAGGATCTGGCCTTCTAAAGAGCGGTCGGGGTTGATCTCCTCTAGGACTGACCGGTTTGATCGCCTTGCAGTCCAGGGGACTCGCAGGAGTCTTCTCCAGCCAGCACCATAGTTCAAAGGCCTCAATTCTTTGGCACTCAGCCTTTCTTATGGTCCAACTTTCACAGCCATTTTTATACATACTGGGGCCTAAATGATGTTCTAATAGCTTTCAGTGGCAAAGGGGAAAAAAATCCAGTGAATACTTTTTCACTGATCAGGGTCTATTTAGCTAAGACAGACAAAAGACACGTTGAAGGCAAAAATGACCTCAAACAAAATAACCCTTAAAGAAAAAACAGAGTTGCAAGCAATGCACTTTAGAATATGTGGCTCAAGGCAAGAATGGAGATCGAGCCATTGTTCCCAATATTACTACGTGTTAGCAGGGACACGGGTGGGTTCTCAAATCCACCAAGCAAAATGACAAACATTTGGTTAGGATGTCTATGGAGATTCTCAATCATGGTTGTCCAAAGGTGCTTTTCCAAAAGGCACGTGGACTTTCTTGGTTTTTTCCTTTGAAAATGTTTTGTTTCTCATCCAAGACATTTCTTCAGTTCAGAACTGAAGAAGCTTCTTGGATGAGAAGCAAAACATTTTCAAAGAAAAAAACCAAGAAAGTCCACTTGCCTTTTGGAAAAGCACCTTTGGGGCATTTGGTTGGGACCAGTTACCAATCTTTGATGCACCTGCCCATACGAACTCTAATTAAGGGAGTTAGGACAGAGTAACTATCACCAGAATTACTATTCCTTTAACTATAGGCTACAATCCTAATGTAATGTTAAGCAGACAAGACAGGCAACAAAATATTAACCACATTTTTGTATTCACACAGTGAAAAGTTCTCTTGCCTTTTGATGAATGTAAGGAGTGGACACAAATCACTTTTATCTTATTAGTGGTTACCCCCTCAAGCTAAAACCCTTTTTTTCTATTCCTTAAAATAGCCTTTGGAAGAAAAGATGTTTAAAACACATTGGGCTATAAAACTTCCCTTATTTGGTGATTTTGCATATGTTGGGGAGAATTCTTTTGACCCTGATCCAACATAAACTTGGGAAAATGAGACTAGGTTGAGTTTAAAACATTAAAAGCAGCATTTTCTCACACACTTAAAAAAAAAGCTGCAGTGGGATCCAACTAGAGCAGGCATGTCAAACTCGCGATGTCGCGGGACGTATCGTGAGGTTTTTCCCACTGCCGGCAATGGGGGCGCAGTTTCGGAGTGACGCATCCGGCCCACGGGCCAGCAGTTTGACATCCCTGAACTAGAGTGCACAGAAGAGGTCAGCAATTTATGTACTAAATAACAATTTTTACTACAACTTTACACCATATGACCTGTATATTTCTATGTTCAGGGGATCCCAGTTCAATGTACTGCAACTCTGAATTATTTCAAGGTTTGTCTTTTGTTTTTTAAAAAAGAAGAGCATGAAATTTCTGCCAAGTTTCCAGACAGTAGCTACTTTTCAATACTTTGGATTTTCTTCAGATCATATAAATCATATAAATCCATAATCAATGCAGTTCTTCAACTGGCACTCAGAATCTTGCGGGCTAAGCTTGCACAACACATTCGACCATGTTCTATCATGGCTTATTGAATAAATTATATATGGATGGTTCACTCAACACAGTACATATATGTATATAGTTGACATTTTTAATCCTGGAAGTGCCATTTGCTATTACAAAGCTTGTGAAAAGAGGGAATGTTTAGTTTAATCTATAACATCTGAAATTATGTTTAAAGTTTCCAAACTTTCTGTTTCAATAAAATCAGAATATTCAAGTAGCAAGTAGAATTATCAGAGGTTCTTTAGTTAAAAAGTTGTCCACATTTTCTTGTGCATCTTAAAACAGCTTGCCACAGTGCTTCTCAAACTTAGCAATTTTAAGATGTGTGGACCTCAATTCCCAGAATGCCCCAGTCAATAAGGCTGAGAGTTGAAGTCCATACATCTTAAAATTGCCAAGGTTGAGAAGCACTGGCTTAACCTGTCAGTATTTAGGATCAATATGGAAGGTTAAAAACAAATCTGAAGACTGTAACCAAAACAGAAAACTTAGAATGTGGACAGCTGTTAGATTTTTAGTACCAGGAAAAAGATAAAAGGGCACCACTGATACCCAAATCAATACTTCAACTGAGAAGGCCAGTGTAATAAATCAGAATGTTTAAGACACTGAAGTCTTTTGAGGGCCTAATTAACATGCTACTGCATTTAAGGCTGGAGGCCTCTGCTCTGCACAAAGTTAATTTATTCATTATTTCGCAAAGGTGGTAACTCAACTGAAGGAGTTAAAACCATGTCCAACAAGCTTGGACAGGACACGGTGTTCAACAGGATTTGTCCTTGCCTTGACTTGTCAAAGCTACACCCTCAGGTATCCCGTGACAGGTAATACTAGAGGTTCTTTGGTTTCCAATCCGTCAGGCGGAACGGATCCCTGCAAATATTTAAAGCTGCATTCTGAAATATTTAAAGAGCATCCAAGAGGTTCATGTTTATTTCAGCAAACTACTGCCCCCACTGAAAACAGACTGGGTCAAGTAGTGGGCTTAAGGGGAAGGAGGGAGCCCCCTGCTAACTGCCTGACAATAGAAAACCAGATATGTCAGGTTTTTCTTAGAATTGTGCAACTCCATGCAGCCATTTAGTTAAAACAAAGCAATGCTGATACTGCCATGGAAAGAAACCACATCGTGCTTATCTTAAATTCTCTCATCAGTTCAAGCATGCATCCTAGTGAGTCTGCATTTTGTTTCTTTCTATTTGCCTGCTAATAATCTATCCCCAGACACACAGCCTTTTCAAAATACTTTTGTATGATTATCTGCCCCATTACCCATCCCCTTTTTTCCTTTTTTTTTTTTTTTTTTTTTTTGCTGTGTCTGGAAAAAAAGGTCAGGTCCTTCACTCCTGTGTCACATTTACTGATAAGCAAACCCCACTGGATTTAATGACTCTTACTCTTAAATATATGTGCAAGGGATTACAGCCAAAATAAGCCCTGCTCATGCCCCCAATTAGCAAAGTCAGTAGCAGCAACAGGGAAAACATCCTGTTTCATTTAAGGACTGGATCTAGGTCTTGGAAACAGCCTGCTTTAGCAAAAGGGCTGGGCATTTGAGAAGGCAACTGGTCCAGAAAAGCTTATATGGGGTGGCAAATTTGCTTGTCTTTTAGGAGCCACAGGACTGTTTTGATCTGCAATTGTTAAGAGCCTAGCACAGCTCCCCCTTCTGGAGTGTATCAGCAAATATTGTCTAAAAATGACATCACAAGATTGAAAACAGATCAAAAATCTTGACTTCTCCATAGAATTTCCCCCCTAACAAATGCAGATAATTATAGCTCCAATTTATTTCTGTTATCAAACCCCAGTAAATAAGTAAACACACGCTCCGAGGTGTGGAGGCGTTCCAGGTGTACACACTATCAATTGCAAGTACCACAGAACAAGATTTTCCCAAACTGATGTTGCTTCCTTTTTAAGAAAGGGAATAAAAGCTCCAGCTTTTAGCAATGCCTACTTATAGAGTCCAGCTGGCGGAAGAAGGCATCTGGTTAAAGCATTTCCATGGTTGAAACGGACTTAATGAAAATGATTACAGGTTTTGCTCTGGACCTCCTTCCCCAGAGATTTACATGCCGTTCAACAAAGGGAGAGATCTGGGATTCAGCCACACCACACCACACCACAAAGAGTTCATTATGACAAAACTCCTGACATACTTTTCATATGGAAGCAAGCAGCCCTGTTAAAACATCTGCAGAGACCTGCTCAGATGACAGTACAAAAGAATCCAGTTTTAAAGGTTCTTTAAAAAAAAAAACTGTGGAATTAGGCCCATTGTTTGATTAACACTGTTCATGGGGACTGTTCCCACTCAACCAATCAATGCACTTCCAAATTCCGGGTGTGGGGGGGTGTTGCCAAAAGAAGCAGAGAGAAAATAAAAAGAATCCATCTTCCACGCTATTAAAAGCTGTATTTCTTAACTATTCAAAAATGCCACCGTCAGTTGAATTTTGACCATTCGTTTCTTCACCCACACAGCTTCATGCTTCCCTTTTTAAAAAAGAAAAAAAACCTTCACATTTTCTCCAGCTGCAATCTCAGCTTTTCAGTTGTGCAATTCAGCTGAAATAACTGGGAATTATTTCTGCAACCCCACCTCAACCTCAGTGGGTGCAAGTTAGTTTTAAATATTAAGGATCTGCAGCGTGGCAAACGAAACCTTGCTGTAGTAATCCATAGGGATTTGAACAGAAGCTGGCACTATTGTACTGCCACATATACATGATCATATGGAATTGTTTTATATCATTATTACTTGTCCCTCCTTGCTTCCTACAGTTTATTTGGGCTGGCGCAGCTTGCGTAAAACGATGTTAATATCCTATGTTGCTGAATCTTCCCTTCGATCCAGATAAAAGTTTAAATATGTAACACACCTCATTTATGTGGTTCTTCCCCCTTCACAACTAACAGCCAGATAACCATGAGCCTTGAGCCCAATGTGACTGGGCTTCACTGTGGACACCACTAGGAACAAGTCACACTATTGCATTTTATTGCTGAAATGACTTCCTTTACTGCAATTCTGGGCTCACATACTGTCCAGCTGTGTCTAAGTACTGGCCAAAAGGAACTAAGGGATTTCATTTAGGTGAGTGGACAAATAGGACAGCATAAGGATGAGGGTCCACTGGAGTCAAGCAAAACGGGGAGAAAAGACCACAGACCTTTTTCATCAGTCTCTTGGAAAAAAGCCTTTTTAAAAAAAAAAACTGGTTTTAATTTTAATTTGTAGCTTTTTATTATGCTACCTTTCATTCAATGGTGTACTCATTGTGCCCTCCTTTCATTTTTCTCCACAATCACAACCCAGGCAGAGAGAAAACAAGTGATTCAAAGTCACCCCAAAGAGACCTTCCTGTTGCCAAGTGTGGATCTGAACCACTTCACCGGGGTTCTCACTATTTAAAAAACTATTTCCACCAATAACTTCTCAGCCAGCCACTTGTACAGAAAACCAGGCCAGTATCTTTTTTACAAAACCAGCATATACCATGACTCGGGTCATTTTTTCCCCCCAAACATCTGGGCACTGGCATGATTTATCACAGCAAACCCCATCCTAATTCTTTTTACAGTATTCTCAAAATTGAAAAGGGAGTCACAAAACCAATGGCCCTGGCTCCATTAACTCTCCAACAGTTGATTCTCAAAGGTATCTTGCCACTGAATATGGAAGTTCCATTTCAGCCAACTAGCAGGGAATGTTCAACCATTGGCAACTCGGACGTATTAAATACATCTATTCGTAACATAAGCTTTTACAATATCTCACGTCTTTATCACGACATCAGGAAGGGCAGCGTGAGCATTTAAACAAGGCCAGCCTTTGCGTACTACGGTGTTAATATCCTATGTTGCTGACTCTTCCCTTCGATCCAGATAAAGCAGAGCGACGGAGAGGAGGTGTAACTCTTAAAAACAACCAATATAAAGACTTGAAATGCTTTCCTCGGGATGCTCAGAGGCTTGGGCTGCGCCCTTTCGGCTCGAAAGGCCATTATTCAGCACTCCAGCAGACCAGAGAAATCCTGGGCCAGGGAAAGCGGGGTTCGAGGACCCCGAAGGGAAAACCCGCGCGGCTCTCGTCACCAGAAGGGAAATGGGGCGCCTGCGGGAGGGACCTGGAGCTCAACCAAGGCCCTGGGCAAGGCAAGGCTCCCTCCGTGCGCTGGGAATTAGCCTTTTGGCGCTTCACTGCCTGCTTAGTGACCCACCCACCCAGCCACTTCCTCGAGTCAGGTGGGACGGAGGGAGAGCCCTTCTCCTGCGCAGGTTTGCAAAAGGCGGCGGGGTTCGAGGGGCTCTTCTTTCACACACACACACCCCGCGTCTCCCCTTATCCAGAGCCCCCCCCGCCCCGCAGGCCCCCTTACCTTCATATCACTGATGGTGGTCTGGAAGAGCCCTCCAAGGGCGCTGCATTCCTTCTCGATCACCGCCTCCATGTTTCTGCCCCCCAGCTTCCGAGGACCCCAAAGCAACGACTGGGGGCGATCTTCTCTTCTACACGTCCCCCCCCCTTTCCCCAATCGGAGCCTCGCCTTTGGATCCCGACCAGGCGGGAGGCAGAATAAAAGGAAGCCGTTTAAAGGCGGGAGGAGAGAAAATCCCGAGGTTGGCTCGCTCCCGATGCACGACGAAAAAGGCGAAGGGAAGCTCGCAATTCGGACTGGCAGGCAGGCAGGCAGGCAGGCTGGCTGGCTTTCTCGCCCGCGCCAACTCCCTTCTCTTCGCTTGCAGCCGGGCGATTCCGAGTTTAAGCGCAGCTCCTAGCAACCCCGAGGAAAATCCCACGGATGGGGGTGGGGAGACTCAAAGTGTTTGCAACCCCCCCACGCAAGGGCAGAGACCAACCCCACGAATGGCCATCCTGGCTCATGCCCGCGCAAAGCAGCAACTCCGATCTAGACGGGGGGGGGGTTTCAACAGAAAAGAGGCGAGCGAGCGAACAACGCCTCGGATGCACCAGCCTGTCTTCTGCCGCCCACAGCAGCCCCCCTCCCTCGCAAGCCACTATTCATTTAGCAGCTGCGGATCCGATTTTGCCAAAAACCCCCCCCCAAAAAAAAATACCCGGGGATTTGGGGGGGCGCGGGGGAGAGAGAGAGGGGTACCAAGTCTGCGCCTTGCTCTAAGAATGCGCGTTCCAGTTGTTGTTTTTTAAAAAAAAAAAAAAAGCTAAGATAAAAAATACAATCCAAAAGCGCTATTTAAAAAAGCAATTGCACTGAATGCATCAAGGCAAGCTGGCGGAAAGAAAGATGCTCGCCAGCGCTTTTATTCACAGACACCAGATTTTTTTTTTTTTCCCCAGCTCATAAAATGTCCATTCCTCCCTCCAAAAGGGAGGGAATCAAAATACAAAAGGAACCCACCCCCGCAGGAAAGCCCTCCGGCGTGCTGATTCCACAGCTAACAACCCTCCCTTCCCTCCCTTCCTCCTCCTGCCTCACCCCCCTCAACTCCCCGCCAGCCCGCCTCCCCTCTTCCACCAAAGCACGACCGACTGCACGCAAGCGCGATCTGGAGCAGCTTTGGCGGCTTCACAGTTTCCCCGGGAAGATACGTCACGGGCGCCAATGTCCGGGCCGCGGCTTCTGATTGGTGAAAAGGCTGGGAGAAGGCGGGCTGAGTCGTTGGCTCTTGCTAGCTCTACCTGAGAGGCGGGAGTTGCTCCTTTGATGCTTTAAGAGGTCTTGGCTGCTGGCTGAAGGTGTGCATTGGAGCTCCCTCCGTTCCTTCCGCAGTGACCAAGGCTTGTGTTAACACCAGAAACTCAGCCTGGTTTGTTGACTAAGCCACGCTTGGCGGACTTCTCCCAATACAGATAGTCCTCAACTTACAACCGTTTGTTTACTGACCGAACAAACTTACAATGGCACTGAAAAAGGTGACTTATGACTGTTTTTTCATAGTTACGACTTTTCCAGCATCCCGTGATCATGTGATCAAAATTCAGATATTTATGACCGTTGCTGTGTTCCCCAAAGTCATGTGATCACCTAATACGCAAAGTCAATGGGGAAGCCAGATTCACTTAACCACTGGGTTATTAATTTATAAACTGCAGTGATTCACTTAACAACTGTGGCACGAAAGGTCATAACATGGGCCACAACTCACTGAACAAATTTCACACTTAACAACAGAAATTTCGGGCTTCATTGTGGTCTTATGTCGAGGTCTACCTTATATTCTCCCAAAATATCTCCCTAAAGATCTATATCCATGTAGTAGGGCTGTATTGATATTATTTGTCTCATATTTCTCATATTCTCACCTTTCTTACTACCTTCTCCTATTTGGATTTATGATTTATCACTTGTATATTATGTTTAATGCCTGTTACTATGATATAGGACCTATCACTTTGCTGTTTGTATGTACAGAGACCTTATGCAATAGAGACAAATTCCTTGGCCAATGAAGAATTCTATTCTATTCTATTCTATTCTATTCTATTCTATTCTATTCTATTCTATTCTATTCTATTCTAATTCTAATTCTAATTCTAATTCTGTTCTATACTTATAACATGCCTGTGAGCAATAGTTTACAAGCAGCAAGGGCTGAGTCCCTGCAACACGTTAAGAAAAAATGAACTTGTGAGAATCAGCCAATTGTAATAGACAACTGTCAAAAATATATATACCTGAATGCAGATACAAATTTTAAGTCGTGGGGTCCACATGTGCAGTTGTGTAACTGATAGCCACAATCCTCACAATATGAAGCCAGAAAATACTATTTACAAATCACATGAACATTCTAAACAGGTCCCAAGCCATGAAGAGCTTTAAAGGGGGCAACCAGTGTCTTGAAATCTGCCCAGAAACACACTGGCAACCAATGCAGCCCCTGAAGCAATGGTGTTACATGTGCCAAATAACCACCATTTGCAACCCCTGCAGCTGCATTCTGCATCAGCTAAAGCTTCTGAGTGCTCCTTAAGGGCAACCTCATGAAAAATGCACCGTAGTAGTCTACTTATTCTCCTTTAAAGCTCCATAGAAACAGGATATATCAAAAGTCAGGTCCCGTGGGCCAATCTTAACTTTTAATTTTCATTTCAAATAAAATGTTACTGGGATGATACTTATGAATATTCAAAGGTCATGAGTCACAGAAATAAGGAAGTGTTTAGAATAAAATAGCAACCATTTTAAGTATTTAATGTAATTTAAATGATAAATTGTCTGTTATACCCTGCATATAGAAATATGCCCAGATTTTTTTTTAAATAAGAAAGATAGAACGGCTTCTGCACGTATCTCTTTCCCATCAATTCTTTTATCTCAGCCATCTGCTAAGCAGGAGTGGTAAAACAGGACCAGATAAATCCAAACCAAAAGGTAAACATGTGAGAGGCAGCCTTGTTCCTTATTTGATCAAGAAATATATGTGTGCATTATAATTGAAGAATTGAAATTAAAGTTGAAGTCCGCCCATCTTAAAATGGCCAAGGTTGAGAAACACAGCTCTAAGAACTGGTTTTATCTTGAGTTTCAGCTTCATTGGCTGAATTTGCATTTACATTTACATAACAAAACAAACTAAACAAATTCCAGTTTAGCCTGGTTACTTCTGCAAACCCCCAAAATGAACTTCATAGAGCAAATCATGGCTTCAGCATAGCTAATACTACCTGTAATGCAACATAACATCTCTGTAGTCCCTCATTTATTTAATAAATTTTATCTTCTGGATTTATACACCATACTGATCTACAAATTAATCACAGGTCTGTTTTCACATAGTATACTGGGCTGAAATGCAATTGGCTGTTTTATCGTTCCATGGTTGATTCAAACAGTCACTACTTAACTTACATCACACAGGTAGTTCTTAAGATCAAATGAGAGGAGAATGGTGCTTTAAACTTGCATGGAAAAAGTGAGCTAGAAATATTAATTAATTAAGAGATGACACTAAGTTTTCAGCAATTATTCTTTGAATAAAAATACAGGGTCCTTTGGAAACTCTTGATCTTATGGCAGTGATGGCGAACCTTTTAGAGAGCGAGTGCCCCAAAACTGGGCCCGCCCCCGCTCCACCCCCCCTGCCCGCCCCTGCTCTGCCCCCCCATCCCCCGCCCCACTTGCCCACAGGACCACTCACCGCCTCCAGGGCCCACTGCAGATCGCCCAGGCAGCCCAGCAGCACTATGGCGGCCGCACCCTCTGCCCGTGCTCTGCAGCATCAACTGCATGATGGAGTGTGAGGGCAGAGTCTTGTCTACAATGCATGGCTGCCATGTCCTTGGCTGTGCTGCTCCATGTGGGCCACGCTCGAGGGCAAGTCTCCTTCAGGGGGGCTGCTGGAGAGGAGGGGGTCGCAGGGGGAAGCAAGGCTGGGGCAACGGCACGTGTGCCCACAGAGGGGGCTCTGAGTGCCGCCTCTGGCACCCATGCCATAGGTTCGCCCCCACTGTCTTATGGTATTCTTTGAATAGTCATAAAATGAAGACTTTCCAGAGGACTTTACATCTTTTTTTAAGTTTAAAGTAACAAAAGGATTGAAATTCTATTAATCCCATTGCTGGTATATGTCCCAATTCTATGTGGAATAAATCAGAATTTTTTTAAAATAAGCATAGTATTAAAGACTACAAGTAATCCTCAATTTACAACCTAAATTGAACCCCAAATTTCTATTGCTAAGCAAGAGAGTTCTTAAGTGAATTTTGTCCTGTTTTATGGGCTTTTTTGCCATAGTTGTTAAGTGAAACTTTGCAGTTCTTAAGTTAGTAATACAGTTGTTAAGTGAATCTGGTTTCTCCATAGACTTTGCTTATCAGAAGGTCGCAAAAGGCGATCACATGACCTGGGACGATGCAACCGTCATAACTTTGAGTCAGTTGCCAAGCGTCTGAATTTTGATCATGTGACCCTGGGGACACTGCAATGGTTGTAAGTATGATAAGCGATCATAATAGGTCACTTTTTTCAGTGTCGTAGCTTTGAACAGTCACTACATGAAGTGTCGTAAGTTGAGGACTACCTATACTTTACTAAGGCTACTTGAACACAGTTCAACTTCCATGTTTGCCTCCCATGGTTATGCCTTCAACCTGAAGAAATGTTTCCATAAGCAGATTTCCTGATCCAGAATTTATACTCCTGGGGGAAAAAAATCCCATTAAGGAAAAATTGCCTGATGATAAGAAAGGAAATTGAGGAGTAGCTGAAAGAAATAATTCATGGCAATTAATTAGCCCAGTACAGTATATTTTTCTACTGGAAAATCACCTCCTGCATAGTATATTTACCTGGGCAAAAATCCCAGTGATTATTAAATGAGCTTCCTCTTGACTAAACTTGTATGACAGCAGGCTAATGATCCTAAGTAACCTCCATGTAGCATAGATTTCTTTCTTCCCTTTTGAAATAGGTTTACAACGCTTTCATTTTCAATTCTGCATGTTTTATTTATTAATGAAATTTATATGGCCACCCATAGTGGTTCTGGGCAGAATATAAAAATCCAATAAAACAAAATATATAATGAATCGTTACCTAAAACCATTTTACAATTACGATTTTAAAAAACATCAAACCGTAAAAGCAGAACTAAACAAGGAAAGGCAATAATAGATGGAGAAACGTTAATTATAATGGAACCACTGCACAAGTTCACCCATTCCCTGGAATCCCCAGACCTTCTAGCATAATCAAGCCTTAAGGGACCTTCAAAAACTCAGCATTGATGGCACCAATTGCATCTCTGGGCTTTAATATATTATTAACAATATGTACTAAATATTATTTTAATATTGATATTTTAATATGCAGGCGCAGGTAGTCCTCAAACCTTGACCACAATTGAGCCCAAAATTTCCATCACTAAGCAAGGCAGTTGCTAAGTGAGGTTTGCTCCACATTAGGACCTTTTTTGCCGCTGTTTTTAAGCAAATCACTGCAATATTTAAGTGAATGATGTGGATGTTAAGTGAATCTGGCTTTCTCCATTGACTTGCTTGTCAAAAGCTGTTGGGAAGATTACAAATGGTGATCACATGATCTGGGGACAGTGCAACTGTCATAAATACTTGATAGTTGCCAAGAGCCCAAATTCTGATCACGTGACCGTGGGGATGCTGCACTGGTTGTAAGTGTGAAAACTGGTCATAAGTCACTATTGTTAGTACTGTTGTAACTTTGAACAGTCACTAAACAAATGGTTGTAAATCGAGGATTACCTCTAGTCCTTGACTTACAACAGTAATAGAGCATCTGCCCACTACTGTCTTAAGTCTGGATGGTCATAAAGCAATCACCAGCACGACCAATCCAGTTTTTACAAACTTTTTTGCAGCTATTGTTAAGCAAATGAGATGGTCTGAAAACGAATGCCATGGTTGTTAAATGAATACTGCAGTTGTTAAGTGAACCAATTGTTGGTTATGGGCTGCTATGCCAGTTTTCGGCAAAACATCATAAAACATGGTTACAGTACATGATGAAAAGATGCTGCAGATGGCTGTAAATGTGAGTTGGTTGCTGAGTATCCCAAATACAGTCATGTTACTGTGCGGGGTGGAGGGGGGGCGTGGCTGTCAGAACTTCAGAACTGGATCTGGACAGTTCTGGGAAGGTCCAGTGTAACTTTGAGGTTACAAGGTTGAAAAACACTGTCTTAGGAGTTTTTAGCTTGTGTCCATTAATGGGCGTCACTGTTAGTGAACTATGTGCTCTGAGTTTGCACGATTCATTTGGCAGCAGTGAAGAAATGCCACACAAAGATAAAATTCCAACGTTAGGTTTATGTGTATACTTTACCTATTCTTTGCTGTAGGCTCTTAGATGGCACTGATCGCTTCCTAATTCCCACACCTGGGCTTGAGCGACATTAGGCAATGAATAAACGAGAAGGCTGATCTCGCTCTGATACGGCTAACCAGAAGCAACAACTTGCTAAATAAATAAACGTAAGTTTCCCTGTCTAATTTATATATGCTGCACTGATATTATTTTCCACTACTGTACTGTAAGACCATTAGTAGCATGCAGCTGTTTATTCTGGATCCCACTGTGAGTTCTTGACCTATAATTGAATTGGACTCCCAACTGAGATTTCTGTGCTACTTGGATACACTGGTTTTTCCCAGGAAGGACTCCATCTGGACATGTTAGGACAGCCCCTCCCAAAACTTCTCACCCAGCAGGTTTCAAATGGCAATTCACATGGTTGACCAGATTCAATACTTTTACGAGATGGCATGTTGGGGAAAGTACAGTAGATATACAGGAATTATAGCTTCCATCACCACCCAACTGTGGTCTTGGAGGCCCCATGCAAAGATAGAGTGGCTGTGGGTAAGGGAAGCAAACATGCAGGTGAATAGGAATAGGAAGGGTTCCATGACAAACAGCTAACCACACGGGTGGTTTATATCACACCCTTCTGTTATATAACAACCGTTGCGTAATTTAGGAGACTTCTTAAGAAGTGTTTTGCATCTTTCTCGGTTGGCTCTAAACCTGATTTTGATGTGTTTTCAGGACACCATCCTATGTCTCTTTCACTTTGCTCCCATTTACAGGTAGTCTTTGACTTGCAACTACAACTGAGCCCAAAATTTCTGCTGCTAAGCAAGACGGTTGTTAGTTTGTTAAGCAAATTTAATAAATAAATGAAAAGACCACATAAGTGAGTTTTGCCACATTTTATGATCTTTTTTGCCACAATGTTAAGTGAATCACTGTGGTTGTTAAGTGAATCATGCAGCCATTAAATGAATCTGACTTCCCCATTGACTTTGCTTGTCAGAAGCTGGCTGGGAAAGTTACAAATGGCGATCATATGACTCTGGGTTGCTGCAACCTTCCTAAACACATGTCGGTTACTAAGCGCCTGAATTTTGATCATGTGGCCATGGGAATGCTGCAACGACAGTAAGTGTGAAAACCGGTCATCAGTCACTTTGGACAGTCACTAAATGAATGGTTGTAAATTGAGGACTACCTGTACTGGAGGCTACAGCAAGACTAGGTTTTCCTTCTTTGAATCGCTGGGGATCTGCAGACAACAATATCGGTTTCCTCATCTAAGTCCTGGCTCCTAAGTTCATTCTGTTGTTTCTATCCTAACTTCAATAGAGTAGAGCAGGGGGTCTTCAAACTTGGCCCCTTTATGACTTATGGGCTTCAACTCCCAGAATTCCTTAGCCAGGCACGCTGGCTGAGGAATTCTGGGAGTTGAAGTCCACAAGTCATAAAAGGGCCAAGTTTGAAGGCTCCTGGAGTAGAGATTCATCACTCTATTCCTAAAGCTTGTTTTTTCTTGAAAACATCAGTCAGAACTTAAACAACTTCCTCATAATCAGCCTCAGTATGTTGCTAAACATACAGTCATTACAAGAAGCATTCAGTTCTCACATTGCAAACATGGCGGCTTTTATCTTCATAGCTCGGGGGTTTTAAATGTAACGGAGGAATAGCAGCCATGCAGCCAGGAAACCTTCGGCGGATTTCAATGCGTTTGTTGACATTTTTACAATTGACCTTCCTTGGTCCAGTTTCCTCTCTTAGAAACTATTCACTTTCTTTTGGAAACCAGCGAAGAATTGCACACAACCACGTGTACTGAAAAGTGGTTGGAGGGAATAGTAGCCATTTATTATATATTCTTTTTATACAGAGGGAGAGTGAGGAGAGTATTGGACTGGTGAGAGCTAAGAGGGCAGGACATGGACAGTGGCTTTGTTCTGTCATCAGCTGGAGTGTGGCTTATTGTGTCTTCTATCTGTGTATTTGAGGCTGGAAGAAATGAGAGCAATTACAGATCAGATTTAAACTGCTTTGGAAGGGATTAGTGGGAGGAAACTGAAGGTGCAGAAGTAGCCTTCAACTGCCAACAAAACAATTTTATATGCCTAAATGGGGAATCAGAGGAAATATTTCAAATTCTTGTAGGTTCTGTGTAATTCACATATACTTATATACATGACATTCTTAGTATCTTATATATATAGGAGAGATGTTTTGATTGCTTCAAAGCCATTTGTGAACTCCAAACTGCAAACTTGTAATGGAATGTGTAGATGATCTTGAGCATCAAGGGGTAGAGATGCTACTTAGAAAATAATCAGATAAGACAGGCAGGAGCCCCTAGTGAGTTAACAGTCAGGTAAAGAAATTTAGGAAAGGCACATCATAATAATGGATCAAGTAGTTAAAAGTGATGGCTAGACATTTTTACTTTCACACTTGTAGTTTCCTTCAATGTAGCCTTACAATTAAGTAGAATCAGTTCATCTAGTTGTGTCTCCTGTCTTGTGTACTTGGAAGGGCTGATAATACTTCAGAATAAGTAGACATTCAATTCTATGTACCTATTTTTATTGGCCAAAATAACTTCTGAATTCTACCAATGTATCTTTGTGCTCCAACTCAAGTGGCAAGCCAGAGGTTCTAGCCCCACTAGATAGACCAAATCAAGAGATCAATTCCACAGGCATGCTATTGAGACTGGCTATATAATAACAGAGCAAGATGGATGGATTCAGTTTACAGTGGCAATGAGTGCACTCTTGGAAGATGTGAAAGACCATGTTAGGAACAGGTCATCATGGGGGAGAAGAACTGAATGCAGACATTAACATGGTTATGAGGGAGTACCTATCCATGTACTTTCCTTGCCAATTTTAGTTTACAGCCTGGCTATTTCTAGTGGCTTCTCCAAATCCTAGCTAGGGTATATCTCATTTAACTTCTGAATCCAGTCAAGAGACACGCTGCCATCTTCTTCTCTTCTCTTCTCTTCTCTTCTCTTCTCTTCTCTTCTCTTCTCTTCTCGCCTCCACTCCACTCCACTCCACTCCACTCCCTATAGGTTGGCCCTTGGCATGAGATATTAAAATTTCTGATTGCCAGCAACCTCTGGCTGCTGTGTTACCTTCTGTTCCGCTGAGATGTTGCAAAGAACACCAAACCTCTGAATGAATTTTGATTTGATTCAATAAAAATGGTCATATACCCTTAAATAACCTTCCCCATCCTGGTGCTCTTCAAATTTGTGGGTTTCAGCTCTTACAACCAACGCTGAGTTGTCTAGGGATAATAGGACTCAATCTAATGAATCAGGAAGAGAGCTGATTGGAGAAAACTGTTGTTAAGCAAGACTGCAGATTTGAGATTATTTGTAAGACGTCATTATACTTTCAGTTTCAAGCAGCCTGTCCAATAAGTGTATTCAGACATATGTTTAGCATGCAATTATATCATAGAATATCTAGATAAAAAAAGAAGGGTGCAGTAGATTAAGCAATATTGAAGTCTTCCTACCAATAGAGAAGAAGGTACACCCATGCTATACTTTCCTAAAGCTTTCTGGTTTTAGTCTATAATGCTGTAAAGCTCCACCACATGAAAATGTCAACCAGATCACAGAGAAGCCTTCTGATGATCGGTCATCTGAAGATCACGTTGCTACAGGCAAGTAGCTTCCTGCAAACATTACTTGGACAACATTCGCAAACCCTCAAGGCAGTTTCAGAAGTTATTATCATCAAATTATGACTCGCTCACAGATACACGCACAAAGCAGCTCTGCCTTATAAGAGGAGGGGTATTTGAATAAAACCGTCAGATTCCATGGCAACATCATCTTGCTCTGTCTCATAATATCTAAGAGCAGCTTTGTTTGCACCACACATGTACTCCATGACTGATGTGGTTTCTTAATTAGCCCAGTTGCCTGGATGTGTGCAACATACTGAATCTAGGCAATAGGTAGACTGCGGTGTGTTAAGATATTTAAAAATTTAATAGCTGGAGCAGTGAACAATGAATAAGAACACATAGTTATGGCTGTGGTTAATTGGTTAAAGTAGGGGTCCTGAAACTGTTCCGCGGACTTATTGCCACTGGGCCGCGTGAGTGGCCGTCTGGTGCACGAGTCCGCACGTGTGCACTGCCCCATTTGCACACACGGCCCCACTCGCGCAAGCAGTGTCACGAGCATCGGGCATTCACAGCCCCACTCGTATGAGCGTCATCAAGGGAGGTCATGGCCCCACTCGTGGGAACATTGAGGGCAGTTGTAGCCCTACTTGTGCAAGCATAGTCATGGGCGCTCATGCATACACACACACACACACACACACACACACACATGCACCTGCCCCACCCACAATATCATCTCCTCTTTTCCCCCTCCCCCCTGCTCCAGTCTGCCAACCTGGTTGGGGAACTCTGGGATAAAGAGAGCTGGCCACTGCATGAGGGAATCTAATCTGTGATTAGTTGCTGTGAGAGTAAAGGGGGAGTTTCCTTGTTTCCTGCTTTTTTTCCTGTTTGCTTTGTATACTCTCTGTAATTTTACCTCATGATGTGCCGCATGTGTTGATTTACTTGACAATGCTCCCGTTTGCCATATGTGTGTGTGTGTGTGTGTGTGTGTGTGTATGTGTATATGTTTTCGTATATATATATATGATTTAGGTAAAGGCACTTTATAGTAGTGTTTTCTGAATAACATCACCTTGTGGTATGCAACTGGAAATTTTTAGCGACTCACCTGGCAGATGAATAAAATATCATACAAAGAGAAAAATGTAGTGTATAAAAAATCAGGTTGCTTAGAGCTGATGAAACATTGAACATCATAAATTATGGTCAGGTGACCTCAGGACACTATAAACAGCCATAAAATGCAGGCCAGTGATCAAGCACCCAAATTGTGATCACATGACCATGGGGGAGAAGAGGGCTGTCAGAGTCGTCAATAGTTCTGGAGAGATCCCACATATCTTCCAATGATCGGCTGAGTGTCTGGTCATAAATCAAGGAGTACCTGTATTGCCAAGATGAAGAATGCTAGGAGCTTAACAATGTCTGGAGAGCTATAGGCAAATATCTTAGTATTTTAAGTTGGCAAAACTCTTCGTCACTTTGCTGCTACAAACTAAATCACTGATGTACTGCTGTAGAAATGGACGATTTATCATTCTACCATCATCTCTATTTCCAGCGTTCAGTTTCTGAGTGTTGCTGCATTTGTGGCCTAAATATGTCACTCAAATATAAGAGGGAAGTTAGGGGCACAAGGTTTTGCTGAAGTGTATACTCCACTGCCAGAATTTGTTAGGAAAAAGGAAACGCATTGAGAGAGGGACTTGTCAGAAAACATTTAGATGAGAATCAAGTACACTCAGTGGAAGGTGAAAATGTTGGAAGGAGGGAATGAAATAGTTGGAATCTGGGACAGCTATAAAGTCATATCCTTCTGTTTTGGGAAACGTCCATGAAAAAGTAGTCACGTAACCCCTCGCTTCATCCACAAAATGTTACAGGGGTTCTGATTTTTTATTTATAACCCTTTTCCTTTCTTGCTGCTTTTCCTTCAATTGGTCATGTGATCAAAATTTGGATGCTTGGCAACTGGCCTGTATTTATGACGGTTGCAGTGTCCCAGGGTCATGTGATTATTTTTAGCAATCTTTTGACAAGCAAAGTCAATGGGGAAGCAGATTCATTTAACAACTGTGTTCCTAACTTAATAACTGCAGTGATTCACTTAACAATTGCAGCAAGAAAGGTCGTAAAATGGGTGTAACTCACTTAACAACTGTCTTGCTTAGCAACAGAAATGTTGGGATCAGTCGTGGTCGTAAGTTGAGGACTACCTGTAGTTGTGGAATTCCTTTTGTTGGATGGGTTCTAGACCATACACAAACTTCTGGATTTCTTATTTCCGTTGGTGTTTGATCTGTTGCAAAATTAAGTACAATAAATAAACAGATGAACAATAAAGAAATTAAAGTAGTATTTTTTTGCTGGCTGAGAAAGATGCAAATAGGGATACAATGGTGATAAGTGCAAGGACCGGTCATAAGTCACTTTTTTCAGTGCCGTTATAACTTTGAACGGTCACTAAACAAAGGGTCATAAGTCAAGGATTACCTGTATATCCTGTAGCCATGAAATCCATTTTTAAATATGCACTGTGTGAAGAGTTCTTTCTTTTGTCAAAATTCTCTTGCTACTCAGTTTTATTAGGTGATCCTAAAGTGATATTCCAATTTTGTAAAGGCCAAATTCCCCTTTGCCCTGCCTGCTCTGTCCTCATTATGTGTGTGTTTGTGTGTTTGTGTATGTGTGTTATGTTTCTAAACTACAAAACCTCAAACATTGCAACTCAGAAAGATTCCCTAACTCTTGTGGGAACTTTTTGAAGTTTACAATACTTACATTCCATCTTTTGAGATATAAAACCCTCTCCCAGAGCAAAGTCAAATTAAACTGTGAAACTGCAATAAACAAACTACCCGCATTGATGACTTTAGTCTCTTATGTTTGTTCATTGCTGGACCCAACGCTTCCCAACGCTGCCACTGAAACCAAAGGAAGTCTCCTGATAGCTGATCTCTAAGAAAGCATCAAGTAGGCTGTAAGATTTACAACATGTTTGGACAGTTAAGAAGCCAAATGCTGCTTTATCATAAAACAGCACTTCTGTATTTTGCTACTTCTATTATCTGTAAATAAACAATGTTAGAGGAACACAGTAAGTCTCCAGTGCTATCTGTTCTTCAATAAACAAAACTCCCAAAACAGAAGTAACAATCCTAGAAAGGTCAGGGGTTCCTATATTTCAACAGGTTTTGTTTTGCTTTCATTTCCTTTTGGGGTGAGGTTCCTGGGTGGAGACAGGAACAGGAGGACTCTCAAAGACCTTCACTCCCACTTTTAAAATCACCCCAAACAGAAATCAGAATAACAGAGTTGGAAGGGATCTTTGAGGGAGTTTTAGTCCAACTCCCTACTATAGCATAAAAGACCTCCAGAGATGAAGCATCCAGAACTTCTGAAGGCAGGCTGGCTAACTGTTCTGTTAGGAAATTTCTCCTTAATTCTAGGTTGCTTCTCTCCTTATTTATTTATGAGACTTATATACCGCTTTAAGTGCAAGCACTCTCTAAGCAGTGTACACCAGTAAGCAATGTATATATATATTTACATTGCCCCCAACAATCTGGGTCCTCATTTTACCTACCTCGGAAGGATGGAAGGCTGAGTCAACCTTGAGCCAGTGAGATTTGAACCGCTGACCTGCTGAACACAATCAGCTAAAGTGGCCTGCAGTACTGCACTCTAACTGCTGCGCCACCTCAGCTCTTTGATTAGTTTCCATCCATTGCTTCATGTCCTGCCTTCAGGTGCTTTGGAGAATAGGTTGACCCCTTCTTTTTTGTGGAAGCCTCTCAAATACTGGAATATTGGTATCATGTCTCCCCCTAGTCCTTCTTTTCTTTAGACTGGCCATTCCCAAATCCTGCAACCATTTTCCATATGTTTTAGTCTCCAGCCCCCTAATCAACTTTGTTGCTCTTTTCTGCATTCTTTTCAGAGTCTCAACATCTTTTTTATAATATGGTGACCAAAACTGGATGCAGTATTCTAAGTTCTTACTAAAGTTTAATAAAGTGGCACTAAAACTTCACATGATCTTGATTCTATCCCTCTATGAGTGCAACCTTGCATTTGATTTTTTGGATGCTGCCGCACACAAAAATTCCAGTTGTCCCCATGAGTCCTCAACTGTTGGTGGTGCCATCTCAGTTTGTTCTCCTGATTGTAAATCTAAAAAGAGCACCAAATATCTTGACTTTGTACAGCTGCTGGGCCAAAGGTAAATGACAATCAGCTGAGGTTCCATCTGGTATTTCATCCTTCCTACTGCTCGTAAATGTGAAAACCTAAAAATTGCTTAAGTTTCTGAATAGGCAGCAGCATCTAATATAGCTGAATAAACTAATTTTTTTCTGAGTGAGGGAAAAACACCAGTTCCAGTAACATTATATAAATGCATGCATCACTTCCACCATTTTTGACACTAAAGCTGGGGGTTGGGATGATCCTGATCTTGAGAATTCAAGTTGTTTCCTTTTGTCCATGAGTAACCCTTTTCAGATATGGCCTGAGTGACTTCAGTCATGTGAACCGAAAGTGTTTCTCAAGGTTAGGAGCTGCATGTGCAACTTCTGGTGTTTTTGTGCAATGACAACTTGTGTTTTTATTTTGCAGAGTATTGTATACTATTGTAGATCATTGAGGATGGTAGGATACGAAGGTAGCAAATTCAACAGGTTTCAAATAAATTTAATTTTGAATGAATCGTGACTTAACAGTGATTCAAGATTCAGTTTGGGGGGAATTTTTCAATTGTTCAGCAATTTTTTTTTAAAGAATTCTACTAGGAAAAAACCTGTACAAAATGACAGGTAGTCGTTGACTTAGAACCTTTTCTTTAGTTACTGCCTGAAGTTACAACAGCACTGAAAAAAGTGACTGATGACCATTTTTCATACTTAGCGACCATTGCAGCTTCCCCCGGGTCACGTAATCAAAATTCAGATGGTCGGCAACTGACTCATATTTATGACGGTTGCAGTGTCCCAGGGTCATGTGATCACCTTTTGTGACCTTCTGACTAGCAACGTCAATTGAGAAGCCAGATTCACTTAACAACTGTGTTACTAACTTAACAACTGCAGTGATTCACTTAACAACTGTGGTAAGAAAGTTCCTAAAATGGGGCAAAACTCACTTAACAACTGTCTTGCTTAGCAACAGAAATATTGGGCTCAATCGTGGTTATAAGTTGAAGACTACCTGTACATATGTTGAAAGCCAATGGGATATAGTAGTTAAAGTGTTGAATTAGGGACAAATACACCCTATGTTGGTGTTCACCTTTAGCCACAGATGTTCACTGGGTGATATGGGTCTAATCTCTCTCTCTTTCTTTCTCTTTCCCCAGGGTTGTTGTAGAGATAAATTATAGAGATAATGATATGTGCTTTCTTGATTTCACCTGCAGGAAAAGCAGGTTATAAACCTAGCAAATAAAAATAAATCGAACTAACATGGTCACCCAAAATAATATACAGGAATGCATTATGTTAGAGGCATTTCTTTGGAAAGCATTACTTTAGAAAAATTATGTATATTTTTTTGTTGCTGTTAGTTGCGAAGTCATGTCCGACCCATCGCGACCCCATGGACAACGTTCCTCCAGGCCTTCCTGTCCTCTACCATCTTCTGGAGTCCATTTAAGCTCACGCCTACTGCTTCAGTGACTTCATCCAGCCACCTCATTCTCTGTCGTCCCCTTCTTCTATTGTCCTCAATCTTTCCCAGCATTAGGCTCTTCTCCAGTGAGTCCTTCCTTCTCATTAGGTGGCCAAAGTACTTGAGTTTCAACTTCAGGATCTGGCCTTCTAAAGAGCAGTCAGGGTTGATCTCCCTCTAGGACTGACCGGTTTGATCGCCTTGCAGTCCAGGGGACTCGCAGGAGTCTTCTCCAGCACCATAGTTCAAAGGCCTCAATTCTTTGGTGCTCAGCCTTTCTTATGGTCCAACTTTCACAGCCGTACATTGCAACTGGGAAAACCATGGCCTTGACTATACGTACTTTATATACATATACGTATACATATACATACATACATACATATATACATACGAAAACCCATCCGTATTTCTAGAAAATCAAAACTGACCATCCAAACTTGACAAATTCACAGACCTGAAAAAATGAGAAGCAAAAAAGGATATGCATGAGAAGCTGACCTAATCTTTAGTGGGTCAAGACAATTCGAACTGATGGAAACACCCTTAGCAGTCCCGACGGAGACACCACTGAGAGTAGCTGGCAAGTTCTCATTTCTTTTTTTAGAAAACAAAATATACTTGGGAGGAAGCATAATTGTAGGGCTGACTTAGAACTGGCTAGGCTTGAGAAATTCTGGGAGAGGTAGATGAAGAATGATCCTTATTTGTTTCAGAGAAGCAAACCAAGGATAGCAATCTGAAATGATGTTTGTCAAGCAGCCATTTGTTTACTGTTCAGTCTTCTTCTTCCTTCTTTTAAGCAACTGATATAACTAGAGAACCATCCACTGTGAATCTGTGCAAGGGTTATGCAAAGTTATGCAGAGATGAAATATAATTTAAAGATGGGTCTGGATGGATCAATGGTTAATTTAAAAAAACAGTAAAGAAGCCCCCAGTGGACTTCACCACATAATTATCTCATGTACAATTTTGTCCCCACCAGTATGCTAACAATTCCACAATTGCTTGATTATGTACCATCAGATTAACCAATTGCCATCTTAACTGAGCACTCTCTGTATACTGCTGAATATGGGAAGCAGTATATAGCTAGGAAGAAGGAAGGAAGGATTGAATATTCATACAGGTGCAAGTCAGACAATATGCTATCTAAAAACACAACGGTAAAATATGGTCAGGTCATTCAGCATGTTGTAGAAACCCAGGTCATCACATTAGTTCAGGGGTAGGCAACCTTGGCTCTTTTATGACACGTGGACTTCAACTCCCAGAATTCCCGAGCCAGTAGCTGGCTCAGGAATTCTGGGAGTTGAAGTCCACGAGTCATAAAAGAGCCAAGGTTGCCTACCCCTGCATTAGTTCATAATTTCCCTTAACTGGGCAGGGCATTTTCTGTTAACCCAGAAGTTACACCTAGACCACGAATTACAACCATTTGTTTAGTGAATGGCACTGAAAAAAGTGACTTATGACCATTTTTCACACTGACAATCATTGCAGCATCCAAATGGCCACAGGATCAAAATTAATTGATCAATTGGCAATTGGCTCATATTTATGACAGTTGCTGTGTCCCAAGGTCATGGGATCCCGTTTTGGGTCAATGGGGAAGCCAGATTCACTTTGCAACCCTGTTACTAACTTAACTGTCAACGCTGCTAACATCGGATGTTTTTGCATTGACAACAGATGGAAATGTAGCCATATTTTACCTTTTGCTTTTAGAATTAGATGATGCTGGGAGGGAGGACATGAACAAGAGTCCAGCTAGACATAACAACACTAAACCTAGTGTGAGAAACAAGGTTATTGTAACCAGAGTTGATAAGGAATTGGCGGCTGGAGAACTGGAGAGGAAGCCGGTGCTTCAAGCTAATTGGGGAATGTGATTTATGACTGTTAATTGGAGGAGGGAATTGTGCTTTGATACTATGTGCTCAGGGGAGGGGAATTCAGTTTTTGGCTTTGATTATGCAGTGCCGATGTTATGCTACTCAAAATAAAGATTCTTTAAGGTAAACAATGCCTCGAAGTTCTTTTGAAGAGTTTCATCTGTTGGAACCATGACATTAACAACTGGAGTGATTCAGTTAACAATTGTGCAAGAAATGTCATAAAATGGGACAAAACCCATTCACAACTGTCTCACCTAACAACAGAAATATTGGGCCCAATTGTGGCTATAAGTCAAGGACTATCTGTATATTGTCCCAAAATATCTCCCTAAAGATATTTACCTATGTAGTACAGCTGTGTTGATATTTCCTCGACTTATACAACCCCGGGACATTGCAATGGTCATAAATCTGAGCCAGTTCCCAAGCATCTGAATTTTGATCATGTGACTAGGGGATGCTGCAATGGTTGTAAGTGTGAAAAATGGTCATAAGTCACTTTTTTCAGTGCCGTTGTAATTTTGAACTGTCACTAAGCGAACTGTTGTGCGTCAAAGACTACCTGTACACATTCTTCACTGGAGAAGAAAATAAGAATACAAAATGATGCTTTGTGAAAATAAATATCCAACTTGCATCTGGATCCAGTGTTACAATACTCAGTTGGGTTTCGGTAGAAAAAAGGCTTTTATAGTCGGAATAAAATGAAGTGTCTGTTATAATGCAGAGACTGACAAAGCAGCAAATGCAAGACACACACACACCCCTCTCCTTTTGTAGTATAGACGGTGATGTAGACAGCTCTGCATAGAAGGGAATCTGGGCTGTGAACCAAACTGGATGGGCATGAGGTCAAGCTGCAGCCAAAGACAAATATAGCAGTGACTGGATGCTATTATGTACTCCTTTAATTAGTTTTTTTCTGCAGAAGCCAATGTACTAATTTACCACATTCCACAAATAAATGGGAAAGGAAAAGCTGGTTTTTTTAATTTTAGACATGAAGAACAAAGTTGAGTTATAGCCCAGCTGTAAATGTGAGTGGTTATTGCAGTTTGGCGGGTAACTTCAGTCCTGGGGTTCTGCAATGGATATGTAGGCATATTTTCTGATAGCCTTTCGTAGTCCTCAACTGGGATCTGAATTTCCATTGCTAAGCAACCCCTCATTTTACAATCTTTTCTGGAACAGTCATTAACTGAAACACTCAGTTGTTATACGAAACCGGCTTTCCTTGTCAGAAGCCAGAAGGGGAAGGTTGTAAATGGCAACACATCATAAATATGTGCTGGTTGCCAAGAGCCCACTTTTGAGCCCAGGACTGCAGGGATATTGAGATGGTTGTGAATGCAAGGACTGGTTATGAGTCACTTTATTCAGTGCTGTTGAAACTTTGAACGGTGGCTAAACCAATGGTTGTATGTTGAGGACTACTTGTATGTGAAGCTCAAGTTCTAGGACAGTGGTTCTCAACCTTTTTAATGCCGCGACCCCAACCGGTCGTAAGTCAAGGATTACCCAACCGGTCGTAAGTTGAGGACTACGCAACTGGCCGTAAGTCGAGGACTTTCCCTGTCCGGGAGCGCCGCGCATGCATGGTGCTGCCCCCTGCGCCGGCTGAGGCGTAGCTGGCAAGGGGCAGCGATGGCGCAGGGCGACCACCGGCTGGGCCATCAGCTGGCTCAGCCCAAGGGAGGTAAGGCACATGCCAGGCCCCACGCGCGCCAGCAACCCTCCCTGCACCCGCCGGCCTCCCACCTCTCACTCCTGGCCCTCTTTTACTTAAATTTTTAGTAGATGCTCAGCAGGGAGGGGTGTAAGCTTCCAGACAGCTCGCCTTCGCTGCAGACAACTTGCAGCACCATTTGCAGACTTGGGCTTTTGGCGGGCTCAGCAGGGCAGAGACAGCCTGGACAATTCCTATTGGCTTTTGAAAGCCAATAGAATTAGACTCTATTCAAGAGAGCCTATTCTATTGGCTTTCAAAAGCCAATAGAATAAAAGGGAGTAGCACAGCTAAGGAAAAGGGGAAAAAAATGGTGGACTGCATTGTTTGGCGACCCCCGTGAAATAGTCATTCGACCCCAAATGGGGTCGCGACCCACAGGTTGAGAACCACTGTTCTAGGACAAGGCTGCCAGATTTAGGCTGCAAGACCAGACACAGCCAATAGATGGCAGTGAAGAGACACTCAAACACTTTGTTTCCATCTAGTGGTCATTTAGACTTTTGCAGGTTAGATCTAACAGAATAACAGAGTAACAAAACAACAGATTGAAGGGACCTTGGAAGTCTTTTAGTCCAACCCCCTGCTCAGGCAGGAAACTATACCATTTCAGACAAATTGTTGTTCAATCTCTTAAAAACCTCTAGCGTTGGAGCACCCACAATTTCTCTACTCTTAACAGTTGACAAACAGCATGCCGTTGACTGGAAAGTCAGGTGGCTAAACAGGAGAATTGTATTTTTTAAAGAAATGGACCTTTTGTCTTCATGTGACAATCATATTTTCCTCATCCAAAGGTTGGTTTGCACCCAGAATGCATTGACTGGCTCTGTTCCTATTTTAATAAGCATTTTGATTTGAAGCATCCATTATTTCAATTTTAATCCTCACGTTTTGAAATGTCAGAATGCTTTAATTTAAAATACTGTTCCAAATTGTCAAATCAAGTTTTAAAAAAAAATTGGTTCACAGACATGGTAAGAATTCTCCTTGTTTCAGACTGAATTTGTCATTTCAATTAATCTTTCCAATTTGACTTGGACAGCTGATTTGTTTTGGATTTTGATTGAATCATCCTTAAATGAAATATCTCTGTAATCCTAGGACAGACACTGTAGTGAATCTAAATGTGTTTTATTTGATTTTTAGTTCTATGAAAGTTAGTTCTCACACAATCAAAAATAAACATCCTGATATGAGGTCAGTACCAAAATAGGAGAAGAAGGATGACTTCTTATCCTTTAAGTAGAACCAGCAGAAGAAAAAAGCACAAGATGTTTGATTATATAGTAGACTCAAGTTGCTGTCATTCTCTCCTAGATCATAGCAGTTGCTATGAGGCTCTTTGATAACAGCTTCATGGGTTTATTTTTATGTAAAAAATATACTTATTTGAGCCTTTAAGTCCTAAGAAACATATTCTTGCAGTTGTTTTGTCTGCCAAATTCAGAACATTTCTGGATCAAATCCACTGGGGTTTGCAAACCTTAATTTGTGGCAGTGATCTTCAAAACCAGTCTGTGGGCCATGAATGATCCATGGAGGTTTATGAGGTAGTCAACCATACTGGCAATCCTTGACTTATAACCATTTGTTTAGTCACAGTTCAAAGTTACATCAGCACTGAAAAAAGTGACTTACGACTGTTTTCACACTTACAACTGTTGCAGCATCCCATGGTCACGTGATCGAAATTTGGATGCTTGGCAACTGCCATGTATTTAATGCAGTGTCCCAGGGTCGTATGATCACCTTTTGCGATGTTCTGACAAGCAAAGTCAATGGGGAAGCCAGATTCACTTAACAACCGTGTTACTAACAACTGCAATGTTTCACTTAGCAACTGGGGCAAGAAAAGTCATCCAAGGGGCAAAATTCACTTAACAACTGCCTTGTGTAGCAACAGAAATTTTGGGCTTAAATCAGCGGTCTTCAAACTTGGCCCTTTTATGACTTGTGGACTTCAACTCCCAGAATTCCTCAGCCAGCGTGCCTGGCTTAAATAATCAGATATTTTTCTCAAACAATATTCTCAACCAACAACAATCTTGTAATAACGATCCGTTACAAGCTTTTGTTATTATGCCATAGGTTATGGAAAAAATTTGAAGGAGTAACAATAGCAAATAGACTTATATACCGCTTCACAGTGCTTTACAGCCCTCTCTAAGCGGTTTACTGAGTCAGCATATTGCCTCTTACAATCTGGGTCCTCATGAAGACTTTATTTTAGATTTATTTAGTTATTTTATAAATTTTAGCTTTAAAATGCAGCCCATGTGCTAAGCACTGATAATATTAGCTAGTTGGGTAGATAATGAAACGTCTGTAAGAAAGCAACCAAGCTACGAGCCTACAGTCTCTTTACATTTAAAAGCACAGTCTAAAATAACAACAGCAAAAATTACATCTAGATATTAACACCCATGCCGGTGTCTTACTCCCTGTTTTCCAACAGTGTTAAATGAATAAATAAACCAATTTCTATAAATGTCAACGAGCAAAGAAAACAGATCTTCTACGGGGAATCTCCCTGTTCTCTGTTTCAGATATTTTCTTTATCTCCATAGCTCTTGAATAGATTTAGAAACTATTTGGTAATCCTGTCCCCAGACTCTTCCCCCTCCCCACTGCCCCCAATGTGATTGCCAACACAGAAGTCAACAGGATGATGAGCAATTAATGCTTCTGCTTTGGAAAATGTGAATTGGAGCCTTGGCTACCTACGTGCAGAAATGTCTCATTATTTCTCTGGCAAACCTAGGTATTAGCTGGGGGAATACTGTTTTCATTATCACAAGCATTATTTTTGTTTTAATAACATTCATCCCCAACCCTGTAAATTAAAAAGCAGCTTCCATGCAATATGTTAAGCATCATTATTTATGAGATCTTTGTGACTATAAAAGCTGAGCCTGTTTGCTCAATACGCTGACCCATTAAAAATGGGCTAACTCAGTAACTTATAAATGCAACTTTGCAGTGTTCGTTTTATTTTGCTTTTAATCCAGAATATAATGCTCCCTGGGCCCAAGGCATTCTTCAAAGATTACTACTCCAAAAGCTCAGCTAGCTGGTATTTCGTTTTGCAACTTGCCACCTTTTATAATATAGATTGTAATTTTTTTTATGTGAAAAAAAATATGTCTAAAAGGTATAGTTAAAAAAAACAAAATGCATCCACGAAGATGTGATCAAAGCTCCGCCTCTGCTCGTAAGTGGGTGGAGCTTTGATCACACCCAAAATGCGGTCACCTGATGTTGGAAATTCGAATCCAGGTCATCAATATTTTTGAAGATGTCTCTTATAACTTTGAATGGTCAACTAAGTGACCATCGTAAGTTGAGGACTACAGGTAGTCCTTGACTTACAACAGTTCATTTAGTGACCGTTCAAAGTTACAGTGGCAATGAAAAAAGTGAGTTATGACCATTTGTCACACTTAACGATTGTTGCATGTGACCAAAATTCAGATGCTTGGCAACTGACTCATATTTTTGACATTTACATTGTCCCGGGGTCATGTGTTCACCTTTTGTGACCTTCTGACAAGCAAAGTCAATGGGGAAGCCAGATTCACTTAACACCAGCGTTACGAAAAGTCGTAAAATGGGGCAAAACTCAGTTAATGGTCTTGTTTTGCAGCAGAAATGTTGGGCTCAATTTTGGTCATAAGTCAAAGACTATCTATATCTGTATAATAGGGAGATAGAGAGAGAAGTTACCAGAAAAGGTGTAGGAGATGACCAGGCTAATCCCTTCACATCCACAAGAGATAAGTCCAGCCTACCTTGAATTCCATGGACCCTTATCTGCCGCCAATTTGCTTTGATTGTTAATAGTTCAGATTCTTGCTTAAGCTTGCAATAAACCTTTATATTCATTTGAACTGCCTGGATTTCCTGATTTCCCGATCTTGACAATAGGCTTTCTGTTCTTTCATGATTTAAATACATCTAACATGATGGCATTTTTGGGTTTCATTTTCTTCCTCCAATTATGGTGTTTGCTGTAAAGTCCCATCCATTTTTAACTATTGTATTAAAGCCACTGCTACAGACTGTGATTAAATCATAAGTCACACATCCATCATCCTGTTAGTGCTTTAGTTATATTTGCAACAGTTGCTAGAAATATAATTAAAGTCTTTAGTGCATGTAGGGTGTCACGATGAAAATTTTCATTTTATTCTTTCCTAGCTTCCTCCAGGATCCTATTTCTTATTGCAGGTCAAGAGTATTCAAGTCAGTGATTTGAACTGAACTGAGTGACACAAAGATTTGGAATATGATCACTTTTGGCAGAAGAATATCGTAATTAAAATGGCAACTGTGGATGAGGAGTGACCGAGGATTAAAAGTGAATATGGCAGATATACATGTGGTGTATAATTCCACTCGCCAATAGAACAGTGCTAAATCTAAGGCATTTTCACATTGCCCATTTAACCTCTGTAGAAATTTTGCAATATTAAACAACACAAAAATAGCAGAATAACAGAGTTGGAAGGGACCTTAGAGGTCATCTAGTCTAATCTCCCGCCCTGGCCTCCTGCTTGAGCCGGGAATTGGATTAGAAAAGGGATTTTCAACCAGTGGTACGGGTACCACCTGTGGTACATTGGCACCTGGCAGGTGGTACGCGACCATCCTAGAAAAGTAGCGGGGGGGGGGGGGAATGAGCTGAACTGGTGGCAGCACCGCACAAGCCTGAGCGAGAGATGGCTGGAGCTGCAGGGCTGTCAGGGCTCAGCGGAAGCGCCAGGATCAGTACCGCTTTCCAGATGATTGGCGCTTCTTGGGGCTGTCAGGGCTCAGTGGAAGCGCCAGGATCAGCGCCAGGCTCCAGCTGGAGCTCGGCACTGATCCTGGTGCTTCTGCTGAGCCCAGAAGAAGCGCCAATCAGGTGGAATGTTGCAGCATCTCCAGGTCTTGTGATTTACATTCAGATGCTTGGCAACTGATTCATATTTATGATGGTCACAGTGTCCCAGGGTCATGTGAAGTGACCAAAACCTGCTGCAACCACCCAGCAGACGGAGGGAATAAAACCAAACACCCCCCCCACCCCTGCTGCCAATCCTCAACAGAAATGCTCACAAAAATGAAAACCTCGGACAGGAGGAAGACCACTCCTGGATGGGCAGGCAGGTGTTTTGCTCGGCTGTGGCTTGGGGGGCACTTTTTTCATGTCGTTGTAACTTCAAAGAGTCACTAAGCGAACTGTTGTAAGTTGAGGACTACCTGTACTTTATACCACTTTCCTTTTTGGGAGGGTCATCATGTTTTTGACACCTTGCTAGGTGACTGGTGGTACTCGGATGTTGCCATATTCTAAAAGTGGTACAATGGGTGAAAAGGTTGAAAAGCCCTGGATTAGAAGACTTTCAAGGTTCCTTCCACCCTGCTAGTCTATGTACTATACCACAGTCCCTTGCTTTGCAAAACATGAAGAAAATTAAGGTGAATTCCTAGGAGATGGGAGAGAGACCAAGGCAGGAGTTTCTGACAATGGGAAGCTGTTCACTGTAGAACTTTAAGGAAATCTTTGCAAGGTTTTAATTGGGAAATCTTATGCAAGATCTACACTGTTATGGGGATGGTTCTGACTTCAGTTCAGTCGTGCTGCCATCTCTGAAGAGGGAAAAATGTATTCAATTGCACTAAAGCCCTTTTTGAAAATTCATCTTTCTATTCTTGAAAGTTCCCCTATCTTGCTGCTTCCCCCCACCCCCCGTATGAATTACTCAGACTCAACAGATTATGGAATATTTGATGTGTAGCATGTTGGAAATTTATTATTGGATTGTTCATCCTTTTATACAAGGAGGAACTATTTTGTGATTAATAGCAAATGCTCAACCAGGATATTTTTAGAAGATGCCTCATGATGATCCTGGTAGGATTATACTCAACTAATGATCATGACTTCACCATCAAAAATAAGGTTTGCTTGAGAAATGAGAAGTAGACTACAGCATCTCTCTGTAGTGGGTAGATCACACATATCTAGTTTTGCAATCAAAAGTTAATGTACCAATTGCGTCAGTCCCAAGCTGCAGAGAGAGTATGCAATAAGCCAAACATTAGAGTTCCAGTAGTTTACTATAAAATACATTGTGTGCTCCATTTAAATGATGCCAGCAAGAGTTGAAAGAAAGAGGTAAGGAGAGCAGCAGAGAAGGGAAGGGACTCTGGATATGTGATAAAAGAGATGTAGGAGGAAGAGAGATGGTGCTATTGTGCGGGTGACTGTAGGAGAAGAGCAGGCAGAGCTGGTAGGTAGAGTTAAGTACATCATTAGCTTAGAGTTGTTATATTCCTATAAATGTTCAACGTCTTGAATTCCATTGACCTTTATCGGGTGCCTACTTAATAATGAACTTAAGTCTCCTGTTTTCTATCCTGGTGCCTTAACCACAAAGATCAAATTGGCTCTAAATTCCTGAACTGTGGAGGTGGAATGACAGATAGATAGAACTATGTGGATTGAGCCCCATAGGCAACCCATGGGTGCATAGAAGCTTCCAGATAAAGCAGGAGAAGAAAGATCCCCCCTCACTAATTTCAAGATTAGGTTTTGACAGATAAACCTATTGCTCTAGCTCAGTGGTTCTCAACCTGTGGGTCGGGACCCCATTTGGGGTCGAACGACCATTTCACGGGGGTCGCCAAACAACACAATCCGCCATTTCCCCCCCCCTTTTCCTTAGCTGTGCTACTCCCTTTTATTTTATTGGCTTTTGAAAGCCAATAGAATAGACTCTCTTGAATAGACTCTAATTCTATTGGCTTTCAAAAGCCAATAGGAATTGTCCAGGCTGTCTTTGCCCTGCTGAGCCCGCCAAAAGTCCCATTCTGCAAACGATGCTGCACCAGTTGAGTAGTCCTCGACTTACAACCAGTTGAGTAGTCCTCGACTTACGACCGGTTGGGGGTCGCGGCATTAAAAAGGTTGAGAACTACTGCTCTAGCTATCTGTTGAAACTGGCCTCCTTCTGTAGCCTCTGCCCAGCTCACATTATTGAAGGATATTTCTCCCACTGGTTGGGAAATAAACCAGTCCCTGCATCTTAACTTACCCTGCAGTAAACTGCAATAAAAACACTATTCAGTGATCTTGTCAACAAGATAGGGACCCATTAATTAGACTCACCCATTTCTTTTAATCTGTTTTATGCTACCCTTCAGGCTGGCTGATGCCTGTCTGGTTGTGCCCTTAGAAAGATATCCATTCTACCGTTCCTGCTCTGTTTTTTCCATTTCTTCCTCCACCTAACCTGAGGCTTATGGGAAAGAGGATGGGAAAGAGAGGAAATGTGTTTTTATATATATATATATAGCCTAAACGACTGTAGTGGTCATCTGAATGGAGCTTGCATTAGTAACTACAACAGCAAATGGAGCCATTGAAGTCTTTCTTATTCAACTACGCCTTCTTAAGAAATCAGCCCATTGCCTAGGGGGTTATGTATACTGTAGTCCCATTAAGCAGATAGATGCATAGTAGGTCTGCTATAAATGGGTTTGCTTTGTTGTTGTTGAGAAGAAGAGGAGGACACAACCATGATGCTAGATTCTGTGCTTTTGTAAAGCTTGGTGGAGGGATTTTTACAAGCTCCTCTAATATTACAAGATGTTGTAAAATGGGGTTTAATTATAGCTTCCCAGAGTTCTCAACTCTTTGCCTCTGGCCAAGGTAATTAATAGAATACAACATTTCCTTGATAAGCCCAACAGGATAATATGAAAGTGTCTCTTTTCAGCTTTTGATTTCTGCAAGAGAGACAGTTTAAACAAGGAAGAAAGATCAATTGTCTTTATATTTTATTAGAGTAAATTAGCAAAAGACCCATTTGTGCTCACAAGGAAGATCTAACTATTTAAAAGTTGACATCTGTTACAGTCAAGAGAGAGACTACTTATTCATAAGGGGTCTAGGAAGTTACAAAGGAGAACAGATTTTAAAGATTAGCTCAGACCTCTATGCCTCCAATATGACTACTATACATCTCTTAAAATGTATGCATAGCTCTTACCATTGTTTGGAAGGCTACGTGTTTATTTTTGTCTTCTTTTCTATTGGTATTAACTTTTTCTCTCTTTTTTCTCCCATCTATCATCTGTCTGTCTGTCTGTCTGTCTATCTATCTACCTATCTATCTACCTATCTATCTATCTAATTTCTTGGGGAGGGGATCTTAAACACAGTGTCTCTTTTCTTGGAAGAAATGTGGGCCACGCCTATCCAGAAACTCACAAACTTATTTCTAGAGCAGTGTTTTTCAACCATGGTAACTTTAAGATGTGTGGATTTCAGTGCACAGCTCACTAGATCTTTTGCTGCTGAATCGCTAGTTTTCCTGGAATTTGCTTGAGATGGGTGACAGGATAAGAAGATCTTGTCTCTGTGCCATCCATCTCCTTGGTTTTGCCTTTTGTATAATTTTTCAAATTTTAATTGGTTTTATATTTCCCTTTTTTCTCTTTGTAAGCTGTCTAGAGTCGCCTTGTGATGGGTGGGGTATACATTTAATAAATAAATGAATAAGCACTCCTGGAATTCTCCAGCTGACTGGGGAATTCTGGGAGTTGAAGTTCACCCATCTTAAAAGTTGTCAAGATTGAGAAACATTGTACTGCCCCTTTAGAGAACCTTCTCCAATTCAGTTTAAACAAATGTAATATATTGGTGTACTTTTAGCAAAGCATTTTTTAAAGCTGGGCCCAGGGACAAAATCTGTGATTTAACACAGGATTGTCTGGGAAGAGAGGAACTTGTAAGGAGGAAGTTCCTGGAAAATGAAAGAAGAAATGACTGCATAATCATGCTAAGGTCTCACCGCTCCCTCTTCACCTAGTTCAGTGGTTCTCAATCTGTGGGTCGGGACCCCATTTGGGGTCAAATGATCATTTCACGCGGGTCGCCAAACAACGCAGTCCGCCATTTTTTTCCCCTTTTCCTTAGCTGTGCTACTCCCTTTTATTCTATTGGCTTTTGAAAGCCAATAAAATAGACTCTCTTGAATAGAGTCTAATTCCATTAACTTTCAAAAGCGAATAGGAATTGTCCAGGCTGTCTCTGCCCTGTTGAGCCCGCCAAAAGTCCCATTCTGCAAACGGTGCTGCACCAGTTGAGTAGTCCTCGACTTATGACCGGTTGAGTAGTCCTCGACTTACGACCGGTTGGGGGGTCGCGGCATTAAAAAGATTGAGAACCACTGTGCTAAGGTCTCACGGCTCCCTCTTCACCTAGTTCTTCATGATCCCCTATCATTTCTGATTCAAAATGAGAGAACCTACTGCATCATTTCCTGGTGTATCACTGGCTTTCCTGGAATTTGCTCCGTCAGCATAAGAAATCACATGAAATGCCTAAATGTTGGAGATGTGGCTGCTTGGATGCCACTTATTATCATATCTGGTGGTCATGAAAAGCATAAAAGCTTTTTGGATTAAGATATGGTGGAATATACAAAGAATTTTCAAAAGAAGGATAAAATTTACTCCACAATTGTTTTTGTTGGGTATTGTCTCTGATTGTGACAACAAAGAAATTATTTTAATGTTAAACTTAATTACAGCGGCAAGGTTGTTAATAGGACAGTATTGGAAGAAGGAATTTTTGCCTACTTTGCAGGAATGGTTTCTTAAAGTTTCTTACTTATCTGAAATGGCAAAAATTTCGGCTTTTTTGAAAGATCAATCGTAAGAGAAGTATCTCTTGGTGTGGAAAAGATGGATAAATTTTATACAATATAGGTATGGTATTAGAAAATATTATTTAGCTTTTGAATAATTTATATTTAAAGTTTAAGATATTATTTAGAAGTGTAGAATAGTTTAGTTTTTCTCCTTTTTTTTCTTTTTTCCTTTTATTATTTTTTTTTATTTTCTTTCTTTTCTTCTTTTTCTCTTTCTGTTTTTTTTTATATATAATGGAGTTAATGTATTTAACAATTTGTTCATTGAATATAATCATATCTGTTTGTGGTTTATTTGAGTTTATAAGCTTTTTCTATTAAGTTTTAGTTAACTCTGTATCTAGCTCTGGGAAGAACGGGGGAGGGTTTTGGGGAGGATTGGGAGGGATTGGGAAAGGGGTTTTTATTGTAAAATTGTAAAAATTATAATAAAAAAAAGAAAAGAAAAAGAAATCACACGAAATCAGAAAGGGATTGGAAAGAGTCCAGGTGTGCCGTTATAAGGCCAAAGCAGATGATCGGATACAGGGCCAAAAAAAAAAAAAAGTGAATGAATGCTAAACCACAGGAAATACCAGAGAAAGATTTGCCAGAATGATGGGAAAAGCTGCAACGGCTGATCAAGCATAATTGCTTTTTTAAAAAGACTCTCTGAGTAAGCTGGGATCAAAGCCAATGAACCCTAAGCCTGGTCCACAGATTTATTTAGCTCTGGGTCCAAATATTATTTCCAGTTTAAGCCTTCCACTGTCAAGGCAGAGCACACAACCTGCCAGGAATGTTGAAAGATGGAATGGAAAATTGGCATGGGAGGATGCCATGATCAGGTATTCATCCCTCACTTTTTCCATAAGAGCAATAGCACTTAGACCAGTGGTTCTCAACCTTTTTAATGCCGCGACCCCCAACCGGTCGTAAGTTGAGGACTACTCAACCGGTCGTAAGTCGAGGACTACTCAACTGGTGCAGCACCGTTTGCAGAATGGGACTTTTGGCCGGCTCAGCAGGGCAGAGACAGCCTGGACAATGCCTATTGGCTTTTGAAAGCCAATAGAATTAGACTCTATTCAAGAGAGTCTATTCTATTGGCTTTCAAAAGCCAATAGAATAAAAGGGAGTAGCACAGCTAAGGAAAAGGGGTAAAAAATGGCGGACTGCATTGTTTGGCGACCTCTGTGAAATGGTCGTTCGACTCCAAATGGGGTCCCGACCCACTGGTTGAGAACCACTGACTTAGACTTATATACTACTTCATAGTGCTTTATAGCCCTCTCTAAGTGATTTACAGAGTCAGCACATTGCCCCCAACAATCTGAGTCCTCATTTTACCGACCTCGGAAGGATGTAAGGCTGAGTCAATGTTGAGCTGCTCAGGATCGAATTCCTAGCAGTTGGCAGAGTTAGCCTGCAAGACTGCACTCTAACCACTGTGCCACACAACTCTTATAACATCATTTTGCATGTCTATTAGCCCTTTGAGGTATTCCAGATGAGACATGCAACCAGGAATATTCAGTTTATTTGATTAGCTTAAGGGAATCTTGCCAGACCGAAAGTATTTCTCTCCTTGACTTTTATTTCTGGAAAATTAGGGAGGCACCCTTCTGAAGTATTTCCCATGCCTTCCCTCCTCCTATGGGCTAAGATATCCTTTACATCAAGGCTTTTCAACCAGTGGTACGGGTATCACCTGTGGTACATTGGCACCTGGCAGGTGGTACGCGATCATCCTAGAAAAGTAGCGGGGGAGGGGAATGAGCTGAACCAGTGGCAGCACCGCACAAGCCTGAGTGAGAGATGGCTGGAGTTGCATGGCTGTCAGGGCTCAGTGGAAGCGCCAGGATCAGTGCCAGGCTCCAGCTGGAGCTCGGCACTGATCCTGGTGCTTCTGCTGAGCCCAGAAGAAGCGCCGATCAGGTGGAACGTTGCAGCATCTCCAGGTCTTGTGATTTACATTCAGATGCTTGGCAACTGATTCATATTTATGACGGTCACAGTGTCCCAGGGTCATGTGAAGTGACCAAAACTTGCTGCAACCACCCAGCAGACGGAGGGAATAAAAACCAAACACTCTCCCACCCCACCCCTGCTGCCAATCCTCAACAGAAATGCTCACAAAAATGAAAACCTCGGACAGGAGGAAGAGCGCTGCTGGATGGGCAGGCAGGTATCTTGCTCGGCTGTGGCTTGGGGGGCACTTTTTTCATGCCATTGTAAATTCAAAGGGTCACTAAGCGAACTGTTGTAAGTCGAGGACTACCTGTACTTTATCACTTTCCTTTTTTGGGGGGGGTCATCAAGTTTTTAACACCTTGCTAGGTGACTGGTGGTACTCAGATGTTGCCATATCCTAAAAGTGGTACAATGGGTGAAAAGGTTGAAAAGCCCTGCTTTACATGATGGTTGTCCAGCCTGCAGCTCTTTCTCCTGTCTCCCAAAGTTATTCCCGCATGCTATTATACTATCAGAAGTGTCTACACTATCAGAAGTGTCTTATCAAAACCTGCAAAACCAGCAATCAAATCTCCAGATTTTTTTATCTGTATTGATGATCCCCTGGTCTGATCTCTTCAGATCTCTTCTTAGATTCTTAAATCATACCTGTTCTGCCAAATTTGGTTGCAAATCAAGGAGGGACCACCTGGTGTCCTACTTTCCATCTCTGTCTTACTGCCATTATGCACACGAAAGGATTAAATCTGGAATAAGCAAAGGCCACACCCTTTGGAACTGTCTATGCTAATTACCCATAATAGTGTTTCTAATGGCCCCAGACAGTCCTATGCCTTTAGTTTTAGCAATATCTAGGTATAAATAAATAATCAAGACTGTTGACAATAAAGCCTCTGCCCTTTTACCTCTTGCCTGTTACTGATGTCTCTTTTCTTCTCTACCTGTTTTCAGTCCCCTTTTATTTTTTTTCTGAAGTTTGCCATTGTTTAATATCTAAACACTGAGTTATATTTTTTTGCTGGCTGGACTGAGCGATGTGTGGCGTCTTTGCCAGCACAGTTTTTAGCTGGCCTTAATTGTGGTGTTCCAGCAAGGTCAGACATGATATGTCTGGATAATGTTTTATCAGCTGAGAAAACCTTCAGTTTTTGGCTCCATAACTTTCGTCTGACAGCCAGTTAGCGTATTTTCTTCTCCTGCTTCACTCATGTCTTTCATGTGCCCGAATCTCTACAGCTGAAGACTATCAGACGTGTGTCTGCTGTTTTTCTGTAGAAACATCCAGTGGAGTCTGGGATTTCCAAAGGTGTTTACCTTCCCTTGTTCGCCCTTCCCATTTACAGGAGCAATTACGTGTATGCAATTCTATTTGTGCATGTCTATCGTTTTAGAAATACTAGGGAATTTTAGTAGAAACAGATAAGAGGAAATGTTTGACAGAGAATATCAAAGCCAATATTTTTTTACCGCCTCACATCTTGTAGAAAAAAATTTTTGTTTACATGACACCAAACTTCACATGCCCTTATTATGATATTTTCAGGCAAAAATGATGCCCAGGGACATGAAGGAACCCACACAACCAGCTTAATAAACAACTGTGCTTTTAATTTTAACAGCAGTATTCCAGTATTTGAGGGGCTGCCACAAAGAAGAGGGGATCAAATTATTCTCCAAAGCACCAGAAGGCAAGAGAAGAAACAATGGATGGAAACTTATCAAGGAGAGAAGCAACCTGGAATTAAGGAGAAATTTCCTAGCAGTGAGGACAATTAACCAGTGGAACATCTTGCCTTCAGAAATCGTGGGTGCTCCATCACTGGAGGTTTTTAAGAAGACACTGGACAGCCATTTGTCTGAAATGGTATAGGTTCTCCTGCCTGAGCAGGGGGGCTGGACTACAAGACCTCCAAGGTCCCTTCCAGCTCCTATTCTATTCTATTCTATTCTATTCTATTCTATTCTATTCTATTCTATTCTATTCTATTCTATTCTATTCTATCCTATTCTTTTTTTAAAAAAGAAAATATAAATATCTTTCTGTTTTCTGTTTTCTGAACTGTATTGATAGGATATTAATTTACACAAACAGTTCATTATGCAACTGTCACATAAACCTGGTACTTTATCCTTTTATGTTAAAAATCACTATTGTGAGGTAGCTATTTTAGGCAAATTGCTTATAACATGTTTTGTCTGCTGCAGTCCCAGGCCTCTTGGTGATCTATATAATTAAATATAAAAATAAAATACCCCCACAGTAAAAAAATTAAATGGTAAAAATCTAAAGAATCTTGTACAGCTAGTCCTCAACTTACAGCCACTCATTTAATGACCGTTCAAAGTTACGATGGCCCTTGCACTTATGACTGTCACAAGGTCCCCATGGTCATGTGATCAACATTTGGGTGCCTAGCAACCAGCATGTATTTGTGATGGTTCAGTGTCCTGAAGTCACATGATCATCATTTGAAACCTTCCCAGCCAGTTTCTGACAAGCAAAATCAACCGGGGGGGGTGAGGGGGGAACCAGATTCACTTAACAACCATGTGATTCACTTAGCAACCATGATTCGCTTAACAACTGTGGCAAAAAATTAAGTATAATTCACGTAAAAACCATCTCGCTTAGCAATGGACGTTCCAGTACCAAATGTGGTTGTAATTCTGAATGCCGTGCATTAGTAAAGGACTTAGGGAACAACTCTGTTTAAAAGCATTTTTTGAAAGTCCCAAACTGTAAGGGTTTAGCACAGGGGTCCTCAAACTTGGCTACTTTAAGACTTGTGGACTTCAACTCCCAGAATTCCTCAGCCAGACTTTACGGAGCCGGGGTGGGCATGGCCTGTGTGTGATGCATCTGGCCTGCGGGCTGCCAGTTTGACACCCCTGGCATAGATGGAGCACCAATCAATTTCTTGTGAAAATTGGGGGTTAGCAGGTGTTCCTCCTGCTGATTTAAATGCTGCTAATTCATAAGAAAGTGCCTTGGAGCAGGAGTGTCCACCCATGTAGTAAAAACAGTCAGAAACAATAGCCATGATGATGCAATCAAAGCTTCACCTGCTTTTTATGTGTGACTCAAAACACACATAAAATTTGTCAGACCTTTGATCACACCATCTCTGCTATCTTGACTTTTCTTTACTGTACCCTCTGGACTTTCCAGTTTGGAGGCTGCAGGGAGGTAGAGGAGAATTCTGCAAGAAACCTATGCTATCCTTATCAAACTGAAACTTAGTTTGGTCATAGATGGCTTTTCTCACATTATACATAGGGTCATGCCGTGGATGCTCTTTTAAAATGGCTGTGCTGGGGGGAGGTTCATCCAGATGGATGCAACTGTTTAATCAAACAGTATTGCAAAAACCTGGGTCTACATAAAGAGCATTTGCATATTAAGAACAATACATAGGGTTATTTTAATACTCATTTATGTGATCTATTTTTGAGTTTCATTAGTACTTTGGTTCAGTGGTGGGATTCAAATATGTGAACAACCAGTTCTCTGTGTGGATGCTGCTTCCAGTAGTCCATTCTGGGCCTGGGCAACAAAAAGTTAGCTACCGATTCTGCTGAAGTGGTGCGAACTGGCTGAATCCCACCACTGCTTTGGTGATTGGGGGTCACTGTACATTTTATGAGATTTTTTTAATTGGAGTCTTCAGAACACTGGAATACAAAATAACAAGTGCAACAATAATAATAATAATAATAATAATAATAAAACTGGAGAAGATAACATAATACGAAGACCTGTAAACAGAAATAGAACTACTGCAACAAGAAATGGTAGTATTAAGCATCTTGGGTGCAATCCCAAAATAACTGGAACACCACTTGAACACCATCAACATTGACAAATTCACCATCAGTCAATTGCAAAAGATGGTTTTACTCAGAACAGTTTTTGCATCCTGAAAAGATATCTATAACACCATCAAACATCAACATCTACCTATCACAGGTTCTTGGAAAGGACTTGATGGGTGAATAAAAATGCCAAACCCAGTCTGAATATCTGACTGACTGTGACAAGCAACAACAATAATAATAGTAGGCAGAGCATCCTGTTCTCCCGCAGGAAGATTTCTGTAGGCACCTGGGACATCAGTTTATTACGGGACTCCACCCATTTATATGATAGACTTGCCAGTTGCAAAGTTTCAAAATTTATCCTGTTACTTTCCTGATGTGACTTAATGATGCTAGAGATTGTCTCTGCTCCTGTGGTTCGAGTCCCAGCACTGCATGGCAGGCTGAGCTCCCATCACTTGCCTCAGCTTCTACCCACCTAGCAGTTCAAAAGCATACTAAAAGCGAGTTGATAAATAAGTACCATTTTGGTGGGAAGGCAAGATGGCACTTCATATGGACAGTCAGAATCCTGCCGGCGCTGGACCTTCCCAGTTGTGATTCCTGTTTGTGAAGCACCTTCGATGTAAAGAGAGGATCCCAAATGCTGCTGCAGAATGCCACTCATCTTTCTTTCTGGTGCAGAGTTAGCTTGCCCCCATGGCACACCTTTGAAAGCATATGAGCTTGAACCAAACAGGGAAGCCAAACTATTACTCTGTACTACCAGTGCAGTCTCCTAGCTAATGTAACATCATTATGGGGATGCTGTGACAACTCCAACTACGACAACCCATGGTAAGTGTCTCTTGTTCAGCACTATTGTAACTTCAAACATTTACTGAACAAGTGAGGACTATCTGTGCTTCTTATATTTATCATGTTTTTCTGCTGTTGCTTGTTTTTGTAGAGCAACTTGGAAGCTCTGTTGAAGAGTGACAAATAAACCTTTTCAAGCAATGATCACACATTCAGGGGCAAATACATACAAATAAATGTGTTTGATTGACTAATTATGTCCATCAAGTCATTGCTGATACCTAATGACCGCGTTGATATATTTTCTCCATGATAAATCTGTCTCCATTCTGTTTTTCAGGATTTCCAATGGTGGATCCATTGCCTCTGTGTCTGAGTCTCCGTGCATCTTGTTGCTGGCTGTTTTCTTCTTCTCTTTCCTGCCAGCATTCCCAGCATCAGAGACTTCTCCAGAGAGCTGGATCTTCATATAATGTGTCCATTATGGTGATTTGAGCCTTGAGTGCGAATTCTGAGTGGATTTGTTCAATGATCCATTAGTTTGTTTTCTTGGCTGTCCATGGGATTCTCAAGAATCACAATCAGTTTTTTTCAACTAGTTTATGCTATCTTGTTGTTGTTAATTGCGAAGTCGTGTCCGACCCATCGCGACCCCATGGACAATGTTCCTCCAGGTCTTCCTGTCCTCTACCATCTTCTGGAGTCCCTTTAAGCTCACACCTACTGCTTCAGTGACTCCATCCAGCCATCTCATTCTCTGTCGTCCCCTTCTTCTATTGCCCTCAATCTTTCCCAGCATTAGGCCCTTCTCCAGTGAGTCCTTCCTTCTCATTAGGTGGCCAAAGTATTTGAGTTTCAACTTCAATGCTATCTTGTGTTGGACTACATCTCCCTTTGTTTCAATACAGCTGTGTTCTGTAATGATAGGAAATATAGTCCAATGTATCTGGAGGGCGTTAATTTGGAACAGGATGTTTGTCTTTTTAATCAACTTACTGTTGACCTTTAATCACTGAATAGTCTTTAACTACACATTAGAACAGTAAAACTACTCCCAATCCATCTAGTTTTAACATGCATATACACAGAATGAGTAATAAAGCTGAACTAGCAACGTCTTGATCAGGAATTCTTCAGACAGTTTCGTTCTTTGACCCAAAGAGCAGATAAACAGAGCGGATGAGTAATCCAAAAAACTAGGACACCAGAAGTCTCTTTGTTTCACAAAGGTGTTCCCTCAGGTACAGTTTTCAAAATAGACAATAGTTTAGTTCTAGCCCATTTCTCACTGGCAGACAGAAAGTCTGTTAAAATAAATAAATAGAAAACACCTATGTCATAGCAAATGACCAGTTTGTCAAACTGGGGACTAGAAGTAAAAGCAGTGGAACAAAACACTTAGGAAATCATTTATTTATTACATTTGTATCTTGCCTTTCTGTTTATACAACACTTATTGTAGCCTCCAGATTTTCACCTGCCCTTTGGTACGTGGATAAAGAGGTTTTCCCTGCTCACATGGTGAATTCTAAAACATCTTTCTTATATTTATGGATGTGTTTTCATTTATTGTTTTCACAGTTTTTGTTTTTAAAGACACTTTGTAATTTTCCCAGAGAGTTTTGGGTTATTGGGTGGATTAGAAATGATGATGGTGATGATGATGATGACAGCAATTTCAGCAAGACAGTGCTTTTGGGAAGTTGACCTTCTATTGCCTTTGCTGATTGCCCCATGATCATTGTTCCTGATATGTAATCAACGAGGTAAAAGAAGAGAACTCAGTGCTATTTATTAACTTATCTTGGTTGTAAGATGTCACATGGATACAGTTATTGCTTCTTAATTTACACTGTCTTTACCTAGATTGTAGTTTTACAATCTGAGATTCTAGAGAAGAAAATTAGCAGGTGTTGCAACAGAACAAAAAGGGAGGGTCTCATCCAATGCTATCTTTTTCTTTTATCACCCATCTCATTATTTCTCTGGCTGTACACTATGGAGCCCCCCCCCCAAAACCCAAGTGCATCTCCTCAAGATCTTGATTTTCCTTGAGTAAAAAAACTCTAGAAGCAAAACGGGGCCATTGCAAGATAGCAACTCACATTACTACACCTAAGAGCAATAGAGGCACATCCAACTGAAGGAATAGCAGAAATTTCCATGCAATAGAACTCAATTATGCTAGGTTTCCCCCCCCTCCCCCAGTTTTGGCCTTATGGTAGTCTAAAAAAATAAAAAAAATGAGGTCAGGTGAGTGCTTTGTTTACCCACATGCTGGCTGTGGAATTCTGGGATTTGAAGTCCATATAATATCTTAAAGTTGCTTTAGACAAACTGAGATGCCTGTTTTCTTCAGTCTTTCCAAAATAAATGTTCTCTGCTAGGAGAACAAAAATAAATAAATAATATTAGCATTTTTAAAAAATAAAATCCTTAAGACGCATTCTCTAAATGGCCTTGCACGCTTTGTACTTGTTTTTCTCAACAGCATTCCGAACATTTCAGAGTTTAGCTGGAAACCTTGGTGGGTCTTGCCCTCTTGCAAAATTTGTTTTCAATTAGACTGAATGTCTTCAACTCCAAAGACATCTCTCTACTGCCTATGTCGTTGTTCAGAGCAGAATAGAATAACGGAGTTGGAAGAGACCTTAAAGGTCTTCTAGTCCAGCCCTCTGCTCAAGCAGCAGACCTTATACCATTCCAGGCAAATGGCTGTCCAGACTTTTCTTAAAAGCCTCCAGTGATGGAGCTCCCACAACTTCTGACAGCAAGCCATTCTACTGGTTAATTGTTTTTACTGTCAGGAAATTTCTCCTTAGTTCTAGGGTGCTTTTCTCCTTGATTAGTTTCCATCATTTTTAGTCTTGCCTTCTGGCGCTTTGAGGGTTGGGTTGATCCCATCTTCTTTGTGGCAGCCCTTCAAATATTGGATCTCTGCTATCATGACTTCCCTAGTTCTTCTTTTCACTAGATTAAACAGAAAGTTGTCTATTCACTAGACATTACAGACATTATAGAAAGAGTTTCATGTGTTATATAAATGACCGCTAAGGGGTGTGGAAAGGTCTCCATAAGCACTTGGCAATGCAAGAAATAGAACAGTAGGATAGATCAACTTCTCAGCTATCATTAATATGTTAAAATCTTTTGCTATTTGGATATATATAACTGGGTGTTTCCAGTGCTTTTGGATGCTTCTTCTTTAAATCCTGGGATAAAAATCCAATTAAATTTAAATTCATGCTTATTTCGTGGGCTTTAAAAAAGTATTTGCACACTTGAATATAGGTCTGAGGCTGTGGTGCAGTTGAAAAATGTGGCTTGATTCTGCACCAGTTATTTGCAGCTATGAAAGAGGAAAAAAATCAAATATCAACTATGAGCTGATGCCACCCATGTAAGTAGGGCATCAGCTCCAGTGATCTCCAGATATTAGCCTTGGTTGGTCTAATGCATCTGAAAGACACCAGAGAGGGGAAAGCTGAAAACTGTGGTTTTATACCGATTTCTTTTCCTCCCCATGGCCCAGAATAACTGCATTTACATCAGATGCTTAATTTGATTTCTAAATTCCTGCAATGCGTTGAACCATTAAGGAACCAAATGGACTCGGTTTGTTTATCACACTGCAGGCAAAACTAAGGGAGGAAAAAAATCTAGTCTTGGGTTGTGTGAACGCAGCTACTGGGACTTTTAACTGCTCCTGGTCTATGGGATAGCAAACCCAGCCACCACAGAGTTGCGTACATGTGAGTTAAATTGAGGAAATTATGTGGTGTTAAGAAAAAGCTTCCCTGGATTCAATCTCCAGGAGTGATTTTAAATAAAGTCCAATGACAGAAGGAATCTAATCTAGGAATGCACAGGATCATTGTGTTTTTTAGACTATTGTAAGAAAAGCAATGTGGCCATGTCACAAGATGCGTCGTACCTCCTTGGCATGTGCATGCAACATCACCATGCACCTAAAAGGAGTGGCTCAGCCTGTTCCCCTCTGCTCTCACAACCCTGGACAATATGAATTATCATGTCAGGCATTCACACAATTATCATTAAATCAGCATATCCTGAGGTCTTCAGTCTTCTGGGCAGGCAAACAAATTAGCAAGGAGAAGGAGAGCATGACCATTAGTTCTTCACATTCACATGATCTTACATGAGTTGGAGATCAATTGTGCCAAAAGAATGCATCTAAATTTTACCCTGTTGGGTAGAACCATGATTTTTTCCAGAATTTAAAATCAAATTAGGAGCCTTTGAAATTTATCCAAGGCCTACTCTAAAATTAGAATGCTCAACTTTGTCCTACGCAGCAGAAACTGATTTGATTCGGAAGACCGAACATACAAATAGGAGTTTCATTTGGCTCTGATTAGCTTATTTGTAAAACTGTGGAGGGGGGGGGTCATCATAACGCTGCTCACTAAACCCAAACTCTCTCTCTCTCTCTCTCTCTCTCTCTCTCTCTCTCTCTCTCTCTCTCTCTCTCTCTCTCTCCCTGTGTGTGTGTGTGTGTGTGTGTGTGTGTGTGTGTGTGTTATGGTAGGAAGAGAGAGGCTAGGAAGGGTGAATTAAGAGATTAAATGGTCAAAGCTGCCAGATTTCATTTCCCTGGAAGGAAAAGAAGAAAAGGTGTCTTTGTCATGCTAACCTAATACTTAAGAGGGGATGGGCCAATCATTAGAAAGACAATGCAGAGTGTGGTTCCAAATTATTTGTCACAAATTTTGCAAATCTCCAGAAAGATCTGTTGTGTTTGTGAGCACAGAAGAGCCCTAAATAACCGATAGAAAAGAATGAACTGTCAATCACAACTTCTTCATCTAGAACAGGTTATGCAACCAGATTGTGAGGTCTTCCAGATTAGCAATTTATCAAGGAACCATTTCCTCAATGATTAATCCTTAATGGGGACAGGCTTTATATCACTACAGACAGCTGGGTGACATTATAAATCGTTAGTCAAAAAACCCAACTTCCTACTTCTGTAGATGCATCAGGTAACTGCATTTAAAGGGCCACTTGTATGGTAGAAATTCTCATTCTCTAAACCAGTGTTTCCCAAACTTGTCAATTTTAAGGCATGAGGACTGTGGAATTCTGGGAGTTGAAGTCCACATGCCTTAAAATTGTCAAGTTTGGGAAACACTGCTCTAAACCAGGTAACTTTCTCAATCTTAGTAACTTTAAGCTGTGTGAACTTCAATTCCGAGAATTTCCAATCTCCATGCCGGTTGGGGAAGCTGAAGTCCACACATCTTAAAGTTGCCAAGGTTGAAAAAAAAAAGCACCATATTAATTCCCAACAAAAACAACAGCTGGTAATTATTACGGTCCCCTTTATATAATATTACTTCAGAAATGTTTGTTTATCCAAGAGAAACAGTTGCGCTGCAAATTTTACATAACCAAAATTTTGCTTTCCTTATTCTGAAGTCACAAGGGGTTGTGGATTCCTTAAAAGCTACCACAGAAATCCACTTTCCTGTTGAGCAAATAACAGCAACAGGGTAGGAGTTCAACTAGTGCTGAAGCTTCACAGTTACCCTGTTTTGTCTAAAGGGGGGGGGGACTATGGCCCTTGCTGGCTCAGGAATTCTGGGAGTTGAAGTCCTCAAGTCATAAAGGGGTCATATTCCTCCGCCTCTGCTCTAGACAGTGCTAATAATCCTTAACTAGAAGCCGTCTTCTCAAAACTAAACCCACATATTTGTGTTCTTCCAAGCTGGCGTTCAATACTTGTGTAACCGTACAGATTAAACATTTCCACATGGAGTTATTACAGATAGTCCTTGAGTTACAACAGCTCATTTAGTGACAGCTCAAAGTTACAATGGCCCTGAAAAGAGTGACTTATGACCATCTTTCCCATTTACAACCATCGCAGCACCCATGGACACAGGATCAAAATTCAGATGCTTGCCAACTGACTCATATTTATGACGGTTGCATCCCAGGGTCACGTGATCCCCTTTTGTGACTTTCTGTGAAGCACAGTCAATGGGGAAGCCAGATTCACTTAACAATCGTGTTACTAACTTAACAACTGCAGTGGTTCACTTAACAAGTGTGGCAAGAAAGACAGTAAAATGGGCAAAACTCACATAACTGTCTCAGTCAGTGGCAGAAACTTTGGGCTGAAATGTGGTCGTAAATCAAGGACTATCTGCATACCAGTCCCCGATTTGGAAAAATATTCTGCAAACATTGACCTGTGGAAATGACTGATATAACCCATCATATAACCCAGTTTTTAGGACAACTGAAAACTTTTCTACCAACCGAGATGAAGCTCTTCTAAAAGTTTGCTACCCCAGGCAATCCTTCCTCTTTTCTCTAATAATCCAGGTTTAATTTAGAGAGGATTGTCTCACTTCGGGAAGCTCAAACATTCTGCAGTTATAGATGCCATTGCTAACCGACTGGGTGGTTTCTTTTAAGGTAGCCCAGTTCCCAGGCTAAGAGATGATTATTTATCTAAAGGCTTCTGGGAATGTAGACAAGATAAGGATTTGATTTAGAGGATGTTTTACATCAAAGCAGCTTTTTTAACTGGGAAGGCAAATAGGGGCAGGGAGGAAGTATATATCAGCAAAGAAAACATATATTCGGGCCAAGGTTCATCCTGTATCACACCTCATCAAAGGATATGGTGATTCCAAAGGAAAAGACCTGGGAGACCTTTGCAATCCCAGAAAACCATCCTGGTTATTTCTTGATTTAAGCATTTTTCGGCCAGATTATTTTCAGAATGGCATGTATGATGTAGGGCGGTGAAAGTCCTTGGAAAAAAGTGCTTTGCAAGGCAATGGAGGATGAACAAAGTATCTCTCTGTCAAATCATTAAAGGGCTGCATTTTTTTTCCTCCAGGGATTAAAGCAAAAGTGTGACTGTGAGCTTATCTGCACGTAGACCTAGTCCAGAGCAATTTTCAAAGCTGAAGAGATCCTGGATTGGGGCTCCCATGTGCTGGGAAGGGGTTGCTAGCCATGGCTATAAACAGTATAGTATAACAAAGGGAGTTTAAACTCAGATGAGATCCCTGCCAAAAGACAAGTATTTTCTTTTTCCTTATTTTTAAGGCAAAAGCAGATGAACTCAGCAGGCTGACAAGCCCGCAGACAGCCATGAATGAAATGACTGGAAGGTCCATCTGTACTACCAAACTTGATTTGATTTTATTAATTTAGTATTTCAGCTTATATGGCTGCCCACCTCAAAGGCATGACTCTGGGTGGATCACAACAATGACAAACTATAAAAAAAGAGCTCTATTAAAAAAACCCCACATTACAACCATACAAAATATTCAGTAGCTGCGGTATTAGAAATCCCCACCAGCAATCCTCATAGCCACTATACGGCCCCACCAAATACCCGGATTCACAAACCCAATGGCAGAACTGTGTCTCAAAAGTCTAGTCAGGTTGGGGCCAGTCTTATCTTTGGCGGGATGATATTAAACGTGTCACAGCTTAGTGCAGTGATGGCGAACCTATGGCACGCGTGCCAGAGGCGGCAGTCAGAGCCCTCTCTGTGGGCACGCGCGCCATGCCCCGGAGATGGCAACCATCTTCTTCAACCAGCCACCTGCTAACTTGCCGAGGTCCCATGTGGCCGGATGCATCCCAGCACCCATGCGCTTGCTGGCCTTTGTGTGCGGGGGCCGATGGTGTCAGACAGTAGCCCCCTGGCCCCTGCCTCGCCTTGCCCTGTGACATAGAACCCCCGCCCTGCCTCACCTCACAGGCCGCAGAACCAGCCTCCTGCCCACCGCCCCACCTGCCAGAGACCTCTGGATCTCCCCCAACCCTGACCGGCCCCCACAGGCATCCCTCCCCAGGAGCAACATCGAGTTGGCCATGCCCACCCTGGCCACGCCTACCCATCTGCCATGACCACTGTAGCCATGCCCACCTGGTGGCCATGCCCACCCGGCACCCGACAATACATAAATGGGTTTTGGGTTGAAGTTTGGGCACTCGGTCTCTAAAAGGTTCATCATCACTGGCTTAGTGGCAGAGCATGTACTCTATATACTGGGATTGGCCCACTCCACTCCACTGGAAGAGACCTACGTAAGATCCCATCTGCCAAAGCATTTCAGCTGGAGGGGTCCAGGAGAAGAGCTTTTTCTGCTGTGACCCCAGCCCTTTGGAATATTCTCCCACCAGAGATGATGTAGGCTGCCCCTCTTGGCCTTCCGGAAGAGCTTTAAAACCTACCTCTGCCAGCTGACTTGGAGCCCCAATAGGGACACTTTATGCTGGGGGTGGCTGATCAGGTGGAGAGAAGATCTCTACCACATCGCCTGTCCTCTTGACTTTTAGTCTTGATGTAGGAGATGACCAGACTGAGCCTGAAGGAGGAGTCAAACATGTCATTAGTCTCAAGTCCCTTTGCACCCACAGTAGATCTAGGTCCAGCCCACCTTCAGTTCTGTTGATTCTTATCTATCACCAGTTGGCTTTGACTGTTAATAGTTCAGATTCTTGTAGAGACCATTAGCATACAATAAGCCTATATTCATTAGAATTGCCTGGACTCTTTGATTTCCTGCCCTTGAAACTTTATTTAATCTTTCTCAATTCTGAGCATTTTGTACTACCGTATCTTTTTTTTTTCTTTTTATCCTTTTGTAAGCTGCCCCGAGTTGCTGCCAACAGTGAGATGGGTGGCATATATCTTTAATAAACAAACAAAATTATTGCTGAGTGTCTGGAAACTTCAGCTGGTGCAAAATGCAGCAATGCAAGCAATTATGTATGCCCACTAGAATGGCAGACTTTGCACCTCTGCTCCGCAAACTGTGGTGGTTGCCAGTCTGGTTTCAGGTCCAGTTTAAGATGCTGTTTTTGATCTTTGAAACCCTTCATGAGGGACCTCCTTTGCCAATTACATCTACCTGACTCAACAGATCCAGCAGAGAAGACATGCTGTGGGTCCTATTTGTTAGGGAAGTGCACCTGGTGGAACCTGGAGGCGGGCCTTCTCTGCCATGGCGATCACCTTGTGTAATCTTCACTCCAGGAAGTGAGGTCATCTCCATCCCTTTCAAGATTGTGCGAGTCTCTCAGGTTATGCTATCAGACCTGTTATCCCAGGGAACCAGGGAGACCTTTCTATGGCTATCTTACTACAGCTAACATCATCCTCTCTGCCTCACGTGCTCTCTTATAGTTATTTTTTTTTAAAAAAAAAAACAGGTTTTCATAATGACCGTTTTTATATATTTCTTGGTTTTCTTTTTTATTAACTGTTGCACGCTGCCCCAAAGCACATTCTTGTGAGATGGGTGGCCTTACAAATGTGACAGATAAATAAATAAATAAATAAAATAGGTATGCTGCCACTTTGTAAACAAGGAGCTCCCCAGCCATAGTTGGTGAAGAGCAGTGAAGAAATCTACTTGGTGATCTAGACAAAAAAACGAAGACATCCTGTTCTTTTTCCTGGAACAGAAGTTGCTCAAGAGAAACAAGAGTGATTAAGGTCTCCAGATAAGAGTGTGTGATCTCACCCTCTTTCAGGTCTCCCACCCCATATCTCCCGCAGAGGCTCAAGATATAGCTCTGCCAGCCCATACCTAGTTCCTTTCCCCTTCAGATACAACTGTGATGTGGTCTGCAGTTCCTTGTTGCTCCATTTCGTTTTGTCTCATTACGTGAGACAAAACTTGTTGCTCCTGGTTGCAACATGAAATGTTATCAAAACAGAAAGGGTTTCCATAAACTTAAGCCCATTCCAGCCAACCTCATGATCTGAATTATACAATTTCAACTCTAGGCCCCTCCACACAGAGCAGGAAAAGTTTCTGTGTACAATCCCCAAAACTCCACTAATGCCTTCACATTTCACATTTCATGTTGAGCCCTGCTTTGTTTGAGTATGGCTTGTTAAAAACTCACAGACACATAACTGGCTGGATTCAATACTGTATTCAGGTGCTCTCTAACACATGACTAACTTATTAATGCTTTAAAGCAGGGGTATCCAACCATGGCAATTATAGGACTTGTGGACTCCAATTCCCAGAATTCCACAAGCCAGGATGGCTGGCTGGAGAATTCTGGAAATTGAAAGCCTCAGGCCTTGAAGTTGCCAAGGTTGGACGACCATGCTTTAAAGCATCACTTTTGGTTGTTTTTCAGGCAATACATAACGGGGGTACTCAACTCATTTTCAGGAATTGCATGGTAACTGACCAAAACCGTTAACCCACAAAATAACACACAAAATTTGCACATGTTTGCAAGTGCATTGGCTAGTTCTTTAACTGAATACTGATCTGATCTGTATTGAGCAAATGCCAAGATGTCCATAGGATATGGTCAAAATGGTAGCCCTAATGATGCAATTAAAGCTCCACCCATTTTGATGAACACTAGATGGAGTTTCATCAGCACCATTGTGGCCGCCATTTTGAAAACTCCCTGTGGCCATCCCTGAGTGAATTTGTAGCCTTTGAATTATGCCCGTTAGTAGCTATATTAAAAAGAAAAAGTCATTTCCTCAAATTTTCCTGTTGAAACAAAACTGAAGCACCAGGTTTCCTTGGCTGCTAAGATACAGAAATCCAATTGTAAACAAATAGAAGTTGTGTGGTTTGTGATGTCTCTAAGCTAAAGGCAAGAGTTGTGTTTAAGGCATGACACAACTCATGATTAAAAGTGAATGCGGTGTTTCCTTCCTCTTAAGATGACTCATAGTGATAGTTTTAAGTATGATGAGTTGATTCTATGTAGGGAATTTTTCACACGAAAGCAGTTACCGATGACATCCTCATTTATATTTTGAAGTGGTCCAGTCTCTTAGGGAGACCTTACCACATTATGTTCCTCTTCACTCTGTTGCTGCTTTCACTCCAGATAGTTTACCTTAGCGCAGTAGTTTCTGGGTCATTTGACGAATTGGAGGTGAGGGAAGATTTTGTCTGAGGAATAAATGGCTTCACTTTGATGAACTTAGTGGCAGAAAACGTCAGACACTCACTGATACAAATTGGTTTTCCCCAGCTTGATGTCCCTTAACTGTCTTGTACTTCTATTCCTATCACATCAGGAGGGCCACCAAGCTGGGAAAGTCTGATCATCTAGAAATTTAAATTTGTGTTCATCAACCTATCTGCTCCTAGTAGCTTGAAACAATTTCTAGCCAGTGTGTCTAAGATTTAATAGATCAGGACTTGTGGTCTTGGTCAAATCCATTCAACATTTCCATGAAGATGGCTAGTCTAGTTTGCTAAGAAAAGATTCAATTACAGAATGATATTTGTACAGCTTCTGACTGTACAGATTTAATTTATGACTCAGTGTCTAGTGCAAACCTGGAAAATGGGTTATTTAATACCCAACTTAAATATACTAACTTTGACTGATCGCTTAATTGGTTGGAGGAGTTGAGTTTAAAACTGATCAGATTTCTTGATGGATTATCCTACTGTTTCTGCACAAAATGCATTTTAAAAAAGGATTGTTAGACACATACACTTTGGTCAAACATTACCCAACCTGCATTCACACAACCTATGTAACCTGTTCATTTACCTTTTGGGGGGATTCACACATTACATTGAATCATAAACTAACTACAGATAATCCTTGACTTACAACCACAATTGAGCCTAGCATTTCTTTTGCTACGTGAGACACGGGTTAAGTGAATTTTGCTCCATTTTACAACCTTTCTTGCCACAATTGTTAACTGAATCACTGCAGTTGTTAAGTTAGTAACACGGTTGTTAAGTGAATCTGGCTTCCCCACTGAAGGTCACAGAAGGGAATCAAATGATCTCGGGACACTGCAAAGGTCATAATAGGAGTCAGTTGCCAAGCATCTGAATTTTGATCACGTGACCATGGGGATGCTCCCCAATAGTCGTAGGTGTGAAAAAACAGTCATAAGTCACTTTTTTCAGTGATGTTATATCTTCGAACTAAATGAGCTGTTATGTCAAGGACTACCTGTAAATGATTTGGGTTCACATGAAATGCTAAGGCTTCTTTCTCACAATCTAACTCACTGTTATGGTTCCGGCTAATGAAACATTTCAAAGAACTTCCAGGCATTTATTTTCCTAAAAGTCTTTTATTGTTACAATATGTCGGCACAGGCACAATGGAGGGATGCTAGGATCTAAGTTCTCTTCTTCTGAGCAGTTAAATTATCAGCATGTTCCCTCCCTAAATTAGCCGTCATATATCACATTATCCAATTAGTGTGAAGATCAAAGGTTTTCTTCCTCTTTCTTTCCTGGGCTTTACCCCCAACCCCCCCCCCTTCTGCTCTGTATTAACCCCATAAATATCAGACAGTTCTGCATATTGTCAAAAGCAAGAATATACAATATTTGCAGTGTTGACACTCACATTAAGACTAGCCAAGCTTAATTGTTCAAGTGTGACAAGACTTTTAACTAACCTGGGTAAATTGGTTAAGTTAATAGAGCTAAAAATGTCCTTCAGTTACTTTGGTTTTGGCCTGTGAGTGAAGTTAGTCAGTACGATTTATTGAGGTACTTGCCAAAAAAGCAAAGCATAACTTAATGCAATCCACAAAGGTGAACCTTTGGATATATTTTCTATGCCTTTGATGATGGCAAGATTGACTATGAAGAGCAGATGACACCTCTTCTCATCCAAAAAATCCCAAGGCCATGAAGATCCATCAAGGTATGGCGAGAAGCAGAACTGGAACAAGAGTTACTGGCAAAGAGTAATCTTCAATTGTTGCACATTATGTTCGTTTGTGGTTGTTGCAACATATTCTGTACAAGGCATATTCAGACACATCCTCACAGTTTACAACAACAAAATCACATAATAAAAAAAGTGTGAAACAGATTGCCTCAACAAAAATATGCAAACAATAGTCTAGACATCAGATTAGGTAATTAGCAGCAGATGTAATTTGTTATATCAGCGACACTGAAGCACAATATGAATAATCCACCAGTAAGTGTACACTTGTAATGGCATGCAGAAGGATCAAGATATACAGAATGTCAAAGCAGGCTACTTATTAGGCCCACTTAATGCATTCTAGATGAGGCATTGTAGAATGGAAAAATAGTAATAAAAGTTAATTTTAAATCAGAAGGAAAAGTCCAGACTATGAATATTTAGAAATGGAGCTCTGGTTTTGGGTAAATCTTATTGGTATAAAAGCCACCTTTCCTGCATTTCTGTTTGTTTTTCCACTATCCCCACTTCGGGGTGACAACTGCAGATCACGTGAGCTGGGTAGGCTTAAGAGCCTAAAGTAGTCTAGACACACAACAATACAACTGATTTAAAGTGGACATATCTGGGTCAATGTATGGAGGTTGAATATGAGTTTATAGTGAATATGCAGGTTTATTACAGCTTAAGGAACAAATGTAAAAAAATAAATAAAATTCAAACCTGTGTAGTAGCTTAAATTGTATCCAAAAAGCATGGGCTTGATCCCAGATCATCTTGACCTATAGAAGCAATGAAATAGAAGAGTGACACCTAGTGACAGAACACAATATTACAGGACGTGAATCAACTGTCCTAAAATAAAGGTGTTTGAGAAGAAAAAGAGACTTCAGAAAAGATATTTAACTTCAGGAGCTACATGTTCTTCCAAAAGGCACTATTGAAAGTCATATTCTCTTGACTCCAGATTTCTATGAAGGCTGGCTGCAAACTCAACTCTGCCCTTAACCCAACTCCCTGTTTTTGTAATATAGATCAATAGCACTGATGTCACCTAGTTTGGGTAATAAGATAACCTTTATTGTCATTTTTTTACTGTGGGCACAATGGCACACATCAAAAATGAAATTTAGTTGCCCGCTGTCAAAGTGAAACACATACATGACACACACCTAAACATACCATATACAACATACCCCTACATATACATAGCAAATAAATATTAAACACTGTCCATCTTGAATATATAACGGAAGGAGGAAGCTTGAGAGTTCACAAGGTTAATGCTGTATGGAATGAAACTATGGCTGAATCTAGATGTTCTGCAACGGATACCACGAAGCCTCCTCCCAGAAGGTAACAAGGAAAACAGGTCATGAAGAGGATGTGTCGTGTCCCAGATAATCTTACGGACCCTGCTCAAGCAGTGCTTCTGTGCTATGTCCTGGATGGGAGGGAGGGAACTGCCAATGATCTTTTCTGCCATTCTCACCACTCTCTGCACCGCCTTCCTGTCTAAAGCAGTGATACTTCCAAACCAGACTGTGATGCTATATGACAGGATGCTCTCGATCGTCCCCCTGTAGAAAGTGGTCAGGGCAGGGGAAGGAAGATGTCCTTTTCTCATGCGACGCAGAAAATGCAGGTGCTGCTGTGCCCACTTCACCAGTTTGTCACTGTTGAGCGACCAAGCCAGTCTACTCGTTAGCTGCACACCCAGGAATTTGATGCTGGTAACCATCTCCGCAGGTGAATCATTAAAGTCTGCAATAAAACAACCAAGCTTAGAGAACACCAAGGACCCCTCATTTCAACCCTGAGCTACAAATATTCTCCTTCATTGGAGAACCTCAACCTCAGCTGACTTTAAGATATATGGATTTCAATTCCCTGAATTCTCATTAGGAACTGAAGTCCATGCATCTTAAAGTCACTGAGGTTGTGAAATACGGACTCTCGTGATTTTCCTCCTCTGATCTTTTGGCAGAGGACAGAGAGAAAGAAAGTGTTCTGTCAATGGTTCTATCAGTCTTTCTTTCTTCTTTAACTCTGAACTTGGTGATATTTGGAACCCATACGATCCAGTAATTATTTATCATAGGACGTTTGCCTGAGTTAACCTTTAGTAGTAGTCTTCTATTTACAACAACAACAACTAGAATCAGAATTTCCATTGCTAAGCAAAGTGGTTGTTAAGTGGATTGTGCCCAATTTTATGGTCTTTTTTGCCAGGGTTGTTAAGCAAAACACTGCATTTGTTAAGTGAATCATGGTTATTAAGCAAACGGAGCTTCCCGTTAACTTTGCTTGTCGGAAACTGGCTGGGAAGATCGCAAATGTTGTTCACATGGCCCCAGGGCACTACAACTGTTGTAAATACATGCCAGCTGCCAAGTGCCCAAATTTTGATCATGTGACCACAGGATTATTGCAACAGTTATAAGTGCAAGGACCACTCGTAAGTCAATTTTTTCGATGTGTTGTAACTTCAAACAGTTGTAAACAAATGATTATAAGTCTCCATCTTGGCGAAAAGGGTTTGGGTGCCCATGGGGCGCTTGGGGCAGCTTCACCCCTTCACCTGCCTTGCCTTCTGGTGGCAGCATGGCGGGCTATATGACCTCCTGTTGCGAGTGCCTGCGAACAGCCACAGAAGTGGACAAGCGGCCACACAGGCTTCTGCTGGATGGGGCTGTCAGTGCCACCGCCGCAAGGCAAGGCAGGTGTCGGGAAAAAATAAGACATCCCCTGAAAGTAAGACCTACTGCCTCTTTTGGAGAAAAAAAATATAAGATCAGGTCTTATTTTCAGGGAAACACAGTATCATATCACCCCATATATCTACTAGGCCAGTGGTGGCGAACCTATGGCACGATGCCAGAGGCGGCACTCAGAGCCCTCTCTGTGGGCATGCACGCCGTCGCCCCAGTCCTAGGCCTTCAGCTGGGTTTTATAAAACCTTTTCGCTTTAGGCCTCCACCGCTGTGTGCAAAAAAAAAAAAAAAAGTTTCAATCAGTCAATTTCAATTTCTCACTGGAAAAAAAAAGATCTTGCAAAGTTGGAATTGATTGATTGAATTTTTTAGTCCCACCCAGTCTGCTGTTACCACCGCAGCCATGCCCACCCAATGGGCCACATCCACCCAATGGGCTACACCCACCCAATGGGCCACACCCACCCGGCACTCAATGATGCATAAGTGGGTTTTGGGTTGCAGTTTGGGCACAGTCTCTAGAAGGTTCGCCATCACTGTACTAGGCTCTTATCCCAGAGAGGAACCAGGTCTACAAAAGCGAGATCCTTCAGTGAGGTTCAGTATTCCACTATTTAAGGGGTGTTTTTTTAATGATAGCAGTATTCTAGTACTTGAGGGGCTGCCACATAGAAGAGGGGGTCAACTTATTTTGCAAAGCACCAGAAAGCAAGACAAGAAATAATGGATGGAAACTAATCAAAGAGAGAAGCAACCTGGAATTAAGGAGAAACTTCCAAATGGTGAGGACAATTAACCAGTGGAACAGCTTGCCTTCAAATGTTGTGGGTGCTTCATCACTGGAATTTTTTAAGAAGAGACTGGAGAGCCACTTGTCTTAAATTGTATAGGGTCTCCTGCTTGGGCAGGAGGTTGGACTAGAAGACCTCCAAGGTCCCTTCCAGCTCTATTCTGATTGATTGATTGTCCTCAATAGAACGGGAAACCTCTCTACATTCCTTAGGATTCTAACAGGGTTGATTGCCTTTGGGCATGAATCATTTTAATCCATTTCTCATCCCTGACAAGAGGAATGTGTTTATAAGAAGTCTAACCCTAAACAGGAAGTGTTCTGGCTATGAGAAATGGATCAATTCATTCAGGACGTGTACCCAAGAATGATCTTTTGCTCTGTAAGTCTGTCTAGACCAGGGGTCCTCAACCTTGGCAACTTTAAGACTTGTGGACTTCTTTGTCCTTATTGCCCCATTGTTTCTTATTTACATTTTCCTTCTTTCATATTCTACTACTTACTAGGAATCCAACATTATTCTTTGGATAATTGGACATTAGTCTTATATTTTTTATAAGACTCGACCGGAATTCCATCTAAGCATGGTGATCATACAAATATTTTCATATTATTTAGTGCATATGCTGTTTTTACTCTAATACTATTTCCAACATTAAAATTCACCCCTTTTCATCCAAGTATATTTACCGCTATTTAATTTTATTTTTCTTTGACATATATAATAATTCCTCCTTTCTTATTTTATGCTAATATTGTGTATAATGTTTCTAAATTTCACTTTCTCTAGTAATTTTCTATAATCCTATTTTATGTAAACTTCCTAAAGATACATCACATCTACATCCAATTTCCTTAAATTGTTAAACGTCTAAACTTTTTCTTGATATATTTAATCCATTAATACTTATAGAAAAGAGCTTAATTACGTCTCCCATTTTTAACTTGATCTATTTTTTTGTTTTTATTTTGTTTTATACATCTTGTCTCTATAAGTCTTCCTTTTGCTTCTCTTTCTAACCTTTCTCTTTCTTGTAACTTTTGTATTTCTTTGAAATATTTCAAAGAAGAAAGAGGGGGGAAATGTAAAGAATAGAAGAGTACTGTTACAAACTGTTGTTAACAAAAAAGGATATATTACGTGTGTATGTGTGTAATGTTTGTTGTGTTTTATTTTGTGGTCTAAAATAAAATAAAAAAAAGACTTGTGGACTTCAACTCCCAGAATTCTGGGAGTTTTGCTGGCTGAGGAATTCTCGGAGTTAAAGTCCACAAGTCTTAAAGTTGCTAAGGTTGAGGACCCCTGTTCTAGAATATGACTGGTTGTCAAGATGGCCACAATGGGAGGTTTCAGGCCTCTGCAATGGGATTCTGATGCCCATGACTCTCTGCTGGTAGTTTCCAAGCTATTACAAACAGTCCTTGACTTACAACCAGTCACTTAACAAAGGACCCCCCAAAAGGTACTTATGACCCAGAGTCAAAGTTTTAATGCACCCTCCCCCTCAGGGCCACGTGATTATATTTGGAAACTCAGCAACTGCTTTTTATTTATTGTCTTTTGCAGCGTCCCAGAGTCACATGAGTGCAATTTACAATATCTTTTGCTAAAAACTGACATTTATTTTCGGCTTCCAGCAAAAAATGGCCATTGCAGACCATCGGTTTGCTTAAGGACCACGGTGTATGCATAATGACAGCAGCATTCGGTGCTTTTTCTTAATGATCGCCACAGAAAAGTTCATAAAGTCGGGCATAGTCATGTTATGACCAACTTAATGACCTGCACAATTTACCAGTATAACCATAATTTCAGTCTCAATTATAATCGTAAGATGAGGACTACCAGTAACAAGAAATAATTTGATCTGACACCTTGATAGTTCTTCAGTGGTGTGCTTGGCTCTATTAGCTGGTCTACCATTTTTTCATGACTTGGCAATAGTTAAATATGTAGGTAGTGTGGGAAGTCAGCGCCCCCCCCCCCAGAGAAAGAAATATTTTTGGAAATATTTAAAAGGCAGAATATATTTCCTTAAAGGATTTAAAGGCAGAAACCAACCCCACCCCCAAGTCTCTCTGTCCTAAACAGAAACCAAGTCTGCAGAAATGCAGAGGTGATAATCTTGTCAGAAAGACTGGAATCAGGAAACTGGGATTAGAAAGAAAGATCCCTAGAATCAACACACCCAAAATCTAAGAGTCATCAGCCCCAGCCCCAGGGAAGCAGGATATGACCTTTGGGACATAATAGGATTAGCCCACCACCATCAGAATACCAGAAAGGCACACTCACTCAGGTCAAAGTTCGTGCCACAGGAACAACTCCAAACAAAAGGCTCAAGAAGATATAAAAATCCACTCCCTACATGTGCTCTCTTTCTTTTCTTCCAGAGCCATCTTTCTGTCTGGCTCTCCCCTCCAATAAACTGCAATCTTCTTTCTAAAGCAGTCGCCATGTTGTTTATCCCTGGCTTGGACTGAACCATGATGAAGACTTTTCCTTCAACAATTGACATCATTGTCTTCTTAATTGTTTTATTGTGAGGAGATAAGAATGTTGAAAATAATGGACAGGTCATCAATATTTCTTTGAAAATAATTCTGTTATAACCATCAACATAAGGTGACCAACCATCCTCCTTTAGGGAGGACAGTCCTCCTTTTGTAAGTTCTGTCCTCCCTCGAAAAGTGTCCTCCTACATGTCCTCCTTTTCGATATTTGAAGACTAATCTGCAGGGCTTTTTTTTCTCATAGAACGCTCAGAATGGCGTTTCGGCACCTTTTTTTGATGGTTTTTTTTTTTCAACTTTTGCATGAGCTGTGCTACTTCCACTATTGACTTTCAAAAGCCATTAAGAATTGCTTCTGAGCTTGCCAAAACACCTGGCCGGCAAACTTTGCTCATGCAAGTTGTCTGCAGCGAAGGTGAATTGGCAGGAACTTTGCACCCCTCCCTCCTACCCAACTACACCATCTCCTAGTTAGTCCCGAAGATACCTGGAGGAGACTAACTTCCATTTAGGGATGGAAAAATCAAAAAAGAGGAAATGCCATTTCAACGATAAATTGAATAAGGAATTTCCATTCATCTCATCAAAGAAGGATAACATTGTTTTCTGCAATATTTGCAGCGGAGAATTTTGTATTGCAGTTGGGGGCAGAGCAGTTATTACGAAACACTCGACCACCAAGAAACATAAGCAATCATCAGATGCATCTACTTCCAGTTGTAAAGTAATAAGTTTTTTTAAAACTTCAAAGTATTCGGAAGATGAAAAACAGTTAGCTGAAATGGAGGGAACATTCGCATTCCACACCATACCATAACTCACAATCAAAGTTTTCGTAGTATGGATTGTACAACTAAATTATTGAAAAAGTTTCACGATGCTAAATTTTCATGCGCCAGGACAAAATGCGAGGCTATTATTAAATCAGTATTTAAAAATTATTGTGACAAAATACTTACAGAAGACTTAGAAACTGTAGCATTTGTAATGGTTTTATCTGATGCATCCAATCATAATGAAACTAAATTGTATCCAATACTAGTAAGATATTTTAATGTTACCAAGGGCATTCAAGTAAAAATTTTAAATTTAGAATCCATTGAGGGCGAAACTGCTGAAATTTTGTCAAACCATCTATACAGAGTAATACATGAAAACAATTTGAAATCCAAAGTTGTTGCACTAACAGCTGATAATACAAACACAAATTTTGGTGGGCGAAGATGCAAAGGGGTGAATAATGTGTATGTAAAATTACAAGATTTACTCCAAAAGAAAATACTAGGAATAGGTTATAATGCACATATTTTGTCAAATGCAATCAACACGGCGTCATGTGCCATGCCAATTGATGTAGAAGTAATAATAACTACAATTTATTTGGATTTTAGTCGTTTTACCATTTGTGTGGCTACTTTAAAACAATTTTGTGAAGAAGCGAATGTTCAATACAAAAAACTTTTAGGATATTCAAAAGTTAGATGGCTTGCTCTAATACCTGCTACAGAGCGTGTTCTACAATTATTTAAGCCTCTCCATATTTCTTAAGTTTAGATAAATGTCCTAAAATCCTGGAATTGTTTTTCAATAATGAAATATCTGAGATATTAATATATTTTGTACATAATCAAGCATCTACTTTTCACAAAATGATTCAAAAGATTAAAGGTGAACACATTTCAGCTACAGAAGTTAGTCTTATTTTGAATGACTTTATCCTTCAATATAAAACTTGATTTGAAGAAAAATTTCTTCCTTTAGTTATAAAAAGAAAATTGTCAGACTTAGAGGAATCAAATCCGGGCATAACGGAAAAGTTTATCAAAGAAGTGCAGAATTTTTACCAAACATGTTTTCAATATATCGAAGAATGGTCTGAAACAAACATTACAGGAAATAACAGTTTTCAATGGTGTTTTTTGACTTCATCACAAGTATATTGGACAGATATTGAATCTTGTGTTGAGTTTTTATCTAAAGAAATGCCAGACATTAAAATAGACGACAATTGTCTCTTTGAAGAAATTAGAATGAATGAATGTATTTTTAAATTCTGAAAAATTAATACAATGGGAAAATAAACACGTTGAAATTGATAAAAGATGGGTGGAAATATTCAGCCATTTCAAAAATGAATATATTCCATGTGAAAATTTATTTATTCTTGTTCAATTTACGTTGTGCTGTCCTGGAACTAATGCAGCAGTTGAAAGAGTTTTTTCAATTGCTAATGATTTTTGGAAAAGTGAGAAATTGAGATTGAATATTGATACTCTAGCTGCAGCACTTGCCGTAAAATTCAGTATGAAGGATATTTCTTGTTCAGATATTTCCAATATATTGTTAGAAGATGATACATTGACAAAAAATATTCATTCAGTGGAAAAGTACTCATTTAAATAATAATTAATAGGCATGTAAGCATAATTACAATATAAAATGTTATTGTTACAAATGTTTTTATTATGCATTTATCATATTATAGTGTATTCTGTATTATGGTTGCAATGAATAAAATGTTTCTTTTATTTACGATATTTTTTTCTTCAATTTATTTGTGTCCTCCTTTTCATTGTAAAAAAGTTGGTCACCTTAATCAACGCCTTCCCCCTTCTCTGTCGTACTTATTCCTCACGGCTATGACATTTTTCTTTTTCATTTCTGCATCAAGTTTCTTGCCTTTTTCCACATCCAGCTTTTACAGCTATTTTTAGAAGTGGTATTTGAGCAGCTCAAACAGATGGCTGTGGAGCTTGACACTTGAATCCAAATTGAGGATCTGCTTTCCAAGAAGTACATGTGAAATCTATAATCTTTGGACTTTGGCAGCCTAAATGAGCAGTATGATCCTCCCTAAAACTGCCCCCTTATTTCATCAGTGCCCAAACAGATGGCAGGGAATTGCCAGCTAAGATGAATCAGGCAATATTTTTATCATTCCCAGACCATTCTTCTCATACTGGAGCCAGTCCAAGTATCCTGCCCCACAAGAAGTTGGAATGGATCCCTGCACCATTCTGGAATGTCTACTATCTATTCTAGAATACCAGGCCAAAATTAGAAATGGGGGTGAAATACTTTGAAAGGTCAATAAATTGGGGGCAAAGTAGCTCATTTTCCTCCCTTTGAGTTTTGTTTAGACCAGGGGTTCTCAACCTTTCTAATGCCGCGACCCCATAATACAGTTCCCCATGTTGTGGTGACCCCCAACCACTTATACATCACCGGGTGCCAGGGGTGTGGCCAAAGAAAAGGGGGAAAAATGGCGGACAGCCTTGTTTGGCGACCCCCGTGAAATGGTCGTTCGACCCCAAATGGGGTCCCGACCCACAGGTGGAGAACCACTGGTTTAGACCAAGGGTAAGGAACCATGGCCCTTTCAGGACTTGTGAACTTCAACTCCCAGAATTCCTGAGCCAGCATGTGGACTTCAACTCTCAGAATTCCTGAGCCCACATGGGTGGCTCAGGAATTCTGGGAGTTGTAGTCCTCAAGTCATAAAAGGGCCATGGTTTCCCATCCCTGCTTTAGACCAACATTCATTGTTAGGAAAAAGGCCCAACAGAGGCAGCTGCGAATTAGAATCCAGTTTTAATCTGTAGCCAGTCAGCTCTCTGATTAATGGTTCACAGGATAAATATCTTCAGTCTCAAATGTTTTAGGAAAATAAGCATCATTTGAAATGTTTCAGAAGGAGCTAATACAAACAAATGTCTGAACTGCTTGGGCCTAAAGGAAAGGCATTCAAAGCTGTTTATGAAACTGTAGTTATATTTATTTATGATTCCACCTTTATTATTTTTATATAACACTCAAGGTGGCAAACAGACCTAATACTCCTTCCTCTGCCTATTTTCTCCAGAACAACCCTGTGAGGTAGGTTGGGCTGAAAGAGACTGAGCGGTTCACAGTCAGCCAACTGGCTTTCATGCCTAAGGCAGAACTAGAACTCACAGTCTCCTGGTTTCTAGCTTGATACCTTAATCTCTAGACCAAACTAGCCCTAGTTTTACCAAATCTATCCATAATATATAATTTAGATACTGCTAAATGTTTAAGAATTTGATATTAGAAAAATAGGGCTAAAATACAAATTTCCTCTACTTAGAAAAATCTCCACCACCTCATCCTCCTCTCCACAAAATAGGTTGGCTCATTTACTGAAAAAGCCGTCATTGCTCTTCAATTTAATTTCCCTTTTGCTACACAATCACGACAGACACAATCAGTGGAACGATAGCATAAAGTCTTCCCATTCCTTTCTGTGAAGTCAGATTCCAACTAGCAAAATCACATTGTTGTATTTTTGATAAATGTTCAGATACTGCATTGTTCAAAGGTAGCCACATTTAGAGGGCAGAGTGAGCAGATGTAATAATAATAATAATAATAATAATAATAATAATAGTAGTAGTAGTAGTAGTAGTAAAGTTGGAATGGATCTTGGAGGTCATCTAGTCCAACCCCCTGCTCAGGCAGGAAACCCTATACCATTTCGGACAAATGGCTGTCCAGTCTCTTCTTAAAAATTTCCAGTGTTGGAGCATTAACCACTTCTGGAGGCAGGTTGTTCCACTGGTTAATTGTTCTCACTGTCAGGAAGTTTCTCCTTAGTTCTAGGTTGCTTCTTTCTTTGCTTAGTTTCCACCCATTGCTTCTTGTCCTGCCTTCAGGTGCCCTAGAAAATAGCTTGACTCCCTCTTCTTTGTGGCAGCCCCTGATGTGAAGAATCTCTCTCTCTCTCTCTCTCAAACATACATACACACACACATACAGTACACAATCTCTACAGAAATAGACATTCAAGACAGACACTAAAGGCCTTTCATTTTTTCTCTGAAGAATAGCATGCTAGGAATAGCCTCTAGGGCAATTCCATATAATAAAAGCATTTTTTGGAATGCAATTAAATTGTGGCTCAAGGGACTTTCTTTTTAATGGGGTGTATTTTTACAAATTCAAAGCAATAGTTCCTTTTGCTCTATGGGTTCCTTATGTAATGTCCTTTGCTTTGAGATTTGGGTCAGCAGAAGACGCCTTCCCTTCTATGTACAAACCAAACTGTAAACTCTTTGCTTGCAGCGGCACCGCCCGCCATTTCCCCTTCATCTTATGCAGGAATACTAGCGCCTCTGCATTTATTTATAATATGCATGAGATGTATTTTCTGCTTGATGCGAATGCTCAGCTTAATGTACCACGAAGAATTAAGAGCAAGCAATAATGCATTTCTGCAAATTCTTTCGAAAATCCCATGATTAAGCTATAACATAAACTGACATGGATATCCCCTTCCTCAGAAAAAGATAAAGCTCACAAAAGTATGCTGTAACACAAACCAGTTATCCATATTTTAGCCTAGCCGCGTGGGTTCCTCAAACTCTTGAAGCTGTGACATCTTAAAATGCAGATAGTCCTTAGGCTATGACTGCAGTTGGGATTGGGATTCCCATCACCAAGTGATGCAGTTATAAAGCGTAACTTCATGTGGTGTCATTGAATAGTGATGGCAATCTAGCCAGTCCTGCTGGTTGTCGTAACTCCTGATGTGTGGGTCGTTAAATAAGACATGGAAAGATTCCTAGATAAAGAGTGTGGGAGTGCCATAAAGGGGTGAGGGAAACACTGGAAGGGATTAGGGTTAGGGTGTGGGTGTGGGTGATGTGAACTCCAGAAGACCAGAGGAAAAAAGTGCAGTGTGTGTGTGTGTGTGTGTGTGTGGTTGAGCATACTTCTCCAGCACTGCATGTGAGGGAACAAATAAATCTGTCACTCTGGGAATGATTGCATAGGTGTTCCATTTATATTTCTGCAGATGTTAATGTTCTAGCTAGAGAACACTCACACAGTAAAGCACAGAACAGGAAATTGGATCAACCAAGTAGCACACAGGATGCGCACCTCTGCACACCACGCAGTTGGGATTTGGAAGATGTGCACGTCAGCCCATCTGCATCCATCTGCAACCTACACTTACTCATTAACTCCTTTGCAGTGTAGGTATGTACAGTACCAATGGCTACGGACAGTTGCAGTCAACTCTAAATCAGCGTTAAGAGGGCACAGTGTGCATGTGTGCAAGTGCAGGAAGGCCAGGAGAATGAGTGTAGGTAAGTGCAAGTAAAGTGGGGGAAGAAGTTCACGGTGTGTGTGAGTGAAGGAAGGCTGAGGATGGGGGAAGACTTACTTGAGCAACTTATGACCTTTCCTGCCGGCTTCCCCAATGACTTTGCTTGTGGGAAATCAGCAGGGCAGCTCACAAATGGCAATGACATAACCATAAGATGCTGCAACCGGTTGAAAGTGTGAGCTGGTTGCCAAGCACTGGAATTTTGTGCACATGACCGTGGTGATGCTGTGACAGACAGAACTCTGAGAACTTCAAACACAACTTCAATGTTGTGGTCTTTGAACTAATAGTCGTAACTCGAGGATTTGTGAGATTTCCTACTGATGGTGTTGGTGGTGAAGAGTTGCTGAAAAAATTCAACTTTTTTCCAGTTGTGTGGAATTTGCTGCTCTAGTTAATTCTGCTTTCCAGCTTCTGTGTGGAAATCGTCAGGCCTGCATGTGCCAAGCTGGAGCCCTGCCAAGATTTGGTCCATGATCTGCTTGGACAATGCAGCTGCCTCTTCTAAGCTCTTGGCAATCATCTCAATTGTCACTGGAGAAATTTCTGTTCGCTTCTGAGGTTTTTTTGAGCCCTGCTGATTTTGCTTGCCCTCCTCCCTGCCAAATGCTTTATTTCCTTCTCTTCTCTTTTCTCCTTCTTTTCTTCTCTTTTATTTTCTTCCCCATATTAATAGAGCAGGGGTGTCAAACTCAATTTCACTGAGGGCCGCATCAGCATTGCGGTTGCCCTGGGGGGGGCACAGGGTGTGTGTGGCCAGAGTAGATGCAGCCTACTGGATGGGCGTGGATGGAGTGGGTGTGGCCTACTGGATGAGCATGGCCAGTTCTACATTGTTCGTGTCAAGGGTGCCTGTGGGGGCCTGGGCAGGAATGGGACAGATCTGAGGGTCTCTGTCAGAAGGGGGTGGGACCGGGGCAAGTGCCAAGGCATGGTCCACCGGGGCAAGTGTCAAGATGGCCACCACAATATTATACATTGGCTCCCTGCCGGCCTGGGCCAGGGCCAAGGCAGCGGGGGCCATTCCCTCACTGTTTCCAGGATGGCTTCGCGGGCCACATGAAACCACTTCGCGGGCTGCATCCGGCCCCCGGACCTTGTGTTTGACATGTCTGTACTAGAGCAACAACTAAGGGACATAGACTACCAATGATCACAGCTCCTAGTCTTGTGGACAGTAAATACAGGTAAGCCCCAACTTACGATCCTCATAGACAGTGGTGGGATTCAGCCAGTTCGCACCATTTTGGCAGAACCAGTGGCTAATTTTTTGTTGCACAGGCCCAGAATGAACTTCCAGAAGTTGCATCCAAATAGAGAACTGGTTGTTCATATATATGAATCCCACCACTGCTCATAGAGCCTGCCTTTTACAGTCATAATTCGTGGTGATCATAAAGCAGATCACTCACGTGACCAACCCAATTTTATGACCTTCTTGCGTGGTGGTCTTTAAGCAATCATTAAGCAAATAATGATCATTAAGTGACCCCATTGTTCACTATGGGGTGTTTTTGCAAAAACAACAACAACCAAAAACCCAGAAGTAAATGCCAGTTTTCTGCAGAAATGTTGTAAATTGCAGTCACATGACTGTGGAAATGCTGCAAAAGGCTGTAAATGTGGGCTAAGTGCCAAATCACCAAAATGTGGTCCTCTGACCATGGAAGAGGATGCCACTGGAACTTCGGAAATGATGGTATCTTTTTTGGGGGGGAGGGGTGTCTGTTGTAACTCTGCATGGTTGCTAAGTGACTGATACAGTGACACTTAAAGTTATGCTTCTCAACCTTGGCTACCTGAAGATGGACTTCAACTCCCAGAATTCCTCAGCCAGCTTGCTAAAGCAGTCAATCTATAGGAGAAGGACAGGCAGAGTTGGGGTCCGGAGTTAAACGTGTCATCAACTTGGAGCCCTTATGTTGCTACAAAAATTCAAGTCCAACTCCCCTTGAATCCGTTGACTCTTATCTAGCACCAATTTAGTGTTCATTGGCTAGATTCTTGTCTATAGGCTTGAATAAATCTTCTGATCCTTTGCCCCTGACACTATCAGATTGTATCATTGGCCTTTGCAAGGCGGAACAGGAACATAGTTTGACGGGACTCCAGGTTTGCCTGTGCATGCCCCAAAATATTCGAAACTCCTAACATTTCTTACAACCTCCTGGGATAATAATAATAATAGTAAAGTTGGAAGGGATCTTGGAGGTCATCTAGTCCAACCCCCTGCTCAGGGAGGAAACCCTACACCATTTTGGGCAAATGGCTGTCCATTCTCTTCTTAAAAACTTCCAGTGTTGGAGCATTTACTGCTTCTGGAGGCAGGCTGTTCCACTGATTAATTGTTCTCACTGTCAGGAAGTTTCTCCTTAGTTCTAGGTTGCTTCTCTCCTTGATTAGTTTCCACCCGCTGCTTCTTGTCCTGCCTTCAGGCGCTTTGGAGAATAGCTTGACTCCTTCTTCTTTGTGGCAGCCCCTGAGATATTGGAACACTGCTATCATGTCCCCCCTTGTCCTTCTCTTCGTTAAACTAGACATACCCAATTCCAGCAGCCGTTCCTTATTATGTTTTAGCCTCCAGACCTCTAATCATCATTGTTGCTCTTCTCTGTACTCTTTCTGGAGTCTCAACATCTTTTTTACACCGTGGTGACCAAAACTGAATTGGTGACCAAAACTGGATGCGATTCAGTTTGAGAACTCCTGCTGTAGGACAAACCCAGCCTGTGGAGTTAGCTAATGGGTCAGTGAGTTGTGCTAATGCAGGGCCTAGCAACTCTGATTTTTCAGCAAATGCCTCTTGCAGACCTGTCTGTCAATCATTGATCCACCACTGAAGCTACTTTTTACATGCATCAGTTACACTTGTTGTTTTATCCTTGTGAGGATGGGAGTTGGTAGTGTGGGAAATCACAAATCCTCAGACTGATTGGACAGCCTTTTGTCTGAAATGGTATAGGGTCTCCTGCTTGAGCAGGGGATTGAACTAGAAGACCCTCCAAAGTCCCTTCCAACTCTGTTATTCTGTTGAAACAACGGGAATTTGAATAATGCGCACACACGGACAACCAGATTCTTAGCCCACTAGAAGATTCTTTGCATTAAATAAGGTCGCTGGTGTTTGCAATAAATGATCTTATCTAGTGTCCAGTGAGAGGGCCAAGTTCCAGAGAAAGAATTATTGCTGACACAGAGATTTTTTCTGCAGTGACCTCTAACCTTTGAAACTTCTTCCCCATTAACATGCAGCAGGCAATGTCTTCTGTCCCTTTAGAAACTGTCCTTTTGGAATTTTTTTTAAGTGATGGAATTCTAAACACATTTACCAGAACAGGCTCAGCCATTTGAAGACGTGTGGACTTCAGTTCCCAGAATTCCCTGGTTCCGGGCACTGGAGTCCACACGTCTTCAAATGGCTGAGCTTGGAAAACACTGCCCCTAGGGAACTGGCCCTATGGAATGGAATGAGGGGATTTATTTTTTTCCCCTTTTTCTGATAGTTATATGAGAGTTTTTCGAAGAATGCCAGAGCTCTAGGCAAGATTGGGAAGTTGAAATAAACATCCTGGAAAAAGAAGGAAACGGTAAATAACCAAAGATCATGGTTGCGTGCAGGAAGATACCAGGACTCAAGGCTAGCCTAAAGGCATTTTTACTTTTTTTTTTTAATAGCCATAAGATTACACAATAGATTTGCCGTTGTTGTTTTGCTTATTACAGTGTTCGGCTGAATTAATCTGCTGTTCCTGTTGTTAATTTATCTTTAGCTTTGATTGATTTTATTGTCATGTATGAGCTGCACAGGACTATTTCAAGATAATTTACTGCATGAGGCAAAAAAAAAAAAAGCCATTCAAATTCTCACACACATTGTATACATTCTCCTCTTCAAAACAAATGTATTAAACATTCCCTTTCAAATCTATTTTCTGAATCTGCCTTTTGGTTTTAGCAAAGATGTTGACTGCAACATTCTGTGATTTTGATTTACAAAAAATGTTATTATATTAAACTGTTTAACAAAAGAAAAAGGGTATATGCAACAGTTAACAAAACAATGCATCTCAAAATTAATCAGTGTAATCATCACAAGAAAGTAAAAGGGAAAAATGCCCTGGGAAATTATAAGCAGAAAAACTTCCTCAAATTTTATCATATTGCTCCAAATTCTTCTTACCTTCATTTTCTTTTTTTTAAATTCAATTTGACCAACGATATTTCTCAACAGTCCATTGCTATATTTCGCTAGAAGACTTCCAAAATCCCTTCCAACTCTCTTATTCAGTTATCTGTTAATATTATGGAAGGTTAGTTGCTGGATGTACTTCCCCCCCCCCCAATGTAGCATGATAATTCATTTAACCAGGCTACATAGTCCCAAACCTCATATTCTTGAAGTTTTGATAAATTCTGAATACTGGAGACAGAGCCAGGAAGAACATATGCAATACGCAGTGATCGATCCAGTCATATGAACAAACCCCAAATACAACAATAAGACGAGTCAAAATCACATGCGTTAATAAGGACAAGACAACTACAGTACTGAAAACACTGAAATTATGCAACGTGTCCAATATTTACAACTATATTTGTTGTATTAATTTTATTTTAGAGTCATAGGAAATCCCTTTCAGATTTTTGAGAGACACTGGTTTACCAGCACAGGGCATTTATAAATCCAATCAGTATACATATGTTGTATATAGTAGGTTTTAGGTTAGTGTCATGTATGTGTTTTACTTTGAGAGCGGGCAACAAAATTTCATTTTTTGATGTGTGCCGTTTTACAGTAAAAAAATGATGATAAAGGTTATCTTATCTTATTTTATCTTATCTTATCTTATACCTTATTTTACCTTACCTTACCTTATCTTACCTTACCTTACCTTATTAACATAGATAACTAAGATCCACTTGATCACCTTTTATTTTAATTGAAATTTAAATTTACGACCCTTATTTATTGTTTTAATATTTCATGGTGCATTTTAATTGAATGTTTACAGTCACCTCCAGTGAGAAGGATGGCATACATATTTAATAAATAAGTAAATAAATAAACAAACAAATTTCCTGTATCTTGGCTAAAAGCCAAAATTAATTGCTCCCAAAGCTTCAGCCATGTAGAGCTGTTTGCACCATCCCGCGGTCACATGGTTGTGCTTTACAAGGCCAAATTCCAGCATTTACTTCTCGGTAGTAAAGTAAGTATCCCAAGTAGCAAATCATTGGTTTGCCTAACAATTGTTGCAAATGGGTCAGTCACATCCCGTGGTCAAGGGATCAAAATTCAGGGGCTTAATAATTGGCATGTACTTATGATGGTTGCCAGGAGCCATGTGATCCATCATTTGTGTTGCTCTTCGCGCTCGACTTCTGATAAACAAAGGAATTGGGGAAGCCTGACTTCTTAACAACCATGTTATTAACTTAACTACTACAAATGATTTCCTTAACAACCATGACAAAAAAAGAAAAGAAAAGAAAGTTAATGTTTCAGGTTACCTGAACATTAAAGTAAATGCCTAGTCATCAACCACAAAGTTGAAATAGTCAAATCTACCTTTGTGTGGATTTTGTGCACATTACACAAATTGCCCTCGCCAACGTTTAATAACCAAACGTTATCAAAGAGCCGAGGTGACTCAGCAGTTAGAGTGCAGTACTGCAGGCCATTTTAGCTGACTGCGTTCAGCAGGTCAGCGGTTCAAATCTCACCGGCTCAAGGTTGACTCAGCCTTCCATCCTTCCGGGGTAGGATTTACTTTATTTACATTGGGGGCAATGTAAATATATATATACATTGCTTACTGGTGTACACTGCTTAGAGAGTGCTTGCACTTAAAGCGGTATATAAGTCTCATAAATAAATAAATAAACCAAGTACGCTATGTTACAATCACTACACGGTGTCAATTCATGCAGAAGTTCAAAAAGAAGAAATTTCTACACCCTTCACATTTCATCCCGTAAATACCTATCTGAACCTTACGCTCTTTTAATGGAGCTCAAAGGGGGTGAGGTGGATCTCTAGAAAGGGGGAATTTTTTTGTTGAGGTGGGGGTGGTGGAATGCTTTATCAATTGCAGCTCAAATATCTGGTTATTACAGGTAGTCCTTGACTTACAACAGCTCATTTAGTCACCGTTCAAAGTTACAGTGGCACTGAAAAAAGTGACTTATGACTATTTTTCATACTTATGACTGATGTAGCATCCCTACAGTCGCACGATCAAAAGTTGGATGCTTGACAGCTGGTTCATATTTATGATGGTTAAAGTGTCCCGGGGTTACGTGATCATCACCTTTTGTGACCTTATCATAAGCAAGGTCAATGGAGAAGCCAGATTCACTGAACAACCGTCTTACTAGCTTAACCACTGCAATGATTCACTTAACAACTGTGGCAAGAAAGGTCGTAAACTGGAACAAAATGCACTTACCAAATGTATTTATTTATTTATTTATTTATTTATTTATGAGACTAATATACCGCTTTAAGTGGAAGCACTCTCTAAGCGGTGTACACCAGTAAGCAATGTATATATATATTTACATTGCCCCCAACAATCTGGGTCCTCATTTTACCTACCCCGGAAGGATGGAAGGCTGAGTCAACCTTGAGCCGGTGAGATTTAAACCGCTGACCTGCTGAACACAGTCAGCTAAAGTGGCCTGCAGTACTGCACTCTAACTGCTGCGCCACCTGCAAATATCTTAGCAACAGAAATTTTGGCCTCAGTTGTGATTGTAAGTCGAGGACTACCCGTATTATTAAAACTCTGTACAACCTGGTTCTTCATAAAGGATTGTTGCCTTCTGCTTTCCATGGGGACTTGAAGAGAAGAAACTCTTCCTTTGCAATGGATTCCTGTGCTTGTGTGAACTTTCTGATATCAACAGAAAATAATTTTTGTAACTCAGAGTTGAACTATGGATCGTTGGCACTCTTTGAGCTTGGTTGTTTTCTTGCAGACATTTCATTACCCAACTAGGTCAGCTCATCAGCACGGTTGATGTTATTAGTTGGGTAATGAAATGTCTGCAAGAAAACAACTATGTAAAAAAGATGTTGAGACTCTATCTCTAGAGTACAGAGAAGAGCAACAAAGATGATTAGGGGACTGGAGGCTAAAGCATAGAAGGAACGGTTGCTGGAATTGGGTATGTCTACTTTAACGAAGAGAAGGATGAGGGGGGACATGATAGCAGTGTTCCAATATCTCAGGGGCTGCCACAAAGAAGAGGGAGTCAAGCTATTTTGCAAAGCGCCTGAAGGCAGAACAAGAAGCAATGGATGGAAACTAACCAAAGAGAGAAGCAACCTAGAACTAAGGAGAAACTTCCTGACAGTTAGAACAATTAACCAGTGGAACAACTTGCCTCCAGAAGCGGTGAATGCTCCAACACTGGAAGTTTTTAAGAAGAAACTGGACAGCCATTTGTCTGAAATGGTATAGGGGTTCCTGCCTGAGCAGCAGGTTGGACTAGATGACTTCCAAGGTCCCTTCCAACTTTATCATCATCATCATCATCATTATTATTATTATTAAAGAGCTTTGGACAGTAGGAAACAAGAAATGGATTTTGATAGAAAAATGCTTGGCGTTCTCTGCTCCTTTATATAAAAGAGGTCTCTATTTATAATTCATGTCCTCTTTCCATTCACCTACAAGCCTATATTATAGTTCGGGCTGCTGGTTCTCAGAGCTGTAATGAAAAATTAAATGAATCAAGCCCAATTGGTAGACTTCACTCTGATTCAACAGAGAATCTCCAGAACGCTTGTGCCATTTTTCAATGCTTAACAAGTGTGAAATAATCTACATAGTTGATATCAAAACTTGTTTGGATTGAAGGATTAATAGTGCTTGACAAGCCAGGGTTGAAATTGACCTGCTGAGACAGCAATTGAAGACAAATAAAACAGGGCTTGGGATGGATAGAGAAAATTAAGCTTCACTGTTCAGGCCTCGTGGCTCATTAATGCGGGCCATGATTCGAGGAATTGCATGTTATTTTAATATTTGAACGTGAGCCTGAGTTGTAGGAAAAATAGGCTGGGGAAAAAAAGAAGCTTGCACAAAAGCTCATCGGCCTATGGAAATCACTGCCACCGGCTACAGTGACGCCTGCACATACAATACGAGTGGCTGTTTAAACGGTTGCAGAAATGCTTCCCTGTTCGAGCTTCATTCCCCGCAAGATCTACCTAATTAGTGCAACAAAGCAAGAAGTTTATTTATGGGAGATGCTGGCTTTGATTGAACAAGGTCCTCAGTCTGCAGGTTTGTTATAAATTGCCTGCTTTACGGTTCCAAATGCAAGTAGTCCTCAACGTAAGCTCACTTAGTGACAATTGGAAGTTACAACGGCACTGAAAAAGTGGCTTATGAACATTTTTCACAGTGACATGTTTCACAATTACCGCTGCAGCATCCCCATGGTCACATGATCAAAATTCACACACTTGGCAAGTGACTCATATTTGTGACCCTCGCAGTGTCTGGGAGTCACGTGATTCCCTTTTGCGACTTTCTGACAAGCCAAGTCAACAGGGAAGCCAGATTCACTTAACAACAGTGTTACTAACTTAACAACTGCAGCGGTTTGCTTAACAACTGTGGCAAAAAAGGCCGTAAAATAGGACAAAACTCTCTTTAACAAATGTCTCACCTAGCAACAGAAATGTTGGGCTCAGTTGCGGTTGTGAGTCGAGGACTCCCTGTGTGCAATCCTTCTGCCAGACACAATCCGTTTGGGTTACACACTTCAATTGGATCAAATGAGACCACTGATTTTAGATGCATGTTGTGTTGCGATGTGCTACCCGCTCAGATCTTCAAAGGGGATTGAAAAAAATAGCCAATTACTCAGCCACCTCAGAAGGTAATTTATTTATTTATTTATTTATTTATTTATTTATTTATTTATTTTCAATATTTATATGCCGCCCAATCCCAAAGGACTCAGGGCGGCGTACAAAGTTAAAACAATGATAAAAGAATAAAATAAAGCAGTCATACCGCGAATCCGATCATATCCCGGCCCCCCGGGGACATCAGCCCCAGGCCTGCCGGAACAGGAGGGTTTTAACGGCCTTCTTAAAGGCCGGCAGTGTGGGAGTAGTTCGAACCTCGGGGGGAAGCTGATTCCACCAGGTCGGAGCCACCACAGAAAAGGCCCTTCCCCGAGGGCCCGCCAGCCGACATTGTCTGGCCGACGGGACCTGAAGGAGGCCCAATCTATGGGACCTCACCGGTCTCTGGGAGCTATGTGGCAGAATGCGGTCCTGTAAGTAACCTGGCCCTATGCCATGAAGGGCTTTAAAGGTGATAACCAACACCTTGAATTGCGTCCGGAGACCCACAGGAAGCCAGTGCAGTGAATTTATAAAAAATTCCTTGCACCAGGGTGGATGAAAAGGCCTCAAACAGATTTCTGCCACGGAGACTCCTCCCTTATCTCCAGAATCTTCTGCTGTTGCTAAAACAAACCCTCTATGCTTTATAGCAGTGTTTCCCAAACTTGACAATTTTAAGGCATGTGGACTTCAACTCCCAGAATTCGCTGGCTGTGGAATTCTGGGAGTTGAAGTCCACATGCCTTAAAATTGTCAAGTTTGGGAAACACTGCTTTATAGAACCTGGTTCCTATGGTGCAGCGTTACTATCTAAGAGACAGATGGAATTATTTATGCTGAGGGAATCAAAGCTTTTTAACTGACAGGATGACATTTTTAAAATGGACTTAAGTTAAAATGTGCTTCATTCCTAACAGGAAAGAACTTTTCTCAGCTAAATCGGTCCTCACCTATTTTTGTGGTTCCTGAGATATGCCCAGTGAACAGACCCACCTTCCCACTGATCCTAATTCTACGGTACCTACTGAAATTGATAGGATGAAAGCATCCTGGGGCTGGCAAAGACCGCTTTTGATTTCCTAAGCTTGATCCAGGGCAGGCAGTGTTATTTTTTTTGCTGGTGCTACATATTGCAAATTATTCCTTATCTCCTCTCCTCTCCTCCCTCTCCCCCCCCCCAAATATTCCAATATCTCAGTATTCTTAATTAATCAGTGGAACAGCCTGCCTCGAGAAGCAGTAAATGCTCCAACACTGGAAGTTTTTAAGAAGAGACTGGACAGCCATTTGTCCGAAATGGTGTAGGGTTTCCTGCCTGAGCAGGGGGTTGGATTAGATGACCTCCAAGGTCCCTTCCAACCTTACTACTATTGTAATTAAATTAAATTGGTTTGCAATAATCTTAGCAACTTCCTTTGCTGGCTGGCTTGAAGCTTCCTGTTCTTTCTGTAATTCTCAGGAGTTTAGTTAAGAGCATATTATGGTATAGTTCAGAGAGATCCAGATCCTAAGGGATTCTGGGAAAGATAAAAGAAAGGTTGTTTTAAAATTGAGGAAATAATAATTGTTCTTTTTTTCCTAAAAGAAAAGCAACTCTGTACTGTATAGGTGGTCCTTGACTTACAACAGCAATTGAGCCTAAAGTTACTGTTGCTAAATGAGACAGTTAAGTGAGTTTAGCTCCATTGTATAACCTTTCTTGCCACAATTGTTAAGTGAATCTCTGCAGATGTTGTTAAGTGAATCTGGCCGCCCCATTGACTTTGCTTGCCAGAAGTTTGCAAAACAGGATCACATCACCCGGGGATACTACAACAGTCATAAATACGAGTCAGTTGACAAACATCTGAATTTTCATCACGTGACCATGGGGATGCTGCAATAGTTGTAAATGTGAATAAATGGTCATACATTGCTTTTTTCAGTGCTGTTGTAAATTTCAATAGTCTCTAAATGAATTGTTGTAATTTGAGGACTAGCTGTAGAAGACTTCACCAGGCAATCATAAATGGGCTTTACAAAAATCTAAAAAGCCACTAGATGTTAGCAACAAATTAATTCTTTTTCTCTGTTTATTTTCTGAGTTCTAGAGGTCATCCACATCTCCTAAAAACTATGGATTGTGCTTTTGAGTCTTTCCATTTTGGTATCCATCAAAATCAAGTAAATGAAGAAATGAATAGAGTAGAGTAGAGTAGAGTAGAGTAGAGTAGAGTAGAGTAGAGTAGAGTAGAGTAGAGTAGAGTAGAGTAGAATAGAATAGAGTAGAATCAGATTTGCAAGGGACCTTGGAGGTCTTCTAATCCAGCCCCCTGCTTGAGCAGGAGAACCTATACCATTTCAGAAAAGTGACTGTCTAGCCCAGGGCTAGGCAACCTCGGCTCTTTTATGACTCATGGACTTCAACTCCCAGAATTCCCAAGTCAGCTATGCTGACCTGGGAATTCTGGGAGTTGAAGTCCATGAGTCATAAAAGAGCCGAGGTTGCCTACCCCTGGTCTAGCCTCTTCTTAAAGACCTCCAGTGATGGAGCATCCACAATTTCTGAAGGCAAGCTGTTGTACTGATTAATTGTCCTCACTGTTAGGAAGTTTCTCCTTAATTCCAGGTTGCTTCTCTCTTTGATCAGTTTCCAACCATTGTTTCTTGTCCTGCCTTCTGGCGCTTTGGTGAATAACATGACTCCCTTTTCTTTGTGGCAGTTCCTCAAATACTGGAATACTGCTATCATGTCACCCCCATTTCTTCTTTAGACTAGCCCAACCCAATTCTTCATATGTTTCAGTCCCCAAGCCTTTGATCATCTTAGCTGATGAGGCAATGAGTGATTTCTCTGCCTGATCAATAGAGGCATCAATTTTCTAGGGCCTAAACATTTTATGCAAAAGTAAGACTCAAGGTGTTCCCAAAGTAACCTTTAAAATGACAAATGTTCTATGAAGGCAGGTTCAGCTCCATTTGACCTAAAGAAGGGTTCTTCTTTTCAGCTCTGCAAAACTTGTAACGTCTCTGTTCTCACATCACACTGATTCTTGCACTTGCCCTAATACTGAAACTCCCTATGGAATTTAATGGGATGTGTAAAGCCTCTAGAAGTAATTGGGGCAACAACAGGTGCAGAAGTAGCTTGGATTTGTCCCACGAGGCTAGAAAGAATTAGAAAAAGGACTAAGGCTACCCTTGACTTCCTGGGTTTTAAGAAGGAAAGGAAAACACAAGGAAACTTTCGGTAGCTTTGTTGTGCAGGTAGTCCTCAACTTACAACAGTTTGTTCAGTGACTGTTCCAAGTTACAACAGCACTGAACAAAGTGACTTATGACTGTTGGCTTAGCCAAGTTGTACCAACTTTGTTCTTCGCAGTGGGCTTGGCCTATGCAGACCTAAAATACCGGCTTCAGCTCAAATTAGTAATCACACTAGGGAGACTGAATTATTTGCAATAATCAGTACATTTTTACATCTCCCTCCGCAAAGCCCATTTTGATGTCTTTGCAGAAAAGAACACTTTCCTTGCTACTTAATACCTGCGCTGTGGGATGCTGCACCTTTAAAGAAACGGCTACAAGCCAAGAACGCCAGAAAGTTCATGCAATGGTCAAAGCAGCTCATCTCTGCTTGAAAAACCTGGTTATTTATTAATCATATTGAAAGTTTAATGTCACAGACAGCTTCCCTCCTGCGTAAGCCTTATTACAGCTGGATCCTTGTTTTTCAGGCTTTCTGAAGCAGTTCAGGCTCAGGACGCTTCTAACAGTTATACCTGCTAGTGTGTTTTGCAGAACTTTTACTTGAATGTGGGGCAGGAGATCAGGGGTTTATTCTGGAGAGTCTGTTGTATACCTTTACGGACCGGTACATAGAGTGAGAGCCAGCATCACACAGCAGATACAGCAATGTACCTGCTGGTTCTGTTCATCTGTAAAGGGATAATTGGTGTCATGGTAAATGCCACAGCCCACTTCCTTTGTAGACTTCTGCATCTCGCTCATCAATTTTATGGGAAAAAGAGGCTGGGGCACCCTATAACTTTGCAAGTCCTTTTTTAATTTATTAGAAGCCTTTGTCAGTCTATACCAGTGGTTCTCAACCTTTTTAATGCCGCGACCCCCAACCGGTTGTAAGTCAAGGACTACTCAACTGGTGCAGCACCATTTGCAGAATGGGACTTTTGGCGGGCTCAGCAGGGCAGAGACAGCCTGGACAATCCCTATTGGCTTTTGAAAGCCAATAGAATTAGACTCTATTCAAGAGAGTCTATTCTATTGGCTTTCAAAAGCCAATAGAATAAAAGGGAGTAGCACAGCTAAGGAAAAGGGGGGGGAAATGGCGGACTGCATTGTTTGGCGACCCCCATGAAATGGTCGTTCAACCCCAAATGGGGTCCCGACCCACAGGTTGAGAACTACTGGTTTATACAGTGCTTCTCAAACTAGGCAACTTTAGCCTGTGGATTTTCAACTTCCAGAATTCCCTGATGAGGTTGATGACGTTATCCATTCAGTCATGTCTGACTCTTGGTGATTCTATGGACCAGGTCTCTCCATATCTCCTGAACTTGCACGACTTCTTTGAGCTGTTCTGTGCTCTGGCTGGTGTGAGCTTTGATGGTGTCCAGCCACCCTGTTCTTTGATGGCCTGGTTTCCTTTTATTGCTAACTCTTCCAAGCATAATTGCTTTCTCCAGTGAAGAAGTCCTAAGTCAGTATGAAGTCCACAGGTCTTAAAGTTAGCGAGATTGAGAGATGCTGATTAGAGCTGAGGGATGAATTGAAACCACAGTTCCCTGTAGATGACCAAACTAAGCCCAAGGGAGGGGTCAAACATGTCATCAGTCATGAGTCCCTTTGTGTCCACAAGAGATCAAAGTCCAGCCCAAGGTGAATTCCTTCTGCTCTTATCTACTGCCAATTTCCTTTGGCTGTTAGTAGTTCAGATTCTTGTAGAGAGCTTAAGCATGCAATAAATCTTTATACCTATTTGAATCGCTTGGATCTCCTATTTCCTCGGTGCTTGACACTCCCTATTTTTAACCAAATCTTGCCCCTCACTGCAAGAAATTGCCTGCTGACCTTGCGTAACTTTTCATAGCCTGATTCTCTGCCCTCCAAAAATTAGACAGCAACTCCCATCATCCAGTGGTGAACAATGGACTGCAATTACCCTCACCCAATAAAGGTCATCCTTGTCTTACAACCGATTACTTAGCCACTATTCGAAGTTGTGATGAAGCCAAAGAAGGTACTTAATGACCCAGCTTTGAAGTTCTGACAGATGGGTGGGGCTGCAGTCACTGGAGTGCATTTTGGGTATTCAGCAACAGGCCCGCATTTATGGTTGTTTGCAATGTCCAAGTCACATGACTGCAATTTTCAACTTTGAGGGCTTCTTAGAACTGAGCTTGGTTGTTTTCTTGCAGCTGTTTCAATTAAGGTAAGAAGGAAACGGGGTCTGCTTTCTCTTCTCCTTTATCTATTTATGGCTTCTTCTCCTTCTTCTTCTTCTTTTTTTTTTTTGCCAGAGATAGGTATTTTCCTGTCTCATGCAGAGAAGGTTGCTGGATTCCACTTGAAACAGGCAGAATAAACTCAATGGATAAGTCATACAAAATTACTTTATTCCAGGTATTCTCAAGACATTAACTCACAGTTATTGTAGAAGTTCTTCCAGAACGTAGATTGTAATCTGGACCCATCTCATAGTTAAAAGAATAATGGATTTCCTCATTCTTCATAAAGATCACATGATGCTCTGGTTACATTTTCCCCATTTTAGGGAGCTCCTAGTCTCGTGGCTAAGATTCATGGAAAGAGATAATAAAACCTAGCACGTAACAGGCTATCCAGTAATAAACCACAAGACCCTCCCAGTGGCCAATTAGAACACAGATATAACCACGTAACAACTAAACTACATTTCCCAGAAGTCCATTCTTAAGGAGACGGCTTTTTAACCCTTAAAATGCTACTTGCTCTACACACAGTTTTCTAAGCTAGCTATATGCTCTGGCCAGATGGCTACATACTGGTCCAGCACAGGTGTTTATGAGGGGTCTTTGGTGCTCTCTAAGCTTGGTTGTTTTCTTGCAGTTCATTTCTGATTTAGTTTCATTACTAGACATTTAGACACTTAAAGACATTTCATTGCTAGCAGTGTTATCTAGTTTGGGTGATGAAACGTCTGCAAAAAATGTTGTACGCAGATGCTATAAGATAGATAAGAAGTACAGGAGTTTTATAACGCATGAAATGTGAAAATATTGGGATGGTGCACTTAAGTGGAAAAAATTGGATATTTAGGTGACTAGCATTGAGAAAATCATGACTGTTAAGAATGGATTGAATATAAAGGGGAAATTAAGCTTAAACAAACATCACAAAAATAGGATGCATGGTGAACTAAGGAGATGATTTTTATAAGAATAATATAAGCTGATAAAAAATGTTATACATAGATGTTATCATTATCTGTACAAATATGAAAAAATGTCTACATTTAATCATTGATACATTGAAAATATTAAGTATTATAGTTGTTTAAGGTTGAAGAAGGAGAATACAATTGGGAGAAGGGAAGATTAAAGAAGTATATTATTAATTAATATACTAATTATGGAATTATCAAAACCAATCATTAATGTTAATTCATTATTATTGCTTTTTTTTTCAAATATATAAACCAAGACAACATGCTGTACACCAAGCACTAGAGATTGTTATTATAAAAAAACCAATAAAATATTTTTTTTAAAAAAAATAAATGTCTGCAAAAAAACAACCAATTCAGCACAAATACTCCATTTGTTTCCAGCAAAACAATCCCATTTCGGACAATGGATTTGCTTAACAACTATGGTGATTTGTTTAACAACAGCTGCAAAAAAGTCATAAAATTGGGTTGGTCATGTGATGACCCACTTTAACAACTGGCATGAAATAAAACTGTAATTCTGGGCTCAATTACAGTCATAAGTCGAGTATTACCTATACTGTTGACTGTCTCACAGGACAGTGGTAAGTTGTTGAGATGACATACGGAAATACTTCAAATGCAATTTGAATTCTGTACATTTACAAGTACATTCCAATTTACAATTCTAATTCTGACTAATAGAGAAGAAGTGACAGAGGGAGTTGGGCGAAAGTGACCACGTCATACTGGAATTTAATATAACATAAACACTAGCAATAGAAAAAAATCCAACCAGTGTTTTGAACTTCAAAAGAGCTGTCTTTAACAAACTCAGAGAAAACCTACGAAAGATCAAATGGATGAAAATCCTAAAGGGGAAAACAACCCAAGGAGCATGGGAAACTTTGAAAAATGCGATCATAAAAGCCCAGACCAGCACAATATCACTGAAAAAGAAAAACAAGAAATTCAAGAAGAAACCAGCATGGCTGCATAAAGATCTCTCTGACAAACTGAAAGACAAAAAGAATAAATACAAAAAATGGAAAGAGGGGCACATAATTAAGGCCGATTATTAGCAGACAGCCAGAACATGCAAAGATGAAGTCAGGAAAGCAAAGGCTCAGAACAAACAAAGACTTGCAAGAGAAATCATGGATAATAAAATAAGGCATTTGATAAAGTAGACCACAACCTACTCCTTGGTAAGCTAGAAAAAGGTGGAATAGACAACATCACCACCAGATGGATCTGTAGCTGGCTGGCAAACCATATTCAACGAGTAGTCCTCAATGGCACTACATCCACAATGGGGTACCACAAGGTTCTGTCTTAGGCCCAGTACTCTTCAATATCTTCATCAATGACTTAGATGAGGGAATTGAAGGGGAAATCATCAAATTTGCAGATGACACCAAACTGGCAGGAGTAGCCAACACCCCAGAAGACAAATTCTGGATCCAGAAAAATCTTGAACAATAGGCCTATCCAACAAAATGAGTTTCAATGTGGAAAAAGGCAAAGTTTTACATTTAGGTAGGAAAAATCAAAAGCACAAGTACAGATTGGGCGAGACCTGGCTTAAAAACAGTAACTGTGAGAGGGACTTTGGCGTCTTTAACCATGAGCCAGTAGTGAGCAGCAGCAGTCAAAAAAGCTAATACAATCCTGGCTTGTATAAACAGAGGCTTAGATTCAAGATCATGTAAAGTATTAGTACCGCTTTATAAAACCCTAGTAAGATCACATCTGGAATACTGCAGCCAGTTTTGGTCACCATATCACAAAAAAGATGTTGAGAGTTTGGAAAAAAAGAAAAGAGCAACTAAGATGATCAAAGACCCGGAGACAAAAACATATGAAGAACGACTTCAGGACTTAGGTTTGGCTAGTCAAGAAATAGGGGAGACATGAAAGCAATATTCCAGTATTTGAGGGGCTGCCACAAAGAAGAGGGGGTCACATTATTCACCAAAGCATCAGAGGGCAGGATAAGAAACAATGGTTGAAAACTGATCAAAGAGAGAAGCAACCTGGAATTAAGGACAAACTTCCTGATAGTGAGGACAATTAACCAGTGGAACAGCTTGCCTCCAGAAATTGTGGGCACTCCATCACTGGACATTTTTAAAAAGAGGCTAGACAGGCACTTGTCTGAGATAGTATAGGTTTTCCTGCTTGAGCAGGGGGCTGGACTAGAAGACATCCAGCTGTATTCTATTCTAAAGTGCTGCCTTTTAAATTGGTGTGGCAATGAATTAATACATTAATTGCTCTAATCAGTGATGGGATTCAAATATGTGAACAACCGGTTCTCTGTGTGGATGCCACTTCTGGAAGTCCATTCTGGGCCTGGGCAACAAAAAAGTAGCTACCAGTTCTGCTGAAGTGGTATAAACCAGCTGAATCCAACCACTGGCTCTAATTCATCTTTAGACTTCCACATGAATGAAACTGAGAATAATTTCAGCTGCATGAATTTCAGTTAACTGCCTCTCAACTTGCATAAAAATCCCTTAGTCAGGAGGTGAGGATGACTATCAAGCTTTCCTTAAACGTTCATCTTGCACCATCTGCTGGTTTCTTGGGGTTCTGCAGGCCTTTGAATAAGTATTATAGTTCCTTAGTCCGATGTCATATCTGAATCCTATCAATTGTACTTTTAAAAATGTATCTGTAACAAATATAGAAACATCTATAATGATCTGCTTAGTTGCAGAAAGACAGCATAAATCCGATGAGTTGAAATTGTTTGGAGACAATGTAACGTAACTTTTCTCCAGATTCAATCAGCAGCCCTCTCATTGTGCAACCGTTGTGTTAAGGTTGGGGAACTTGTGACTTGTCTGATGAAAAATAATAATATACAACTGATAATTGAGGGACATTGGAAATTACAGGCTAGTAGCAGTGGCATACAATGCATTGAGGGCGACAGATGCTGTTCTGATCCCATGAGATATATATATGAAATTCCACTTCTTTTATTATTAAGTTTAAGGTATGAAAAAAAAAATGAATGCAGATCATTAACAACATAAAGAGAGCAATCTAAGCTAGACAAGGGAGGAGAGATCAAAAAGGCTAGTGTTTCTCAACCTTGACAATTTTAAGGCATGTGGACTTCAACTCCCAGAATTCCACAGCCAGCAATGCTGGCTGTGGAATTCTGGGAGTTGAAGTCCACATGCCTTAAAATTGTCAAGGTTGAGAAACACTGGCCTAGACTGACATGCAAAATAGCACAAGGCATTTAGACCCATGTAATATTCAGTGATATTCCTGAAATTCCACTCAGCCAGGGGTGAGGTAGAGGTGGTAATTAATGACATCACAATGACCACTTCACTTCTTGGGCCTGTCTGGTTGTGACATCGTATGTATGTAAGGGGTACAGTTTGCATTATAGCACCTGTAACACCTGACAAAATCTTCAGATTCTGTAGGCGTGGTGATTTAACTCCTCTTAAGGCAGTATTTTTCAAATTTGACAACTTTTAAGATGTGTGGAATTCCAGGGAAGCCTGAGAGTTAAAATCCACACATCTTAAATGAGGGGTCCTTGGTGTTCGCTTACCTTGCTTGTTTTCTTTGAGATGTTTCATTACCTAACTAGGTAACATCATTGATGTATTTTCGTTACCTACTTTGGTAATGAAATGTCCGCAAGAAAACAACTAAGCTCAGAGGGCGTCAAGAACCCCTCATTTTAACTCTGAACTACAAATATTCTCCTCTATCAGTAACACATCTTAAAAGTTGTCAAGTTTGAAAATAAGGACTGAGTGGGTAGTCATTCTACCTCTAGCAGACATTTTGTACCTTATCTATCCACAAACCCATCATGTCACTTTAATATATTTTATCACGATGTAAAAAAAGATGTTGAGACTCTAGAAAGAGTACAGAGAAGAGCAACAATGATGATTAGAGGTCTGGAGGCTAAAACATATAAGGAACGGTTGCTGGAATTGGGTATGTCTAGTTTAACGAAGAGAAGGACGAGGGGGGACATGATAGCAGTGTTCCAATATCTCAGGGGCTGCCACAAAGAAGAGGGAGTCAAGCTATTCTCCAAAGTGCCTGAAGGCAGGACAAGAAGCAATGGATGGAAACTAACCAAAGAGAGAAGCAACTCTAGAACTAAGGAGAAACTTCCTGACAGTTAGAACAATTAACCAGTGGAACAACCTGCCTCCAGAACTCATGAATGCTCCAACACTGCAGGTTTTTATGAAGAGACTGGACAGTCATTGGTCTGAAATGGTATAGGGTTTCCTGCCTGAGCAGGGGGTTTGGACTAGATGACCTCCAACGTCCCTTCCAACTTTTTTTATTATTATTATTATTACTATTATTATTATTGTTATTAAGTTCCACTGCCATAGAGACATTCAACATACAGGTAGTTCTCGACATATGTCCACAACTGAGCCCAATTTTTTTGTTGCTAAGCAAGGCAGTTATTAAGTGAGTTTTGCCCCACTTTATTACTTTTTTTGCCCCAGTTATAAAGTGAATCATTGCCATTGTTAAATGAACAATGCAGTCATTAAGCAAATGTGGCTTCCCCCATTGACTGCTTCTTGGAAGCTGGCTGGGAAGTTATAAATGGTGATCGCATGGAGCAATTCTCATAAATATAGGCCAGTTGTCAAGCACCCAAATTCTCATTACATGCAACGGTCAAATTACAAAGTGAAGCTTATGCAGTCCTAATTTATAATGGAAGGTAAGAAAACTCAGTTCTGCTATCGGTACAGTATATTTTGCTGAAGTAATAAGCCAGGTGCTGAATCATCAGAGGGACTGATCAGCAGTTTGGAAACAGAGATTACAGATTCCCATTTTGCCCTTTTGATGGGTCTGACAATCTGCCTTTTCTCGGCAGACATCAGTTTAGTTTAATTATACTGAGGGCTACGCAAATTGGCACTTTCCAATAAGGCTTACAATATTAGTGACCTAAAAATAGCCCTCCAAAACATATTTTATTACATTTATAAAAGGATTTCCAAAGAACATAGCAAAAATCTAAGTAATGAATTTATACTGACCTATTCATTAAGTAAGTTCTATGCTGCTTTTCACCAAAGACTGTAGAGTAGCAGATATAATTAGAGATTAAAATGAAAAATAAATGCAGTCAATCGATTACAGAATTGAATAAGCAGGACCAAAAACAGCAAAAGAGGCAGATCAATTACCAGATTAAAGTAAGATAATGGACATTGTAGAATGACCTCATCACTAAATCAATCAACTAAGTTTGCCTGGTGCTGGTGTTGTAGAAAATGAAAGACTTGAGTCAGCTCTTTCAAGGAAAGGGAAGTTTATTGCGCAGGTTCAGAGAGCCATCGTGGCTAAAAAATCTGAACAACAGACTGTGCATTGATGACCATTTTTATAACCCTTCAGACGGGGTTATTTCCTGAGCAGGTCACATTCCATACATGGTTACATTCTATAGTTCCTTATTCTAACATAGGAAAACTACTAAACAGATCTATAATCGATAGTTCCTCTTTTACATCGTAATGCTTTTAGCAATCAGTAATATATCAAGTGTTAAGCAGTTTAGATACACCATGTGATAAGCAGTTGGTAATATATCATGTGTAGAGCTAACAACAAGCCGTCTGGCCATTCTAAATTTAAGAGCTGTCTGGTAAGCAAAAACAAACCTCCCTTTCACACACATTCTTTGTCGGGCCATCTGCCTTTTATACACATTCTTTGTCGGACCATCAGTATTTTCCCAGGTACCACTTTACTGGAAAGTCAGCAAATTTGGGGTTAGGCAGGGTTACCTCAAAATGATACTTCAGATATGGATTGTCAGCTTTAGAACACCTTAGAAAAGAGTTTTCAATGGTGAAGAAAGAAGGCTTAGTTCATATTTCTTTATCCTATACCATGATGATTTGACTTACTGCATTCATGATGGCTTGATTTTATGCATGGACTAAGCTAATATAACTGTATAACCAACATAAATTATAATTTCTGGCTTAGCATTATGTGACTATTATCAACACAAGGACTAGACTTATTTAAAGAAAGTGCTCTTTCACCAGCAAGGTTTCATGCTGTTCATAATAAAGAGAAACAACATGTTGAACGGGCTCTGAAAATGTCGGCTGGAAAGTAGCTGTTTAATGTGAAGTAAGATACAATGATTATAGCCAGTCTCAGTTGGAAATTTGTATGCCTATTGACAATGTAAGTATCAGTAGTTGTGTAATCTCTCACTATTGTACTGTTGAAAGAAAAGTCTTCATCCTGGTTCATCCAAGCTGGGAATAAATAAACAACATGGCGACTGCTTTAGAAAGAAGGTTGCAGTTTATTGAAGAGCCAGAAAGATGGTTCTTGCAGGAAAGAGGAGAGAAAAAGAAGGCCAAGCATATGTGGGAAGTAGGTTTTTATAACCTCTGAAACCTTTTGTTTGGAATAGTTTCCTGTTCCTGTTTTAGGCTTTGAATTTTCTGTGTCATGTATTCTGACCTGAATCTGGGTGTGCCTTTCTGGTATTCTTGATGGTGATGGGTTAGTCTATAATAATAATAATAGTAGTAGTAGTAAAGTTGGAAGGGACCTTGGAGGTCATCTAGTCCAACCCCCTGCTCAGGCAGGAAACCCTACACCATTTCGGACAAATGGCTGTCCAGTCTCTTCTTAAAAACTTCCAGTGTTGGAGCATTTACTGCTTCTGGAGGCAGTCCTATTATCATATCCTGCTTCCCTGGTGATGGGGCTAATGACTCCTAGAGTTTGGGTGGGGTATGCAGATTTTAGGTGTCTTTGTCTTCTTGACCTCCTAGCTGGGGCCTTTCTGATGGGTTACATCTGCATTTGGACAGGGCTGGCTTCTGCTTGGGACAGAGAGACTTGGGGGCAGGGTTGGTTTCTGCTTTTAAAATCCTTTTGAGGAAATATATTTTTCTGTCCTTTTAATATTTCCTTCTCTGGGGGGGAGGGGGCTGATTTCCCTCAGTACCCAACAGTGCTTTTTTTGTATTAAAAAAAAAGGTGCCAGAACTCACACACGTCATGCAACCCACCTTGCCTACCCTACAAGGTTCCATCCAAAAAAGGTGCCGGAACTCCGTTCTGGGCGTTCTATGACAAAAAAAGCCCTGGTACTCAAGTTCTTTGTTGTGTCATTCGTCCCAATGTGGTGGAGGAGGAAAGGGTAATAATCAGCAGGTCTGATTATTTTGGTTAGGTTTTCAGCCACATCTCAACCTTCCTGGATTGTATGTCCGGTTTGCAAATGGATGATTCTATTCCTATTACCAACACTCACCTTCCTTTTTTGGTGGGGCTGCAGTCTGGAGTGCTTTTCTGTTTATCTCTGGTGTGTTTGTTGATGTGACTTTTTTAAGGGATATTTGAAGTGACTTTTTTAGGGATATTTGAGATTGTTTCTTTGCTAGGCGTCTGCATGTTTTCTTTGAGGAGGAGGTTGTGGGTCTGTGTGTTTCTATCTAAGGGGAGAAATCGATTGCTCAGTTTTAGTGGGGCTGTTTCTGGTTGGGTTGGATTGAGCAGAAGAGGTTTGTTAGTTGTATGCTGCTTCTTTCTTTGAGTATTGTGTTTCCTTCTATGTGTGACATACCTCCATTTGTCTTCCTCCAAGGGTTTATCAGTAGGATCAAATCCTCTGGGAGTTATTTCTTCATTAATTGGTTTGGTTTGGGTAGAGCTTTCTTTTGTATGTTGGGGTTTGGCTAGAGTTGCCTCTAAGTTCCTTACTTTTTCCTCCCGTAGTTTACATAGTTTACATCTAATCCATGTATAGTTTGGGGGTTCTTTGGGCATAAGCATATACATGGAACATGTATTACATATCACAATATTATCGGTCACCTGTTCCATGGGTTTGTTGTTTGAAAATCCCTCTTGTGGGTTGGTGGATGTGCTTTGCTGTTAGCCTTGTTTCTCGCTTCTCTGTTCTAGGTAATTATGCCTATTTTTTTCTATCCTTTTTTTTCTGCCTATTTGTTTTTTTTTGCCTTGTTATTTAGGTATAGATAAATGTATATGGCAATATGCCCTTTGGTTTTAATGAAAAAAAATTGCAGTTTATATTGAAGTTGGACTTCCGGTTCCGGTTCGCAGCAACTCTAATAGTATGGGGAGACTCGTCTCCTCGGCGGCTAGCCTTCCCTCCACCGGCCGACTCTTATACGGGTCGAAAGTCGCCCTGGAGGGTGCAACTTCTGTCGAAGAGGTTTCAGCTCGGCTGCAGAGGAGCGGTGGCTCCTCCAGCTGTCCGGGTGATCTCTGAGGGCCGACGGAGATCGGCCAGTAAAATGGCCGATCATCCTGCTGCTTCAAACTACAAGTCAAAAACATCTAAGCTTTAAGAGCCCCCATGGTGAATCCGGGTGAGATTTTTCCTTGTTACTCTCTCTACTTGACTTTGTTTTTTTGCCTGTAAGAGCCTTGTTGGAATTACTTCCCTGGCTAGAGAAAGCAGCTTTGATATTTTTGGGAAAGAAAGCGTTTTATAAGATTAAATTTTACTTTAATATTTTTGGGGATACAGAAATCTCTCTCTTTTTTGTTCTGCTAAGAACTGTACTATTACCTGGTGTTGGAAGATTATTCCTTCTTTCACACTATAATTTTAAAGATAGAAACAAAGCAATGCTGTCTGGAAAAGATTCTTTTTTAACTTACTGAGGACATCTAGTGGTGAAAATTTAATATTGCACCTTCTGGTTATTTTTTTTGAAGTAAAACCAGACCTGACCTTCAAATCATTTCTGGAAAAAGATAAACTGAGCTGTGGGAATTGTGCGGGTGGATATAGATTAACTCTTACCAAATACAGCCTCCACAAACAAAACAAATAAACAAAACAAAAAACTATTACTAACTACTATCAAAATGGAGAATTTGCATTCACAATTAAACTATAAGCTTATATTGGAAAAGATACATGAGGCCACTACAGAAATTTGTACCATACTGAAAGAATCTACTTCAGAGCTAAGATCTAGAAATTTCGTTTCAAACATTCAAATGGATGACCAGACTACACTTGACTATTCTACAAACCAAATTATATTAGAAGAGGAATCAACTGAGATAAAAAAGGAGCTTGTTTTGCCTTACAAACCTTTCATCTGTAACTTTGAGGAACAGAAGAAGCAAAGATTGAGAGTTGAAACTATAAAGCAACGATATTTTAAAGAGGAGAAAAAACAGACGTCTGATGCAGAGGATGGGACTTCTATTTCTTCAAAGGCCATCCCAAGCAACAAAAATAGACTTGTTGATTGAAAGGGAAGTGTGTTTATGGAAACCTGCCTGGTACAGGAAAAAAACTAGAATTAGACTTAAAAGAGAAATTTAAAATTGTGTAATGATTAAAAGGCAATACTGGATTTATGGATTGTTTTAAGGATTAAGATTCAGAGTTAGAAGCAACTAAATACAGGAGCATGATTATTAGAATAGATATTTTAAACAGATTAAGAATGTATTGGATTGTATTTATGTAGCGTTTGGGAAATATATGAAAATTATTATGTATTGGAAAAATGATGACTGTTTAGATTGGGATGTTTTTAATAATTTATGGAATGTTTTAAATTAGTAGGATGGATTTCTTGTATGACAACAAAGACATTATAAGCCATGATAAGTAATTGGAGAAAATTTGAACTTTGTTTAATGAATTTGAATGAATTAAGGTTTAATATTATTTTGTTATTTTAAAGAGATGAATTGACTTTGGGATTACATATATATAGGGCTGATCAATATTTTATTGCTATTAGGATATCTATTGTATAGTGGAAGAAGAAATAAATGAGGGATGTGAGAGATTAAGAATTAGAATGGATAATTTTTTGTTTCAAATTTAAACTATTGTAATTGTAAACTGATAAAGTTATAATACAGGTTTAATAGTGATAGAAATTTAAAATAGAAATGGAATATTTAAATGTATTATGTTAATTGAGGGGAATAGGGAGGGGATAGTGAAATTTATTGAGTTGTGTTGTTTATATATATTTTTACTTTTGAATGTTTGACCACCCAACCACCACGGTGGGTCCTGGGTATTTTTTCTTAAGAATTAAAAAAAAAAACCAATAAAATGTCTTTTTTTTAAAAAAAAGTTAATGTTGTTGTTGTTGAAAATTTTTAAATTTTTACAAAAACAAATCCCCTTCCCATACCCCCCCCAACCCTACCTCACCCCCCTCCTCCCCAACCTCCCCAACCCTCCCCTGGACTTCCCAGAGCTATGTACAGGCTTAATTGAGAAAAAAACTTAAAACACTTTTAAAACCTAAACAAATTTAAATACAATCATCATTCTATATAAACTCCCTCCAAAAACGCAAATTTAAACATTACTTTCTTTGAATATCTATGCCTATAATATAAAATCTAATTTCTCCCTCTTTCTTTATCCTAATACAAAAAAATAAACATATAAACCTTTGTTATACCATTAAAACTAAATACTCTTAGAAAACTTAAAGTAAATACATATTTCCTTCAATCTTCATAATCTTCTCACCTATCCAAAAAAAAAAAACTTAAAAATCCTAAACAAATCTAGACACATTTAGTTAAACAAATTATTTTCTCTTAAAAATATTAATAATAATATTTAAAAACTTGAAACACTTTTGAATCCTAAACACATCTAAATACAATCATCATTCTATATAGACTTCCTCCAAAAACACAGATTTAAACATTACTTTCTTTCCTAAACAAATCTATACATTTAATTAAACAAATTATTTTCTCTTAGAAATATTAATAATAATATTTAAAAACCAAATTTAAGCATTACTTGAAACTTAAACAAGTTATACTCCCTTCGAAACACAAATTTATTAGAATCCCCTCACTGAAATAAACAAATTATAATCCCTTCAAAACACAAGTTTAAACAATATTATCATTAAAGATTTAAAACTTAAAGCTGAAATATATTATTATCCCAAAACACATGTTTAGACATTACACAAGACATTTTCCAAAAACGATATAAGTTTTACTTCTCCCACAATCTCAATAGTAAACTTCTTGTCTAAAGTTCTCATTCAATGTCCATAATTTTCTGTCCAATAACCAGTTGCATCCACTATAAACACAAACTTCTTATCTAAAATTTTCATTCAATATCCATAATCTTCTGTCTAATAGCCAGTTGCATCTACTATCAAAATCAATGCAAAGTCCTTTGCAACCATCTCTTTCAGATCTCCTTGCAAAGACTCTCCCAGGCCTCTGATTCTTAAGGCATATTCCATTTGTCCATATTGGAGCATAAGAATCTCATTTTCCATTTCTTTTTCCATACTTTCAATTTTCCCCTCCATTATATCCACTTTTTCAGCTACCTCTTCCACATGGGAGTTCACCTTTTCAAGAACAGAAGCAACTCCTTCTAAAGCCAGAACAAAATCTTGTCTCAAGATCTTATTATTTTCCTCTAAAATCTTTTTCATTTCTGCCCTAATTTGAATTATAACATCTCCCATCATGTCTTGCAAATCCTTCATAGTTATTAGCTGACCCCCAGAAGAGGGTGAAACTGTTGATTTAAAAGCTGTAGAAATACCTGGACGCTTTGGAGCCATCTTAGAGAAAAACCTTTAGTCCTTCTTAAAAAATTATAAAAATTCCTTCAAAAATCATAACTCCCTCCAAAGAAGGTCATTATAATAAAAAGAAAAAAGGGAAAAAAAAGAAGAGAAAAGGAATTAAAAAAAAGCTTTACTCCTTCTTAAATTGCAAAAATTAAACAGAAAAAAATCCTTCAAAAAAGGGTCATTACAATAAAAAGAAGGGAGTTCAAAGGAAAAAAAAAAAAGGGGGGGGGAGAAAAAAAAATAATTAAATAGAAAAAGTCCGTTCCAAAAAAAATACTTAGAAATACCAAGAACAACCATTCCAATCATAAGAAAATAAAAAGAGAAAGGGAAAGGAAAAAAAGAGAAACACCAAAAGGCCTGCCGGTCAGCATTCTAACTTCCAGAAAAAAAACACCGAAAGATTTGCCGATCGCCATTTTACTTTCCCTTTCAACAAAGAAAGAAAAATAAAAAGAGAGAATAAAAATAGAAACAAGTCTTAAAACTTAAAATCCGAATAAATCAAAGAAAGCAAAAACTAAATCCTCTACTCAGCTCTGTCCGTTTATAAAAAAAAAGCACTCACCAGTTCTCTTTAAGCACGGAGGTGTTTGCAGCGGCTCGTTTTGTCCCTGAGGACAAAAACAGCTGGGAAGCGGAGACAAGTCTGAACTCCGTGGGAGCACTCCTTTCACCCCCCCCCCCAAAAAAACTTGGGGGGTGCAAAAGAGGCTCTACCACTATTCAGACACTCTCTACCCCCCCCTTTGCCCGGGAGGGGGATTTTGAACCGCTGAACAGCTGGTGTCTGCTGTTCATAGCGGTTCTTACACTTACCCAGGAGAAACGGCTACAAAGTAGCCGCCATCGCACGCGCAAAATCCACCGGAAGTTCAATGTTGTTGTTGTTGTTAGTTGCAAAGTCGTGTCCGACCGATCACGACCCCGTGGACAACGTTACTCCAGACCTTCCTGTCCTCTACCATCTTCTGGAGTCCATTTAAGTTCACACCTACTGCTTCAGTGACTCCATCCAGCCATCTCATTCTCTGTCGTCCCCTTCTTCTATTGCCCTCAATCTTTCCCAGCATTAGGCTCTTCTCCAGTGAGTCCTTCCTTTTCATTAAGTGGCCAAAGTACTTGAGTTACAACTTCAGGACCTGGCCTTCTAAAGAGCAGTCAGGGTTGATCTCCTCTAGGACTGACCGGTTTGAACGACTTGCAGTCCAAGGGACTTGCAGGAGTCTTTTCAAAAGTTAATGTTAGGACAGGGCTATTTAACGAAGGGAAGGGCTGTTTTCTCTTCAACAAGGGATTTGCTTTCTTGCTTTCTGTTCTCTGCCTAAAAATTCATCCCTATCCTTCCTTTTCTTAATTTGCTCCTTATTTATCTCTATCCTCTCCGCCTTGTTTTTTTTGACTGCCTTCCTGTGCTCAGCCAGTCTTTCTAATTGCCCCCAGTTGCCTCCAGCCGTTGCTCCTCTGAAGTCTCTTCTAAGTTCAGCTAGTTTTTCTGTGCTGAGCTGGTCTTATAGAGCTGGGCAAGTTTGCTAGTTGGTACATCTTGCTGTTTTCTAGCAATAAGAATTAATAGTTCTCCCAAAGCTACCTTTTGAATAGGAGCAATTTCAATTTAATTTCTGTTTATTAGCTCCTTGGGAAATTCAGGCACGATTTGGATTAGGAGCCTAAAACTGTTAAAATCATGGAAACTGATACTACAGTATTCTTTTTTTTTTTTTTACAAATTTTATTTATCATACAGTTAAAAAAAAACATTGGATTTAATGTGACATTCTAGTATATACATTCTTATCAGATTATTCCATTTTTTACAATCAATTCTTCCTCTACATAAACATCTAAGTTTTATATACAACACTTATTCTAAAATAACATATATTTCTATCTTAACATTCATCTTTAATCCCAACCGTCCTCTTCAAATTCCTCCAGCCGTAAAATTTATCCCAGGTTTCAAAATAAACTGATCCACATTTGTCTTTTAATATCATTCTGAGCCTGTCCATTTCCGCACATGCTAATATTTTATGTATTAACTCTTCCTCTGTGGGAATTTCCTTACTCTTCCATTTTTGCGCAAAAGCAAGCCTAGCTGCAGGGAAACTGATACTACAGTATTAATGCAAATTATTTTATCTGCCAAACACCTTGGTGTAAAAGGAAAAGTATGTTAGAATATCTGGCATATATTGGGTTAAGTGCTATCTCCTTAAGAGATGGATTATGGGAAATGCAGTTTATCTAGTCAGTCATCCCATGTTAATGGGTCAGTGGGAGGAGTTTCTAAAGGGCATTGGGAGACTTCCTGGACACAAGCCAGTTTGGAATGTTTTTGTCTAAAGAAGGGCCTGGGCCATCAAATGTCACCCGATGACCCTGTGCCGCTATAAAGATGGTATGGAAGGAGAATCATTCTTTCACCTATAGGAATGGACAAGAGATGTATTATCAGAGGCAATCGTCATGAATGCAAATAATCTATCTGATTAAATATGTTTTTTGTTCCAGGAAATTACAGACCTATCTGCCTGACCTCAATACCTGGGAAGATTCTGGAAAAGGTAATCAAACAACGAATCAGCAAACAAAGTCATTACTAAAAGCCAACATGGGTTTGTCAAAAACAGATCATGCCAGACAAATCTTATTGCATTCTTTGACCAAGTGACAAAATTAGTGGATTAGAGGAATGCTGTGGATATAATTTACTTGGACTTCAGTAAGGCATTTGATAAAGTAGATCACAACCTACTACTCGATGAGATAGAAAAATGTGGGTTAGACAGCATCACCACCAGATGGATTCGTAGCTGGCTGACTGGCCGTACTCAGCATGTGGTCCTCAATGGAACTGCATCTACATGGAGGGAAGTGTGTAGTGGGGTGCCCCAGGGCTCTGTTCTAGGCCCAGTGCTCTTCAACATCTTCATCAGTGATTAGGACAAGGGGATAGATGGGGAACTCATCAAATTTGCGGATGACACCAACCTGGCAGGAATAGCCAACACTCCAGAAGACAGGCTTAAGATACAGGAGGACCTGGGCAGACTTGAACACTGGGCACTATCTAACAAAATGAAATTCAATGGTGAAAAAAGTAAGGTTCTACATTTAGGCAAGAAAAACCAAATGTACAGGTATAGTATAGGGAGTACCTTGCTCAATAGTAGTAACTGTGAGAGGGATCTCGGAGTCCTAGTAGACAATCACTTAAATATGAGCCAGCACTGTGCTGTAGCTGCCAAAAAAGCCAACACAGTGCTGGGCTGCATTAACAGAGGGATAGAATCAAGATCACATGAAGTATTCATACCACTTTACAATGCCTTGGTAAGGCCACACTTGGAATACTGCATCCAGTTTGTACCACAATGTAAAAAAGATGCTGAGACTCTAGAAAGAGTACAGAGAAGAGCAACAAAGATGATTAGGGGACTGGAGGCTAAAACATACAAGGAACGGTTGCTGGAATTGGGTATGTCTAGTTTAACGAAGAGAAGGATGAGGGGGGACATGATAGCAGTGTTCCAATATCTCAGGGGCTGCCACAAAGAAGAGAGAGTCAAGCTATTCTCCAAGGTGCCTGAAGGCAGGATGAGAAGCAACGGATGGAAACTGATCAAGGAGAAAAGCAACTTAGAACTAAGGAGAAACTTCCTGACAGTTAGAACAATTAACCAATGGAACAACCTACCTCCAGAAGCGGTGAATGCTCCAACACTGGAAGTTTTTAAGAAGAGACTGGACAGCCATTTGTCTGAAATGGTGTAGGGTTCCTGCCTGAGCGGGGGGTTGGACTAGATGACCTCCAAGGTCCCTTCCAACTTTTTATTATTATTATTATTATTATTATTATTATTATTATTATTATTATTATTAATAATAATAATCCAATATTGCCAGCCCTTTCTCCATAATTCTGTATTAGATGCAGTCTAGTTTTCCTAATTATTTGTTGGCATTTCATAATTTTTTCATGATGTGAATCTCCTACTAATGGAGAAAAACACAACATCAACCCAATCCGATGAAAGTCAGTGGCAGGTAAAATATGTCCCTACCTTTACACACTGAAAGGATACATTTGGGGGGAAAAGGGGGAAGCAGTAATGATTATATTTTCCCTGAAGGACAAATATTTCTAGAAGTGGTTCCTTATAAAGTAACATTTCACAATACTAAATTTTTGGAAATTATGAAAATCTAGCTTTCCCTGTTTTAAACTTCCTCAAGGTCAAATAACCAGAGAAATCTTAGCGCATTCAGACTAATCAACATTTTCTCAGCAACGTCATTCCTGTACTACCGACACTGAATGCTTTTCCAGACAAAACAGATTCTGAATAACTTTGGAGTTCCAATGCTGTGGAAATCGGAAACTTTGATTTCTCCACAGACAAGAAACAATCAAATACATTTAACCAGGAACTTAGAAGAGCTGAGTGACTTGTGGCCAGTCACATTCTCTCTGTCAACTTTGAAAAACTTAGAGTGATACCGACACTACCTCAAGCATCTAACAGGGGTGTCAAACTGCCGGCCCGTGGGCCAAATGCATCATCTGGAAGCCGCACCCACCCCACTGCCAGCAATGGCAAAACTGTCCCGATACATCTTGCTACGTCACGAGTTTGACATGTCTGATCTAGAAGAAAGTCATGACAAGATTTAACACACAAACTGAACAAATGCAGAGCTGATATGTTTGACACCCACCCCCTAAAGGTTGCCTTTATAAGGAACCACTTCTGGAAATAAGTTCATATTGATTTTTCAGGGAAAATATAATAATTACTGCCTCTTATTTTTTTTTTCCCCAATGCATTCTGTGTGTGTAAAGGTAAGGACATTTTTTGTCTATCACTGATACTAGTGTGAGTATCTAATGCCCCTCCGTTCAATTTTGATTTTGATCTATACTGCATGAAATTTGAGGCAATGTAAATAAACTTGGGGATAGTTCTTGCAAAAGCCAAATATTTGGAAGTCCTTATTAGTAATCAGAAATCTGAATAAGGAAGAGTAATATGGTTATAGTATTTCTCTTTCCTCTCCTTTGGGGTCCTTTCACGAAGAATTAGGGGAGAAAAGAAGAAATCAGACAAGATGAATGAGATTCCCTCCAGTATATAAGGAGTCTGCTTTTACCCATCGACTTCTGAGTCGCTCTCTTCAGCCTTCTGTGGTAGCCTTTTAATGCTAATGATTAGGTCAACACTAAGCAACTGCGCTGCACACTGAAGCACAGAAGCTACTAAGTGATACTTACAAGACACTGATTCTAGAAGCTTTTGATCTGGCAGAAGCTGCTGATTGCTTTTGAGGGCATTGGTAACTTGAAGACAGAGCTGAGGAAAAGCATTCCTTTTTTGTGTCAGGCAGAGTGTTTTTGGAACACTAAGCAATACATCAGCAACTATAGAACAAATGATGGATGTATTTGATGACTGGCATTGTTTTGCGTAGTTAGATAGATAGTAATGTAACAGAATTTCAAAGAGCCCGCCTACTGGCAAAACTGTTCCCGATTCTATGTAAGAGTCAGAATCATTCTGATTACCCCTTTTATCGTTCCCATCATATTTAAGAAGCCTGGCACAACTGACTGTACCAGCTTGCAGCTGTACATTTTTATCAACTGTATTATAAGCAGGCTGATTATCTTCAAGAAGTTCGGTCTCAGTCATTTGCAACCTTTCTTTTTGAAACGTCTGTTTTAAAGAAGTCGCTCGACAGCCAATTAACTCATCAGCCTTTTTCTGGAATAATGAGCTCTTAATACCATGCATCACATCAACAGAAGGCATGGCTATGCTTGAAGAATTATAACTGGATGAATGGAGTAACTTTTCATCTCCCACAGAAAAAGATGCAGAGCGTTTCTCCATTTTAAGCCCACAAGGTGTAAGGTGCTTGGTGTTGGTTTGAAGTTTTCTCCAATCATTGCGTTCCTGAAATAACGGCTGATGGGGAGATAAATGTTGCTGAGTTTTATTTCGACTATTCAAAAGACAGTGATTTTCCAGTTCCGAGTCACAGTTCTGAGACAGTTGAATTGCTGTAAACATTTGTTGTAGCATTTTGAATGCTTCACGAAAAGCAGACGCGTGTTGCTCTGTAACTCCATGTACTGGTCCACAGAGAATCACACAATGAAGCTGGATGGTAGAGGTTTTCGCAAAGCCAATGTGAACAAATCTTTTGATTCCAAGGTGGAAGGGCTGGCAAAATTTTGCTACAGCTGTTTGAGTGATTTCACTGTTAATGTCATCCAAAGATGGTTTGAAAGGTGAAATTCCAGTAATCTTGCAAATAAGAGAGATTTCCTCCATCAACAAGCAATCTGCAATAGATATGCCATTATTTTTTGCACAGCGATGAACAATAGCATGCTGTTTTACACCTGATAGTATTACTTTGATGTCATTGTCTTGCAAGTGCTGTAGAAGAGTTTGGGTTCTTTTTGTAATCCAGGTTTCTGATGCCTTGAATTCACCTTCCGCAGTTATGACAACTTCTATACCCAACTCAGATACAGAGGAATGAATAGGTTCTGTTATTATTATAATTCTTTTATCACCATCTGCAGGACAGTATACTGCAAAGTCTCTGTGAAGTAGTACGCCATCTAGGATCCTGGAATCTGAAAAAGGAAGGCCTGTCACAGTGGTGTGCAGTTCTGCAAAATGTTCATTCACCAAGTATAATGCCTCATTCTGCTTTTTACCAGCTGTAACTTTGAAGTAGAAATCACATGCCAAATGAGTTAGGAGCTTTTGTCTATTAGTTCCTACTTTCCCACAAAAATAAGGTTCTAACATTAACTCCATACTCCGTCTTATATCTGAATCAGAAGCAGAAAAGATTGACCGAAAATGTTTCTTAAGGTCCCATGTCATTATATGATCCAGGATGTTTGTTTGAATCTTCACAAGAAACTGGGAAATGTGTTTCAAACTGCAGTATTTTCCTTGATCTCTTTTATTAAGTTTTTCAAATTGTTGTAGTAAATCAGAAAGCAGAATGATAAATGTTTTAGCACCATCTCCAAATAAATTGCAGTGTGTAGAAATGCATGCTATCATAATTCTGTTAAAACCAAAGAAGAAACCAATTATTAACTTAAAAAACTTTATTTCAAACATCTGAAGTATCTAAAACTCTCCAACTTCTACCCCAAAAGGGTTCTTGACAAGACCCACATATATCTATAAAAGATTGCTAAACATAATTATCTTGTTTACATATGAATCTTCATGCTATGATTTCATGTACAAGCTGAAATTAATCCCTTCTAAGCATATCTGTCTTTGAAAAGATTGATTTGTTTGGAACTAGCAGAGACTAAGCAGAAAAACAGATCTTGGGGAATTGTTGAATACTTAAATGAGAATCTAAATACAAGATTTCATTCATTTCATTCATTCAGGGAGGGATTGGAAAAGCAGAGAATCAAATATTTGGCAACAATTATTAGCATTCCTTGGAAAACATGATTTCCTAGATTGCTTTAGTTAAGTCAGTGGTTCTCAACCTTTTTAATGCCGCAATCCCCAACCGGTCGTAAGTCGAGGACTACTCAACTGGTACAGCACCGTTTGCAGAATGGGACTTTTGGCGGGCTCAGCAGGGCAGAGACAGCCTGGACAATTCCTATCGGCTTTTGAAAGCCAATGGAATTAGACTCTATTCAAGAGAGTCTATTCTATTGGCTTTCAAAAGCCAATAGAATAAAAGGGAGTAGCACAGCTAAGGAAAAGGGGAAAAAAATGGTGGACTGCGTTGTTTGGCGACCCCCGTGAAATGGTCGTTCGACCCCAAATGGGGTCCCAACCCACAGGTTGAGAACCACTGAGTTAAGCAATATATGCAGCCCTCTGTTCTGGTAGGAAGAAATGATAGCATCAATGCCAATACTGCAAAGTCCTCAATCTAATGTACAAGAGGGTTTTTGTCCAGCTTTAACTCATGTTTCAGTTGCAGGCATTTCCAAGTCTTTGAATAGCTTCAAAAATGCTAATGTGGTAAATTAGTTGTTTTTTACTATAATACATTAACTTCTGTTATTAATATTTGCATATTACCTAAAGCCCTATGGAATTAAGTTGCTATAATTTACATTAAGAAAATAAATAAATAATACTATAAACTGGTAGTATCACGCGGTGTTAAGAAAACATTTTCTATATTAGCCCAGTTGCTCGATAGTGAGAAAGCATATAAATTTAATAAATAAATAAATTCATACACACATACATTTGGAGTAATAATAATAATAGTAGTAGTAAAGTTGGTAGGGACCTTGGAGGTCATCTAGTCCAACCCCCTGCTCGGGCAGGAAACCCTACACCATTTCGGACAAATGGCTGTCCAGTCTCTTCTTAAAAACTTCCAGTGTTGGAGCATTTACTGCTTCTGGAGGCAGGCTGTTCAACTGATTAATTGTTCTCACGGTCAGGAAGTTTCTCCTTAGTTCTAGGTTGCTTCTCTCCTTGATTAGTTTCCACCCGTTGCTTCTTGTCCTGCCTTCAGGTGCTTTGGAAAAATAGCTTAATTCCCTCTTCTTTATGGCAGCCCCTGAGATATTGGAATACTGCTATCATGTCCCCCCTTGTCCTTCTCTTCGTTAAACTAGACATACCCAATTCTAGCAACCGTTCCTTATATGTTTTAGCCTCAGTCCCCTAATCATCTTTGTTGCTCTTCTCTGTACTCTTTCTAGAGTCTCAACATCTTTTTACATCGTGGTGACCAAAACTGGATGCAGTATTCCAAGTGTGGCCTTACCAAGGCATTGAAGAGTGGTATTAATACTTCATGTGATCTTGATTCTATCCCTCTGTTAATGCAGCCTAGCACTGTGTTGGCCTGTTTGGCAGCTGCAGCACACTGCTGGCTCATATTTAAGTGATTGTCTACTAGGACTCCGAGGTCCCTCTCACAGTTACTACTATTGAGCATGGTGCCACCTATACTGTACTTGTGCATTTGGTTTTTCTTGCCTAAATGTAGAACCTTGCTTTTTCCACCATTGAATTTCATTTTGTTAGTTAGTGCCCAGTGTTCAAGTCTGTCCAGATCCTTCTGTATCTGAAGCCTGTCTTCTGGAGTGTTGGCTATTCCTGCCAGCTTGGTGTCGTCTGCACATTTGATGAGTTCCCCATCTATCCCTTCATCCAAGTCATTGATGAAGATGTTGAAGAGTACTGGGCCCAGAACAGAGCCCTGGGGCACCCCACTACACACTTCCCTCCATATAGATGCAGTTCCATTGAGGACCACTCGCTGAGTCCGGCCGGTCAGCCAGCTACAGATCCATCTGGTGGTGGTTCTGTCTACCCCACATTTTTCTATCTTGTCAAGTAGTAGGTTGTGATCTACTTTATCAAATGCCTTACTGAAGTCCAAGTAAATTATGTCCACAGCATTCCTCTGATCCACTAATTTTGTCACTTGGTCAAAGAATGCAATAAAATTTGTCTGGCATGATCTATTTTTGACAAACCCATGTTGGCTTTTAGTAATGACTTTGTTTGCCTCTAGGTGTTCGTTGATTCGTTGTTTGATTATCTTTTCCAGGATCTTCCCAGGTATTGAGGTCAGGCTGATAGGTCTGTAATTTCCTGGATCCCTTTTTTTTCCTTTTTTGAGGATGGGAACTACATCAGCTCTTTTCCAGTCCTCTGGTAGTTCCCCTGTGCTCCAGGATCTTTGAAAAATATAGTTGAGTGGCTCCAATATCACATCTGCCAGTTCCTTGAGAACTCTGGGGTGTAATCCGTCTGGTCCTGGCGATTTGAACTCATCTAGGCTGGACAGGTGCTCACTAACCATTTTCTTGCCTATCTTAACTTGTGTTTCTGTTTTGTTTTTTATGGCACTATTTTTGATAGGTTGGTCTGTTTTTTCCCTTTGTGTAAAGACAGATGCAAAAAATGAGTTAAATAGTTCTGCTTTCTCCCTGTTGCTTGTCACCTGTATTTTGCTTTAGTTAAAAAGGATGATAAAGAAAAAATCGCAAGCTTTTATAATTTTTGCCTCAGGCAAGCCTGAAATTATAGATAGTAGTAACAGCTCATATTAAGTTTCCTCTATGAGACAAGAAGTCAAGTTCTGCTTTGTTAAGTAGAGACGGTGAAATTACTTTCCTGTTAGCTCAATCTTTGGAGCTGGTTCTTGTGTGACAACTTGTCCATTCCTGCTTTTGAGCAGGAAAGATTAGTTGTATGAGTGCATGTTATATTGCTCAGTGGCTCTTTTACCATACAGTGATCTATTTCTACCTTTCCTTGTCTTTGGAGGCAGAATAATTTATGTTAGATCTAAATATCTCCACAGGAGGGGTAAACATAACAATTTAATAAAGAATTGTGAAGTCCTTGATGCTCAGAGCTTGTTGATTATTTGCAGACTTTTATTGCCCAAGTAGATAACATCATTACTGCTGGTGATTCAGCTTTGAACTACATATACTCTCTTCTATTAATAAAGAATATAAAAACAGAAAGCATTTATTGAAAACATTATTTTCTCATCAGTGGAAAGTGATCCTTTCAAGGGATTGCTTCCAAGGTAAAGGGTGCTTAACAAATACGAATATGGAATATAAATAAATAAAATAAATATATTACTAGCTAGATCAGCGGTTCTCAACCTGTGGATCGCGACCCCATTTGGGGTCGAACAACCATTTCACGGGGGTCGCCAAACAACGCAGTCCGCCATTTTTCCCCCTTTTCCTTAGCTGTGCTACTCCCTTTTATTCTATTGGCTTTTGAAAGCCAATAGAATAGACTCTCTTGAATAGAGTCTAATTCTATTGGCTTTCAAAAGCCAATAGGAATTGTCCAGGCTGTCTCTGCCCTGCTGAGCCCGCCAAAAGTCCCATTCTGCAAACGGTGCTGCAAGTTGTCTGCAGCGAAGGCGAGCTGTCTGGAAGTTTCCACCCCTCCCTGCTGAGCAACTACTAAAAATGTAAGTAAAAGAGGGCCAGGGGTGGGAGGTGGGAGGCCGGCGGGTGCAGGGAGGGTTGCTGGCGCATGTGGGGCCCGGCGGGTGCCTTACCTCCCTTGGGCTGGGCCAGCTGGTGGCCCAGCCAGTGGTCACCCTGCGCTGTTGCTGCCCCTTGCCAGCTACGCCTCAGCCGGCGCAGGGGGCAGCACCACGCATGCACGGCACTCCTGGGCAGGGAAAGTCGACTTACAACCGGTTGGGTAGTCCTCGACTTACGACCGGTTGGGGGTCGCGGCATTAAAAAGGTTGAGAACCACTGAGCTAGATTTATTAATCCTATTTTACTATTGTGATTGTATGAGTGTATGAGTATGAGTTTCATAAGGAATATAAATATAGTGTACTTTAATATATACTTGGGTTGCGTACTAAAAATGACTGAAAATAATCAAAGAAGCAGATTCAATTAACAGGCAAACATTTCATTTGCATAGCAGGAGACATAATCTAATCCCAGGTTTGCATCACAGGAGAGGATAAAATGTGGTTAGCTAATGGTCCAGAACTCAGCTGAAACTAAAATAACAATACTGCAAAAATGATTTATCTGGTTTTGGCTTAACTATAATCATTTATAGTTTGTGATACGAAGTGTAGGGGAAACAAGGGCTTGGCACCCACATGACCTTCAGGTGCTACACATTTCAAAGCAGGATGAGGGAAGAGCAATTTTCCTGCTCCACTTTCAGTGCCACTGGGCTTAGTATCCTTCTGGACCATCTCTGATGGGTTAGAATGGGAGACATGGTCTTACAGATGCTCTTCTCCTCCTTGAAGGTAGCAGTTACACTCAAAGGAGGGACTATCTCCTCCCAAATTCAGCTGCTGCTTGATGAGATGGCAAGTCTTGCAAGGAGGGCTTTTGCAGTTGCATGTAGTATGCCGATGCTGGCCATTCTTGGATCGGAAAGCCTTGCTCACACTCTCTCACACGCTAATCATTTCCCAATTGGTTTACGGTAGTGCGCTCTATATAGAGTTGCCCATAAAGAACATTTGGAGGTAGTAGTGCAGAATGCAGCAGCCCAAGCAGTGAAGGGAGATACCTGGGATCTTCCAGTGGCTGAATCATGGCTTCCAGGCATGATTCAAAGTAGCAAGTTTCACTCTGATGGTCCTAGGTGGCTCTGGCCTGATCATTTAACCCACCATGGGTATTCTCTGGATCAACTCCAGGCCTCATCCTTACTCAACCGCCCTTTGATGGAACCTTTTTCTATATTCCCCCCCCACACACACACACACACTTTCCAACTCCCTTCCTGAAAAAAACAGATCTTAGGCTGTTGGTTGATCTCCAAGCTTGGTGATTTGGCTGCAAACGTTCGCCAAGCTCAGAGATCCAATCAACAGCCTAACTATCAACCCGAGTTACAGTACTAATATTCAAATACATCTCAAAATCAGATCGTTCCTAATCCTCCGGAGCTTTGGGAAATCCGACAAAGCCTTCCTGGAAGGTGACATCCTATGCCTGAAGGTGAGGTTCACCACTGCATGGCTTTTGTACGAAATGGCTTTGATCCCGGTTTTGTAGTTTTTGATATTTTTATGCACGTTTGGGGTTTTATTTTCTTTGCGGGTCTTATAAGATTGTATTCTATTTTCGGATGAGACCGTTAGCTTCAGGATTGGACGATCTATCAATGGAACCGGAAAACCAATAAAAATAAATAAGCCTCGCCGTCTCTTGTTCCCGTTGTATGATCGGCCAAGCCCCAGGCCAGCCTCTCCTTTCCCCCGCAAGCCGCAAAGCGACCTAGGCCACAAGTTCGACCCGAAAGCGGCTACCTGGCCGTTGGCGAGTCCACATTCAGGGCCTCCAGCACACGCCGTCCGTCTCGGGAAAGCAGGACCTCTCCCGTGGGGCGGGTGAGCAGAACCTGCCCTCCGTGGGGGCCGAGAGACCCGCGGACCACCCCCGCAAGGGCCGCGGCCTCCTGAACCAAGCGGCCCAGCTCCAAGCGCACCGCGGTCGCCATGGGAACCAAGGCCGGATCTGGTCCAGACACAGAGAACGGCCGATAGTGGCGTCACCACCGCCCGCGCTCGTGATTGGCGGGACTTGGAACCATTTGGCGGAGTTGATTGGTGGAACTTAAACTGGGGTGTTTTTTTCCCCCTCGTTTAATTCTCTCGAGCGAGTCTCCTCGTGCGTGAAGTCGATCCTCGGTGTGGCAGTGGCGGTCATCTTCCCCTTTCTCTAGAACAGGGGTTCTCAACGTTGCCAAGGTTGAGAACCCCTGCTCTAGAATAACGTTATGTGTGTGTGTGTGAGAAAAGTTTTCCTCACATATTCAGGAGTCTAGTTTTCGAGAATGGCTTCAGTACATATATCCTCCAAAACACTGATTCTCTCTTGCCTCTCCCCCCCTCCCCAGTTCCTCTACAATGATATTGGGGAATGACATCTTTAAGAAATTCCGAAATATCCTGAGGCGGTTCTCGGAGGAGCGTATTCCCACCACCCCCTGAAGGTCGAGCTCTTTGAGGGATTTCACCGTCCGCACGAGAGGGGATGCCATGCGCGACTCTTCGTCCCTATGACGACGAGTAATCCTCGCGCGCTCAACGTCACATCGCACTAGGCTCCTGTGGAACAGTTAACCCCGCCTCTTTCCCCTTCCGATTGGCCCGAGCTTCATAAGGCCATCTCGGCCTAGCGCCACCGATTGGCCAGCTGGGGCTGAGCCGCGTGGAGCGCGGCGTGCCAGAGGGGGCTTGGAAAGGCGCGAGTCATTAGCATAAACTCCTCCCCCTTCTCATATGGCCTCCCTCGCCTCAGAGCGCTCCTCGCCGGCTTCTCCTGGAGCATCCTCGACCGCCCGGCGCACTTTCGGCGCGGAGGTGGTGGGAGCCGCAGCGAGCTCTGCGGCTTCGAGGCAAGCAGCGTTGGGTCGTCCCGAAGGAAGACGAGCCCTGACGGGGACCCAGAGCTTCTCCTCCCGTTTGAGGGGGGGCGTAAGAGAAGGGGGTGCAAACTCAAGCAACGGAAAGAAGACGCGAGTCGCCTTTTCTGCTTGTCCCCTTTGGCCTTTGGGACCGAATCGGAGACGAGGCGGGGTGTGTGTGAGAACCCCCCCCCATCCCATCTTCTCCCTCAGTCTTCGGCTATAGATGCAGGTATTTTAAAGCCTCTGCCTGGCTGGGTCAGGTGCGGGCTTGCTTCCTATCCATTCCTAAAAATGCCGGGCTTGCTTCAGCATTGAACTACCTTTCCATCATCCCCAGCCCTTATGGTCAGGAACCTGTATGGGACCAGCCCGGGGGAGACTGATGGAATATAAACTGATGCTTTCCATCTGGGCCAGAGGGCTGGCCTCATCCGGTTTGAATGACAGCTGTTCTTTTTTTTTGTTAATCAAATCTCTGTTTTTGTTTCAGGATCGTGTAAAGTATTTTGAAAGAAGAAGGGGAAAAACCCACCATGATGGACTGCAGCATTTTTCTCATACTGGCTTGACTGGATGTTTTACTTTCTTAAACACCCACAGGGACAGGCAGGTTATTTTAGCTGCCACTCTTGGTGGATGAAGGGTCAAGCACCCTAAAATTTACACACACACACACACACACACACACCGTTCAACAGTAAGAAATAAGTGGTACCATTCTCAAGGTACATCCATTATTTTGACAGAGTATCTTCACTTAGATATTAGGTTTTTTCTGACCAAAAAGGAATTTTGAATCAAATGTGTGGTACAGAAAAACAATTAGGATAAGGTGAATGAGCTTTACATTACTGCAGTTTATGGACATAGACGAAGGCATTTTGAGAGAACATGGCAGGAGAAGTTTTGAGCTTATATTTATGTTGAGCAATAAACAGTGTTCTTATTAAACCAAACTAGTGATCCTTGAAAGCTATGTTTGCTCAAACTATCCTTCAATTTATGAAATGTAACAAGAACCTTCCTTATTCTTAAGCAAGCGTGAAAAACTGTATTTGGCAGTATTCTTCATAGCCTCTGCTAAAACAAATGTTGGAAACCTGTGCCCTGAACGGCATATTGTAGTTTTGTACAGTATATAGTTACACATATTGTTACATATATAGTTTAGATTGTGGTTAGCAATCCTAAATAGAGTAGGACAAGTTTTGTGTCACAAAATGGTTCTTCATGAAATACAGTGCTCCTACAAATGCCTTGAAATTTCCTGACTTCTTTGACTCTGTGTAAGCTTTTTTTTATACATGCATTTTTTGTCTTTATAAAATCTTTAAACAATTTTGTACATCTTTGGACATATAAAAACAGAGCACTCACAATGTGGACTTTTCTGGGCATTGCTTCCTTTATCTATGTCTACAAAAAATGTGGAGATTTGCTAAGTTATGCCAACAAGGAGATGCTCATTTCCACGCTGGTGTTTTTTTCTCTTGGCTTGATGCTCTCTTATTGGTACCGATCGTGGGGACCCCAGCCACAGAATAAGCAGCAACCTCATTGTGGAATGTTTTCCAATTTTCTTGCTGCCTTGCCATTTGTTGGCTTTTTCTGGACTAAATCCCATGCTGATTCTACGGAGAAACTGCAGCCAAAGACCAAAAGGGTATGTTATTTTATTTGAATAGTTTAAGAGAATAGTCTTATAAATTTGTGTTCCATTTGCAAAATTCAAATTGAAGAACAGATGTTAGATGATTTTACTACTATAGAAGTATTCACTTATATAAAACTTTATACTTTTAATGTTTTATTGATTTTCTAATTTTACATTTAAGTATTTAAAAAGCAATATGGCGGCTGAGTTAATCGATAATTCAGTGACATACAAGTATCTTTTGTACAAGTCTCAAACTACCACATTAAATATTTCTTCTCTTTTCCCCTTAGTATTTACTTTCACATGTTTAAAGTAATACAATTCTTATTATATCAATTAAATAAAAATAACATTCTTACATTTATCAATAATTTTTAGCTTATATATATCCTGGTTATTTTAACATTCAGTCTTTATAGACAATCAATGTCCTAATTAGTTTCTCCCAATTTTTAGTTTCCCGTTAATATTTAAATTTAACATTTAATGTTTATAATTTCCAAGTTTTAAGTAACCAAAGTTCCCTATCACAGTTCATCACAAAGTCTAATATTCAGGATACACGTCTTATCTATTTAAATATTTATTATTTATTTATTTATTAAAATTTATAGACCGCCCCACTCCCGCAGGACTCCGGGCAGCTAACAATAAAAAAAACACAATATAACTTAACAAGACAAACAATACAGTAACATTCATCCAGGGGTCAGATTTTATAAACCCCAGGCCTGCCGGAAAAGCCAGGTCTTAAGCAGCTTGCAGAAAACCAACAGGGTGGAAGCGGTCCTAATCTCCGGGGGGAGCTGGTTCCAAGACGTGGGTGCCATCACAGAGAAAGCCCTCCCCCACGGCCCCACCAAATGGCACTGCTTGGCCGATGGGACCTGAAGGAGGCCCAGCCTGTGGGATCTAACCAGACGAAGGGAACTATGAGGTAGTAGGCGGTCTTGCAAATAGCCTGGCCCTGAGCCATATAGAGTTTTAAAGGTAATAACCAACACCTTGAATTGGACCCGGAGACCAATAGGCAACCAGTGCAGCTCGCGGAGGATAGGTGTAACATGAGTGTACCGAGGAACACCCGCTATCACTCGCGCGGCTGCATTCTGGACCAACTGTAGTCTCCGAATGCTTTTCAAGGGTAGCCCCATGTAGAGCGCGTTGCAGTAGTCCAGGCGTGAGGTGACAAGGGCATGAGTGACTGTAAGGAGAGCCTCCCAGTCCAGGTAGGGTTGCAACTGGTGCAACAGACGGACTTGTACAAAGGTCCTCCCAGCGACTGCCGTCAAATGATGTTCCAGTTTCAGCTGTGGATCAAGGAGGACACCCAAGTTGTGAACCCGCTCCGAAGGGGGTATATTTTCCCCTGCTAGAGTCAACACTGGACAGTTAACATGATCCTTGGGAGGCAACATCCAAAGCCACTCGGTCTTGTCAGGATTGAGCCCGAGTCTGTTAACCCCCATCCAGACCCTCACGGCTTCAAGGCAACGGCCCATCACATCAGCCGCTTCACTGAGAGAGCTTGGGGAAGAGATATATAGCTGGGTATCATCAGCATACTGATGAAACCTCACCCCGTGCTGTCTGATGATCTCACCCAGTGGCTTCATGTAAATGTTAAACGGGGGAGAGGACCGACCCCTGCGGCACCCCGCATTCAAGGGGCCTCGGGGTTGACCTCTGCCCCCCACCAATACCGATTGCAACCGGCCAGAGAGGTAGGAGCAGAACCACCGTAAAACGGTGCCTCCCACTCCCATCCCTCCAAGTCATCGCAAAAGGATACCATGATCGATGGTATCAAAAGCCGCTGAGAGGTCAAGTAGCATCAAGACAGAGGAATAACCCCTGTCTCGGGCCCGCCAGAGATCATCCATCAGCGCGACCAAAGCAGTTTCTGTGCTGAAGCTGGGCCTGAAGCCAGATTGAAAAGGGTCTAGGTAATCCGCTTCATCCAGAGACCGTTGGAGCTGGAGCACCACCACTCTCTCTACAACCTTCTCCAAAAAGGGGAGATTGGAGACTGGACGGAAGTTATTTAAATCAGCCGGGTCCAGGGTAGGCTTCTTGAGAAGGGGCCTCACAACCGCTTCCTTCAAGGGTTGCGGGAAAGATCCCTCCCTCAACGAAGCATTGATCAACACCTGGAGCCAGCCTCGTGTCACCTCCTTGACGGCCGAGACCAACCAGGAAGGACACGGGTCCAATAAACAAGTGGAGGCACTCATCGCTCCCACTGCTCTGTCAACATCCTCAGCGGTCACCAACTCAAATTCATCCCATAAAACTGGGCTAAGACCTGCCCCGGTCATCTCAGAAGGCCCTGCCCAATCGGAGTCTAGGTCTGTCCGAATCTGAGCGATTTTGTCTGATAGAAACTGCACAAATTCTTCCGCCCTACCCTGTAAGGGCTCCCCGGCTTCCCGAACATTAAGTAGGGAACGGGTCACCCTAAACAGGGCGGCGGGGCGAGATTCTGCAGACACAATAAGTGTGGAAAAATGCGAACATTTTGCCGCTCGTATCGCCACTAAATAGGTCCTAATATAGGCTCTTAAAAGTGTCCGGTCGGGTTTGAAGTTACTAGCCCTCCAGCATCGCTCTAGACATCTCTTCTGATACTTCATCTCCCGTAGCTCCTTGGTAAACCAAGGTGCCCTCCAGGATCCACAATCACAGAGAGGTCGCAAAGGCGCGATCCGGTCTAACGCCCCTGATGCCGCCTTATTCCAAGCAGCAACCAAGGACTCAGCCGGTTCGTGGAGGAGGGAATCAGGAAAACCCCCAAGCGCTATTCGGAACCCCTCCGGGTCCATTAAACACCTGGGGCGGAACCACCTAATCGGTTCCGCCTCCCTGCGGTGGGGGAGTAGGACCAAGAAATCTAACCTCAACAGGAAGTGATCCGACCATGACAAGGGAGAAGTAGCTATACCCCTTAAATCAAAATCACGTCTCCACTGCCCCGAGAGAAATACCAAGTCGAGCGTGTGTCCTCCCCTATGGGTCGGACCCTGAATTATCTGGGTCAGGTCCATGGTTGTCATGGAAGCCATGAACTCCTAAGCCGCACCGGAGGATTCGTCGAGTGACGGCAGATTGAAATCCCCCAGAACCATAAGCCTGGGGAATTCCACCGCCAACCTGGCTACCCCCTCCAGCAGCTCGGGCAAGGCTGTTGTCACATAGCTGGGAGGCAGGTATGTCAGCAACAAGCCCAACTGAACCCTTGAATCCAACCTCAAGAGAAGGGACTCACACCCAACAATCTCTGGGGCAGGGATCCTGCGAGGTCTCAAGGATTCTCGGACAAGAATCGCCATTCCCCCACCCCTTCCCTGGAATCGCGGTTGGTGAAACCCGTCTGGGCACATCTCTGAGAGAGGAACACCTCCCTCTTGGCCCAGCCAGGTCTCAGTAGTACATGCCAGGTTGGCCTCCTCATCCAGTATCAGGTCCCAGATGAGGGGAGCTTTATTAATAACCGACCTGGATTAAGAAGCAGCAACCTGAGAAATATTCTATTTCTCACCATCTTACATCATCTAATTAATAATACAATATAACATTCTTATTTTCTATTAATTTCCAAACGTCTTGAATTTAATAAGCAAAATTTCTCTTGTTTTAACATCAAATACTTCCTCTCTTTTTCTCTTAATGCAGTGGTTCTCAACCTGTGGGCCGCGACCCCATTTGGGATCAAACAACCATTTCACAGGGGTCGCCAAACAACGCAGTCCACTATTTTTTCCCCCTTTTCCTTAGCTGTGCTACTCCCTTTTATTCTATTGGCTTTTGAAAGCCAATAGAATAGACTCTCTTGAATAGAGTCTAATTCTATTGGCTTTCAAAAGCCAATAGGAATTGTCCAGGCTGTCTCTGCCCTGCTGAGCCCGCCAAAAGTCCCATTCTGCAAACAGTGCTGCAAGTTGTCTGCAGCAAAGGCGAGCTGTCTGGAAGTTTCCACCCCTCCCTGCTGAGCAACTACTAAAAATGTAAGTAAAAGAGGGCCAGGGGTGGGAGGTGGGAGGCCGGCGGGCGCAGGGAGGGTTGCTGGCGCGCATGGGGCCCAGCAGGTGCCTTACCTCCCTTGGGCTGGGCCAGCTGGTGGCCCAGCCGGTGGCTGCCCTGCGCCATCGCTGCCCCTTGCCAGCTACGCCTCGACCGGCGCAGGGGATGGCAGCATGCATGCCCGGCGCTCCCAGGCAGGGAAAGTCCTTGACGTACGACCGGTTGGGTAGTCCTCAACGTACAACCAGTTGGGTAGTCCTCGACTTACAACCGGTTGGGGGTCGCAGCATTAAAAACGTTGAGAACCACTGTCTTAATGTCTACGATCTCATATTTATATCAGCTAAGTAAAAACATGTTTATTACATTTTTCAATAAATTTTAGCTTATATATATCTTAATTACTTTTACATTCAGCCTTTATAAACAATATTCAAATTTAACTTTTAATATTTATACTTCCAAGTTTTAAATGACCAGTTTTCTTTATCTCATTTTATAACAATATCTAGTATTCAAAGGACACATCTTGTCTATTTGAATATATTCTATTTTGATCTTCACTATTAAGTCAAAACCCCAATTTTCTTCAGCTTTCTTCTCCAACTCGCCTTCTATATTTGTGCTTTTAAGTCATCAAATAGATCTCCCTCTGTTATTATTGTTTGAGATAAAAGAGGCCATCCAGTTGCCATTTTTTTGGGAAGGGCTAACAAATCGTCTCTCTATTTTTCCATCTCGATGTAGTTGTCCTGAAATGTTTATCTTCCCTTCAGTCTGTTCTTCTTGATCCTCAGGTTTCTTCTGGTTTATATAGAGCAGTGGTGGCGAACCTATGGCACGGGTGCCAATGGCGGCACTCAGAGCCCTCTCTGTGGGCACACGCGCCGTCACTGGGTTTTATAAAACCTTTTCGCTTTAGGCCTCCACCACCGTGTACAAAAAAAAAGGTTCAATCAGTCAATTTCAACTTCTCGCGGGAAAAAAAAAGATCTTTGCAATTGATTGATTGAACTTTTAGTCCCACCCAATCTGCTATTGCCATCGCAGCCACACCCACCCAATTGGCCACACCCACCCGGCATCCGACGATGCATAAGTGGGTTATGGGTTGCAATTTGGGCACTTGATCTCTAAAAGGTTTGCCATCACTGATATAGAGAATCTTTTCCATTTTCAGTGTTGTCAGTCCCTTTTCTGGGTTTTCCATTAACTTATTTGTTGATCAGTTGGGTCTTCTATCATAGTATTTGATTGTTCCGCTTCTATTATATTCTGTGTAGTTGATTCTTTAGTTGTAATCAAAGTTTGGGTTTGCATATCTAGGCTGACATCTTGTTTTTTTCTGTAGCTTCTTATTTTATCAGAAGCTGTAAGAATAGTTTCATAAATTGCTTTCAACATAAAGAGAATCTCTGTTCCTGATCTTAATCCATGTCCTTGTAGTGGTGTGTTAAAAGCTTTACAATTAGAGAATGAAAATAATTTTGTCACTGAGTATAGAACACAGCTGGGCTTCTCACAGCTGATATCTGCCAAGGTTGCAAAAGTCTTATCTATAGTCTGGGCTTCAAGCCAAGTCTCCTTTAGGCAATAACAAGTTGTAATATCAGTTTACCCACATACCGTTTAAGATTATTATTATTATTTTTAATCCGTGCTGCTTTATAGGTGCCTGGTAGTAAGTTTGACTTCGGCTGTCTGCAGCCTAGTGATGGGCCATATTTCTATGGCTGCTCTTTCGTCCGCCAGTTTGAAGGGCTGCCCTGGATCGAGCGGAAGGGCTACCGCCCTCCCGCAATCAAGCGGGAGTCCCCTCCTTGCTTGTTGCCCCTACAGGGTGACTGTCAACCCTTTCCAGGGTCCCCCAGCGATGCAAAATCGGACGCGGAAGACGAAGCTTACCTTCCAGTGGCCGCGTCAGCAAAGTGGAAGTCCTTCACTTATATAAAACTTATAAACTTGAAACTTTATGTTGAATTTGCAGAATATGTCTCAGTTATATAATTCTAACATTTCAGATCCCAGGCAATTATTTCAACTTGCTAGGATGAGGGCTACAGTTACTAAGTAACAGGTACATTATTTTGAAATATCAGTTATGTACACAAAGCTATTACTAGCTTACCTATTTAAGTTCATTTGCAAGTAAATCCCCTTGGTTGAATTTGTCACAAAGCAATCACTTTTTACTTTGGTGCAAGGGCACCCAACCCTTGAAACCACACCCGCTCTAGTCAGCGGAAAGACCTCTCCCCACAGAACCAGTCCCTGGTGTCCAATAGGTTGGGGGCCACTGCCTTAGCGTGTTTTAAATTATCATTCAATAGCACGCATTGTATCAATTCATTAAATTATGATCACATAAACCATGTATGTCTGTGTGTGAACACAGCCAGTATTTGGATCTAAACCTAGCCAAGCTTTTCCCAATGTGATTTTCTCCAGATCAACTAGGATGACAATTCTAGAAAATAAATATTTTGCTGGGAACTCTAGAACAGTGGTTCTCAACCTTTTTAATGCCGTGACCCCCAACCGGTCGTAAGTCGAGAACTACTCAACCGGTCGTAAGTCGAGGACTACTCAACTGGTGCAGCACCGTTTGCAGAATGGGAATTTTGGCGGGCTCAGCAGGGCAGAGACAGCCTGGACAATTCCTATTGGCTTTTGAAAGCCAATAGAATTAGACTCTATTCAAGAGAGTCTAATTCTATTGGCTTTCAAAAGCCAATAGAATAAAAGGGAGTAGCACAGCTAAGGAAAAGGGGAAAAAAATGGCGGGCTGCGTTGTTTGGCGACCCCCCGTGAAATGGTCGTTCGACCCCCAAAGGGGGTCCCGACCCACAGGTTGAGAACCACTGCTCTAGAAGTTGTCCCAACTTGTACCCCTTTAAAGGCACACGGGAGCATAACTAGTCAGAGTTGTCAACCATGATGAATATTCAACTGGCTGTTCTTGTCTTTTCATTATATGGATTTGGCAGTTATTGCATTAAGAGCAACAAAGCCTGTGTTCCTGCTGTTTCAGCACCTTGTAAGTCCATCTGTAACAAGCGCATTTTAAAGTAAATTCAGTCAATAAATGTGTAATTAGTGAACTCTAGCAAAATAACTTTTATTGGAAGTGCTGAAAACTAAATACAGTATGGCAGGAAGCCATTTTTCATTGCTTTTGAATTTATGAAAAATTTGTATTTTTTTACATGCAATATATCTATTCTACCACTGGTTGTCCTTGTTGCAGCCACTTGTATTTTTGTTGACCCGGACTTATCTTTCCTTCTGGTCGTATTATCCAACATAATGATTGGAACTTCCGCATTCGCAATCGGCGGGACGAGGGCCACCTTGAGCATGAAGAACATATTGAACACCATCCTGTACCTCATGGCCTGGGAAATGCCATTGCACGAGCATTAATTCCAGCTATAGGAGTTGGTTTGAATTATAATTCTATTATAGAATTAGGTGACCGGACAGAGGAAATGTTTAACCACACCATACTGGCATTTACACAATTCAATAAGGAACAGGGAGAGATACTGGAGGTGGGGGTACAGAATCACCAAGCATTGGATATGGTACTGGCTGCAAAAGGTGGGGTGTGTGCTTTAGTTCACTCACATTGCTGCACTTTTATAACTGATTATCAAGTTAATATTAGTCACACCATCCATCTCATGGAGGAAGAAATTAAGAATTACCCTAAAGATCTGAAGATTTCTACTGATACTGTATGGGGGGGAGGGTCTTCAATGGTATATTCTCATTTCTCACCAGTTGGCTCCCAGGATGGGGTTGGTTTAGGGAATTATTCATTGGTTTTCTCTTTGTAGTATTCCTTGCTCTTGTTTCCTGTTGTGTCATTCACTGCTTTCCCCTAATCACCTGTGCTTGTCCTAAACGATGTGGACAATATACTGCAGAAGCTTATCCTCTGTCTCTTCAGTTTCATGGTCATACGTCTGTGAACAGCTCTTATGAAAGGGGGGATTATGTTGACCCGGACTTAGGGGACAGTAGCAATTGTGAATATGTGCAGATGGCCCCGCTCTCTCTGGCTGCTTGCAGAACCATGAATGCCAGATCATGAAAGGACAGCAAAGGAAACACCCAATATTCTAACTCATCCGGGAACATATGGTACCTTGGGGAAAACACCCAAACCACCCAAAAGAACATATTAGCTACTTCTGCTTTCTTCCTTCTTATCTACAGTGTGCCAGCCTTAAAGGGCGAAGTCTTTATCTTATGTGTGTCAGCTTTGCTGGGTGAATTGCTTATGTAATCAAAGTAGGTATAAAAATAAGGCTTTTTTGGTATTTGGGGCTTTTCTCTTTTTAGAGAAGCCTGTCTTTGTTCAGCTGAATAAACATGTAACACTTGAAGGTAACTTCTGGTTTCCTGTATTTTTTATCAAGCAAAACCTCAGAACCTGCATATCATTTTGAGTGTGCCAGTACACTGTATGTAGCTCTAATTGGTGAATGGGCAAAAAAAAAAAAAAAAGTTCGCTTTCAAAGTTATGTTTGGGCTAGAGGTATTGGCTAGATAGAACAGTGTGAATATTTTGGAGTAAATGACTTTGCTTGCATATGTGATACATTAACCAGATGTGTCAAATTAATCAGTGCTGTGCTCTTACCATTAGCAGGGAATGGTGCATTGGTAGGTTTAAACCTGGTAATCTAGTTTGCTCTATCTATCTTAGTAAAAAGTTATACAAGTAGACCTTGACCTACAACCATTGGTTCAGCAACTGTTCCATAATTTTTAAAAGTGGGAAGGTTCTGAGAGTGAAATGTTTAAGAAATACTGATTTAGAAAATGTAGGATAAAGCAAAGAGGCTAGAATTTAATTGCTGAGTGTGATAAGTGTTTACAGTGCTTTTTTTCTCAAAAAAAAAAAAAAAACTCACACACATCATACAACCCATCTTGCTTACCCTGCAAGGTTCCATCCCAAAAAGGTGCCGGAACTCCGTTTTGGGCGTTCTATGAGAAAAAAAAGCCCTGAGCGTTTATAATAAGATGGAAGTAAAGTGTGCTTGAAAATGAAGGAAACACTTAGCAAATTGTTTGATCATGAGCAGGCAAAAAAACAAGGGTGTATGTTGGTCCCTTGGGCATTTAATATATTTATCAGTTAAGTTTAAGAAAACCTTATGATGTGAAAACTGCTGGCTGGAAACATGAAGATACATGAATTTTGTTATGCAAATAGTGCCATGTTGTTACTGAGAAGCTGAATGATTTACAGCCCATTTGAGATAGAGTGTGTGATGCATAAAAAGCTCGTAGATTTGAAAATTAATGGAAGATAGTTGTGCTTGACAGCAAAAACAGAGTGAGTCATTGCAAGCTATACACAAATTATAAACAATAGAACAAAACGAAGATCCATTAGAGAAGTGAAGTTTAGAAAAAAAAACAGGAGGCAGACAATGTCGCTTATGGCTTTGATGGAAGCAAAGGTGGTTTGCAAGATAAAAAGTAGGGGCGTAGTGAATGGCAATATGAAGAACCAGTTTTAGCTGTAGCTCCTTTTATTATCTTAAGCCTTTACTTTCTTTGACTTACTATTGCTTATTTCTTTCCTTCACTAGGTCGAACATTGCTTATTTGCATGGGAATAGCCCAAGGTCTATTTATATAACTCGGCATTTATTTGAGAAATACTTATAGGAAGAAATATTTGTAAGATATACCCAGTAATATGTTAGAACTCTGATGTAACCAGTTTACCTAGACTTTGAAATAGAAATGTCTGACAAAACAGTATTTGGAATTATCTGAAACAATCTACTAATCTGAGGGCAGATATTCTAAACACGAAGAGACCAGAAAACAGAGGGGAAATTTCAAAGAATTTTACTATGCTGTTGTACCGGTGTTCTGAAAAATCTAATTCCTGACCCTCTGTTCAAAATCAGAGACTTCTTGTTATCTCATATTTCGTCCCATTTCTTGGCACCGAAATGCCAAAATGGCCTTACATGTGCAATGATGTGGTCCTACAAATGCTGCATTTAGATCAGAGGTCCCCAACCCTTGGGGCACGGGGGACCGTTCCATGGAGAGAGGTTTTCACATGGACTGGAGGGGGTGTGGTTTTGTGTGCTGCCTGTATCTTGCGGATGGGGTTTTGTTTGTGCGGACTGGTTGCTGGCATGCCACGGCCCGGTACTGGTCCATGGATCAGGGGTTGGGGAACCCTGCTTGCCTCTTTTTATCTGATGCAGGTGCATAAGTCCTTAGGTTGTAGGGTAGGTACTGTGGTTATCCAAACGTGTTATGTCCAAAATACCCCTCAAATACAGTTGCTAAGTGTGACATAGAATTTAGATTGCTTTAAACTGAGTGTGAATACTACTACAGCTGGAAGCATCAAAGCACTTCTGGATTGTGAAAGGGTTGAATGGTTGTCCGGGGGATGCCCAGTTGGGGGTTCCTTTCATGTCATCATTAAGTTGTTTGGCAAAGTGGTATCCATCTATCTACTCACAGTCACTCATTTTCAAACTGCTAAGTTGGCAGGAACTGGAGCATGATATCACCCCGTCCCACGACAGCAACCAAGTCTCAAATGCGAACCTGCCGATCGCCAGCCCAGCGTCCTAACCATATGAGCCACTGCGCTCCCACTGAGTGTCATTAAATCTTCTGCATATTGTATGGCAATATGGCAATTGTATTCTGCAAATTGTATGCCTTTGATTTGTCTTCCTTCTGACTTAGGATATAAGAGGTGTCATTCCTTCACCTGACAATAGAACAGAAACTGATTCAGCTTCAACAGCCACAGATCAATCTGGTCCAGAAGTGATCATTGTGGGGGCTGGTGTCCTTGGCTCTGCTCTGGCAGCGGTGCTGGCCCGGGATGGAAGGAGAGTGACGGTCATTGAGCGAGATCTGAAGGAACCTGATAGGATTGTTGGAGAACTCCTACAGCCAGGAGGTTATAACACTCTAAAAGATCTGGGCCTTCAAGGTACATTACCTTTGCTAAACACACTTCTTTCATTCACAGATGTGGGAATGATGCTTTAACTGCAGGTTTTTGAAACTCGCTCGACAGCCTGATTGTCAGCTTTTCTATCTCTGCCTTGTATCCTTCTAATTACAGGTAGTCCTCAACCTATGACCACAATTAAGCCCAAAATTTCTGTTGCTTTATTAAGTGAGTTTTGCCCCATTTTACCACTATTCTTGCCACAACGGAATCCCTGCACTTGTTAAGTTAGTAACATAGTTATTAAGTGAATTTGGCTTTTCCCCTTGATTTTGCTTGTCAGAAGGTTGCAAAAGTTGACTACATGACCCTGGCACACTGCAACCGCCATAAATATGAGAAAGTTGCCAATGAATTTTGATCACATGACCACAGGAATGTTGCAATGGTCATAAGTCACTTTTCCAATAGCTAAATGAACTGTTGTAAGTCAAGGACTACCTGTATTATGAAAGACAGAAAACAAATAATACCAATAAACTTCTTCTCTGTGTTCTTTGTCCTGTGAACGAAAAACAATTGTACAGCCTAGCTTGCCTTAAATTCATGGCTCAGAATTAACATTGAAAAAAGAAAAAAAAATCATAAGATGAAAAACCAAGATAGAGAAATCTGCTTGACAGAGGAAAGTTTTTTTTAGCTAGAAGAGAAGAAACACGGTTGAGGTTGTCATTGACATTGCTTGTTGGATATTGCCCTTAATGCAGGTAAGAAAAATGTGTGATTTTGAACCTGAATAGAGCAGTGATGGCGAACCTTTTAGAGACCGAGTGCCCCAAAACTGCCCCCCATTGCCCCCCTGCCCCACCTGCCTGGGGGGCCACCCACTGCCTCCACGGCCTGCTGCAGCAGATCGCCCAGGCGGCCCAGCATCGCCATGGCGGCCACGCCCTCCGCCCACATCCCGCAGCATCATCTGCATACAATGGGACGCAAGGGTGGAATTTTGTCCCTGTGGCCCCGCTGCCTTGTCCTTGGCTGCTGTGCTCTGCACGGGCCGCGCCTGGGGGTGAGTCGTCTTCCGGGGGGGGAGGTTGCTGGTGAGGAGGGGGCCGTGGGGGAAGGGGGGGCTTGGGTGATGACATGCGTACCCACAGAGAGGGCTATAAGTGTCCCCTCTGGCGCACGTACCCTAGGTTCGCCACCCCTGGAATAGAGTTTTATTTATGTTTTTCCTGCTTCATTTGGGACCACTTACCTATAAATATTTAGATAAACATTCCCTGACATCTTTTCTATGCTGTTTCCCAATGATATTGTCTTATTGTCTTATTCCCAGGGCACCACTGACACAATTTAAGTGATCTTTAGCTGTACAAGTGTAAGTTAGAGGAATTTTCCAAAACTGTCCAAGAAGAATCTCAAATTTGACTTTTTCACCTATTACCCTGAAGGAAAGTTAAGTGCAATGACTTGAAATAGAGGCAGTAAAGGGACAATAAGGATCAGCAAAGGAAGTACCCTCATACTCAACCAGGTATAGGTAATCCTCGACTTACAATTGGTTGCTTAGTGACCATTTGAAGTTATGATCCACATTTATGACCATTTGCAGTGTCCTGCAGTCATGTGACTGCAAATTATGACTTGATTTTTAACCAAAACCTGACATTTACTTCTCGTTATCAGCAAAAAAAAAAACCCTCCCATTGCAAACAGTAGGTTTGCTTAATGGCCATGTTGTTCACTGAATGACCACTTCATTTGCTTAACAATGACCACAAAAAAGGTAATAAAATTGAGCGTGGTTACGGATGACCAGCGTCAGTTATGACTATAATTCCAGGCTCAATTATGGTTGTAAGTTGAGGACTATCTGTATATGCATAAAAGTCTAAATTATATACATTTGCTGAACTTTTATGTACATTGGACTTAAACAAATACAGAGAAGAGTAATTAAAATAAAGCACAGTATTTGGCTAAAATGTACCGAGTTGTTAAGTATATAGTAACCTAAATGCTGAAGGCTGAAGGAAATTGCAAGGAGATCAAAGCAGTTGATCCTAAACGAAATCAACCCTGACTGTCTTTTGGAAGGACAGAGACTGAGACTGAAGCTCAAATACTTTGGCCATCACATGAGAAGAGATGACTCCTTGGAAAAGACCTTGACGTTGGGAAAGAGGGAAGGCAAAAGGAGAAGGGGACAGCAGAGGAGGAGATGGTTAGAGAGTGTCATGGATGCAATGAACATGAGTTTGGGAAGATTCCAAGAGACAGTGGAGGACAAGGGGGCTTGGCGTGCTATGTTCCATGAGGCTGCAAAGAGTCGGACATGACTTAGCATCAGAACAATCACCACCACCACCACCACAACAAACTGAAACAAAGTTTCTTATTCTTTTCCCTGGGTTGTTCCTGGAGATAATTCCTGCTATTTGTCAGAGCTGCTATGGACATGGCAAATCCAAACTTGGGGACAGTAACTCCTTTTTCTAGTTCCCTGGAAATTCCCTATTTCCCTTTTAAAAGAACGATGCTTTTTTCTAACTAGAAGTGGAAAAAATAGAGAAAATCTCTGGTAAGGCCTATGTGAAAAAAAACATCTGACCTTGAACTTCATTCAGACCAAAATCCAAATTGGATTCAAACTCAGTCCTCGTCTCCATTCAGACTGGCTGAGAGGCTGCTGTATATTGGATCCTGCTTTTATATCCTAGGTTTGGCAACTATGGCCATTTAATAATCTGTGGACTTCAACTCCCAGAATTCCTGAGCCAGCCCTACTGGGCTCAGCAATTTAGGGAGTTGAAGTCCACAGTTTGTAAAGTTGCCACAGTTGCCTGCCCCTGGACTATCCATACCACCACTCGCTGCAGATAGCTAGTTCCTCCTCCTAAATCTTCCCCCTTTCTCTATTCATTTGTTTTGTAGATGCTGTGGAAGGTATAGATGCTCATATAATAAATGGCTACATCATTCATAATCTTGAAAACAAGGCAGAGGTTGAGATTCCTTACCCTTGCACAGCAGCTGGGCAAGTACAGAACGGAAAAGCATTTCATCATGGACGTTTCATCATGGGTCTCCGAAGGGCAGCCATGTCAGAACCTAAGTGAGCATAATAATTTAAAATCACAGTATAAGTAGGCTAGGCCATGTGCGCAGTTTGCCTTCTGAAGATGCATCCATCTATTTTTCTATTTTAAATGTGTTTTTCTTTTATTCATTGCACTTGTGAATCAACTCTACATAGTTTGGAGTTAACCAGAACAAGCACTTTAAACATCAGTTGGATTGGGGTTTATATGTTCTGACAATTAAACTGGAAGTTAATTCATAAACTTTGTTTTGCTGTTTGAGTCACCCCTGTTACAAAACAGGTTATTTCCGTTGAGGCCTAATTTGTTAACCTGATAACCTGAAAACAAAGAATAAATTCTCTAAATTGAAAGTAAAATAAACCCTTATATCTTGTTTCGTGTAAGTAAGCTGTCAATCCAGAAAATGGATTGGATTTGAAGAGAGAAATAGGATTCAGAGTACCCTTGGATTTGTGCATTGCATCTGTTAGAAGCACCTTAAAGCAGCTCTGTCTTTTCCTGGGTTCATGTGATTGCCCTGCTTTAATAATAATAATTTTTATTTTGCAGTCACAGACCAAAATACAAGTGAAAGAAAAATATAATCACAAACAATTAACACCAGAAACCTTGGCTAAAGGGAATTACAACGTTCTCCTCTAATAGTTACAGCTCTTAAAAGAAATTTAGAAACCTGAGAAGTAATATAGGAGGAACCATCCCCTAGACAATATAAAACCAAATTACTAACATTAGAACCAGAAGGATCAATTCCAAGGAGAGCCAATAGTTTAATTCTGGCTATATTATACATAGGGCAATATAATAAGACATGCTCCACAGTTTCAACTTCAGCCCTATCACAGGGGCATAATCGCTCACTAAAGGGAGCCTCTTGAATCATTCAAGTAGTGCTGAGGGCAAGATATTGAAACGGGCTAGGGAGATGTGATTACCCTGGCAGCTGCAGTGCATTCCTGGGAAAGATTTGATTTAACATATTTCTACAGGTGTTATGTAACGGTTCCAGACACTTTGTATCAAAGTTCTCCCTGCAAATAGCAGTCCTAATATCTAGAAAGGTAACCTTGTTAAATATGGTGGAAAGAAAAAGTGATTTATAGAAAAATCTTTAGAGGATAGAGGTTGACCTAGGTTGTCAGACTAGGGCAGTATTTCTCAAAGTTGGCCATTTTAAGAGGTATGGATTTCAATTCCTAAATTTCCCAGCCATCTGGATAGGGAATTCTGGGAACTGAAGGCAACACATCTTAAAATTGCCAAAATTTAGAAACACGGTCTAGAAGAATGGTATGTTTTGTGCACTATAGGAGGACCTGAATGTCCAGGCTGGGGTCACATCATCTTGAAGAAGGTCTATTTAGATCAGACCTGGGCGTTTTATGGCCTTCAGGCCACATCTGGCCTGTGGGCAGTCCGTGTGGTTTGCAGGGGCAGCAGTGGTGGAGGTGGAGCACCAGGGCAGCATTGGGAGCAGGAATTGATGCAGCATGAGGGGTGGGGCATCAGCAGCAATGGGGGCGGGCTGGAGGCAGCCCTCAACAACTGTTCCAATTTCTCATTGGCCCCATGGGAAAATTAATTTCCCCTCTCTGATTTAGGTGGTTCCTAGAACATACCAACCTGACAGCACATAGTTATTCCCTGTTCTCAGATTTTTCTTAAACTATTTTCTTTCACTGTTGACCATTTTAACATCCTCTTCCTTTTCCTTTATTTTTTTCCTTCAGAAGTCCTGTTTTCCTTATAATAGCTGTTTTGTCTAAGATTGAATATAATTGCATGTTTTATTAATTATAAAGTACTTTGTATGAAAATGAAAATCACATATGTAGAAAAAGAGGGCTACAGAGAGAGAATAAATGCATTTTTGTGGTTCACAGATTTCCCTGTTCCTAATCTTGCAAGTTAAACAGAGAGGCCCATTTTAGTTACAACTCAATAAAATGTATACTGTGTATGTATTCTTTTAATGTGTTTTTTTTTCCAGTGCAAAATTTATTGAGGGGACAGTGATACAATTGCTTGAAGAAGATGAATGTGTAGCTGGAATTGTATACAAAGATAAAGAAACTGGTGATACAAAGGTGAGATTTTCCAGCAATTCTGGTTATTCCAGTGTTCTAGGATACTATGTCAGTTTAAAAGAAGTTGCAATTCTTAATCAGTTAGCTTATTACAGTGATGGTGAACCTATGACATGCATGTCAAAGGTGACACACCACAATGGTTTGGGTGACATGCCGGCGTGCACCAGCAGCCAACGATAACAACAATAACAGGTGGAAATTAATCAAGGAGAGAAGCAACATAGAACTAAGGAGAAACTTCCTGACAGTTAGAACAATTAACCAGTGGAACAACCTGTCTCCAGAAGTGGTGACTGCTCCAACACTGGAAGTTTTTAAGAAGAGGCTGGACAGCCATTTGTCCAAAATGTTGAGAGTTGGATTAGATGACCTCCAAGGTCCCTTCCAACTTTACTATTATTATTATTAGTTCTGAAAGCACATCCAATTTGAGCATGATGTTTAGGAGGCCATGTGAGAATTGTGCAGCTTCTGGACTGCGCGGAAGTCCTGTGAGAGGCCTATGTGCTCAAGGAGTTTTCAGACCCTGTGAAAATTGCACATGCATGGGCTTTTGTGCAGTTTTTGGACACTGCAAAGACCGCAAAAGAGCATTCTCTGAAGTCACTTCAAGAACATAAGCCTTGTGCAATCCATTTTGAAATGCAGCCGTGGTACTAGAGCTGGGCAAGGCCTCGGACTCTACTTCGGGCCCAGGCTTGGCACTGTTGCCGAATACCGCTGTTCAGAGCAGCCTAGAAGGGGAGAAGATAAATAATTGTTCTGTTTTGCTTGTGCGTTTGTATGAGACATGCCAAAAAAGTCAGATTTAGCATTTTCTGAATTTTTGACATGGTGAGCCCAAAATGTTTACCATTATTGGCTTAGTAAAATAATAGAAACCTAAACCATATTTTAAATTAGGCTATGGGGTATATAATTTCCAATGGAATCACTGTTGTTAAGGCACTGAATGTGGATGTCAAGATGTGTGCAAGACGTAGATTGAGGAATATAAATATTTATGAGAAAATCACAGGTGAGAGGAATTCAGTTTAGAATGAAACATTCAAAAATTATTCGCTCATGTCTGCCTCACATACTTCTTTGCATTTCAGGTTGGCCTGTTAAAACCAATAAGGTACAAGCAGTCTTCAACTTACGACCTTGCCCCCCCCCTTGCAGTCACATGATTGCATTTTGGGCATTAAGCAACTGGCCCACATTTATGGCTGTTTGCAGCATCCTGAAATCAAATAACTATGATTTATGATGTTTTTTTGGCAAAAAGCAACCATTGCGGAAAATGGATTTGCTTAATGTTTGCCACAATTGGTTAACGACTGCAGATATATATTTAATGGCCATTGCAAAAAAAAGTCATAAAATCAGGTATGGTCACATGTTGACCCACTTGACGCCTATCATGACTTGCGATGTAATTATGGGTTCAAAGTTTAGTCAAAGTTGAGGACTACCTGTAACAGGTTGTGCATTGTGATGATCATTCTCATTTGCATATTGAAAAGGAGTGGGGTTGCATTACAAGGTTCTGCAGCCATCTTACCGATTTTGATTTTGTTTTGGAGTACATTGTCAAACTTTAAATCAACACTGATAATTTAGTCCCTATATTTAGTTCATTTATTTTGTTTCGCAGGAACTCCATGCACCCTTAACAGTGGTTGCTGATGGTCTGTTTTCCAAGTTTCGAAAAAATCTTATCTCCAGCAAAGTTAAAGTCTCTTCTCATTTTGTAGGATGCATTTTGAAGGTAAGTGGTTCCGTGAAGCATGAAGCATAGTATTATCAAATTTGGATGCTTGCGATGATTACCAAAGAATAGCATTTCAGGTGTTCTTATCTCCACCCAACCACACAAATAATTTCTAATAGCATCATAAGTTACTGTTGTTGCCCCTTCGCTTATGCATTTTCTTTAAAGCAGTTTAATCCTGCTGTTCAATCCCAGAGTTGCCCAAGCTGGCTTGCAAAGAGCCATCTTCAGGCATGAGTTGGAAGGAAACCAGTGACGATGGGGAGAAAACATACAGCTCAGTGACATGACTTCAGTCTGATGATGGTTGTGGTAGAGCCTGTCGGATTTGAATGTTCAGCCTTGTTGAAAGTCTATGAGCCTTGGGTTATTTGTCAGCTGAAAATTCCTCATTGCAGTCAAGGTATAGAGCAGGAGGGTGCTGGGAATTCTTTTTTAATAATGTTTTTTTCTTTCTTTATCTATAAAGAATTCTCCTCAGTTTAAAGCCAATTACGCTGAGCTTGTTTTGGGAAATCCTAGCCCAGTGCTTATCTACCAGATTTCTTCCACTGAAACTCGAGTTCTTGTTGACATTGTGGGTGAAATGCCAAAAAATCTTAAGGAATACATGGTTGAAAAGATTTATCCACAGCTACCAGGTAAGAATCTATGCACGGGGTCTTAAATATTTTTACAGGTAGTCTTTATCATCCCAATGGGGCCAGGAACTTCCATTGTTTCTCGGAGCAGTTGAGTGAGTTGCATCTGATATTACAACCTTTTTTGCTCTGGTTGTTAAAGAAAATCTCTGTAGTCATTAAGTAAATTACGTAGTTGTCAAGTGACTCCATTGATTTTGCATGTTGGAAATCCCCTGGGAAGGTTGCCGTGGTGATCACAGCAGCAGTCATAAGTGTGACAGTCACTTGTAAGTCACTTTTTCATTGCCATCGTAACTGAATGTTTGCTAAATGAATGGTCATATGTTGAGGAGTATTTGTATGTCAGTGACTTGGATTGTAATTTAGGCAGTTGTCTTAAAGCAACCTTGACTACCTTAAACGGGAAAGTTTAAGATTTGTGCATGTCCTAAAACTGTCAAGGTTGAGAAATGTTCTGTTTTAGCTGAAGCATGAAAGTTGACCTTGGGTTATCAGGTAATCAGAGAGCTTCATTCTGTTAAGTGTATTTTCTATTGAATCTTGGCCCAAGGAGAAATATTTTGAAACTCACTGACCACATTTGCCTGTTTGTTTTTTTAACAGAACACATTCAAGAGCCTTTCCTAATAGCAGTACAGAATGAACGTCTGAGAGTCATGCCAGCAAGCTTTCTACCGCCTTGTCCTGTTAATAAAGGAGGTCTGTAAGCAAAGCAGAGAATGCAGAAAACTTCACAGTCTAATGCAGGGGCATCCAACCTTGGCAACTTTTAAGTCTTGTGGACTTCAACTCCCAGAATTCCCCAGCCAGCCATGCTGGGAATTCTGGACGTTGAAGCCCATAGATCCTAAAGTTGCCAAAGTTGGACACCCCCGGTCTAATGAAAATCTTGAGAGCATTGAGGAGATTTGTTTTTCCTCTGGCAGAACAGAATGCTTCTTTCTGGCGCCCTTTCAGCCAAGGGGCTCTTTTTAAAGATTTCTAAAAAAAGGTGATTACGTATATTTAAATCACAAGGTCTGAAACTGGAGCCTACAGAATTATTGGCATATTTCTTTGCACCTCAATCAACTTTTTTGGCCATTACTAATAACCTTTAGCCTTTAGAGCGATTCTGTTTGGAATTAAGTTGGCATCCTCTCTGTATGGACCACAATAAATGTCGGAATATATTTATTAGTAAGCTATAAGTTGGCTTTTGTTGATTAAAGATGCTTTACACATATGGTAAAGGCAAAGGAGTCCCTGTGTATTAGTAGTCCATTAGTTGTTGCCGACTATGGGGGGGAGGCCTCATCTCCGTTTCAAGGCCATTGAGACAACACTGTCTGAAGATATTTTTGTGGTGTTGTGGCCAGCAAGACATCACGGAGCAATGTTACCTTCCCACTGAAGTGGTACCTATTTATCTACTCACATTCACCTGCTTTCAAACTGCTAGGTAGGCAGGAGCTGGGGCTAGAATGGGAGCTCATTCCGTCGCGTGGAGCTCGGGTCTTGAACTTGGACTGCCAGCTTTCCAGCCAACAAGCCCAACGTCTTAATCACTGAGCCATCACGCTGCTCCCCTTCAGATTCACAGCCATTTCATGAGTTTGATGCAAATTACCATGAATAATTTGTAGTATTTGACAATGCTAAGCAACGATGTACTTGGTCATGAATGACATTGCAGTTTGACATTTGGGGGTAGGAGACACCCCCTTCTCCCCACTGAGGATAAAATTGAGGCTTGCTTGTAGTTTTATCTGCCAGTCACTAACGATTTGCCTGGAAGGCTTTAAACAAGCCTTTTGAACATTTAAATCGCATCCCCAAAAGTTCATCTGTGCAGTTTTGATGTTAAGACTCTTTCCCTTTTAGGAGTCATCCTCCTAGGAGATGCTTACAATATGAGGCATCCTCTGACAGGCGGAGGAATGAGCGTTGCTCTGAACGATATCAAGATCTGGAGATGTTTGCTACAGACCATTCCGGACCTGTACGAAGACTCTGCTCTACTGCAAGTAAGATACATATATTTTTCTTTCAGAAAGAATTGATGGTCCCTAAGTTTCTTTTATACAATTTCAAGTATGCATGCTATTTTATATTTGAAATCTTTTATTTTCATCTGATTTAATATCAAGTGGAGCAATCTGTTGGAAATTTATTTTTTGCAGGCCAAAAAGACCTTCTACTGGACAAGAAAGAAGTCTCATTCCTTTGTTGTGAATGTTCTTGCTCAGGCGCTTTATGAATTATTCGCTGCAACAGATGGTATGTGCTTGTTCGGAAATGCGCTTTCTTTCCAGTCTGGTTCTTCTCCTCTTTAGTGTAATGATTTCTGCTTTGTCCTTGCTTCTCTTCCCGTTGTCTCCTTCGTTCTTGATTCTTTTCAAGTTGCCAAGGTTGAGAAATATTGGACTCAATGGTTTAGATTAACTGACTTCTTGCAGATCAGGTTGATCCTGTTTAATTCCCATCTGATGCATAATATTGGCATTTTTCTCCCAGGCTCCTGCCTCCTACCCAGTCCTCTTTACAATTAATCAAATAATTATTCACTTCCTGTACACCTACTCATTTTTATGTTGTAAGAAATCTCACTCTCTATGTTTGTATATATGTCTCTGTCTGTCTGTGTATATGTGTGCGTGTGTGTGTGTATTCTTAAGAATGCTAAAAACAAAAAGGTGATTCCTGGGTAAACTCATGTTAATTAGCAAAAAATGCACGAATACCAGGAAATTATAAAACTATAAAAAGTTTTAATAAGTTAAAATACCAGGCGCCAGCGAAAACTTGGTATTTTAACTTATTAAAACTTTTTATAGTTTTATAATTTCCTGGTATTTGTGCATTTTTTGCTAGTTAACATACACACACACACACACACACACACACGCACACACAAAGGTAGTCCTCGATGTACGACCAACCTAGCCCAAACGTTTATGTTGCTGAGACATTTGTTAAGTGAATTTTGCCCCATTTTATGACATTTTTTGCCACAGTTGTTAAGCAAATCATATTTATAACAGTTGTTAAGTGAATCTGATTTCCTGATTGACTTCGCTTGTCAGAAGGTCACAAAAGGGATCACATGACTTTGGGTCACTGCAACTGTCATAAATGTGAGCCAGTTGCCAAGCATGCCGAATTTTTATCACGTGACCATGGGGGATGCTGCCAAAGTTGTAACGGTGAAAAACGGTCGTAAGTTACTTTTTTTCAGTGCGGTTGTAACTTTGAACAGTCAGTAAATGAACTGCTGTAAATCAAGGACTACCTGCATATATATACATTTGATGAATCTTATTTTCTGGTTGATTACTTATCCTGCCCCATTTCTGGCCACAGAATGCTGGGCCTCTAGGCCTGGGGCTCAGAACATGGAGGATGACTGCAAAGGGTATGGGCTGATCCCTGCAGCTCCTGAAGGCTCTGAGCGCGGGTTCTGGCACCGCTCGGTTTCCCACCCCATCCCCGCCATCTGGTGGGCAGGATTGCCTTCTGCTTTCCCCGCCACTGCATTGGCGGCTGACGCTGCCCTCCTGAGAGGCAGCACGGTGATTGGACAGCAGCCACGCTACAAATGGGGATAGACCATTCCCCAAACCTCAGCCATCCTCTCCACGGTGAGCTGATGCGAGGCGGCCGACCAAGCACCAAAGCGCCGATGAAAATCTGTATGTGTGTCTGCCTCTCAGAGGCGCCAAAAACAGCGCTCGGAGCCTCCAGGAACTGCAGGGATCCACCCACGCCCTTTGTAGTTGTCCTCCTGCAACGCGCAGCCTCTCCCTGTAAGCAATCCGGCTTGCCCAGGGTCAGATTGGCCATCGCGGGAGCCTCGTCCCGCATATGTGGCAGAGCTGGGGGACAAGGATGGGCCAAGCTTCCCGCGATGGTCAAGCTGACCCTGGGCCAGCCGGATTGCTTCAGCTGCGAGGAGCCTGGCCTCAGGTTTCCATTGCCCAGGCTTCCCGAAGCTGATGGGGACTGCGGCCCTCCTCAGCTGAAGAGTTTAGCTGAGCCGCAAAGTTGAACGCGCCTGCAAAGCAGCGGTGCGCCCCAAGCAAGGAAGCGTGAGCTTTGAGGGTGCGAGTGTCTGTATTTCCGTGGCTCATGCGCAGAATTCACACCGTGCCTACCCATTGGCATTCAAGGAGGCTAATCTTGGTAAATACAAATCATTGTTCTGAAAAAGAAAGAGACAGATTACAATATTGATGATGGATGTAAATGAAAAAGCAGTTTCCAAAGCCTTCCTCCCCCACTGAGGGAAACCTGAGTCATCTGGAGGGGGGGAGCCCCTGCTGGCCGGGCTGGGCCTTGTGCTGAAAAAATAAGACATTCCCTGAAAATAAGCCCTAGTGCAGTGTTTCTCAACCTTGACAATTTTAAGGCATGTGGACTTCAACTCCCAGAATTCCACAGCCAGCATTGCTGGCTGTGGATTTCTGGGAGTTGAAGTCCACATACCTTAAAATTGTCAAAGTTGAGAAACACTGCCCTAGTGGGTCTTTTGAATCAAAAATAAATATAAGACCCGGGCTTATTTTCGGGGAAACACGGTAGCACTGATGATGTTACCTAGTTAGGGTAATGAAATGTCTGCAAGAAAACAAGCAAGCTCGGAGAGCACCAAGGACCCCACAGTTCAACCCTGAGCTACGAATATTCTCCTTCGTCTGTTAATGACTGCACACTGCAACGTCTCCCCCAAAGTTGCTGTTGTCGTGATGTCAATTCCATCTGGTAAAGATTTTGTTCCCCTATTTGAGTGGGGGGGGGGAGTGCAAGATTTTAAAGGGAATGTTCGAGGCAAGTATGTGCTGTCATGCTGCAACTTTTCATTTTCTGATTTGGCCTGGCTTTTCTGCTAAGGTGATATCATGTTACATTTGTTTGTTTGACAGATTCTCTGCACAAGTTAAGGAGAGCCTGCTTTCTTTATTTCAAGCTTGGGGGCAAGTGTGTGTCTGGTCCAGTTGGATTACTTTCCATGTAAGTTGGGGTAGTTTTTTTTTTTTCCCCCTCAATGGTGGTTCAACGTGTTATTGGCAGCAATTGTAGTTAGCATAGTCCATGACTTGCCTTCGGAGCCTTTAGAGCAGTGGTTCTCAACCTGTGGGTCGGGACCCCATTTGGGGTCGAATGACCATTTCACGGGGGTCGCCAAACCATGCTGTCCGCCATTTTTTTCCCTTTTCCCTAGCTGTCCTACTCCCTCTTATTGGTGGCCACACCCACTTGGGGGTCACCACAACATGGGGAACTGTATTATGGGGTCACGGCATTAGAAAGGTTGAGAATCACTGCTTTAGAGAGAGACACATGGAGGGAAATGATAACAATGAATTTTCTGGCTAGGGAATTAGGGTAAACAATCCATGTCATATACCATATTTTATTTAATCATTATTAAGAGGGTAAATAGCTGTTTTTGGCCATGTCAGAATACAAACAGTTTTCAACTTATGACCAGAATTGGGACTGCAACTTCTGTTGTGAAGTGATGCATTTGTTAAATGAGTCATGTCTGATTTTATGACCGTTTTTACTGTGGTCGTTAAGCGAACCCAGCTCCTCCCATTGATTTTGCTTGTTGGAAGCTCCCTGGCGAGGTCACAAATGAGAATCTCATGTGACCCTGGGACACTGCAACCACCCCTAAGCACAGGCCGAATGCCTGGATTTTCGGTCGCGTGACTGCAGGGTCACTGCTAGTTTAAGTGTGAGAACTGGTCATAAGGTAACTTTTCCGACACCACCGTAACTTCGAACTGTCATTAAACAAATGACTAGGTCGAAAACTACTTGTATGGAGGTTGAATGAGGTCTTTCCAATCGTTGACTACTTCAGCCTTTTACAATAGCAGCAATTAAATCTAAGATCTTCCACATATAAAATACTAACAATTGAGTGTGGTCTCTTGAAGCACCTATATGACCCTGCAGCTCTTGAAAATTGAGAGTTAGCAACTTGGCTTGCTTGCTTACAATTTTAACAAGCATGGAATCCTTCTCATCTTTCCTAATACCTTCTCCTACGGGTGTCCCATAATAGAGCCCTGGTGGCGCAGTGGTTAGAATGCAACACTGCAGGCTACTTCTCCTGACTGCCGTCTGCCAGCAGTTTGGCAATTTGAGTCTCCATCCATCTGAGGTCGGTAAAATGAGGACCCAGATTGTTGGGGGCCATATGCTGGCTCTGTAAACCGCTTAGAGAGGGCTGTAAAGCACTGTGAAGTGGTATGTAAGTCTCAGTGCTATTGCTAATTTTCTTGTTTGTGTTTTATTATTTATGATTTTATCTTACGATTTATGATTTACCACTTTGTTGTTCGTATGTACACAGAGAACTTACGCACCGGAGACAAATTTCTTGTGTGTCCAATCACATTTGGCCAATAAAGACTATTCTATTTTATATTCTGTTCTATAAAAGAAAATAGTAAAGCGAGAAAGAAGACCTGAGCAGAAAAAAGTAGGATTTCAGAAAATTGAAGAATGGAAATGACCAAAATGAGCTTATCGAACAGTCAGAAACCAGTAACTCGTTATACAACTCCTCTATTGAATTATCCTGTATTTTAAAGAAAGTTTATATGGAAAAGCAGAGAAAACTGACTTATTGTTACATGGATTCTCAGCTTTCTGTGGAAAAGTTTAAAGGGAGAAAAAAAGTGCTATTAGTCGGCTAAATATGTTTAGTAATTTAAATCTTGTATTTAATTAATATTTAGTTAAACAGAATATTTATTCTATTATCAGCGGATGGTCTTTTCATAGTTTCTAGTATTTTGCTCACAAAATATATATTCCTTGTGGTTTATTTCTACCAAATCTTTCTTTACAGTTTGTCTCCAAAGCCCATTGTCCTGATCGGCCACTTCTTTGCCGTTGCCCTCTACGCCATTTACTTTTGTTTCAAATCCGAATCGTGGATCACCAAACCTCGGGCCATTTTCAGCAGCCTCGCAGTGATGTACCGAGCTTGCTCTGTCATATTCCCACTTGTATATTCTGAAATGAAATACCTCATCTACTGAATACAGAGGGGCAAAGAGACGGGAAGCGGAACCGCTTGGATTTCTTTGCGTCTTCCTGATGTGCCTGGTCTCTTATTAAGTCGAAAAGACAACAGCAGCAACAAAGCTGTTGGCCTGAGATCCTGCGGTGGCGCTTTGAGGTTTATAAGCACATAGATAATCTTGTCAAACAAGGGTATGTTGAAAACAAAACAAAACACTCTAATCCAAGGGAGAGAGAAGGGAGGTCACAACAGTTACTTCTGAGAGCAAGTGTCTAGCATATTAGGGGAGGGGTCATTGGCAGATTGCCTTTCCTTGCCCCCCTGATTTTTGCAGCCAGGACTTACAGAAGAAATTAATGACATTCCCAGAGCCACTGGTCTGAACTATGAGTGTATGTCCACAGCTTAGAGACCTTCCAGACTGCGCACATTTTTTTCCCAGTCCTACAGAATTTGCTTTATTTCCTCCCTCCCTGACCAGCTGTTCTTCTATTTCCTCCTACTTTTTTTTGGGGGGGGGGGGAAGAAACAGGAGTTTGTTCATCCCCCTAATAGGGACTCAACAACAACTGCAATCAAAGTTATCCTGCCAGGAGGCGACAAATCTAAAATGGATGGTGTTGCTTAGGTTGGCACAGTAAACCAAGCGTGGGCTACATCGTACTGGTTTAGTTCACAGGTAAAACCCAGCTTATTTCAATGACCTTCCAAACCAAATACACTTTGTAGAGAGAAACCGGACAACGTATTCTCCCTAGCCTTGCTTTTTTTAAAAAAAAATATGTAGGATTTTATTTTATTTATAGAGGAATGCTTGTTGAGCTTCCATTGTAGCCTGAAATGATACAGCCCAGGGCATGCCACCTCAGGAAGAACTAAGCCAATACTGAGCTTTATGTAACGACTGCGAGGAATTGTAGGTGCCTTCATACTGCCGGCTTCATTAGAACTGCCTTATTTTGAAAGGTTAGAACTAGGGAACTTATGGTCCTCAAGATGCTGTACTAGAGCTTTCATAAATAAGTGATGGCTGGGGCTGATGGAACTTGGAATCTCAACATCTCATTAAGGCAAGGAGGATTGCAGAGGAGGAATTAGTGCAGAAGGAGTAGTGATGTCTGTATGGCATTGTCCCCATTCGTTGGGTTCCTAGGAGGAGAGTCAAGCATCATCATGAACAGAAAGATTTTAGCTATTTACTGAGATAAACAGGGTATGTGTCTATGTTCACATATATAAAAACACACATCTATGTTGCCTTGTACAAATAAAGTTTCTAAAAGAGAATACTTGCAACAACCCTTTTCAGCTATTATAACAGAGATAGCTAAAATGGCAGTATAGGTGGTGGCACTGCTTTGTTACATTGATAAAATAAATGAAACTAAGGAGGTCATCTCAATCATTTTTTTTTAAAAAAAGCATCTGCAGCTCTTACATGTATATTTCTTCACTGATATTTTCTGGTGTTGAGCTTTTCTGTCAAGTAACATGTAAACATATATTACATGAATATGCTGTGTTTTTGTTTAAGTTCTGGTACATATTCTAGGGATTGTCTCCATTTTCTTTTCCATTCAGTTGTAGAAGGGGAACACTCTTCTGACAGGTCCAAAAGCATTTTTTTTTGAGGGGGGGGGAACTAAGAATCTTGTTTTGTTTTTAAATGGGTGCCAGGAGTAGGCAGCACCCAAACAAAAAAAATGATTCAATTCGAATAAAACAAACTAGTAGCGCTATGGTGGTCATCCAAGTTCTTAATATATGTTTTTGTTGTTGCATTAAAGTGTGCAACTTTTAACAGGATTTTTGAGGGATGGAGTTGAACATCTATATTCTTGCTGTTATTATTATAGCCCAGAACTTATAATAAATTCTTGCTTTTCTGATCATTTTTGTCAACTCTTAAATTTACATTCTCACATTCTATAAGGTTGGATTCTGTGCTAGTTGCAAACTGGATGTCCGGAAATGGATATGAGGCAGAAATTCTAACCCTACCTCGATTTTGTATAATATAAGAAGGGACAGAGAGAAAGTTGGACAGACTTTCAAGAATTTGTTATTATATCTTAATATAATAATTAAAGTAGCATTACTGGAATCCTTGCAGTGTGTTTCCTGACTTAGCCTATCTTGAAAGCCTATCCAAGTTTCTCATCTTATGCTAAACAGAATTGAGAAGGAGTTATTTTGAGCTTCTTTTCAATGTTGTCCAAGTTTTGAAGCTCTGTAATTATATGGAAAGGGCTACGTCAAATTGCGGACGAGAGAGACAACAAACAGCAATATGATGTATTAGCTAAATTAGAAATTTAAGTAACTAAGTAAGATAAAACAGGAGAATTAGCAAGTAAAAAACTGTTGCAATAAATATAATGCTGTCTTATGGTCCAGCCTTACTGTTAAGACATTCTTTGAATAGCATGGTCCATTACAAGCATCGCTGGTTTATTTGGCTAAGGGGTCAATGTAAGTTTGCTGAGACTAGCAGAAGTATATGACAAGATTGCTGTAACTTCTGGTATTTAACCAGGTAACAGGAGAAAGATAGCATCACAGTCTAATATCAAATAATTCAGGAAGTCAACAAACCCCGGATCAAATATTTAGCATGCAAGCTTCATTAACTGTATATTGTATACAATTGTATATTAACATTGTATATGTTATTAACAGAGGGACTGAATCAAGATCAGATAAAGTATTTGTACTATTTTATAATGCCTTAGTTAAGACCACACTTAGAATGTTGCTTTTAGTTTTGGTCTCCATGATATAAAAAAGATGTTGAGATTGTAGAAAGAATGCAGAGAAGAGCAACAAAGGGGACTGGAGGCTAAAACATATAAAAAACAGTTGCAGGAATTGGGTATATTTAATTTAATGAAAATAAGGTCTAGGGATGACATGACAGCAATATTCCAATGTCTAATGTACTGCCACCAAAGAAGTGGAGGTCAACCTATTTTCCAAAGCACCTGAAGGCAGGACCAGAAGAAGCGGATGGAAACTAATCAAGGAGAGAAGCAACCTAGAACGAAGGAGAAATTTCCTGACAGAACAATTAATCAGTGGAACAGCTTGCCTTCAGAAGTAGTGGGAGCTCCACTTTACGTTTTAAAGAAGACACTGGACAACCATTTGCCTAAAATGGTATAGGGCAGTGATGGCGAAGCTTTTAGAGACTGCCCAAACTGCAACCCAAAACCCACTTATGTATCGTCGGGTGCCTGGTGGGCTTGGCCCATTGGGTGGGTGTGGCTGCGGTGGTAACGGCAGACTGGGTGGGACTAAAAAGTTCAATCAATCAATCAATTCCAACTTTGCGAGATCTTTTTTTTCCTGCGAGAAGTTGAAATTGATTGATTGAACTTTTTTTTTTTTTGGGCACACGGTGGCAGAGGCCTAAAGCAAAAAGGTTTTATAAAACCCAGCTGAAGGCCTAGGACTGGGGCGATGGCGCGCATGCCCACAGAGAGGGCTCTGAGTGGCACCTATGGCACGCGTGCCATAGGTTCGCTATCACGGGTATAGGGTCTCCTGCTTGAGCAGAGAGTTGAACTAGAAGACATCCAAGGTCCGTCTAATTCCATTATTCTGATTCTGATTAACATCAATAATGATACTATGTAAATAATGCACTGATGAAAAAAGTCAACGTTTACAATCCACTCATTTCACTGTTATTGTTTTTTAGTTGTGTTACAAAAAATATAGTTCCATATTTACATGCTGCTCTCTAGGAACAGAAATGATTTTTGTAAAGGAATTGTGTACGCCATAGGTTAAGTACAAAATACACACTGCTTAAATTTAATAATCCATTGGCTTTGATACCATGATTCCAGTTATTTTTATAATAACATTAATTTTCAGTGATTATGCAAACTCATACATTTTTAGATACTTTTTTTCCCGCCTTATCACCTATTGAGGTTTGTTTCTTGTTTCCATTCAGAACCAGCAGTTGATATTTCACAGAACTGTCCGAAATTCATCAAAAATGAAATTAGGCACGTGGGCCTCAACCACCTAAGGAAAGAAAGGGCTTATTATTCCTGTTAAATATTTGTTTCTTTACTTTTTAAATGTTCTTATTAAAGTTAACTGTAGGGTAAAATACAAATAAAAAAAAACTGAGAAAGCTAAAGAAAGAAACGTGCAGAAAGAGGCAAAAAGGAAGAAAAAAAGTACTGATTTTTAAATTTTTTCAGTGCAGTAAAATATAAAAAAAGTTCCAACCTCAATCTTTTTCTTTACATTTCCAAAGGTTTCAAACTATTTCTATATTGGAGAAGTTGGCTTTCTGAAGAGAAGCGCTTAGGGGTGAAGTGGGAAACTGCAACTATACAAGAATCATTAAGGCATAGCCATTGCTATTTTTATTAAATCTATACTTAATTCTTTTAGTTTTGATTAAGCCCACCATTTGCAGATCAAATTTTATTTTCAGAAAAGATGAGCCTTGTTCCAAATTAATGGTGAACTAAGTTATTCAGAGTGTGACGTCCAAGTTCCAAGCAAGCAAGTTTTGCAAAGGAAACTGCTTAATTATTCTTTTATCTTTCTCAGCTGTGGCAACCTTTTAAAACCAGAATTATCAGAAATGATCATACTGGCTGGGGAATTCTGGAAGTTGAGGTCCACATATCTTAAAGTTGCCAAGGTTGGGAAATGCTGCTCTAAAGCTTATTCTAAGGATGACTTGAAAAATAGAGGTATACATGCTGGGTGTTTTTGTCCATTCAGTTCATTGGACTCATTCTAAAAAAAAAAATCCCTTGTTACTTACCCTTCTTGGTAATTTTGTGTAACGAACATAATCTTCTAAAAAAAGCAGGGCGCCCACAACATCTGCTGGCATTTCTGGGACCTTCTGGCTGTGAATTAAGGACAAAACCACAACATGAGATGGTTTAATCACCTCTTATTTTAAGAGGGATTAAATCTGGTGAGTATTTGACTGAGAGACAACTCCGAGCCTTTAAGCTAGACAGGAATTAAAAGAAGAGCTGGTGCTACAAGTTCTGTCAAGGACAAGATTTAAACACTGTCAACATGTGGTTTGACTGATTTTGGCTTAGCACGTCTTGTGAACTCATGCTGCCTGTGATTTGCTAACTAAACTGTGCCTTGAGAATATGTGAACTTAGCCATTGACAAAAATTCAACTTTACGGGGTGAATTGTTGGTGTACAATTCTGTGCCTCTTTGGCCCGTCACATTTCAAACAGGTGAGTTGGAAACAGGTTTAGAAAAGGGACAAGGGAGCCACCAGTGATCAAACTTTTAATTTTATTGAGGGTGGGGAAACTATGGCCCTCTGAATATTGGTAAGCTACAACTTTCAGAATTCCTAATCATTAGCCAACCTGCATTGTTGCAAGCTGTAACTCAGCAACATCCAAAGGCTAGATGGTCTCCACCCTCTACTGAGCAGCTCATGTCTTCTTAACCATGGAGTGTAACTCTCAGCTCAGAAATTCAAATTAAAGCTTCTTGGACAATGGCTAGCCAGCTGCGATTTGAAGGGGAATCCAATCCTAACACCTTTGATTCAGCTTTGTGAAGGAGAAGTTGATACCTGGTGCACTGTTCCATTGTGGAGCGAACAAACTGACCGATCAGACCCAGAAATTGTTCAGTGTAGCGAGAATGAAACTGCTTCAGCAAAGTCAGGAGCCCCAGTACCAGAGGTGGCCAGTCAATGGGATCAGCTGGCTTTCGACAAACCATCCCTGAAGGAAAACAAAACCCAACCCAATACATTTTCTCATAGTTTGGGGGTTGCAGCATAAGGCACAGCTGGTGGCAGCAATTCAGAATACTATGGAAAATCCGTGTTACATGATGGTCTCTATGGCTTGGGAATACGTGGCGAAATGGATTCCCTCTAGTATTTTCCTTGGATTATAGTCCATCTTAATATTTGCAAGCTGCATCCAAGGAACAATTCATTACTCAAGGATAACCATCCCCCAAAAGGAACTTAAACAGAATTTGTACATGAAAGGTTCCTCTTTCCAGTTGTATCCAATTCTAGGGGGAGGTGCCCATCTCCATTTCTTAGTAGAGGGAGCCAGTTACAGACACACACACACTATATATACATATATTTATAGATATACACATACCTATACTGATGGGCAAAAGAATATATCCATCTAAGAATGGTTCTCAACCTGTGGGTCGGGACCCCATTTGGGGTCGAACAACCATTTCACGGGGGTCGCCAAACAATGCAGCCCGCCATTTTTTCCCCCTTTTCCTTAACTGTGCTACTCCCTTTTATTCTATTGGCTTGTGAAAGCCAATAGAATAGACTCTCTTGAACAGAGTCTAATTCCATTGGCTTTCAAAAGCCAATAGGAATTGTCCAGGCTGTCTCTGCCCTGCTGAGCCCGCCAAAAGTCCCATTCTGCAAACGGTGCTGTACCAGTTGAGTAGTCCTTGACTTACGACCGGTTGAGTAGTCCTCGACTTACGACCGGTTGGGGGTCGTGGCATTAAAAAGGTTGAGAACCACTGATCTAGGTATAAAACTATATATATATTTATAGAGAGACGGCAGCTCCGATCACACTTTGCTCGCACAAGCACAAAGCTGAAGACCCCAGCCTGAAGATGACGAGTGGGACCTCGTCGAAACATCGCCAAGATACTCTCAATCTTACACGGGAAAAGACCCACATCACAGAACTCAGGAGGTTACAACGCTAAAGTTCAGGATGTTACAACACAGCCAACCACCCAGGATGTTGCAACACAGAACTCAGGATATCACTACACTAGATCTCAGGATGTCACCACACAGCTTATTACCCAGGTCATTACAAAACAAAAGACTAATGGGCACACAGCCAGTACTCAGGATGTTATGAAACAGCCGAACAATCTGCAAACAATAACTCCCAACACAGCCAACCAACCCACCTACAGCAAGTAAGCCAGCACTCCACACGCACACCAATATTTATAGAGCAGTGTTTCTCAACCTTGACAATTTTAAGGCATGTGGACTTCAACTCCCAGAATTCCACATGCCTTAAAATTGTCAAGGTTGAGAAACACTGTTATAGAGAGACGGCAGGTCCGATCGCACTTTGCTCGCACAAGCACGAAGCCGAAGACCCCAGCCTGAAGATGACCAGGGCAGCTTGCATGTTAGGCAGCTGTATTTGAATTTATAGTGTCCACAGTATGTGACGTCTGCCTGTAAAACATGCCCCTAGATTGGAGCGAAACGCAGAACAGACTGATTTATATTTGGTAGACTGGGTGCCTCACCCAACAGATGTGTGTGTGTGTGTGTGTGTGTGTGTGTGTGTGTGCGCGGTGTGCGTGTCAATAAATGTATATATAAAAATGTATACATACATATGCATATACATATACATACATATGAGTTCACTAGAACTCCTAAGAATTATAGCACAAATTTAGAGCAATTAAATTCTGTGCAATTCTATCTGCAAGGAAATTTGAATGCTGGTAATTTTGATAAAGTGAAAATACTTTTCTAATCACCTATGCTTAAAGTGAAAGGTTACAGAAAAATTAATACTATACCTAAGTGTTTACTGTATTGAAGTTTTGGCAACTGGGAAATCAGAAACAGAAAATTCACAATGGGGAAATACGGCAATCGTTTTGTCGTAATGTAGATCTGGGAAAGAACATTTTGAAGGAAAGAATGTATTAATTTTTTTAAAAAAAAATCCAGATTATTTTATAATCACCATTTCAGACAGCAAAACAATGAAATTCATACAGTTCTTTAAAAAAAATCACGCAAAAGAACTGAAGAAAAAGAGATTATGCTATGCTAAATCAATGCAAAGAAAGAACAGAGGGAGGAAAAATAATCTATTGAACAAAAGAAAATAATGGGATAGTTCTATAGTTGAGAAACTAGACAGACCATCATGCTGAGAATCAGAGAACGTTTTCTGAAGATGCTGTTTAATTGAGATACCATCACTAAAGAAGCTCTTTCTATCCACAACTTCTGAATGTTTGACAGGGCTTTTGAAATAAAAGCTTGAAATGATGACGAATACATTACCTATTTCTGTTTGCATTGGTGGCCCACGGTTTCTATACTGTCCAAAGTTGTTGCAGGGTTCGGTGTTAAATTTAAACCAAGAAATTATTTTTCCGCATTTGCCCCCTCCTCCCCCTGCAATCCCACCCTTCCAATCTGAGCTCTGCTGCCTCTTTTTCTGCCGGATTCACGGTTTTTCCAGAGTTAAAAACAGAACTGAGACCTCTTCGTAAAGATGGTGTCGCATAGGTTAGAGGGCCATGCTGATTAAACATGCCAGTGATTGGGGCCACAGATTGGGATGACCCCAAGGACTGAGAGAGCTTAATTAGGAAAAGGGTCTCACCTTATTCAGTGGATTATGGATGCCAGCAGCCTCCAGGTAAGCAGTAATTTCATACAGGAGGGTGTTATCTTCTTTGGGGCAAGGCAAAGAAGGGTCTTGATAATGGGCCTCTATATCAGCCAGGATTGCTCTATAAGGGCAAAAGAACACCAGAGCACCTTTACTGAATCTGGCCAAAGGCCAACCTATTTCTGTGTTCTACGTCCTACAGTAGTCAGAATGGATTTGAGAAGCTCAAACATTGAGTGGACAGCAATCTCACCACCCAATTGCTCCCACCCTCCTAGCCTTCCACAAGAGCCTGAAGTTGTGAGTGTTCCATCACTGGAGGTTTTTAAGAAGAAATTGGACAACCATTTGTCTGAAATGTTACAGGGCCTCCTGCTTGAGCAGGGGGTTGGACTAGAAGACCTCCAAAGTCCCGTCCAACTCTGATATTTTGACCTGGCTCTGCCAGTTGACCTAGATGGGGAACTTCCATGCTGGAGGTGGCTGCTAGATTGAGGGCAGACCCCCACCTCCTCCCGCCCCTTTGCTCTCTACCCATCCATCTGTTTGGTTATCATACTGATGTATTATTCTCACGGTGTTCCTTCATCGTTGCTTATTTTATTGTTCTATTATTTTACTTGTTCCACTTATCCACTTTTTCATTTCTCGTCGAGGTGGCGCAGCAGTTAGAGTGCAGTACTGCAGGCCACTTTAGCTGACTGTGTTCAGCAGGTCAGCGGTTCAAATCTCACCAGCTCAAGGTTGACTCAGCCTTCCATCCTTCCGGGGTAGGTAAAATGAGGACCCAGGTTGTTGGGGGCAATGTAAATATATATATACATTGCTTACTGGTGTACACCGCTTAGAGAGTGCTTGCACTTAAAGCGGTATATAAGTCTCATAAATAAATAAATAAATAAATAAATTTCACTATTGGAAGCCGCTTAGAGTAAGCCCCACAGTAAGAGAGGAAATAAAGTTAACAAACAGATAAATAAATTCTCCTTTCTATTTTTCCCCAGCAGCTGGTATTTAAGGATTTGTAGCTTGTAATTCTGGAGCTCAGAAAGGGTCAATGAGATTAGCCGCCATGCTCACTTGATCCCTCACAAACGGTCTAATTTCTTTCAAAACTGAACTGATAATCAGGCCATGGTTACAATTAAGCAGCAAATAAAGAATTTATGAGCGAACATAAATCTGGAGCAGATGTCAAGAGGATTCCAAACATTGGACTGATAATTGCTTCCTGCTACCAAGATCCATGAATGACTAGAGACTAATTTCCCGTTCTTTGTGGTGCAACCTATTTTTTTGAACCCATGGCTCTACCCAAATTTGCTTTGCATTCTGAGCTGAGAGGAGCATCTCAAATTGTAGATGCTCCCTTTTGATGCCCATGGATTTGAAAAGTTATTATTATTTATGTTGTCGTCCCAGAATATGAGAAGCGATTATCATTGTTACCATCCCAGTGATACACGCTAGTCCTCAAGAAGCTTGCGGTCTTACTTGTTAAGGTTCTCCAGGGCAGCTGCTAAATGCTTGGAGTCGAATCTGCAGGAATAGTTCAGTTCATTGCCTATTTGGCGTCTTAAAATTTGCATCTGGCCAACCTAGGGAAGAGATGACGAGAATTAAAAGATCCCCCCCCCAAATGAAAACGAATGAATAGTACAATTTATTGCCTAAAACAGTGATGGCGAACCTTTTAGAGACCGAGTGCCCAAACTGCAACCCAAAACCCACTTATGTATCGTCAGGTGCTGGGTGGGTGTGGCCCATTGGGTGGGCGTGGCTTCGGTGGTAATGGCAGACTGGGTGGGACTAAAAAGTTCAATGAATTCCAACTTTGCGAGATCTTTTTTTTTTCCCCGTGAGAAGTTGAAATTGATTGATTGAACCTTTTTTTTTGCACACGGCAGCGGAGGCCTAAAGTGAAAAGGTTTTATAAAACCCAGCTGAAGGCCTAGGACTGGGGCAATGGTGCGCGTGCCCACAGAGAGGACTCTGTGTGCCACTTGTGGCACGTGTGCCATAGGTTCGCCACCACGGGCCTAAAACATCCTGGGTTTTTTTTAATGGACACTGAAGATTACCAGTTAAAAGTTACTATTATAGCCCTAATGAAGCTTTTCCCAAGACATCCTAGATGTATTGATCCTACAACTTCCAGAATCCCATTTATCCGAAAAAGTGTAATGTAGGAAGGAGCACCCTAATGCTCTACGTTACGATTCAGAAGACTTGACTGACTTCTAAGAGGATTGCTCCCAAGAAAATAGGCACCTTATCTATTTAAGGAGAGTGTTTGATTCTGATATTAATGAAGCATCAGCTAACTTAGCTGCTTCTTATAGCAATCAAAACTTCATGTTTCACCCTCCTGTTAAAGAACAACATGGCTGTTGCATTTTATTTATGTACATATGCATGTCTTTCCAATTTCTGATCTAGCCAAAAGCCTGGGATTTTCTGATAACCTCTCATCCAAGATTTAACCAGGTCCAACTCTGTTTAGCTTTTTCAACATCACGGACTGTGAAGACATCCAAGTTTTCAGAGACTTTTAGAATATCCTCAAGGTGAGACCCATGTGGATTCTGCTGTAAGGTGCAGCTCCCAAACTTCTCTCAGCTAGAGGGTCATCCAGATGTTCCCTATCCCATGACTGATATAGCCAAAGTACCTTCATAATTGTGTCAAGGTAGGCAGCCCAGATCTTCTGTGTTTTGGTAATTGCTGTAGAATAGACTCTGTTACAATTAGCTGCAACAGAACATTGAGAGAAAAATAAGTTTTAGAAGTGACTTTCTATTCCTCCTCTCCCTCTACAATTATTATTCTGTTTCCTCCACCCCATAAAAAAATACTCTGAAGACAGTATTTCTCAACCTTGGAAAGTTTTCAGTTGCGTGGACTTCAACTTCCAGAATTCTCCAGCCAGTATTCCAACACAGCCATTGTAAGAGCCATCCATCATTGCCAGACCCCCGGGCAGGGGACAGAACCATGTCTTTGGGGCCTTCCTAAAGGCTGGGAGGGTGGGGACAGTCTAGGTTTCAGGAGTTTGGGGAAAATGATATTCCACAAGGTAGGTGCCATAGCAGAAAACGCTCCCTTTCGGGGTCTTGCCAGATGACACTCTTTCATAGATGGGACCCATAACATGCCTCTTCTACTGGTCACTAACAGGTAATCCTCAATTTATGACCATTCATTTAATGATAGTTACAATGGCCTTGGAAAAGGTGACTCATGATCTGTCCTCGATGTTATGATGATCGCACCACCCGTGTGGTCACATGATCACAATTTAGGCCCTTGGCAACTGGCTTGCTTTTACAATGGTCCTGGGGTCACCATTTGCCATCAGGTTCAGTCCTGTGATGACTCGTATAATTACTGCATTGCTTAGCACCCAAAATTCTGATCCCAATGGTGGCCATAAGTCAAGGACCGCTTGTGTTACATAGGGACAGAAAGAGAAAGAAGGTGATAGCGGGCAAGGAGGTAAATTATTCCCAGGGCTTTCATTTTCCAAATTTCATTTTATTTATTTTTCGGGTTCCTAAAAGCCAAGGTCACTCAATTCCTGGCAAATAGATGGGGAAGAAATGGAGATAGTGACAGATTTTATCTTCCTGGGCTCCTAGATCACCGCAGATGGGGACTGCAGCCAAGAAATTAAAAGACATTTGCTCCTGGGGAGGAAAGCTATGGCAAATCTAGACAGCATACTAAAAAGCAGAGACATCACCCTGCCAACAAAAGTGCGTATAGTCAAGGCCATGGTTTTCCCAGCTGCAATGTATGGCTGTGAAAGGTAGACCATAAGAAAGGCTGAGTGCCAAAGAATTGAGGCCTTTGAACTATGATGCTGGAGAAGACTTCTGCGAGTCCCCTGGACTGCAAGGCGATCAAACCGGTCAGTCCTAGAGGAGATCAACCCCGACTGCTCTTTAGAAGTTGAAGATCCTGAAGTTGAAACTCAAATACTTTGGCCACCTAATGAGAAGGAAGGATTCACTGGAGAAGAGCCTAATGCTGGGAAAGACTGAAGGCAAGAGAAGAAAGGGATGATAGAGAATGAGGTGGGTGGATGGAGTCACTGAAGCAGTAGGTGTGAGCTTAAAGGGACTCCAGAAGATGGCAGAGGACAGGAAGGCCTGGAGGAACGTTGTCCATGGGGTCACGATGGGTCGGACACGACTTCGCGAAAACAACAACAACAACAACAAAAGCCATTCAAATGCTGGCCATTTTCTAGCCCAGGACCCTGCTTTAAGGGTCTTACCCACAAGTCCTTTCAGAGGGCTGACACTCTTCATGAGAGACTTCAACGCTTCGTGGACCCCTTTATCATGCAGCACTGTTTTCTGAAACATGATGAGGAAATTCTGGAGAGAAAAGAAAAAAGATTCTTTGGGATATTCTGCAGAAAAAGTCCACTGCGGTTGCACATACTGTGTTTTGTATGGCATGAATAACCCAGAATGGAACCCAAGATCTTGTTTACAGCTGTGTTTTTCAACTATGGAAATACTACAATGTGTGGGCTTCAAAAGAACTGCTGGCCAGGGAACTCTGGGAGTTGACATCCACAGATCTTAAAATTGCCAAGGCTGAAAAATGCTGGTTTTAATGTATTCTGTGACCACGTTCAAAGTTGCTGGCTCTGGAGAAAAGAAAATTGAGAATGATGAAAATTGGAATGGTTTGTCTCCAGAAGTTGTGAGTGCTCCAACACTGGAGGTCTTTAAGAAGAGTTTGGACAACTGTTTGTCTGAAATGGTACAGGGGTTTCCTGCCTGAGCAGGTTGGACTAGAAGACCTCCAAGGTCCCTTCCAACTCTGTTAGTCTTCTATTTGTTATTTTATCTTGTTTTCTAAATTGCCTTGAGCTTCTGAGAGAAAGGCAGGACATAAATAAGTCCCAATTTATCCCACTATTAGCTAAGCTGCTTAGGAATATGGGGATTGTAGTCCATCATATCTGGAAGTGTCAGTCCTTTGAGGTAGTCCAGATAAGAAGCACAAACCATGAGTACTAAAGTTATCTTTATCATAAGGTTACAGTAACAGAATCTTGCAGGTCTGAAAATCTTTCTTCCCTCTTTTATTTTTATTTCCCCCAAAACTAGGGAGAGTCCTTTCTGAGACATCTCCCACGTACTTTTCCGTCCTTCTTTTCCTTCTATCTACCTTTCGTGTGACAGTTGTCTAGGCTGCAGCCCATCTCCATCTTTAAGGTTACAGGTACTCCTCACTCAACAAAGGTAATTGGGACCTGAATTTCCATCTCTTAAGTGATATAAACATAAAGCACAATGTCAAGTGACTGTGCTGCTTAGAGATGGCAATTGCTGGTTATCACTGATGGACATTAAGCAAGTTCCTATGATTTCACACCAGCTGCCCCGGTGACTTTGCTGATGGGAAGCTGGCAGGGAAGTTGCAAACACCATCATGTGACTATGATTGTCAGAAATAAGGACCAACAAGTGCTCAGATTGTGATCATGGGACTGCAGGGGTGCTGCCATGGCCGTAAGCATGAGCACCGGTCAATGCCGTTGTACATTTGAATGGACACTGAATGAATGGTTAACTGAGGACCACTTGTATTTTCACAACTGATTATAGGAGGCTAATGGAGAGAAAAATGGTACCCATTTCTTAGTCCAGGAGGACTTGTTTTGTGATAATCTGGCTGAACTGGAGCTGGGCTGGGGCCTGGTTACCTGCAACTCTTTGACAATCATGAAGCAGAGAAGACGGTCTAATCCGTTGAGACCAAAGGTTCCCAAAGTGTTCTGGATCTCGGCAAACAGGCGACTGTTGGAGACTTCCTGGTGAGTTTTCATATCATACCAGGTGTTAAGTTGATCAATATAGCAGGCAGACCTGTCAAAAGGTAAGTAGCCATCACTGAAGGAAGGATCTTATCTGTGAGCAAGCTGGCAAGTGTGAACAATCTAAGCAATCAGATATTGAGTAAAGTAAGCCAAACAAGAAACAGGAAGATCTGCAATAATAAAATTTAGATCCATTAAATTATGCAATTTTTCATACTGAGAGTCAGAGTCTATTCCGGGCTAAAACTTCTGCAGGTCTGGAATGAGATATAGTTCCACGTTTTTGACTAGTTCAGGCAGAAAGGGGAAGGGGGGGGGAAAGAAAGGAGGAAGGAGGAGGAGAAGAGGGAAAGGAAAAGGAGAAAAAAGAGTGGGGGAGGAGGAGAAAAAGGGGGGGAAGAAGAGCAGGGAGAGGGAGATAGGGAGAAGGAAGAGAAGGAGGAAGGAGAAAGAGGGAGTAGAAGGAGAGGAAGACTTTTTCCTCTTAAGATACAGACTCTGTAAGACAGACATGTCAAACACAAGGCCCGGGGGCCAGATGTGGCCTGCAAAGTAGTTTCATGTGGCCAGTGAAGCCATCCTGGAAACAGTGAGGGAATGGCCCTCGCTGCCTTGGCCCTGGCCCAGGCCCAGGCCGGCTGGGAGCCAATGTACAATTTTGTGGTGGCCGTCTATGCTGAAATGCATTCAGTCTTAGCTCCACAAGACTGTCTGGAAACAGCGAGGAACCAGCCCCTGCTGTGTCGGCCCCGTCCCCTGGGTGCATGCTGGGGAGGTGTCACCCTTTGTGAGGAATGAAGAAATGCACCATTGCCTGGAAATGGCCAGCAAATGGCCCTAGCCTACTTCACATATCCGGCTTGATGGGCTCCGGCGGAGGGGTTTCAGCAGGCAGTGAGGCTCCTCCAGTGGACCATGCCTTGGCACTTGCCCCGGGGTCCCACCCCCTTCTGCCAGAGACCCTCAGATCTGTCCTACTCCTGCCCAGGCCCCCACAGCACCCTTGATGCGAACGATGTAGAGCTGGCCATGCCCACCCAATAGGCCACACCCACTCTGTTCACACCCACCTAGTAGGCCACACGCACCCTGGCCACACACCCCCCCCCAGGGCTACCGCAATGCTGATGTGGCCCTCAATGAAATTGAGTTTGACACCCTTGCTGTAAGAGATGAAGGGGTAGGAGTTTTATGAAACTTTTGTCTGGTTTAGTCTGCTGATCCTATGTGGAGATGTCAGGAAATAGCCCATTTTCTACGGGAATACGCAAATTATGTAGTCTTCTTACTTTGGGTCAGTGATTCTCAGAATTTCTCTGCAGAGACGACCAATAAAAGTAACAGATTCGTCTGTAGGTGCAAATTTTGGTATTGGAATATGGGTGGATTGGTAGATGCTTTGCCAGTCTTGAATCTGAAAGACATGCACAGTGAAATCATTCTGAACTATCTCTTATTATACGTAATTGCATGTTTCCCAAAAAAAAAAAAAAAAAAAAAATCAGGCTGTTTTTCAAGACTACAGTATCCTAGTGGCGAACTGGTGTAAGGAAAACGGCCTAATTTTAAATACTGGAAAAAACAAAGAGATCATTGTCGATTTCAGAAAAGGCAGGCACGGCCACCCTTCTCTGTGCATCAATGATTCACCTGTGGAGATGGCTATCAGCATCAAATTCCTGGGTGTGCAGTTAACGAGTAGGCTGGCTTGGTCACTCAACAGTGAAAAACTGGTGAAGCGGGCACAGCAGCACTTACATTTTCTGCTCGCATGAGAAAAGCACATCTTCCTTCCCCTGTCCTGACCACTTTCTGCAGGGGAACGATCGAGAGCATCCTGTCATACAGCATCACAGTCTGGCTTGGAAGCATCACTGCTTCACAGGAAGGCGATGCAGAGAGTGGTGAGGATGGCTGAAAAGATCATTGGCAGTTTCCTCCCTTCTATCCAGGACATAGCACATAATCATTGCTTGAGTAGGGTCCGTAAGGTTGTCTGGAATGCTACACATCCTCATCAGGACCTGTTTTCCTTGTTACCTTCTGGGAGGAGGCTTCATGGTACCCGAAGCAGAACATCCAGATTCAGTCACAGTTTTGTTCCATACAGTATTAACCTTGTGAACTCTAAAGCTTCCTCCTTCTGTTATATATTCAAGATGGACAGTGATTAATATTTATATATTACTTATATGTAAGGGTGTAGGTCTATACATATGTTGTATATAGTACGTTTAAATGTGTGTTATGTATGTGTAGACTTTGAGAGCAAGCAACTAATTTTCATTTTTAATGTGTGCCATTGTGCCCACAATAAAAAAATGACAATAAATGTTATCTATCTAGTGTTATCCATGGGTAGTGTTGGTTTCAGGGCTCTTGATGGCTGCTCTCAGTCTGTCCACAGCATTTACCAGTAATCCTTGACTTATGACTGATCACTTAGTGACTGTTTGAAGTTTTGACAGACACCCCCCTCCAGGCACTTTTAACCTGGTTTCAAAGTTTTGTTCTCTCCCCCCCATAGCCATGTGTGCCATTTTTGACACATTTACTAGAAACCAGCATTTATTTATTTCCAAATTTAGGCAAAAATACCCCATAGCAAACAATGGTGGCCGTGGCGAGTTGTCCCATTCCGAACAATGGATTTGCTTAACAACAGTGGTGTTCACTTAACGATTGCAGTGGCTGCCTTACAACCGTTGCGTTTGCATTTGGATTGTGTAACTTTAAAACATAACGTTGGAAGAAGTGAGTGAAACAAGTCTAGTGCAATAAATACTGGGGCTAGATTAACCCACCGTGCTAAACTTTAACTTACTCAATCATGATCTACTGACTGATCTACATTCGGCTGGCTTCACACAACACATTAAAGCGGACTAAAAAGGAAACAATATCTTAGTGAAATGTGTGAATTTAGTCCCAAGAACTTCTTGTGGCACAATGGTTTCACTCTCTCCTTCTGTCCAGTTTTCTGTGAAGAGGTTTGGAGAGATGCTTACAGCCAGCAGAGTATTTCCTCACGCCATTTTTGGAGTCAAAATGGAGGAGGAATTCAAAGAAGGACACCAGGACTCTGAATAAGCAGCATTAAACATAAGATAGTAATCCAGTAACCCCATCGTGGGTTCCTTGATCCTCTCTGAGCTTGACTGCTTTCTTGCAGATGCTTCATTCCCCTTACCAACTAGGTAACATTATCAGTACTAGAAGGGAGTGGGGTTTATTCTCTGCAAGCTACTTGTATATAAGCAGAGAGCAACCCTTTTCCTTCTAGCACTGATGATGCTACCTAGTTGGGTAATGAAGTGTCTGCAAGAAGCTCAGGGAGCATCAAGGCCCCTGTAGTTGAACCCTGAGCTACAAATATTCTTTTCTGTTGATATCCATACATTCTACAGCTTTTTAATAAGGATGTTGAATACCTTTGCCCTTAAGAAGTTGTTGCATTCCTGCTCCACGTTGTAATTAATAATACGGGATACTTCTTCCTGCCAGATTTTTAATCCACAGATGTTGACATAGTCCTGGATGTACTCAAAGGAACGGTGGAACCCATCCATTGTGGCTGCCATATCTTTCAGTCTGGGCATCAGCTCGCTGAGCTGTGGAAATCGGGAAAATCAAAAGGTCCATCAAAAGGCCCATTCACCATCTTTGCCTTCTTAAATTTGTTACTTCTCCATTCAGGGATGTCTACAGAAGGGCAGGTTTAGGAAACTCACGACGGCAGATGCTAAGAAAGGACTGTGGGTTTGGACTGCAAAGTCACAACTGCAATTTTGATCACTTTAACCCAGGGGTCTTCAAGCTTGGCCCTTTTATGACTTGTGGACTTCAACTCCCAGAATTCCTCAGCCAGGTATGCCTGGCTGAGGAATTCTGGGAGTTGAAGTCCACAAGTCATAAAAGGGCCAAGTTTGAAGACCCCTGCTTTAACCTCTTTGTGCACATCCCAATACAGATAGTCCTCAACTTACAACTATTCATTTAGTGGCTCTTCGAAGTTACAATGGCACCGAAGAAAGTTATTTACAAACAGTTGCCACCCTTACGACTGTTGTAGCATCCCCACAGCCACGTTATCAACATTTGAGTACTTGGGCAGTCTGCATGTATTTACCACGGTTGCAGTGTCTCAGGATCACGTGATCACCATTCGCAACCTTTCCAGCTGGCTTCCGACAAGCGGAGTCAATGTGGAAAGCCAAATTCGTTCGACAAATGCATGATTCACTTAACAACTGCAGGGATTTGATTAACAACCGTGACAGACAAGGTTGTAAATCGGGCATTACTTACTTAACAACCGCCATGCCTAGCAACGGAAATTTGGTCTCAACTGTGGTTGTAAATTGAGGACTACTGGTGGATTCCAGAATTTCCTCTTTCCTGGAACCTTCTCCCTCCCTTCCAAGGAGAAACAATTTCACCATTACAAGATGGAGAGAAGGAAAAGCTGCTCAGCTGCTCTGCCTCCAAGTATTTTTAAAATGTATTTGCAAACTGGAACACCCCTGTTCCGCCACCTGTTTCAAGAGTTGCCCATAAATCTGAAAGAGAATTTGAGACTGTGTGTAATGGATGAAATCTCTCTTTCGTGAAGCTGTAGGGAGATGACTTGGAGCATTTAATTCCTAAAAGGGGAACAAGGATGAGAATTTTACTGTAACTGTTGGTACGATAACAAAGAACTGGGCTAAATGAATGTAGGCAAACAGAAAAAGGGGGGAAAGACCCCCTGATACCTTAGCTCTGGGGTTGAAGGTGAGCCCTCGGTGTAGGGCAAAAGCCACTCGTTTGACCAGCTCCTTTCTAATTCCATCTTCAAGCAGCTGTTTTGGGTCAACCTGGAAAACCCACAGAAGAGAGAAATGATAACGTGTCGTGCCTCCGTCTGAGCCTGAATCTGCGGAAGAAAATGAACTGGAACGGGACCCTATGGAGGCCGAAGGAGAGGTGTTTGTGGCTTCAGAGGAATGTGGGAAAGAGCAGGCCGAGGCAGGCCAGGCCCCTTCAGGATTGGAGCAGGAGGAACAGGAGAGGCAGAGTTCAGGTGATGAGCAAGGGTCATCCCCACCTGATCACAGAGCACGGAGAATGGAGAGGAGGGAATAACACAGGCAGTGTCTTGCCCCACTCCACAAGGAACACCTGGAGACTGAGATTTAAGGAGATGCTGTGGGGAGGGGCATTTGTCGGGAACAAACGCTGATTCCTTGGAGCGTTGTGTATTGCTGCTGATCTGTGACTTCTGTCTGGAAACCTGGAAACTTTGACTATCGGACTGTATTTCACATTCTCTCTTTTGAAAACTGCTCAGGCAAGCTAGGATTCAAACAGACTCGTTAAAGCAGGGGTTCTCAACCTTGGCAACTTTAAGACTTGTGGACTTCAACTCCCAGAATTCCTCAGCCAGCTTTGCTTTGCTGGCTGAGGAATTCTGGGAGTTGAAGTCCACAAGTCTTAAAGTTGCCAAGGTTGAGAACCCCTGCCTTAAAGTTTGTTTTCTTCCTTGTTATCTCTATGGCCTTGAGTACTTTCTTATGTTAATCAGACTGTATTTGAACCTACTTTCAGCCATAGTCGGCTCAAGGGATGTGTGTGCCGTTCTGTTGTTGGAGGCTTGCCAGCAAATGTGGGGAGCATTTGGGGGAAATTTGGAGCAATAAAAGAACTGTTTGAATTGCCAGCTGACTGCATTGCCTCTGTGCTGTGCCCTGGGTCATCACACCTACTTTCTCTTCATGTGCTTTTCTGTTTGTTGGATACGTGTCTCCTACTCTCTATTATGCTATGGCTGAGCTGAACAGTTTTATCTTGAGGAAGATAAGAGAGGAAACTTTCGCAGAACACCTACATACTCAGTATTCTGGCACTAGATGTCCTTTGGGCTTGTTTTTCATCCTACTATGGTGATCACAGAGGACTAAGGAGACACCCTTGAAGATGATTATGTAGAAGCTACAGCTGCAGGGACTAGTCCAGGCAGTCACCAGGAATCAACACTGATTTGAAGAAACACATACGTGCACAGCCCTTGAAGAAATGTTGGGAAATGGCCTTCAAAATGCTATTTTTGTTCCTTTGGGTGAAGTTACTGTATCATTTTCACATACCTTTTGGACCCCACTTATTCCAAAATTCATGAAATCTGTCTTGGGGAATCAACAGGTCTCTAGATTTTTCTGTCCACTGCAATGGAAATGTTACCTTGATGATGCCAACCAATGTTGTTTTCATCATCAGGATGCCTTCCGTGAAAATGGAGATGGCGTGTGTAAGCTTAGCAACCTTTGAGAAAGAAAGGAGAGGTTGGTAATTAGAAGGCACCTCCAGAGCATTAGGGAGCTGAAAAGAACATCATTGATAAGGAAGCTCTTTTCTTCTTTTACCACATGGACTTCTTTCTCCTTAACTTCATGTTTTAAATGACATGCCCAACTGTCATTTCCATATGACAAGAGGAACAGAGATAAGCTACTTCCACTTTTTGTGATAAATATTCATTCCTTATTATGGATGATTTGCTATCATAAATCTATAGAGAGTCTCTATCATCCAGGAATATGACTTCATACCAATTCCAGAAGTGCACCTAATCTCTCTTAACACTGTGAACTTTGATGCACCTCATAGCGTGGTCCAAGTTGAGCATAATCTCGCAGCTTGTCCTTGTCCAAGCGTGTTGGCACCTCAATGATATCATGAGTCTGCAGTTTTATAATCTTCAGGAGAGAAGTGAACATGCTTTCTGGAATGATCTGTAAAACCTTTTCTCCCAAAAGGCAAAAATACAAAATGCAAAAATATTGATTAGCGAGTGAAAAGCAATAGTTCCTTTAAGGGGTACAGTACCCCTCTAGTTTTTAGCATGATAGAACAATACCCATTCAACTCCAATGAAGAGAGACCTGAATTAGCAAAAGTTATTTTTTGTTATCCCCAAGTAAAGCCCTTTTCAACTATTATTTGGGGGAGGGCAGGTCATAAATCCCTTTGTTTAGTGCTGTTATAATTTCAAATGGTTGCTGAACAAATGGTCATTAAGCAAGAACTACCTGTATACCAAACTGACTTTCTAGCCACATAGATAGGTGTGATCTATCCCAATATGTTGTTTAGCTCAACACAAAGCACCTGAGGGCAGGACAAGAAGAAACGGATGGAAACTAACTAAAGAGAGAAGCAACCTAGAACTAAGGAGAAACTTCCTGACAGTTAGAACAATTAATCAGTGGAACAACCTGCCTCCAGAAGCGGTGAATGCTCCAACACTGGAGGTTTTTAAGAAGAGACTGGACAGCCATTTGTCTGAAATGGTATATAGGGTTACCTGCCTGAGCAGGGGGTTGGACTTGATGACCTCCAAGGTCCCTTCCAACTTTATTATTATTATAGTTATTAATATTATTATTTAGAATTTGATGAATGTGTTTGCTATCTTCCCTTTCTTTTTAATATTTCCTTTCTCCGCTAAATTCAATTTTTTTTTATCTAGAGATGAACTTTCATTGATTTAAATAGAGAACATTCTCATTGTAAATGTCATCATGTTTAAGGCTGCGTGATTATACAACTACTATTAATCTAATCTAACAAACTCTTATATGGTTGTTCAGTTCTTTATTACTGGATTTATGTAGGAAGATCCAAATCACTTTCCTTTCTGGCTTCTGGGGTTGAGCAAAGGAGACTATTTTTGGTTCAAAGATCTAGAAAGTTCTTGGCTACAGTGGCCAAGAGGTTCAACTTGAATTGTGATAGTCTACTGCAGCATTTCTCAAAATCAGCAATTTTTAAGATGTGTAGATTTTTAATTTCCAGAATTTCTCAGTCAGAATATGGCATTATGGGAGCTGAAGTCAGCACATCTTCAGTTGGTTTAGAAACACTGGTCTATTGTAAAGTTCTTCCAGAGGGGAACTCTTGAAAAACGGCTTTCCCAATTTGTAACAAGAGAAAAAATATCTCCAAAAATGATCTTGCTCACCTTTCTTACATAGGATACCAGTTCTCCAGAATAATACTGTGATACACTGAGAAGATCAGGACTGTTTGCTTGATTGATGCGAAGAAGTGGCATGTCAAGAGCTGAAGCCAGCTGGAAGCAAGGGAGATAGAGACATCAATAAAGTTCCCAGATATACTTTAGGTTAATAATATGGTTTCTATTGATAGTGGCTTAATGCAAGGAGCGAATCTAGCTACTGTGGCTTATAAATCATGGTTTGTGGCTTAATCTACTGTACGAACTCAGCCAATTATTTAACAAGCTGTGACTAAGCAAACTTTGTCTTTGGTGTGTAAATTGAGCCTCAGATTTCCACGCCTGAGAGTGAAAGTCATTAGAATTACTATGTAAGTGAAAAGTAAATCCTTAATTATTTTTGAAAGGCCTAATTCCATTCTGGAAAGAATCCAGAATAAAATGGATCAGTTTTATGGTCTTGGAAATCCAATTTGTCAACTTGTGACAAAGAATTTCAAGAGAGGCAACAAATAGGTGCCCCCCCAAAGCCCCCCCCCCATAAAGGATTCCTAATCCGATTTCCCAAGATTGTTGCTAATGTACTAACCAACTCACCTTTAAAAAGGTGGCCCGGAGTTTGGTTACCATAGATGGGCTGACTCTTATACTTTCCTGCATGATAGAGGTGAAACTGGAAAAAGGGTGGGAGAAGATAAATAAAGCCATGATAGAAATAAAAGCTGAAATCAATATTCGGGCTAAAACAGACTTAACATGTTTAAGATTTAAGTGCAAAGGAAATCATCAAAACAATTAAAAAACGAAAATTAGAATATTTCGGACATGTGATGCGACACCCAGAGAAATACGGCATACTCCATTTAATCCTCCAGGGAAAGATGGAAGGCAAACAAGATCCAGGCAGAAGAAGAACGTCGTGGCTTCAAAATCTAAGGGCCTGGTTTGGACAAAACTCAGCAGCACTTTTTCGTGCGGCTGCTGATAAAAACAGGATTGCCAACATGACCGCCAATGTCCAATAACGGATATGGCACAAGAAGAACAACAAAATAGAACCATTCATATAAATGCAGAAACAAATATGAAAAATTGTAAACTAAACCAGTACATGATATGATTCTGCATATATTATTATACTTCTTATTGTGGTCTTCACTCCCCTTAAAAGTGGTGTGGCGCTTGGCCTCCTGGAAAGTTCTCTGTCCTTCTTTTAAAGCAGTGGTTCTCAACCTGTGGGTCGGGACCCCATTTGGGGTTGAACGACCACTTCACGGGGGTCGCCAAACAATGCAGTCCGCCATTTTCCCCCCCTTTTCCTTAGCTGTGCTATTCCCTTTTATTCTATGGGCTTTTGAAAGTCAATAGAATAGACTCTCTTGAATAGAGTCTAATTCTATTGGCTTTCAAAAGCCAATAGGAATTGTCCAGGCTGTCTCTGCCCTGCTGAGCCCGCCAAAAGTCCCATTCTGCAAACGGTACTGTACCAGTTGAGTAGTCCTCGACTTACGACCGGCTGAGTAGTCCTCGACTTACGACCGGTTGGGGGGTCACGGCATTAAAAAGGTTGAGAACCACTGTTTTAAAGCCTTGTTTGTGTGAAGACTGTCAATCAAACAAGGCAGCTACATTTACAATCAAATAAATCTGAACTTCTCCATAGAAAACAACCACCTTATGTGGCAAGCAAGTTTAGAATCCGCTCCCTAAAGTGATTAGAAAACAAAGAGCTAAGATAGAATTCAATTCCTGTAGAGCAGCGGTTCTCAACGTTTGTGTGACGGCGACCCCCGTCACACAAACGTTATGGGCATGCGCGGCGCGGCGCGCATGGGGGCGGCCCCCCCGCGCGTGGCGCGCATGCGCGGCACCACCCCGCGCGCGGCGCGCATGGGGGCGGGGCCCCCCGCACGCGGCGCGCATGCGCGGCGCCGCCCCTTACGCGTGGCGCGGAGGCGCGGCGCCGCCCCATGCGCGGCACGCATGTGTGGCGCCGCCCCCCGGAGGCGCGCCGCCACCCCCACGCGCGGCGTGCGTGCGCGGCACCGCCCCCCCGGAGGCGCGGCGCGCCCCCGGAGGCGACAAAATGGCGGATCGCCGCGTTTGGCGACCCCACAAAAGAGGTCGATCGACCCCAAATGGGGTCGCGACCCATAGGTTGAGAACCGCTGCTGTAGAGGAATTGTAGCTCTACAGTAGAACACATGCTGTACATGTAGAATGAACTGTAGGTAGTCCTCAATTTATGACCAGTTGCTTACAACCCACCTGGGGGGCTACTTAGGACCCAGATTTAACATTTCAATGGTCACCTCCACCCCTGCAGTCATGTGACTAAACCTCGGGCGTTTGGCATCCAAGCTGCATTGATAGCTGCTTGCGGTGTCTCACGGTCATTTGATTGCATTTTACAAGGGTTTCGCTGAATTTATTTCCTGTTTTCAGCAAAACCACCTCATAATATGAGCCGAGGTGGCGCAGCAGTTAGAGTGCAGTACTGCAGGTCACTTTAGCTGACTGTTCAGCAGGTCAGCAGTTCAAATCTCACCGGCTCAAGGTTGACTCAGCCTTCCATCCTTCCGGGGTAGGTAAAATGAGGACCCAGATTGTTGGGGGCAATGTAAATATATATATATATATATATATATATATATATATATATATATATATATATATATATATATATATATATACACACATTGCTTACTGGTGTACACCGCTTAGAGAGTGCTCGCACTTAAAGCGGTATATAAGTCTCATAAATAAATAAATAAATAAACACTGGTTCGCTTTGCAATTGTGGCAACTGCTTTACTATGTGTGTCTAGAGACTTACAACTGTGATGGGCAGGCTCCACTATGATCATAAGTGGAGGACCATCTGTACTCTTAATCTACGTAGCAGCATTTTCCACCCCTTAATTGACAAATTATAAGAATCAGAAGAGGTTCCAACTCTCAAGATTCATTATTTAGGTATGATTGCTTCTACAGTAGGACATCAAACCCGCTACTTCATTTGGGGAAGCCAGCCTACTCAGCTAATCAGTCCTGGTAAGAGGAATTCAGAATGTCTTTGGAGTCATACCTGTCAATGAGCTGCCAAGCGTAGGAAAGGTCCCCTACTATCTGCATGGTGATTAAAACTTCTTCTTTAATGTTGATGGTTCGGATCATTTGATGCAGAAACTTCCGAGAGTCTGCGAGAAACTGGCAAACTTGCAGATTGGACTCCAGTTGGTGAAATTCCTGGACCTGCGTTAAACAATTGAATGCAGCTCATTCACTGGGGAGATTTTAAATCGTTATTATTCCACCAAGAAAAAAGAAAATGTTTAGACGAGGACTCCATCCTTACCTCTTCCAAAGCTTGAATTAACTGCACTGTTTTCCTGCCTGCTGCAGTGGAGTCGTTGTAGTTCAGAGACATGATTTGTTTGGAGATTTCTCTAAACCAGGCTTGCAGATTTTCTGTCCAAGCAGGAAAAGGAATAAAAGAGATCACCTTGTTGTGGCAGATCTGTCAATGCCCCTGAAATCCCCTAAACTCATGCAGAGCCCTCTCTGTGGCACGCGCGCCGTCGCCCCAGTCCTAGGCCTTTAGCTGAGTTTTATAAAACCTTTTCGCTTTAGGCCTCAGCCACCATGTGCAAAAAAAAAAAAAAAAAAAAAAGAAGAAGAAAAAGTGTCAATCAATCAATTTCAACTTCTCGTGGGAAAAGAAAAAGATCTCACAAAGTTGGAATTGATTGAACTTTTTAGTCCCACTCAGTCTGCCGTTACCACCGCAGCCATGCCCACCCAATGGGCCACACCCACCCAACTGGCCAAACCCACCCAATGGGGCACGCCCACCAGGCACCCGACGATACATAAGTGGGTTTTGGGTTGCAGTTTGGGCACTCGGTCTCTAAAAGGTTTGCCATCACTGCCCTTAACTCTCTGTCTACAAATGTTGTGTTTCCAAATATTGACTAAAATAGGAAAAATCCTTAAGAATTAGATGATTGTTTTCCTTCATTTGCAAAAATATACTAATCTTTATGTGCCACTACAATACAAGACTTAGAAGTCTAACTTGTGTGCGTGTGGGGGGGAAAGCAGAGCCAGGATACTGGCCTCTTTTAGCTTCGAGAAATAAGATGTTATTTCTGCATGTGACTCTGGCTTCCCCCATTCACTTTGCTTGTGAGAGGCCAGCTGCAAAAGTCACAAAGGGCCCCAGGATGCTGAAACTGTCATGTCATGTTTCCATCTTGCTGTTGGAAATTCTTAATTTATTAAATATGCACTTGCCATGAAAGGATTCAACTTGCAATATTTCAACAGAAGTTGCTAGAGAACATAGGTCCTAATAGCAAGTTTCACATCTACCAAATCAATAATGAACACGGTCCATCATTTCCCTTTATTTATTCACTGAAGAAATTCAGCCCTCCACTTTTTCCCCTCTTAAAAAGAGCCAATAGCATGAAGACAATGACCACATCTGCTGAAAACTAAAAGCAACCACAAACACACACACAAAGAAATGGTGGCGAAGCCAGACTGGTGGACCTACGGTAAAACAATATCTTTTAATCTTGGTGATCCTATCCTAAGGGAGAGCTAAAATCAGAAGGACGTGTCTGCCATTGGTTTACATATATACAGTTGGAAGAAAGATTTAAATTAGACAAAGAGTTGTGGGTTTGATTTTGTTAAAAATGAACTGGAAATTCATTACTCTTGACGCTAAAAGTTTTTAACAAAATTGCAACTTGTTTTTCTGTTTCAGCCTACCGTTTTTCTCCACTCTGGTTAATGGTTTCACTCCTGAAAAGACATCTGCCAATTCAGCCATTCTTTCTGATCCTTCTGTCTTGTAGCTCTCCCACTTCGTTTGCTTTTCTGACAACATTTGTTTGAACATCTAGTAGAAAGACAGACTTTTCTCAGATTTATTTATTAAATTTAAATGCCACCCATCTTACTATCCAGAGCTAGATTAAAAGACAAGTGGCCAAAACCCAAAGCTGTTAATGATACACTTAAGGGGTCAGTGAATCATTGCACATCCTATTCAAATCACTGACCAAAAAGTCAGCTAGCTGAGTTGAGTCTATGACTAAAAATATCTGATTAGGAAGAAGAGGTATATGTCAGAATATTGATCAAATAAACTTAAAAGCACTCTATTCAATTAACCACACATTAAAAATAGACATTTGATAAATAAATATATTTTGTTAACTTTGTTTTTAATAATAATAATAATAATAATAATAGTAGTAGTAGTAGTAGTAAAGTTGGAAGGGACCTTGGAGGTCATCTAGTCCAACCCCCTGCTCAGGCAGGAAACCCTACACCATTTCAGACAAATGGCTGTCCAGTCTCTTCTTAAAAACTTCCAGTGTTGTTGGAAGAAGGAATCTTTGCCTACTTTGCTAGAGTGGTTTTTTAAAGTTTCTTATTTGGCGGAAATGGCAAAGATTTCGGCTTTTTTGAAGGATCAATCGCAAGAGAAGTATTTTGTGGTATGGAAAAAATGGATAGATTTTATACAATATAAGTTGGATATAAAAAAATATTATTTAGTTTTTCAATAACTTATATTTAAAATTTAAAATATTTTATAGACTTTATTCTTTTTTTATTTTTATTATATTTTCTTTTATCGTTTTCTTTTTTCTTTTTTTATTCTTTTTTCTTTAAAGCATTTTTCTTTTGGTATTTATGTTTTTCTATACATATATTATTGTTAATTATTTTATAATTTGTTCAATTAATGTATTTAGATTTATTCATGGTTTATATCTTTTTTAAGATTTTTTGAAGAAATTTCAATTAAGCCTGTATTCAGCTCTGGGAAGGTCGGGGGAGGGAATGGGAGGGCTGGGGAGGTTTGGGGAAGGGTTGTTTTGTTTTTGTAAAATTTTAAAAAATTTTCAATAAAAAAAAAAAAAACTTCCAGTGTTGGAGCATTCCCCGCTTCTGGAGGCAGGTTGTTCCACTGGTTAATTGTTCTAACTGTCAGGAAGTTTCTCCTTAGTTCTAGGTTGCTTCTCTCTTTGGTTAGTTTCCATCCATTGCTTCTTGTCCTGCCTTCAGATGCTTTGGAGAACAGCTTGACTCCCTCTTCTTTGTGGCAGCCCCTCAGATATTGGAACACTGCTATCATGTCCCCCCTCATCCTTCTCTTCGTTAAACTAGACAAACCCAATTCCAGCAACCGTTCCTTATATGTTTTAGCCTCCAGTCCCCTAATCATCTTTGTTGCTCTTCTCTGTACTCTTTCTAGAGTCTCAGCATCTTTTTTACACCGCGGTGACCAAAACACCTAACACCGGAACATCTGTTGCTAAGTGACCGGATTGTTAAATGAGTCATGACTAATTTTGCAACCTTTTTTGGGCCACACCTGTTAGATAAGTTGCCCCAGTTGTTAAAGTGAATCACACGATCACTAATGCTTCCCCCATTCACTAAAATGACCCCAGGATGCTGAAACTGTCGTAACATATGCTGGTTGCCAAGCACCCAAATTTTGTTTCATGTGACCATGGGGACATTACAACAATTGTTGGTGCAAGAACTGGTCATAAGTCACTTTATTCAGTCGCTAAATGGATGGATGCAAGGTGGGGACTACCTCTATATGGTTTTATTGTTTTATTTGTAAAATGCCCAGAGTCACGCAAATATAATGGGCAGTTTATAAATGAGATAGATAGATAGATAGATAGATAGATAGATAGATAGATAGATAGATAGAGCATCAATAATACATTTTTCAAAGATTCTCCAAGAAAATAAGAAAAGATAAGGCCATCTTTAAAAAAACATTTTTTTTAAATGAAATTCTCCTTCAAGGATTTCAGAGAAAACAAACTCCTGAAGCTGTTTCTCTGGGTTCTGGCAATGAGACATCTACAACCCAGGAGAGCAATGATCATGACACTCAAAAAAATAGCCAAATCTGAGTTTTCGGCTGTTATTATTTTGGGATGACCCACAGCTTCTTGTGAACTGTGACACACACTCCCTCCCGCCTCAGAAAAGAGCCCCCCAGGTTTTTATTTACCTCTTTCAAAATGAATTCAAACTGGGCTGTATCCAGGAGGAGCTGGAAAAGGATCTTGGGCTTGAATCTGGAGTCAGTGAGAACTTGGTCTTTTATCTGGCGGAGGCGCTTGTTATTTGGATCATAAGCTGGGGAGGGAAGGAAAAAGAGGGCACTTTTTTTTAACAGAAGTAGCAAATTATTTAAAATCATTATTATAAATGAACTTGTGTCAAGATATTTAATAGTTGGAATAGTAAAGAGTATAATGGGCCAGAACACACAGTTGTGGTTGATTGATGGGAGAGTGCAGGTTCCCGCATGAAGCAATCTATGTTATGATTGGTTGCTGGATGTAAAGGGGGAGTTTCCCTCTTTCCCCGCCTTTTTCTTCTGCATGCTCTGTATGCTGTTCTGTGATTTACCTGATGATTTACCTCAGTGGTTCTCAACCTTTCTAATGCCGCGACCCCATAATACAGTTCCCCATGTTGTGGTGACCCCCAGCCACTTATACATCACCGGGTGCCAGGGGCTTGGCCAAAGAAAAGGGGGAAAAAATGGCGGACAGCCTTATTTGGCGACCCCCGTGAAATGGTCATTCGACCCCAAATGGGGTCCCGACCCACAGGTTGAGAACCACTGATTTACCTCATGATATAGAGCTGTGTCTATCTTGTCTGCTCTAAATATAGATGTTAAATATATTTATTTATAGAAAACTACAAGTTTGTCTGACTCTGTCTGGACACCAGCTGAGCAATTCCCTGACAACTTTTCCCTGACACATTTTTCAGCAGGAGCAACACTTTCCATTCCCATGAAAAATTCCCAATGGGGTCTGAAGACCATGGCTTCCCTTGTTGGTTTTTTTTTAACATACATCGATCCTGAATATGGAGACTGCATGTGAATTACAGATGGTCCTCCACTTACGACCACAATTGAGTCCAGAATTGAGGGGACTTTAAGAAGGGAGTGCCTCTAGCTAAGTCATGAAAAGAAAATGTGACTGGCAAACTTCCCTTCTCTAGATGGATTGGCCATCCTTGTTGTAAAAGTTCACTTCTTACCCAAGTCTGCAGCATGAAGCATCAGCCAGCGGATGGCCACGTTGCAGTCTCTTAAGCAGTTCAGCAGTTTTGGGATGTTGTCAAGCACCATCTCTTCTCTTAAACAACCTTCTTTAAGAAATTGTTGCACTTGGGTGTAAACACGCTCAGTGACAGCGGCAGCTCGGCTGGCCTTCAAAGGCAGAAATCAAAGCATTAGCATAACAGAGGAAGAGCAAAGCCCTAGGGATGAAATGGACATTTTAAAATTTGTGGGTCTCTAGCAAAGGCTAAACTACATCTTCCAGCATCTTTTACGCTTGGCTAAATTGTCTTAACGCACCTGGGAGTTGTAGTTTGTAATACCCAGAGAGCAACAAGTGCACACTCCTGGTATAAATGGTACTAACAAAAATTATTAACATGCTTAAGTTTTCAAAGAGTTAAGAGTTAATGTTATTGTTGTTCCTAAACAACTTAAAACAACCCTTACTTTACAAAATGCAAAAAAAAAAAGCAAATGTTTAAGATATTCTAATGAATAAGTTACTTTCCAATTTATGAAAAAAAATCTATCATTGCCCACCTTCCCTGCCAGGATTTAGGAGCAAATCATTATTTCTCTGTTTAACGTTAGTTCTGGCGAAGTTGCTTTGCAAGCTTTCTTTCTAATCAGCAATCTATTTGGTCTCAAAAAGTGAAACGGGGTCAGATCTGGTTAGTGCTTAAATGGGATATATTAGTACCAGGCAATCTCAACCCTAGGTGATTGTACACAGAAATTTAAGGGATTATGTCTACAGAACAAAAGGATTTAATTTAATTAATTTCTCCACTTTTATTCCTGCTCTGCCACGTAACGCCATGGTAGGAACTCTTCAGTAGGATTAGCTTCATTCAGATTTAGTATTTATTTGCCTGGGGAATTGAAATGTATCTTGGGAGAAGGAAGTGTCGAATCACTTTTATCCTGCTGCTAAGTAAGCAACAGATTTTCCATGAAGTCACCCATCGCTGAATTGGAGTCAGAGGAGAGATTAGCTACCTCTTGTGAATTATAAACAAGTACATTTGACTGAAGCTTGCTAATAAGTATGCCACAAGGACACAAATGGTTACTTGGGAGTTTCCTAAGTCCGCGAAGTGTGCAAAAGTGGATCCTGACATTTCAACCACAGTCAACTACACTGTAGATCTAGGCATCAGTTATTCTTCCTTAGAGTGGCTGAGACCTTCCTTCCTTCCTTCCTTCCTTCCTTCCTTCCTTCCTTCCTTCCTTCCTTCCTTCCTTCTTTCCTTCCTTCCTTCCTTCCTTTCCTTCCTTCCTTCCTTCCTTCCTTCCTTCCTTCCCTCCCTCCCTCCCTCCCTCCCTCCCATCCCATTTTAAAGTCTTTTTGATGTAGTTCTACAGTCATGGGAAAAAACCCCATTTAAAGTTGCTATGCTCTCCTTCCTGACAAAGCTCAGCATCAGAGTGTGCACCTTTCTTTCCTCACTTATATGTGCAAATTCAGGTTGCCAAGGGTAACAAGAGAATAAGACCTTAAGGTCTTAATGTAGACCTTAAAAAGCTCTACATTTGGTGAGAAGATCACAAGTCGGTAAGTTTAATGAAAACACTTAAATCAGATTCTAACCTAACTTCACTTATCCTGCTAAGCTCACATTTCCTTACCTGCTCCTTAACATTGGAAAGATCCAGTGTGTAGTTCAGCGCTGTTTTGGCAGCCTTGTATGGCTCCCAGGCTTCTCCCAGATTGACTGATATTCCCATGTAAATGCTAATAACCTGTGAACAGAATAACAATAAATAAAATCCGTGAAAACTCCAGTTGTCCAGATATTAATGGAGAACGGAGGCCATCAGCATGTCACAAAACAGACTTATGCCTCGTTTGCTATGGAGATAGCTAACCATGGTTGCAGTGTTAGCTATGGTTATGGCTATACATGGCCTTAAGAGATGGTTAATTATGGTTATGCATGTGATTAGCCATGGTTGTAGGTGTGACTAGCTGTGGTTGTGGATGCGATTACCTATGGTAGTGGATGTAGTTAGCCATAGTTGTAGAGGCAGTTTAGTGGCATCATTTTAAAACTAGTGGACAATCAGTGCTGGACCCGTTGCAGGGTTAGTTATGGTTATGGATACAGGTAGCCATGATTGTGGAGACAGTTGGCCATGGCTGTGGAGGTATGTAGCCATGGTTATGTAGATGGCTGGCCATGGTTGCGAAGACGGTTATCTGTGGTTATGTGGTCAGTTAGCCATAGTGGTGGAGACAGCTTAGTGCTCTTTGGCAGACAACATTTTAAGACTAGTAAAGAACAATGTTGCTCGGTCTAACTATAGTGGGAAAACCTAACTGGTTCAAAGCTACAATCCCAGAATTAATTAAGTGTAAAAAGTCCAGTAACCTCTGATTTCTAGACCTGGATTCTGAATGGCTAAAGGGGAGAATGGAATTAACCTCACCGGCTTTGCTTGGCTCTCTTGTATTCACATCAGGGGTCTGAAATGAAGATGAAGCAAAAACCTACGGGCAGCCTTGGGAGTGGGTTGGCAAATGAGGAAACATTACCACACAAACATTATCATGCAAACAGCATTGACATATCCTTAGATCAGACAGCAAGACTCAGTGATGCAATGGCAGCATTTGCGGGATGACTTTATCTAGTTCATATCATAATTTGAGCACCCCTGGAGACTGCAATAGAAGAGTGGAGTGGAATGGAGTGGAACGAACAGAGCAGAACAGAATAGCTTTATCTGGTCAAGTGTGATTAGACACACACATTTGTCTCTGATGCAGCTCTCAGAGTTCATGCAAAGCAACAGAATCATCATCATCATCATACCAATAACGGGTAGTAAAGATGATGATGATACTAATAATATTAATACTACTATTAATAATAAAGTTGGAAGGGATCTTGGAGGTCATCTAGTCCAACTTCCTGCTCAGGCAGGAAACCCTATACCATTTCAGACAAATGGCTGTCCAGTCTCTTCTTAAAAACTTCCAGCGTTGGAGCATTCACCGCTTCTGGAGGCAGGTTGTTCCACTGGTTAATTGTTCTGTCAGGAAGTTTCTCCTTAGTTCTAGGTTGCTTCTCTCCTTCATTAGTTTCCACCCGTTACTTCTTGTCCTGCCTTCAGACGCTTTGGAGAACAGCTTGACTCCCTCTTCTTTGTGGCAGCCCCTCAGATATTGGAACACTGCTATCATGTCACCCCTCATCCTTGTCTTCATTAAAATAGACATACCCAATTCCAGCAACCGTTCCTTATATGTTAGCCTCCAGTCCCCTGATCATCTTTGTTGCTCTTCTCTGTACTCTTTCTAGAGTCTCAACATCTTTTTTACATTGTGGTGACCAAAACTGGATGCAGTATTCCAAGTGTGGCCTTACCAAGGCATTGTAAAGCGGTATTAACACTTCACGTGATCTTGATTCGATCCCTGTTAATGCAGCCTAGCACTGTTGGCTTTTTTTGGCAGCTGCAGCACACTGCTGGCTCATATTTAAGCAATTGTCCACTAGGACTCCAAGATTCCTCTCACAGTTGCTACTATTGAGCAAGGTACCACCTACACTACACCTGTGCATTTGGTTTTTCTTGCCTAAATGTAGAACCTTACTTTTTTCACCATTGAATTTCATTTTGTTAGATAGCGCACAATGTTCAAGTCTGTCAAGATCCTTCTGTATCTTAAGCTTATCTTCTGGACTGTTGGCTATTCCTGCAAATTTGATGAGTTCCCCATCTATTCCCTCATCCAAATCACTGATTAAGATGTTGAAGAGCACTGGGCCCAGAACAGAGCCCTGGGGCACCCCACTAAACACTTCCCTCCATGTAGATGCAGTTCCATTGAGGACCAGAAGCTGAGTATGGCGTGTCAGCCACTACGAATCGATCTGGTGGTGATGCTGTCTAACCCACATTTTTCTATCTTATCAAGTAGTAGGTTGTGATCTACTTTATCAAATGCCTTACTGAAGTCCAAGTAAATTATATCCACAGCATTCCTCTGGTCCGCTAATTTTGTCACCTGATCAAGGAATGCAACAAGATTTGTCTGGCATGATCTGTTTTTGACAAACCCATGTTGGCTTTTGGTAATGACTTTGTTTGCCTCTAGGTGTTTGCTGATTCATTGCTTTATTATCTTTTCCAGAATCTTCCCAGGTATTGAGGTCAGGCTGAGAAGTCTGTAGTTTCCTGGATCCATTTCCCCCCCCCTTTTTTTGAAGATGGGAACTACAACAGCTCTTTTCCAGTCCTCTGGTAGTTCCCCTGTGTTCCACGATCTTTGAAAGATAGAGTTCAGTGGTTCTGAGACCACATCTGCCAGTTCCTTCAGAATCTTGGGGTGTAATCCATCTGGTCCTGGTGATTTGAACTCATCTAAGGTGGACAGGTGCTCACTTTCCATTTTCTTGCCTATCTTAACTTGTGTTTCTAATCTGTTTTTTACGGTACTGTTTTTTCCCTTTGTGTGATAAGATAGATAATAATATAGTCATAATAAATTCACATTAGACAGTACTGTGAGGATTAGGTGTTCAGCAAAGTGATGGCAAGAAGGAAAAATCTGTATCTACTTGTTTTGGCATGCGATGCCCTACAGCAGCTTCCGAGAGGAGGAGTTGAAACAGTTTATGTCCAGGATGTGAGATGCTGAGGCAAATCATTCATTAATAGCAGCACTAACAATATATTTACCCAGTTGTCTGGAAAATATTTATCTACTATTTCTCTCATCTTTGCTTGTTGGGTGTGAAGGATGGAGGGATCGAAGTAAAGCGTCACATACAACATGGCTGCCTGCGTCGCCAGAGCTGTGCTGCGATGCTCTGGCAGTGGATATGCAGAAACCTGAGAAGGGAACAGAGTGAAAGGGCATCTTATGAGTCTGCTGGCCATTTTCCTACTTTTCCCCCAATCCCACAGCCTAGTCCATGTTGGGCTAACCTACCTGGTTATAGATATCATCTGACCTCAAGCGGCCAATCACCATGCTGATGAATATTTTGTTGATGGGCACCCTGCTGAAATAACTCTCAGGATAGTTTGCGGGCCTTTTCGCTCCGGGCTGACTTGAATACCCCGTGCTCCGAAGCAGCTTACATATATCATCCATATTGGAGTCAGCAGAGCGAGCAGCACTGGATGGAGCATGACAAGCAAATGTCACCAACAGAGGATCTTATCAAAGTACAAGTAGTTCTCAACTTATGACCAATCGTTTAGTGACTGTTCAAAATTATGATAGACCCTGGAAAAGCTACTTATGATCCGGATTTAGCGCTCTTACATCCATTCCCACCCTGCAGTCACATGATTGCATTTTAAGTGCTTGGCAACCAGCTTACATTTACAGCCATTTGCTGTAAATATTAAAACATTTTTGCAAGAAACTAGCTTTTACTTCCATTGTCCATTAATGACTATGGCATTTTTATTATCTTTTTATTATCATTTTTATTATCTTCCACAAAAAAGATAATAAAAATCAGATTTGGTCGGACGGTGACCCATTTTCTAACTGTCACAACTTAAAACCAAAATTGTGGGGTTCTACAATTGTAAGTTGAGGTTCTACAATTGTAAGTTCTACAACTTACAATAAAAGGGTAAATTTGCATTTCCTTTGATTTCATAGGTACTAATTTTTTTTGGTAGCAATATGAAAACAGTTTTTCTCCCTCTTTCCGGGATATTTTTTTTTTCAAATTCTCAGGCTTTGAGCCCTGGTATTTTCTGAATGTCTGTCATGGAAACACTAGCCAGGCCAGATTCTATTTATCTTCCAAGGCCAGAAAGACTGGCTCAATGTTGCAATGTAGCTCGGCATCAATGAAAAAGTGTTTCTCCACCTCTGGAACTTTAAGATGAGTTAATTTCTACTCCAGAATTCACCTGCCAGCCATACTAACTGGGGAATTCTGGGAGTTGAAGTTCACACATTTTAATTTTACAAAGTTGAGAAACAATGAATTGGAGAGAGACTTTCCTTTAAAGGCATTGCAAACTATTCTTAAAACAAGTATATTGATGCAATCAAAGTAGTGCCTGAGTTTGCATGAAATAATCAACCACAAAATAGCCAATTGAGCATATCCTAAATCAGAGATGTAATACCTGTATCGATAATAGGAAACAAGCATTCTCTCTCGAACTTCGCCTTCAATTTTCTGATCAATGACAAGGAGCATGACACCATACAAATAAAGGGCTTCACACTGCAGCCAACAAGACAGACACAGAGAGATTCATAGTTAAAATTACAATGATATTAAGTGTAATTTCCTGTTACATCAAGGTCATTTATTACAGTCTTCTCCATCACAGTATTATTGTGATGTGGATTTAATTACAATTCTCTAATTTTAGGTGAAAGCAGTTTGATGAAGACATTAGGTCAGAAATCAGGAGATTAAAAAAAATAAAAAAATTACATACAATAAATAAACAATGCTGTATGGTTTGATTAAATATACCAATAGTTGTTTTCCATCCTCATTCAGCAGCACTGTTTCCAAAGTTTGCTGAATGTAAATCCCTTCATTGAGATCATCCAAGTATCTAGAAACAATAAAAATATAAACTAATCTTTTGCAAAACCTCCTGTTTATATACAAATTTTGTTCTCTGTTTTAATTTAATCGGACTTCCAAACCTTTTGCCATAATTTCTTTCCAAAGTTCCTTTGAGTATAAAAGAATAAAAAACTGATGAAGAGAAGGAAGTGTTGGTAGCTATACAATTCATTATCTGGATATCATTTATGGCTTTATATTCAAAGGATCTCAGTGGATTTTATTACCTTTTAGTTATGTGGCATGTTAAGAATTATTGATCCCTATCAAACCGTCTTGGGAGATGTTTCTCTTAATCACACAGTATTTAAATCATTCCTTGATATATAGTGTCTTTCTCTTTGGTAGTTCTTGCTTAATGACCAGTTGCTTAGTGACCATTTGAAGTTACAACAGACCATCCACAAAACCTACTTAAGCTCCAGTTCTGATGTTCTGATGGCTGTACACATCCCCATGGTCACATGATTGCATTGGCAACCAATTAGCTTTATGGTTGATTGCACCATTCCACAGTAACATAACAATTTGTTTTTTGCTAGTTTCTGATCTTTTTGACTGACTTTAAATAAAAAACACCCATGGGAATACGCTGATTGCTTAACGACTGAGGCGTTTGCTTAATGACTGCTCTAAAAAAAGCCATAAAGCTCTAAAAAAATCGGTTTCAGTCATGTGGGTACCTCAACATATGACCATCATGACTTACAACAGAAATTCCAGGCTCCATTAAATTGAGGATTACTTGTGCTAAAGTATAATACAAGTTAAAAAGACTAACATGTCAAAATTTAATGTCACATTTTTACATCAGTATCTTATTAGGTCAACCTGAAGTACATATAATAGGAACATTGAGGAAAATTTTGAAATGGCTTCCGCGTACATTCCCATATTTTTTTCCTAATCTAATTATTTACTTAATTCATGTTTCATATCTGACAAATATATCATGGCTGGTAATACTGGAAAAATAATCTGAGATCATGCCATCTTCTTTCCTAAATTTTAAAATGTTCTATGTTAAACATTTTTCTCCAAACAAATAAAGTGAATATGAGTGAATTCATATTTAAAAGATTCTGAGGTGTGTATGTGTGTGTGTGTGTATGTGTGTGTGTGTAATTCTGCTGTGTTTCTGTTCCCCTCTGAAAAGATCTGAAATCTAAGCAAGAATGACTTAAGGATATTTCACATCATCACAAGCTATTTCCTTGGCTGTAACACATTCTGTTCCAAACCAGTTATGCTATTTCAGTTGCATGAATAATTGCTTACCTGTTTAAATCAACAATATATTTATGAACACTTTGGAAAGCCAAATAAAATCTGGTCAAGATTTCTATGTTGTTTTCACGAAATTCATCATCTAAATCTTGCAGTTCAGGCTTGGCTTCTAGCTTCCCTTCACATAATTCGGTCCCCTAAAATAGGGGGGAAAAAAAATCAGGAACAGGATTAGTATGTTTTGGACAGAACATTAAACATCAATACTTCATTCATTAGTATCTGGCAGAACTGAAATTAACTTTAAAGAATGATTCAGTACAGCACAATTCTTACTTTGAAGTAGCTGAAATCAAATATGATATCTCCATATTTTTGTTGATCGGCTTTGTCTTTGAGGCGGAATACAGACGGGACAAACTCCGACAGTCTCAGCAATTCAGCAATGATAGCATTGCCACAAGACACAATCCGAAGAATGGCTTGTCCACAAAGATTATTTTCTGCTAAGAAGTCCAACATGGCGAAGAGGAAGAAAGCTACGGTAGTTTTTCAGTGCAGATCTATATAGTTGTCAAAATTATCCGAAGAAAAATCCTTCGCAATTCTTCCATTAACATTCCTGAAAAAAATCATAAACCACAGAAAGCACATTTTAGTATTGTTGCTTTTCATGCTACTATTTTATTTTTTAAACTGAAGGTTGAATTTTGCAACAACACTTTTACCGCAGAAGATAATTTAAGAGTATTATTTAGAAGTAAATGCAGACCTCAGATTACAGCAATCTGTGACGAGAATTTAAAGATTTATCCAGATTCAGTTCCTCTGGGATGTTTTTTCTGGCTATAAAAATGGCTCCATTCCTGTGTTGGGTGATGGTATGACCCAATTGGGCAAAATGTCTGCTTAATACAATCATTAATAATGAATAGAATTATTAAAATGAGATTATTGATGAAGCCAAATAGAACCTTCATGTGCCAGGCTAATATATCTTGGAGAAACCAAGTGCTACATATTTTATTATTTTTTAATATCCATTACTTCTCTCGTGACTAACTTTCACAAAAACATCAAGCTTTTATGGAAATGAATCAGAGCAGGAAGCTAGAAACATTCTGGTGACATGTCAATTTTTTTTTAAGAACGAAGAGTATCCACATAATTTTGAATTTGAAACCATTCTGATTAAAAAACAATTGGATGTCAGGGTGAATTGCAATTGTTTTCAACTGGAGAGGAAAACAAATTCCCATTTTCACTATAAACATTTTTAAAATGAATCAAAACATTTATAAAGTTGGAGATCACAGCACACTTGCAAGGTAGGCCAGACTGACAAAACAATGACAACTGAGAGGTGGGAATCTATCACTGGGCCTTCCACATTTAATTAATAATGAATATTATTGATTAGGCTCTTTATTAAAGGCCAAACAGAATTATAAGCACTCACATTCTTGTTATAGCTTTTTAGTTGCTTTTAATTGAATTTTAATGCTTTGAATGTAGCTAAATTCTTCTACATTGTCTGTAAAATTATGCAGACTTTGACAGTCCATTGACGACCTCCCCACTAAACTGTAATATGTCTTGTTCTGTTCTGTTGCATTTTATTTTAATGTTTTACTTTTTGATTCTGGCTTGTGATTGTAATAAAAAGTGATTGATTAGTGATTCGGCTTTTTAACTGTATCAATTACTTGATTTTGGTTAGCTAAACCCTGTGCGCTGCCCAAATGCCCATGTGTGAGATGGGCAGCCATATAAATTTAATAAATAAATACATTATTCAAAAGGCATTGAACTGCGCTTCGGTATTATTGCGTTATCAATAATGCTACTCAATATTTGATCATGAATTAACAATTGCACGAGAGTATTTTCCGTACCGGACTTACTTTCTCCTCGTCGGCCGTCCTCCTGCTGAGAGGAAGAGAAGAGATGGATGGAGCCTTCTTTCTCTTTCGCTCCCCTTTTCAGACCGGAGGGAGACCCGCGGGTCAGGTCAGGACTCCCAGGGTGCACGCAGGTCGTCAGAATAAGTGCAAAGTTGAGTGCAAGCCGAAAAACAGCCAGCAAAGAGAAAAACCTGGCCGGAAACCGAGGCTAGGCTCCAGATGGCCATCAAGACAAGGCAGGGCCGGGCGAGCTTCCCTTCATCTTGTGTCACATGAGGGTTTGCGCGGTCATGTGAACAGACGCCGGCGTATGAGAAGTCTCGCCGCCCTTCCCACTCGTCCCGCCTTCTCTTGCAAGCATCTGAGCGAAGATTCAAAATAAGAGGAAAAGAGAAAATAAGAGTTTTTCTCCCCCAAGGAAACAAGTCCCAGGTAAGGGGGAAAGGGCTGCTTCAAGTAAATACTGGTGAAATAATTGCAGCGAGGCCCCGTGCTTGACCCGCTTCCTGGATGAACCCGTTTCTTGCATTCACACGATGCTTTGATCCCCACTAGCAAATGGGCTGACTTTGCCCAGGACTCGGCTTCCGGGCAAGCTTTGGGAGCTTCACTGGCTGTGTGGATGTAGTCATGACTCCTTGGGCGTATTGTGCGAACGGAGCCAAGTTTTCTGTGGAAAGAAAGCGGGGAGAGGTTTCCTTTCTGAAAGGAAAAAGGATGCTGCTGGGGAATTCTGGGAGTTGATGTCCACACAACTGAAAGTTGCCTAGCTTGAAAAACATTGATTTATATCTTACTTTTCAACAGGTGATTTATATCTTACTTTTCCCTGATGTGTTCAATGGCACTTTGGTTGAGTTTAGCACACTTCAGGTTTCTAAATCATTTTTTATTTTTTCAGCAAGTGTTTTTTTTCTTTAGCCACACAGTCAAGTGCATTAAAAATGTTTTGTTGTTTGCCAAGCAAAGAAAACATAAGCACACTATTTTCCAGTAAGAATAATTCATAATCATTCAAGAGCTGTATTGGATCAAGCCAGCATTCTGGGTTAAAGGCGAATGAAATGGGCATATATGAGAAACCACCATCTCAGGTGCTGGAGTCTGTTATAACAGTGGATCCATGGCTAGGTTAACTTCTGGTGCTAAAACATATTTGGTTTTGGTTTGGCATGATTGCCAATCAAATCTCTGATTTAGCATGATGTCAATCCCAGGTACATTATTGTGCTTCATTCAACAGGTGGGAAAGAAAATATTTCAGTTTCAAGCGATCTTGCGTACCTTCTAATGTAGCTTCTCAAGAACAGTGTGAAGTGGCTGGTAATATAATAATAATAGTAATAATAATAAATACTACAAATACTTGGGTATCCTTCAAGCTGACAACATCAAGTACACTGAAGTCAAGAAAAAGATTAGAGGTGAATACATCAAGAGAGTGAAGAAGATCTTAAAATCCAAACTCAATGGAGGAAATACCATAAAGGCAATCAACACCTGGGCAATCCCAGTCATTAGGTACACAGCTGGAATAGTGGACTGGACTCAAGCAGAACTAAAAGCAATGGATAGGCATACCAGAAAAATAATGACAATGAATCATGCCCTTCATCCACGCAGTGACATTGATAGACTTTATCTACCAAGGCAAATAGGTGGGTGTGGAATGCTACAAGTACATCAGATGGTTGAAGAAGAAAAAATGGCTTTGGAAGAATATCTGAAGAACAATGATGAAGATTCACTGAAATTAGTATATCAGGAAGGCTTACTGACTACTGGAGAGACCAAACTGGCCTACAAGAAAGACCAAATGAAGATCAGAATAGAGGCATGGGAAGACAAAGCACTACATGGCCAATATGTGAAAAAAATAGCTAGGAAAGCAGATAATAATGACCTGGTAATGGCTAAGAGCAGGAAAATTGAAGAAAGAGACTGAGGGACTAATTCTGGCTGCACAAGACCAAGCCTTAAGGACAAATGCATACAAAGTCAAAATTGAGAAGACAGCAACAGACAGTAAGTGCCACCTATGCAAAGAAGCTGACGAAACAGTGGACCACTTGGTAAGCTGTTGCAAGAAGATTGCACAAACTGATTACAAGCAGCGGCATGACAAAGTAGCACCAATGGTGCATTGGAAGATCTGCAAAAAATATCATTTGCCTGTAAGCAAAAACTGGTGGGATCATAAAATAGAGAAAGTCATAGAAAATGATAAAAGTAAACTGCTCTGGGACTTCAGAATTCAAACAGACAAGCACCTGCAACATAACACCCCAGACTTAACAATTGTCGATAAGAAAGACAACAAAGTCTGGATAGTGGACGTGGCAGTGCCTGGAGATAGCAGAATAGAAGAGAAAGAACTGGAGAAGATAACAAAATACAAAGACCTACAAATAGAAATAGAAAGACTGTGGCAAAAGCAAGCAAGGGTAGTACCAGTAGTCATAGGCTCCTTGGGTGCAATCCCAAAACAACTGGAGCACCACTTGAACCCCATTGGCATTGACAAATTTGCTATTAGTCAATTGCAAAAGGCGGCCTTACTAGGAACTGCTTCCATCCTGCGACGATATCTGTAATACCATCAAACATCCACATCTTCCTATCCCAGGTCCTGGGTAAGGACTCAATAGGTAGACAAAATGCCAAATCCAGTCTGAACATCTGCCTGACTGTGCAATGATCCATAATAATAATAATAATAATAATAATAATAATAGAGTTGGAAGGGACCTTGGAAGTCTTCTAGTCTAACCTCCTGCTCAGACAGGAAACCCTATACCATTTCAGACAAATGGCTGTCCAGTCTCTTCTTAAAAACTTTCAGTGTTGGAGCATTCATGAGTTCTAGAGGCAGGTTGTTCCACTGATTAATTGTTCTAACTGTCAGGAAGTTTCTCTTTAGTTCTAGGTTGCTTCTCTCTTTGATTAGTTTCCATGCATTGCTTCTTGTCCTGCCTTCAGGCGCTTTGGAGAATAACTTGACTTCTTCTTCTTTGTGGCAACCTCTGAAGATGGTGCTTGCCATCTTCTGAGAGAGTTCTGGAGTCTAGCTTAGGGGAATTTCTTAGTGGTCTCCCTTCCAAATATTAATTGGTAGGTACGTGAAAATGACCTTAGGGGACTGATGTTGTCTAAGGAATGGTCAGATAAGAGAGCTCATAGCCCACATTTATATAGTGGGTGCAGCAAGAGGAAACCCTTTATAGTATTTCAGAATATGAAGTAGATGGCGGGAGATTTGTATTTTCCAGACTTGCAAGATTCTCTTAATGTAGCCTTACAATAACTGAATTAGCTTATCTAGCCATGTTCCTGTCTGGTCTATCTGATAAGGCTGACACAATCACGTCATGTCTTACTTAGGTATGTGTATGCAAGATTAATTGACTGCTGCCATCTTGTGAAATTTATTCAATAAGCAGTGGTTGGACCAGGGATTAGGGAATCATTGCTTAGATACAGAGGTCCTGCTAAATTGCAGTAACATCTGTTTGACTCATTGTTGCTGTAGAAATTAAGCCCTGACCCTTCACAAACACAGCGTAGTATTTGGTATGTCAGTATTTTCCATAAACTAACCAATGAGGTAACTACAGTCAGAATGAACAAATAAAAAATTAGCTGCAGTTAAAATTACATGGGAGCAATAACATAATGATATGCTTATAGTGACAGTAAAAATGGCACTTGTACTCCTATATATCTATGGAGATTCTCAGTCATCCAGCTCATGGTTGTCCCAAAGGAGCTTTTTAAAGAGGCAACTGGACTTCCTTGTTTTTCTTTGAAGACGTTTCACTTCTCATCCTATAAAATCCTAAATCTAGAATTGTCCAAGTTAGGGTTGGATGTTATTATTATTAAATGTATTTGCCGCCCATCTTGTTTCGAAGTGACTCTTCTTATCCTTGTTAAGTGGAGATGCTAAGGTTTTGACTGCTAATTTGGCACAAAGTTTTCAGAAGTTATTTACCTCAATAAATGCATCTAACAAAGTCAGGTGTCTATTTTTAGGTGTTGTTTTCTCTAAAATTGGAAAAATTTAGTTGTGCTAGGAGAGCTTTACACAGCTTTGCGTTGTGTGCCAATAACACCTGATACTCATGCCTTAGTCCCCCCCCTGCCCCCTGATTGGGTTACCACAGTGCGATCTACATGGGGCTACCCTTGAAGAGTATCCGGAACTTCAGCTGGTGTGAGCAATTATGTGTGCTTCCAAAACATGATGAGTTAATACCTCTGCTCCCCAAAACTGCATTGATTGTCAGTTTGCTTCTGGGTCTAATTCAGGATGTTAATTTTGACCCTTAAGACCCTTTATGCTAGGTTGTTTGAGGGACCACCTTGCCCCAGTTTGATCTGCTCATCCTCTCAGATCTGACAAGAAAGATGAGGACCATCTCTCTCAGGGAATTACACTTGGCGGGCCTGAGGAGGTGGGCCTTCTCCACTATGGTGCCTGCCTAAGGCTGTTTCTAAAGTTCGGTCTTCTTTGTATTTAATTTTGGCCCATTTTCTCTCTTTGCTCCTTAACTTCAGCACTAGAGCTTGCAGATCCTCCTTGGTGGAATTTAAATTTGAAGGTCTGAGGCAAAATGAGCCATTTCTGCCTAATAGGTACTTGGCCAGACACTTTTTGTGACTTGGTTTGTTTATAATATTCTAAAACACATAGTACATGAAATGCAATGAAATAGCAGGATGGGTTTATTTCTGACTTGTTTTTAATCCAGGTTTTGATTGGGAAAACATCAAGAAGTCCTGGGACAGAAAGAAAACCGGAAAGTTAAAAACTTGCCGGAAAAAGAAAGAAACTGTTTCCATATTATTGCAAACAAAATTATGCGAAGGCGTCCCTTTGGTTGTAGTGGTTGAGTCTGAATTGAAGGATTCTTCAGCTATTATACAAAGAGAACTAAAAGTCTTTAAGCTTTAAAAGCTTAAAAGAACACTACAATTTTTAAAACACCCTGTATATATTTTGTTTTGTTGTTTGTGATATTTGGATTAATATACAAAGTTGTTCTCTGTGTATAGCCGAGAATTAATTTTCTCTCTCTTTACCCTGTTTAAAGCAAAAGCGTGTACATATATTCTTTGAGAGAAAATCTAGTTTAAAATTCAGTTTATTTTTCCCTGTTTTGAAAACTGCTCATCAAATATCATTTAGTGGGTTTAAATTCCCATCTTCCATTCTTTGCAAAATATTGTATTCATTATTTTTATTTATTTCCTTATGTATATTTTATTATTCTGCTAGTCAATGGAAAGGTTTTCATAGCATCTGTGGTTTAGGAGGAGAAAAACACCCCATATTTATTAAAAGCCATTACACCAACACCATCCACTTACAGTAAAATGAAACAAATCTCCAGATCAAAATGAAATAATAGCAGACGTTTGAAAGGTGTAGAGAGAATATGTCAATGGGTAATTGACATAAAGTCAGTGTGATTTGCTCTATATGCCTGCTATACCTAGCTAATATATTAAGTGACTTCTTCTTCTTGTGCCATATCCATTATCGGATGTTGGCAATCATGTTGGCAATCCTGTTTTTATCAGCAGCCGCACAAAAAAGTGCTGCTGAGTTTTGTCCAAACCAGTTCCTTAGATTTTGAAGCCATGATATTCTTCTTTTGCCTGGACCTCATTTCCTTCAATCTTTCCCTGGAGGATTAAATGGAATATGCCATATTTTTCTGGGATTAAGTGACTGCGTGTTCAATAAAGTATATATATTGTGCAGGATCCAACCTCAGATGGAGAGATGTCATCAGATGTGTGATATAACAAATGGTGTTATGTCACCAGGCCTGGGCCTCCTGCAGAACTGGAGAGATGGTTCCATTATTGAGGTGGATGTATACTCACTTTCTCCATGCCTGGAGTTTGGACATAATTTTAACAATATTTAATTCTATTTAAATATTATTTAAATAAATATAAATATTCAAATATTTAATTTTATAACCCTGACTTTTTACCTATTTATTCAATGGCTTTTATATTTCACTGTTTTATTTGATTATTGTACACAACACAGAGTCACTTTCAGTGAGATGGGCAGCCATATAAATTCAATAAACAAACAAATTAATGTCACATGTATATGCTTCCCCTCCATCTGCCAGATGAACATGCAAACTTTCATTTGGTAGGAGGACATTGAATGCTTGCTTGTTTTTGTGATTTTTGAGTTGATCTAAGAAAAGGTTTGTCCTAAAGATGGACATTGATTGCAGGTTCTTGTTCCTTCAAAATTAGGATGAAATGGATAAGCCAGTTCATTCCTTTAAGACTTGGAAAATTGTATTATTTTATTTATTGGCTGATACTGTTTTTGAGCCTGCTTTCTGTTTAAACCACATTAAAAAAAAACCCAACGGGTTAGCTGTATGTCATAGTATAATACAACATTGTAGCATTAACTATTTTTTTTTGTTTTGTTTTAGGAAGCTTGATCAGGATGTCTGGGCGTCCACTGATTTCCCTTAGTGGTGTGGACACATGTCTGACTTCTCTGAAAACCTGCAAGACCTACATAAACACTGGCATGGATGTAACCACAAATGTGGCCCTTGACCTTGTGGAAAATCACAGTGAGTTCAATTTTGGGATCTATTCTTGCTTGTTTTTTAAAGCTTGCAAGGTGTCTTGGGATCCTGCCACACAGGTTTCAGCCTGTTCTTCTGTGGTGTGACCCAATATGGGTATCCTTTTAGGTGTTTCAGCTGATTTTCTGTCATCTTGAGCTTGGCTACCATACAGCATAATGGAAAAAAAAAATCTGATTTCCAAAAGGAGTCTTGAGGATGGGCTGTTCTCTTTTGCAGCCTGAATTCTAAGACCTTCATAAGATCCTTGTTCTTTCAATTTATTTCCAGCATCTGGGCTCAGAGGATCAATACACCCTTTCCAGGTGCTAAACTGCTTTTTATGGATGCAGTTGCAACTGTTGGGGGAAAGTAGTGAATTACAAATTGTGCGATGCCATCTCCAGAGTGTTCAGTGGCATTTAGATGAAGGGCAAATGCCATCTTTGAGAGCCAGGTGGCGTCTTCTTATATCAATAGCTCAGTTTTGGGGTGCATGTAGCCCAATGAAAGTTCAGAAAGCTTGGAAAGTGGGGGAAACTAAGACCATTGATCTTCTCCTTTTCTGACTATATCAGAAGCAAAAATATTTGTGTTGTTCCAGGAGATGGCTGTAATTGAACACTGAGTGCAATTGCTTGCCTTTGTGGGTAGGAAGCATACCGTAGCTGGGGAGCCCTTAGGTTTATTTATTCTAATTTATTTTACAATATTTGTAAAGCACCTTAATCCAAAAGATGATAGGGCATGTACTAAAAAGAGAAAAAGAACATACTACATTCTGATGGATACAGCCCACAGGCTCACTGAAATAAAAGAAAGTTGCAGCCCTGGGTTTTGGTAATGGGAAACATGTTTTGGGGCTGCTAGCAAAATACCCATCATTAAACCCACATCCCTCTTAGATCACACAGAAATAGGACTTTAGTAGACTTCCTCTTGAAGTTTAGAACAGATAGGCAGAATTATACTTGACCTGAAAAAGGCCATGTTAGGATAAAAATATGTCTTGTGATTCAGCCCATATGTTCAACATCTTGTTCCAAATTCTGGAAATTCCTCTTAAATTTTCATCCATTGGTTCTAGTCCTCTTCTCTGGGCCAATGTCCACGCCCTCTTTTATGTTACTACACTTCAGATTTTTGAAGACTATTTCCAGATCTCCCCAGTTGTCTCTTTTATTGGCCAAACATACCAAGCTTTCACTGATCTAACGCTAAGATTTAAGATTAACTGTTGTTATTTATTTTTATAACACTTGAGAAAACATCATAATACTAAGATCGGTTTAACAATAAATATTCACTGGATCAAAAAGAAGCTAGATAGCCAGTGGCGCTTCAGTTGACAAACCTGCACAGATCTGGGAGTTGAATTGGATAGCCCGAAGTCCCTTCTAATTTTATAATTGTATATTCATTTATTATATTTGTATCCTGCTTATATCCACCACCACAATCCTGCAAGATAGGTTGGGCTGACAAGAGAATGATTGGCCCAAAGTCATCCTGCAATTTTTATGGTGAAGTAGGAAGCTGAACATGGGTCTCTCTCTTGTCAAGATTCAAGTCCCTAACCAATGCACTCTACTGCCTCTCAAAGCTTTCTCTCTGCTTGGCATCTCCCAGATAGGATCACAATTCTTTTATTCCTTAGGTGGCATTGGAATTTGTAGTTTAATATCGTGGATGAAGAATTGTCCTTTGAACAACTATGGGAAGAGCATACCATGAGATGGCAGCAGAGGCTTCATATTGTATAACTCATGAAGTTATTTGTGGTCCTACTTCTGCTAAATCTTCTACAGATCCCTAGTATTGAAAGGCAAGAGGATTGAAAGGCAGCAGGATTTAGGACCATGTCTTAAAGAAGGTCTGAACAAAGAACTCCATTGTAAGGGTTAACAGATCAAACTAGTCTTTTAAAATAAGTGTAAATCAAGACTTTAACATGCCTTTTTGTCCTGGGAATGTCACATCTTCTTGCTTGGCATTACCTCCAGGGATTCTCAACCTGTATGCCAGTGATGATATGAAATGATCGCATGCCAGTGATGGGGAAACAGTGATTCTCTGGATTAACAACTTTTAAGATGTATGGATTTCAATTCCCAGAATTCCCCATACATCTTAAGACTGGGAAACACTGCTCTAAATGTTATTGGACTCAACTTCCAGTCAGCCAGTATAGTCATGAAAATGGGAATGGCAAGATCACAGTTTCCTCTCAATTTACCTTGTGCTGTTAAATCCTTCTTGATATGACTGTTCAGTATATCTTTCCAGGTATAAAAGGTATTGTTGTTGTTAATTGCAAAGTCGTGTTCGACCCATCGCGACCCCATGGACAATGTTCCTCCAGGTCTTCCTGTCCTCTACCATCTTCTGGAGTCCATTTAAGTTCTCACCTACTGCTTCAGTGACTCCATCTAGCCATCTCATTCTCTGTCGTCCCGTTCTTCTATTGCCCTCAATCTTTCCCAGCATTAGGCCCTTTTCCAGTGAGTCTTTCCTTCTCATTAGGTGGCCAAAGTATTTGAGTTTCAACTTCAGGATCTGGCCTTCTAAAGAGCAGTCAGGATTGATCTCTTCTAGGACTGACCGGTGTGAACGCCTTGCAGTCCAAGGGACTCGCAGGAGTCTTCTCCAGCACCATAGTTCAAAGGTATAAAATGTATAAAAGGTATAAAATGCATAATGATATTTTTATTTTCTTGCAGGTTTGCCTGGCAATTTATTTACATGCTGACTTTTTACAGTTTTGCTCAAAGTCACTCATAAAAACAGTTTAGGGGGGGTCAAGTAAAATAATTATAAAATAATTATAAATTGTTAGCCCTAGAAGGTAGGCCTGGTCACAAAACTGATCCTGCAGATATTTTGGGAATTGTCCTTTTGTATATCAATACTGGGGAACTGCAGGACATTTAGCAGAGCTATGTAAGATATAGTAATAGATTCTACGAAACCTGTCCAAGTTTCTCTGTGTTACAGTTTATACAGAACAAGATCAACATGGGGTTATTTTGAGTTTCTTTCTCATGTTTCCGTCAGTCTCTGGACTGTTCAAATTCTTTAATAGCTCTCCTCTATCTTCTCCAAATTAACTCTAAATTCCTTCAAATAAATAGGCCTTTTGTGATACAGAATTGAAATCTACGTGAACCAAGTAATTTTACCATTAATTAGTCCCTAAGAATATGAAAAACTGTCACTGTCACATCTATATTTGATTAAGGAACCCTTTAAAACTTCAAATCACCAAGGCCACTTTTTTTTACCTGATGTCCTTGAGAGGTTTTGAGATTTCCAATTTCTGCACCTTATTAGGAGATATGGAAAATATAGCTCAATAGATCTGGAGAGGCTCAGTGAGAAAAAGCTGCCCAGCTGTTAGCAAAAAAAGAAGCCTGTTCGTGTCAAAAGCAATTAATAATTTGATATGTTGATTATTAATATAGCATCATTGTGATAAGCATAGAAACACCAAGCACCATTAAGCCTTATAAGATGGATCTATCAGAGTCCTGCTTATAAGAGGCTCTGTCTGGAGTCAGGTGCTATTTTTTCTTGGAAAGGAGAGGAACCAAACAATGTGAGGGCAGATTTTGAAAGTATTTTGGCTATGAATGATCTTGTGCTTCAAGGACACCAATCTCAAATATAAATATGCAAGGGCAGTCCTTTACTAAGGCAATTAGCTAATACAGAAAGATACATAGGAGCCAGTGAGAACCCGTGGTGTATAGTTGTTAAGGAGTTGGACTAGGAGTGGGAAGACCCAGAAAAATTCTCTAAAATCCTCCCTCCCTGTATTAATTTTTTTTTTAATTCTACTGTTTAACTCTTGAAAGCTAAGTAGTTAGAAATGGTGTTTCTTGGTTTTGAGACTCTAGAAATAGTCCAGAGAAGAGCAACAAAGATGATTAGGGGTCTGGAATTAACCAGTGGAACAACCTGCCTCCAGAAGCGGTGAATGCTCCAACACTGGAAGTTTTTAAGAAGAAACTGGACAGCCATTTGTCCTGAGCAGGGGGTTGGACTAGATGACCTCCAAGGTCCCTTCCAACTTTATCATTATTATTATTAATTGGGTATATCTATTTTAATTAAAGAAGGACTGGGGTGACAGGATAGCAGTGTTCCAATATCTAAGTGGATGCCGCAAAGAAAAGGGAGTCAGCCTATTCTCCAAAGAATCTGAAGACAGGACAAGAAGCAATGGATGGAAACTAATCAAGGAGAAATTTCCTGACACTGAGAACAATTAATCAGTGAAATGATTTGCCTCCAAAAGTTGTAGGTGCTCCAACACTGGTGATTTTAAAGAAGAGATTGGACAGTCATCTGTCTGGAATGGTATAAGGCTGGGGTAGGCAACCTTGGCTCTTTTATGACTCGTGTACTTCAATTCCCAGAATTCCTGAGCCAGCGTGGTTCAGCTTGGAAACACTCTCTTTCCCCTCAGCATGGCTGGGTCAGGAATTCTGGGAGTTGAAATCCACGAGTCATAAAAGAGGCAAGGTTGCCTACCCCTGGTATAGGGTTTCCTACCTGAGCAAGGGGTTGGACTAGAAGACCTCCAAGGTCCCTTCCAACTCTGTTATTCTGTTATTCCTTGGCCATAATGCATTTCCCCCCTCATCTTAATGGAAAGATAATCCCAAACCCCTACTGAGTTCATTCTTTTGTTAATCTGTCCAAAGGTTTTAATATCTTGCTTTTTAAAACTGTGGCAAATATCTGAGGGTCATGGAACTCTATCCTGTTGATTACTTGGAAATGCAAAATTATGCCTATTAGGGGATTTTGAACATTTTCCCTAGTGCCCCACATAGCTCCTTTTAAAAAAGTGATTTGTTTTTTTTTAAGAGAAGCAACATTTAAAAAATAATCCCAAGAGCAGAGATTTGTGGGCCTGATCCTTCAGGGATGTCTACAAACCATGAGTCAGCCGAATTAGGTTGACCTAAGGAAGGAGTTAAAAATACAGAAAAAACTGGAAAGTTCTTCCTACACATACTGTTTTTGCGGGGGTGGGGGTACACTTCACAAGTCCAGTATTGCAGTAACATCTTTATTCTCTGCTTGTCTTGTCATTATTCAGAGAACTTTTGTTATGTTGTTAACCTGATATTGTCTGGAGAAACTGGACAGACTTTACATATCGGGGTTTCCCTTCTATCAGTTTCCTCCTTTGGAAACATCTCTTGCAAAGGTTTAAGAAACAGGGGTTTTCTTTCTCACAATGTTGGAAGTTGCTTCATTTGACTTGATTGTAATTTTTTTTTTTTTAAAAAAAAAATCAGTTTCCCAACTAACACTTGGGAAATTGTGATTTTTTTTTCAAGCATCACCTGAGACCCATAACCCATAATTATCTCTTTTAAAATATGGATTTGCCTCTAGTGTGGCTCCTTGAAAACCACCTGAATTGAATAAAATTGCCATTTCTAGCAGTACTTGGGATTTTCCATCCAAGGTTTAGATCAGTGTTTCTCAACCTTGACCATTTTAAGGCATGTGGACTTCAACTCCCAGAATTCCACAGCCAGCAATGCTGGCTGTGGAATTCTGGGAGTTGAAGTCCACATGCCTTAAAATGGTCAAGGTTGAGAAACACTGCTTTAGATTGAGGAAGGTGAAGGGTTTCAGTTGATTTCACTGAGCACAGTCAGTTTTAGGAGAAAACTAGACAACTCATGACCCTGTGGTTCATCCTTTCAGAGATATTTCCTTACCAGATTCTTCAGTTTCTTCAGTCATGACTAAAAGTTCTAATATACTGCCTTCACTTGAAAAGTTGAGATACATTCAGAGATGTATCTGCCGTTGAAAGTAGCCCATGTTGAACTGTCCGGCACAGTCAAACATCAGGACAGCAAATGTTTTGTGATGTTATATCACAGACTGTTTCCTGAGAATTATACAATTTTATAAAAATGGCCAAATTTTAATTCCACAGGAGAAATGGCTCCTGAATTTGGGACACATTCAGCAAGTTAGTTCATTTCAGCAAGTTAGTCCAAAATGTTTTGCCCCATAGGGCACTGTTTTGCTCAGTTAAAGGTTATGGGAAGAAGAGTCTTAATACAGGTAATCCTCAAATTACAAACCACAATTGAGCCCAACATTTTGGTTGCTGAGCAAGATAAGTGTGTTTGGCCTCATTTCATGACCTTTCTTGCCACAGTTGCTAAGTGAATCACTGCAGTTCTTAAGTAACATGGTTGTTAAGTGAATCTGCCTTCCCCATTGACTTTGCTTGTCAGAAAGTTGCAAAAGGTGATCACATGACCCTGAGACACCGCAGCCTATATAAAATGCATGCCAGTTGCCAAGCATCTGAATGTTGATCATGTGACCATGGTGATGCTGCAATGGGTCCATGCATTAAAATAAGCCATATGATGGTATAACAGGAACTTGTTCAGCAAATATTGGCTAAGCATAATGTATGAATCTCGGCACTAGCTGGGTTGATACATCATATTAAGTCATACTATTGCTTATTTAAGTTTACTTTAGTGTGATATATGTATCCCACCAATGGGCTATGCAAATAATACTGAGTGGACTGTTGTAAATTAAGCTAACTTGGCATATTCAACCAATCCTGGCTAGAACAAACTTAGTAATATGATAGTTGAATATAGCCAGTGGTTGGATCCCTAGTCCATTTTAAGCAATAATATTGTTTGTTTAGAAACTCAGCCACTATAGCTTATTAGTTATGGTTATTGCTAGTCCGTATGATATGCCATATGCTAAATAAAAATATGGTTAATGACTTACTGAATGATGCAAGCCAAGCCAATTCTAGCTTATTTAACAAACAATAGCTACACAAACTTTAACTAAGTGTAGTTTGTGCACTCAGATAGTATAGTGTGTTTAGGATCATAGTGTATATATTTTTTTTAAATGGAGACTCATAATAACATGAAATTGTAAAACCAGAACTTCGGAAGCAGCTATTCAGGCCATCAAATTCAGGGCAAAATCCAAATTAAAACATTTCTAATTGTTTAGTTGTCTAGCTTGAACACAAAAAGCTGCCATTCCATACTATGCATTCTGAAATAATGGAGAATGGGTCTGTTTTATGATACCTCCCCAGATTCTCTCTTCTGAAAGCTAAATACAGCCATTTTATTTTGTCTTTCTCGTAAAGCTTAGCTTCTTGTCTTCTGAACATCCTTGCCTTCTGTGACCCTATTTGCAATTTCTCAAAATAATTCTTCTTCTTCTTCTTCTTCTTCTTCTTCTTCTTCTTCTTCTTCTTCTTCTTCTTCTTCTTCTTCTTCTTCTTCTTCTTCTTCTTCTTCTAATAATAATAATAATGGACCTTGGAGGTCATCTAGTCAAACCCCCTGCTCAAACAGGAAACCCTATACCATTTCAGACAAATGGCTGTCTTAAAGTGTGATAATTGTAGAATTGGACATAGTGCTTGAAATGAGTTATGAAAACCCTGCTTGTTCTTTAATTCCAGTTGGACAATTCATAGTTTAGACTGTAGAATGGTTGTTTTAGTCTGTTTTGAAAGAGAACTGGCAGCAGCTGTTAATTCCCACAACACTTTTGTTGAGATCACAGCTAGGAATTGAGGAGAGCCATAGCAATCAATGCTTACTTATTCACAGCGTAAATACAATGGGTAACCTTTTCTTCTTGGTTAATAAGCATATCCTTTGATTTGTCAAAGTTGGCAAGTGTTTATGATTTTCTGTGTTTACATCATTGCACTCTTTTGAACTTGGAAGAACCGGAGTGGCTTACGTCCATAGAAAGCATAACCAAATAGTTATTATAATACAAGTGCTGGTGTCAATTTAAAGTGATGTCAGTAGAAGCTGTGGTCATTAAGAAATATGTAAAAAAATAACTGCAGGATGATACAGTAAATCATGTTTAAAAAAAATCTGATAAAAAAAACAATAGTTCTACAACAGAGAAAATCTTATCGGGAAATTTCCGGTTTATCTTCTAGTTTAGGGTAGCCTATAGCTTATCTTGGCTGATCTCATAATGTTAACAGGGTCAGACCTGATTAGCACCTTACGGTGGAAAACGATTGATGAATACCAGAGCCGTAAACTATGAAAATACATCCCAGAAGAATGCAATGGGACACCAATGGCTTGCTGTGACCTATGAAGTCAACAGAGTCGAGTTCAGCTCAGAGGAACTTCCATAAATGCAATTTGCTGATGTGACATTCTGCAATATTTCATTTTAAATTCCTTCCAAGGTCTTTTCTTGCAGAAAAACCCTTGCACGTTCAAAATCGTGGGCTTCTTTTTAAAATGAACGAGCATCCTCTAAATACAGAACATCAGTGGGTTTTTATGGGGATAGTTTGATGGAGATAGTAGCCCACAAGCATTCTTCTCATTTTGGCCCTTTGAGACCAAGCATATTGGTTGAGTAATAATTGGCCAAGGCTGTAGGCTGTTGGATGGTGATGAAAAGACAGCAGACCCTGTAACACATGTAGGAGGGGGACTTAAAATTTCCTGTTTTTTTATGGGTTTCTGCAGGTGGTTTCCTAGTTTTAAAAAATGATGTTGCAGCTATTTTCAGTACTTCTGTATTTCAGAATAGTTTAAGTATTCAAAATGATGTAGCCACTATAAAGGAATGTAGAGCTGATTTGGGGAATAGGGAAAGAACGAATGAGGAGTCAAAAGAGGAGGGACTTGCTGAAAAGATTACACACTCCTGTGGAAGGGAGAAGCACATCTGTGATTTTGTTTGGTATAAGGTGGGATGAGGAACACCTGGAGAAGCTTTCAAGATTCTGTTATTCTATCTTTCTACAAGTTGCCAGCCCTACAAGGTAGACTAGATTGGGAAACCAACACCTTAGAACAGAGGTCCCCAACCTTTTGAGCACCAGGGATCAGTTCCGTGGAGAGAGGTTTTTCTGTGGACCGGAGGGGATGTGGTTTTGTGTGCTGCCTGCATCCCGCAGATGGGTTTTTCTTTGTTTGTGCGGACCGGTTACTGGCATGGCACAGCCCGGTACCAGTCCATGGACCAGGGGTTGGGGATCCTTGCCTTAGAGGCCTCTAGCTCAGGGGTGTCAAACTGGTGGCCCACGGGCCGGATACGTCAAGTGCAGGCTACGCCCACCCCAGCTCCGCAAAGGGAAAAAACATCACGATACATCACATGACACAATAGAGTTTGACACTCGTGCTCTAGCTGTACTTTACTGAGATAGGCTGTAGTAACAGAATCTTGCAAGTCTGATTGTGCTTTACCTCCCCTTCTTTTTATATCCCAGTGAATCAGGGTGGTGTTTGCTTGAGCTATTTATGAATATAGGTAGTTCTTAACTTACGACTGGTCACCTAGCAACCTTTCACAGTTACAATGAACCCCCTCAAAAGGTACTTTTGGCCTGGATTTGATGTTCCAAAGGCTGCCCTTTGGATCACATGATCGCACGTTGGGCACTAGGCAGCCTTATTAATAGTACCACGAAGCACAACTTTGCCCTGGGGTAGCCCTTCCAGATGTGTTGGATCTCTTTCCATAACCACCAGCTGGTAAAAGAATGTAGGAGTTGAGGTCCAGCACATCTGGAGAGCATGCACATAGGAAAAACTGACAGACCCTTGTAGGAATCAATTTTCTCATAACTTTCTTTGGATTTATCTTCTTGGCAGCTGATAGAAGGGAGCAGGCTGTGTTATAAGACGCTTAAATATTACCTTTATTCCAACCCAGCCCGGCTTCAGTCAGCTTCCCAAATTCAGTACAGGATGACTCCTGATTTTACTTGCTTCTGCCTTTTTACTACAGGACGGTGCAGTTTCTGTCTTCCTAGATCCAAAACAAGGCATGCCTATTTACTTGTAGCGGCCATCAGTTCCTTACTATTGGGGTGTTTCTGTTTGTACTACAGAGAACCAATAGGTGAATTAAATTTGATGCTTAGTGCAGACTCAAATTCCCAAATGCAACTTTAGATAGTGCAGAATCATAGAAGTACAAAGTTCAAAAGGCTTCAGAGGTCACCAGTCCATTTGAGGGTAGGGATGTAGATCAGAGAAGGCTCATAACTCAATGCTAGAACAAACAATTTGCAGAAGGTTGTAAGTTCACACGGTGACATTTCTATATTTAAATAACACCTCCTTCATATCAAATTTGATGCTTGGTAACCTAATAAGGACACTCATTCTTGGTACCAATATAGAAATGCTTTATCCTTACAACTTTTGGGATGGTTTTTCAACACGTCGGTTTACCTTTCAGCTTTTCCTGGTGGCTTCTCATCCAAGAACTGATCAAGTTTGACCCCTTTAAGGTTTTTGAGCTCAACCAAGGTCGGTTAAATTTACCGCATTGCTTTTCCAAGCAAGTGTCTCCAGAGCAATTCAGCAGATGTTTTGAAGATTGCTTTAGCAATTCAGACGAAGAAGAAAGCACCAATAAATAAAGAAATAATAAAGTAAGGCACATCCTAAAAACAGCCGAAACAGCAGTTATGTGATGAATTAAAAGGTCCTTTTGCATGATAATTCACATCGATAGGTTTACCACTGATTCTATTTCCTTTCTAGGCCCACGTTCCTGGAGGCAATTCTTTGTGGTCATCCTGAGCTGTAAAAGAAAGTCAAAATGGCTGGTTTCCTTCTAATGTGAGGTTGTATTTATGCAGGTTTTAGTTGCCATTTTCTCCTTTTCTAGTGAAGATGATGGACACATTTCCCTGAATGCATTTGAATTTGAGGATTCTGTTTTCAGTGAGCATCATTTACTGATTGATTTGCAATAGTTGCAAGATGCCCTAAACCAGTGGTTCTCAACCTGTGGGTCGGGACCCCATTTGGAGTCGAACGACCATTTCACAGGGATCACCAAACAAGGCTGCCTGCCATTTTTCCCCCTTTTCTTTGGCCACACCCCTGGCACCCAATGATGTATAAGTGGTTGGGGGTCACCACAACATGGGGAACTGTATTATGGGGTTGTGGCATTAGAAAGGTTGAGAACCACTGCCCTAAACGATGGTCAGCAAACAACACAGTGGAATCATACCTCTGGAGCAGCCCTTGGCATTTTATACCGGTGGGCCACATCTGGTCTGTGGCTGCCCTGTTTGGCCTGTGATGGTGGTGGCGGGGTGGCATCAGCAGCAGCGGCAGAATGTCGTCAGGGAGGTGGTATTGGTAGGGGATGGGGAATTGATGGTGAGGGGATGGGGTACCAGCGACCCTCCACAACAGTCCCAATTTCTTATGTGGTTTAGTGGCTTAATGACACTGGTTCCAGCGGTTCGAGCCCTAACACTACATAGTGGGGTGAGCTCCTGTCATTTGCTTCAGCTTCTGTCCACCTAACATTTCAAAAGCATGTTGTATGTGAGTAGATAAATAGATACCACTTTAGTGGAGAGACGAGCTAATGCTTCATACAGGTAGGCAGGTTCCTGCTGGTTCTGAACCTTCCCAGTTGCGATGTTCATTTGCAAGATGGCTCTGGTGAAGAGAGGGGGGCTTTGGATCACGCTGCAGGAAGAGTCCCTTCCTTCCTTCCTTCCTTCCTTCCTTCCTTCCTTCCTTCCTTCCTTCCTTCCTTCCTTCCTTCCTTTCTTTCTTTCCTTTGCAAAGCTAGCTTGTCCTCCTATGGTGTATCTTGGGAAGCACACAAGCTTGTACCACAATAGAGCTAGTAAATTGGCAGCCAAACTACTACTCTGCATTAGCATTGTAGTCTCCTGGCTAATGTAACCACACATATGCTAATCATCATCATCATAATAATATGGGTCCTTGGGAAAATTGATTGCCCACCTCTGCTCTGGAGGAAGTGTCTTCCAAAGGGGAGCATGATAATGAAGATAGGCACATATCTCCCCCCCTCCCCCCCCGCAGCCATGTAGTTCTTCTGGTGGGGAATTCTCAACATAGTCTCTTTAGGTCAGTGATGGTGAACCTGTGACACATGTGTCAAAGGTGACATGCCATAACATTTTAGGTGACATACCAGCATTCAGTAACAACTATTCTCAATAGCACACCCTCTTTTTGCGATATTTTCGGAGGCTATGCGAGAATGGAGTATGCTTTTGCACAACCTCTGGACTCTTTGAAAACGAGTTTGTTGTTTGTAATAAGGAATTTTTGACATGCCAGCCCCAAAAGGTTTGCCATCACTATCTCAGATGGACAGCAAGGTGGCGCCCGAGGCAATTTGTGGCTAAGTCATAAAAAGCCCTCACTTGGAACCGATGCCCTGAGCCCACTAAGAACTGGTATCACTCTGCAATGGCAAGGTTTGTTTATTTAGTTATCCAATTTATGTAAGAGGTGATTCCTGGTTGTTCTGCTGGCAGTCTGGCTGCTGTGTTATGGACTGGCTGCAGCTTTTGAATCGCCTCTAAAGTAGCCCATGTTGAGTCTGCTGGAGGAATCCACCTGAATGGCGATTGAGGCCTGAGAGGTTATCTTATGCTGCTTGAAAGGAATGAAAGAGTGAAGCTGATGGAAGTCAGCAGAGTACCCCGGCACTTAGTCCTAACCTCATGCTAAAAGTGCCCTTCCTTTTCGACTCTGAATCCTCTGCTTCCTGCAGTAATGCGGGGTGTGTGGAGTGAAATAATAAAGGACCCGACTTCACTTACTCCCATTAGTTCCAAGGCTTCTCACGGGTGCAAATTTGACCTTGTTAATTCTAAAACGATTTGTCTGTGACAGTCTGTGGGAGTTGAGTAATGTATTAAAAGAGTATTAATGTATTAAAAGAGGATACTTTATCCAGTCTCATTAGTTTCAAAGCACCTTGGGAGACTTTAATGAAGGATAAGAGAAGAAGCTTTGGAACTACCTTGATCTAGAGCAGAATAGGCAACCTCGGCTCTTTTATGACTCATGGACTTCAACTCCCAGAATTCCTGAGTCAGCCATGCTGGCTCAGGAATTCTGGGAGTTGAAGTCCATGAATCATAAAAGAGCCGAGGTTGCCTACCTCTGTACCCTAGAGCAATGTAGAGGATTCTGTGAGTTGAGGTCCACACATCTTAAAGTGTCCAAGTTTGAAAAAAACCCACTGTTTTAAAGGATCCAGAAAGAAAGGTTCCTTTTCACTTCCACCCTGCGCTCATTTTGGTCACAGACTGAATTCCCACCTTGCACTTAGCTATACAGGTATGACCTATCATTCATTTAACAATGGCTCAAAGTATAAGACAGTCTTGGAAAAAGTGATTTTTGGACCTGTCCTCGAAGTTACGATTGTTGCACAATCCCCATAGTCAAACGATTGCAATTCGTGTGCTTGGCAACTTGCTCAGATTTATGATTGCAGTGTCTTGCAGTCTCGTGGTTGTGATTTGCGACCTTCCCAGCTGGCTTCCAACAAGCAAAGTCAAATGGGCAAGTCAGATTTGCTTAATGATTGTAGTGATTCGCTTAACAATCATGATAGAATGGTAGTCAAATTGGGTCTGATCATATGAATCTTGCTTAAGGACCATATCATTTAGCAACCAAAATTCTGGTCCTACTTGTGGTCGTAAGTCAAGGACTTTCTATCACCTTATCTCCTTCCTTCCTCCCTCCCTCCCTCCCTCCCTCCCTCCCTGGGTTTTGATATCTGTTAGTACCATTAATTTATTAGCATCAACAATCATTTTCCATCTGGGGAATTTGCAGGGTAAACGATGTTTATGGAACTGTTAATTCTCAGATTAACAAAGCAGGACAAAATACCCAGTGTTCAGAAATAACTTTGAATGTGAATAGTTTTAGTTGAGGAAGGGTAGAAAAAATGAGAAAATGACCCAGATAGCATTAGGGTATGAGAAGAACAAGAAAGGTCATAGCTGAATGCATTCTGTATGGTGCATTAATGCTGATGATAGAAGTTCACATTTTGAAGCTTTGAATTAGAGTGGGTTATGTTTATAAGTAACAATGAATAGCTTGTTGGATAAATAAGGAAGTGGGAAAAGTAATAAAGTTAAGAAGAACACATTGCCAAGGCAGGAAAAGAGAAATGTTTATGTCCTTATTTAAAGGTCTGCCTTCTCACTTGTTTTCTTTCTTTGCTATGTACTAGTGTCATCTTCAAAATTATTACTGTTATATTTTTCCTTTAACCCACGGTAAGTGTTTCTCATTCTGAGCAGCTTGAAGATGTGTGGACTTCATGCTGACTGGAAAATTCTGGGAATTGCAAATCGCACATCTTCAAGTTGTCCAGAATGAGAAACACACTTTTAACTCAAGGACTTGTAGATAAAGTGCATATTTTTTGAAGCAACTCTACTATTCAGCTACAAGTAGTCTTTGACTTACATTACAATCACAATCGAGCCCAAAATTTCTGTGGCTAAGTAAGACATTTGTTAAGTGAATTTTGCCCCATTTTATGACTTTTCTTGACATAATTGTTAAGTGAATCACTGCAGTTCTTAAGTTAGTGACACAGTTGTTAAATGAATTGGGTTTCCCCATTGACTTTGCTTGTCAGAAGGTTGCAAAAGGTGATCAACCATCATAAATATGAATCAGTTGCCAAACATCTGAATTTTGATCATGTGACCATGAAGATAATAGCAACGATTGTAAGTGTGAAAAATGGTCATTAAGTCACTTTTTTCAGTGCTGCTGTAACTTTGAATAGTCACTAAATGCACTGTTGTAAATCGAGGACTACCTGTATTCTGCAAAGTTTCCATATCATTGCTTTATCATATTACCTTTTCTCCTTGGGCTAACTCCATGCCATACAATTCCACAGTTTTCCCCATAAATAATTGTAATGCAGGGGTGTCAAGCTGCTGGCCCGCGGGCCGGATGTATCATGATGAAACCGCACCCACCCCATTGCCGGCAATGGAAAAAAGTCATGATCCGTCATGACACCCCTGCTGTAATGGGTTGTAAGAATAACTTTGGGAGACAGGAGAAAAAGCTGCAGCTGAACAATGGTCTGATAAGAGAATTCTGAACCCAAAGCAGGAATCGGGGGGGGGGGGAGAGAAACCATCTCCCCAGTTCTTAGGGGAGAGAGAGGAAGCATTTTCAGATTTGCAAAATCCTATTACTGCAGCCTTACAATAAAGATAGTACTATGGTAGTACTCACGATTTTGGATTCTTGTCTAGACTATCTTAAGGGACAAAGAAGAGGGGGGGGGGTCAACCTATTCTCCAAAGTACCTGAAGGTAGGACAAGAAGCAATGGATGGAAACTTATCAAGGAGAGAACCAACGTAGAACTAATGAAGAAGAGAAAGGAGGTTTTTTTTCTCACATTGAAAACAATTAACCAGTGGAACAGCTTGTCTTCAGAAGTTGTTAGGGCTCCATCACTGGACATTTTTAAGAAGAGACTGGACAGCCACTTCTCTGAAACAGTATAGGGTCTCCTGCTTGAGCAGAGGGTTGGGACTAGAAGACCTTCAAGGTCCCTTCCAACTCTGTTATTTTGTGATCAGTTGGGTTAACTGAATCTCCTTCGACATGTTGGTTTTGCTGTACCCGTTCACTATGTCTCAGCAGGTGGCAGCATCTAACTGTTCTTGGCTATTCTTGAAAAAACTAAGCAGGGTTGGTCTTGATGCGAAGTCTCTGGCTAGATTAGTAGAAGATTGGCTAGGAAATCCTAGGGATATAGCTAAATTGGGAAATTGGAAAAAAAGGCAAGGGGAACAGAGAATTGAGCTTGAATTAAGAGAAACTTTCCTTTGACATCACCAGGCAGCTTTTGCTTATTTATTTATTTTCCAAATTTCCTTTTTCCTCTTATTGGTAAGCCAACTTGATTTCAGCTTTCTCCGGTTTGCTGTCTTTTGAATATTAACCTCTACTTCTGACAAACTAAATTGTAGACACAATCTTTCTGATTAATTTACTGAGACCATTTGCTTCTGAACTTCCCACTTTGCATGAATTTTCTGGGCTGGGGACAGAAGTAAGCAGTAAGATGAAAAACCCAGCAAGAAATATAAATGTTGTCATGATTGAGTTGCTAAAAGACACCAATAATCCATTTGTTCAGAAGGTAGCAAGCAGAACTTGCAAAAATTTAAATTTTAGGTTGTTGATGATACTTTAAAAGCCTTTGGAAATGATAAGGTCTTTTCATCTTAAGGCAAGGAAAGATGTAAGGAAACAATGTCCACATGCCTGGCATGTTTTGCTAAAGATGACCATAGTCTCACACATTATCTGAAGTTTTGAAAAGTTAATGTTATAATTGGGGAAGCAGCATTCTTTTCAGATGGAAGGTGTTGTAAGAGAAGAGGTTTCTAGGTTAGGAGTTTAGTTTTGCAACAACTTCCAGCTGTGGACAATTTGTGGCACAGTCAATCAAATAGGTCACAGGCTGGAAACTGAGCAATGGATGGGCCAGGTGTCAAGCAAGATAAGTAAGATGGCAGGAACATGATCAAAGGCCAGATTGGGCAGAGAAGCTGAAGGCAGGAGATCTTTTTAAGTCTGATTATGTCTTCAGTGGTTGGTGAAGTTCCCTGACTTATAGCTACCAATCTCACAAACAAGTGACTCTGGGTGGCATACTGATGGTCCTCAAGGCAATCTAGACTGGTTAATAGAGCTTTGAGCAGCAGTGAGGCATTTCTGGCCTTCAGGATTTGCTCAAGTCTCATGTGTCTCCATTAGTTGGTGGAATTCATTGATGGTCCTCAAGGCAGTCGAGCCCTATCAATAGAGCAGGGGTCTTCAAACCTGGCCCTTTTATGACTTGTGGACTTCAACTCCCAGAATTCCTCAGCCAGCGTGCCTGGCTGAGGAATTCTGGGAGTTGAAGTCCACAAGTCATAAAAGGGCCAAGTTTGAAGACCCCTGCAGTAGAGCCTTGAACAAGAGTAAGGAATCTCTGGCCTTCTAGATGTTGACAAACTATAACTTTTAGCATTTTTCAGTATTGGCTGTGTTATTTGGGATAACTGCGAGTTATAATTCAAGCCATCCAGAAAGCTACAAATGTCTTTTCATAAGCTTAGCAGATACCCTACTTATTCTGCCTGCATAAGGAGAACTGATGGTTTGGCTTGATGGGACTTTATAGAACTACAATTCAGTGGGACCTGACAATACAGTAGGAAAAATCATAGTGATAAGGTATCGTGCAAACTTTGCACTTCAGAAGATTCTAGCCAAACAATGAACAGGTTAATTTAAAAGATTCCGCTTTGTGTTATATTATAATTGTAAACCTCTGGTATAAAAAGGGCACTTCTGCTCGGGGCATATCATCTAAAAACTATTAGTGAAATGTTAAAAAGAATGATGATACACAGAAGAGATAGCAAAGCACAAACAACTGTGTTCCTTCTTCTTCCTTAGTATATAGAACAGGATGCCCAAAACATTTAATATTCTGCTTGAGCATAAAGTTCTGTCTTTCAAGCATCCAAGCTGTGATAGGTAGGGATAATAGGAGTTGTAATCCAAGCACATTTGGAGAGCACAAGGTTGAGAAATAATGCTGTACTATTGAAAATGGTGTGCACAAAGTATACATACACATGCTAAAAAAATGAAGAGGCCTATTTAGTCTCTGTTGAGCATCATTATTAAATTAGCAACAGAGGCACTGTGGGTGGATTGTTGAGCCCGGAAGAGTAAAGTGTAAGAGATAATTAGTTAATATCCGTCTTGTCTCAGTTGGGCTCCACCTGTTTGTTAGCTCCTTTAAAAAAAAAAAAAAGGCTAAGCTCCATAGCAATTAAGCCATTCTCAGCAAGTCTAAGGGTTTTCAGCTCTCAATCACTTTCTCTAATGAGAATGCTATTGTTGCAATTCCTTGCATTATCAATGTTCTGATGTATAGCTCCGTGAAGATTAGTATTGGTTGGAAGTATGATTCATTGGGAGAGGAGGGTGACATGTGTTGGTCAAACAAACTTATGATTCATAAAATGTGATCCATATCAGTTCTGGAGAAGCTCACTGATCCCCTGGATGGTGGTGGAGTTGCTTCCCAAAGGATCATGGGAAAGTAACTGCATGAAAGGTAGGTGAGAACAAGGGGAGACAGGAGTTTCTTCTGGAGACTGATGTTTACAACTTCATCTGGATGCCAGTGAATGACACTTTTTCCAAGTCTGAGAATTGGCTATGCTTTGGAGAAAGAAGTTCTAGCCTTTCGCTTATTACATTCTTGTTCTTTTGGCTGTGTGCACAAATTAGGTTAATCATAGTTTGCTTCAAGTATTATGTTGCATAAGCACAGTTTCTGGGTTTGCACGCCCCATTAATCCATAAAATACAGTTTACAAACCACAAAGGCGAATTTTCCGTAATGAGCTAAAACAGATTGGAGAAACATTGCTGTAAAGAGCATGCAGCCTTCTTGCCGCAAATTGATAATACCCATATAAATACAAAACGATACAATTGACCAAGTAGGTTTGACAAAAGAAAACTCTTCACTCAACACATAATTATGGAATTTATGTTTGTACAGTGTAGCAGGTTTGCTTAAGATATTTTGATGTCTGAAGCAAAAGATAAGATGACGTCCCTTCTCCATTTTACATACAAAAATTGACAAAAGTTGATGTCTTCAACTCTACCTGTGTCCATCAACTAAGATTCACAGTCCATTTAAGAAGAAAAAAGAGACTTAGGAATTTTCCCCGAGATTTGGTTATGCAATTGTGAAGCTACCTTGGAGAAGACTCTTTATAATAATAATAATAATAGTAGTAAAGTTGGAAGGGACCTTGGAGGTCATCTAGTCCAACCCCCTGCTCGGGCAGGAAACCCTACACCATTTCGGACAAGTGGCTGTCCAGTCTCTTCTTAAAAACTTCCAGTGTTGGAGCACTTACTGCTTCTGGAGGCAAGCTGTTCCACTGATTAATTGTTCTCACTGTCAGGAAGTTTCTCCTTAGTTCTAGGTTGCTTCTCTCCTTGATTAGTTTCCACCCGTTGCTTCTTGTCCTGCCTTCAGGTGCTTTGGAAAATAGCTTAATTCCCTCTTCTTTATGGCAGCCCCTGAGATATTGGAATACTGCTATCATGTCCCCCCTTGTCCTTCTCTTCGTTAAACTAGACATACCCAATTCTAGCAACCGTTCCTTATATGTTTTAGCCTCCAGTCCCCTAATCATCTTTGTTGCTCTTCTCTGTACTCTTTCTAGAGTCTCAACATCTTTTTTACATCGTGGTGACCAAAACTGGATGCAGTATTCCAAGTGTGGCCTCTGTAGCGGTAGATGAACTTAAGACTCAGGTGTACACTTTTCATCAATGAATGAAGGCAAATATACGTATCCCAGGATAATGTTGCAGGATCCAATCTGGGTCAGTCACCGGGACTAGAGATTTTGTCTTTCAAGTTTTCAGACTCGTGCTGGAGCCCATCCTCAGGGAACTTATCTCCAGCAGAGTTTGGGTGCTCACACTCTGCTAGAGAGAAGTTCCCTGAAGATGGTCTTCAGCAAGAGTCCGAAAGCTCAGAAGACAAAAATCTCTAGCCACGGTGACCGACCCAGATTGGATCCTGCAACTTTCTACCAAGTAACATGCTTAGACACCAGAACATCTTCAGTCATGACTTGCCATGACTTAATTCACAAGATAATGTTTTTCTCCCATTAGTTTATTCCTTGTTTTGTCCATTAACCCATTTCCTTTGCCCAACATGCTGAACTGTAAACCAACTCTATGGATTGAATTAGCACATCCTACGTTTAAAAAGTGATTGACAGCTTTGTGGCCCAGCAGCTTGTGAGGACCTAGCCCATCCCTTTAAACTGGGGCCAGAAATGTATGTGCAAACAGTTTAAAAGCAATGAGTCCACCTTACTGTGCACAATCTGAATATTTGTGCTACATTTTGCAGGATTTGCATGCTTCCAAGTTGTTTCTAAAGTTAGCCCCAGTTAGAAAGAATTGCTACAATCCTGTTTAGTAACTGAAACCAGCCTTGTTTAAGATAACTCATCTGAGAATTTGACCTTCCAGGAGGAACATTAGATGAGCAGGCAGTAAGGTAGATTGCTATATTACAGTGTTTCTCAACCTTGCCTGTGAGATGTGTGGACTTTAACTCCCAGAGTGCTGGCTAGGGAATTCTGGGAGTTAAAATCCACACAATTGAAAGTTGCCAAGGCTGAGGAACATTTCTGTAGTTAATATATGAGGCGCTGTATCTGTGTTTTGCTTGGGATGCTGTAGCTAGTTAAAAAAGCACTGAAGAGACCTTTACCATCCTGGCTAGGAAATGGCTTGTTTGTATGATGCTGTTCATGGACTCTACCGAGAAAAGAAATTGCTCAATGGGAAAGGAAGCTAACTCTGGACTTTTGTACCGTTTACGTGCCTTTTCCATGAAAAACAATACCAAATTATATGTTGCAATGGAGAAGGGGTTTATTTGGAGGAAAGGTGAGAAGTCAGTTTAAAAGACATGTATTTGGATTTTTAAATAATAGGTTCTCCTTTCTTGTGGAAAGATACATCTTATGATTTGCTTCAGTTTTGTGGGCAAAGCACAGCTTCTGGTTCGTGCTGTTCCAGTTTGGATAACCCTTTATTATTTTTGTTGGGTTAGAAAGTGCTGACTCAGATTTGATTTTATAAGGGATGACATTTAAAAGAATGGGGGCTAATTATAGTTTCAACCATAGTTCCGCAGGAGAGGGCATCCATATTTCTATTAAATATTTCTGGAGCAATATGATGAGTCATTAAATACAACTTCTGCACTAAATACCCTGATTGCCTAACGATTAGGTGTTGGTAACTGAAATCACACGCACTCACACACACCATTCTTTCTCTCCCAAAATCTTTCTTGCATAAAACCAAAGAAATGTTGTTCTGAGTAATACATTAGCTGGGGTTGCCCAAGAATTGTAAAATGGCCTTTGGTTGCACAACATGTAAAAATGCAGTCTGGAAAATGTCTGTTATGCCTATGACAGAAATGTTACTTCTGTAAATACATAGACAAAAATAGTCAAAAAAGATGATAATATTTTTGATAGTGGCGAACAAAATATAATGGATGCTGACAATGAATCAAAAATATTTCATAGCCAGCTGGTGGATAGCTAGTATAGCACAGTGGACATAGATATTGAGAGACTCAAAATTCAGAATTAAGTTAGTTTGCTTCTCTTCAGACCATTGTGGATTTTTAATCCATACTTTCTTGTGGGGTTAATATGAAGATAAAGTGGGAATGGTTTTCAAAAATATAGATGGTTTTCTTTCAAGTAATGGCTTAGATTAGTGTAACCTGTTAGGAAACATATGATCACCCTAATACTTCATATACCTCTACAATTCAAATGCAAAAATGTGACTAAAAATTCTCTTTCTCATTTTAGTTGGAAAAAAAAATTAGTGTAAGTAACGAAGAAGTTTACATGCTCGGTAAACAATTGTATGAAAGAAATAATAATATAGATTGAATTCTGTCCTACCCTTGGCTCATATTCAAATGTTGCTACTTTAAAATTAAGAAATCTAATTTTGCATACAAATGGGAAAGAAAAGTCTCCTTTCAATTTCTTTTTTCCCCAATCAGATCAGGAAAAATAGGGGCTCCTGTAATAGTGCTACTATCAACCTTAGTTTGATATAAGAAAACTTTGGGGCTAAAAAAAGAAATGGGAATATATCAAGCCATAATTAATGTTGAGCAGATGGATAATTCAGAGTCAATCGTAGCTTCCAATAGGAAAATAATGATTAGCTAGCCCATCTGTCCTGCATTCTAGTAAAAAAAGGTTCAAGCAGCTTTGAAAGGTCCTGCTTTAATTGATTTACTAATAAATGAGTGTTAAGTGTTTTGGCTTATTCAGTTTCCAAGATTCTGTATATTAACTCCTTAGCTTCTTGACAAAAAGCTGAGCTAGAGAAATTCACTGTAAATCTTTCTGGGTCATACTCCTCTGTTAGAGATTTGATGGTTCAGAGAGAGGAAGAGAAAGATTTTAAATCTATACTCATTTGTGAGTTACAGGCTCATTAACTCTTATTTCCTGGAGAGCAGGTTGAAGATAATTTCTATAGGGGCACATTTTGTCCTCTGATTAACCAACCGAATTGGGACCAGTGTATCTTGGTGCAATTGGGCATTTCCTATTAGTTGAAAACACTCTGTTGTTAAGCCTTCTCCAGGCCTACCACAGGCAAACCTATTGTGGTATAAGAATTTAAGAGGAGGCTTTTTTGTCCCATATTTTGTTTCCCACAGGGAAAACCAGTTGTCTGTTAGGAAGTCCACATGGAAACTCTCATTTGGGTCCCATAGTTACTGAAATCTAAAGACTAGTAGTTACCGTTAGTTTAATCCTTTATGAATAGTCTAATCCTCTTCTAAAGTCCTTCATGGAAGGCTCAATTTCTGGAGATTACAAGTAAACATCCAAATATATAGGCAGTCCGTGACTTAACAACCATTTGTTTAGTAACCTTTCAAAGTTACAGAGATTTTGGACCCAATGTTGTTATAAGTCAAGGATTTATACTTGGTACTTGGTAGCAACATGGAGGTGGTTGTTGTTGCCATCTTATGGGATACACTTTCAACTTTTCAGTCTAGCTCATAACTTTTCTCTGGTGGTCTCCCATCTTAGTATTAAACAGGTCTGACTCTCCTTAACTTCCAAGCCCCAAAAAGATGGTTGGTGATATTCATTGGATCTTGTAGTGGTGAGTTCCACAGTTGAACTGTGCCGTCTTTATGGCAGCACTTTTGAGTGCTGATGCTAATGGTATGGAAAGTTGAATTGCCGTATTTGAAAGAGATAATTGATTTCCATGGAATGCTTAACCATAGTAGGCTGTGAATTGCAGTTGTGATCCTCGCACAGCACTATTGTGATTTAATTTATTTATTTAGGGCTACTAAACTTTAATCTTAATGCAGCGAGCCTGTACTTGATGTCTTAGATTACATTAAATGACTACAAATACAATTTAAAACACATGTACATATTTTAAATTATAAACAGACACTTAATAAAAGAATTCGGTAGAGCAAGATAGGCAAATGGCTTTTGAAACAGAGAATCCATCAACATATACAAGTAGTTCTTGACTTACAACAGTTCATTTAGTGACCGTTCAAAGTTACAATGGATCTGAAAAAAGTGACATGATCATTTTTCACACTTATGGCCATTGCCGCATTCCCATGGTCATGTGATTTACATTTGGATGCTTGACAACTGATTCATATTTCTGAGGGTTGCAATGTCCTGAGGTCATGTGATCACTTTTTGTGACCTTCTGATAAGCAAAGTCAATGGGAAAGCCAGATTCACTTAACAACCGTGTTATTAATTTAACAACTGCAGTGATTTAGTTAACAAACATGACAAGAAAAGTCATAAAATGGAGCAAAACTCACTTAACAAATTTCTTACTTAGCAACATAAACTTTGGGCTCATTGGTGGTTGTAAGTTGTATTTGAAATTCTCGAGAAAGTGAACATGATAATTTCCCTCAAACCATCACTAAAAAAGCCTGTTTGTGATCTCTATCAATGACGGTTAGATCTGGTCTTTAAAAGAAGCCACTCAGTTCAGTTTTCTATCAATGCAGCATTTAGGGAAATAGCTTTTACACGTTTAAATCAAACTGTGTTGCCCCTGCCATTTCCTTGCATACATTTAGTATCTTTTGGTCTCTTCGGTTCTCTCTAACATCTTCAGATCCTAGTTGTCTGAAAGAGCGAATTTTCTTTCTTTTTTTTTTAATTAAGTAAACTTTTATTTTGCAGATGACCTGGAAGAAATTAACACAATGGAAGAAGTGATGTTGGAATATGCTGTAATGAACAGAGAACTGAGTCATTATGTGCAAGCTGTTGAAGATACAGTAAATCAGGTAAATGTGGTTGATCTTTAGTCCAGCTTTTATAGCTTTCCCATGTCATGAAAGCAAACCGGAGTTTGAAACACTCTAATGATTAACGAATTGTATGAGATCACTTTTCTTCTCTCGACATGTGACAGATAGTGAATTAGGAACTGAGTCACAGAAGCCAGTACTGTATTCATATGTACCTTTTGTGTCTTAGAAGAGTGGCCAGTATCTGCCCTGCCCATGTGAGAACCATTAGTTTTCAGGGTTTTCTTGTGCCCTGTTTAATTTTTAAAGCTGATATTGGTGGTGGCTAAGGAAGATGTGGGAATTCTCTTATTTTTCCTTCCCTGTAACTTGGAATAAAAGTGACCTCCCTTAGAAGTGTGTCTAAAGCACTTTGAGTCAGAGGTTTTCAAAAATTTTAAAGTCACAGAACACATTCATTTAAAAACAAGTCCTTGAATTCCAGCTCAAGAGCTAAAGCGGTAGTGATGGTAAATTGGCTGACTTTAAATGAAGGTAGATGGGGTTTGTTCCTTGTCTCTCACAGGCCCCCATCAAACCCTCTAATCCAGGGATGTCAAACTCGTGACGTCGCGCGACGTATCAGAGCTTTTTCACCATTGCCGGCAATGGGGTGGGCGCGGCTCTGGTATGGTAACACCGGCCCGTGGGCCGGCAGTTTGACACCCCTGCTCTAATCTTAATTGTAGGAGTCAGTGGAACATAATTTGGAAAATGTCCTTTCAGTTACTCAGTATGTTATATGAGCTCAGCATTTGTTCTGTACCAACCCCTGGATTTTAACAAGTGACATACTTTTGCAAGCTTCTATAAAATTCTGGAACTGTTTCAGATATTTCAGTGGAATTATGAAGTACTCGAAATTGTGCAAAAAAAGAAAAAAAACCCTTGGGGTGGGGGAAAGGAGAGGTTATGAAAGCTATATAGCTATATATGGAAGATGAGAATTTAAAGAGAAGGAAAAAAATTCTGTGGTAGAATAAAGGGAAAGGTGAGTGACGGTGCTAGGAAACTTTAAGAACACCCAACTCCATCCATTCCCAATTCAGGACCACACTACTGTGAAGGGACTACAATTCACAGCCAGGAACCTAAGGAATTCTGGGAGTTGTAGTCTCAACACGTCTACAGGGAACCAAGTTGGGGATGTCTGAACTATTTAATGAGATGCAATTATAATATATGGAAATGAAGATTAGAGTTAGGGGAAGGAATATTAACAATTCAGAGACTTTTCTGATGATTTATAGCACCAAATCTGTTAGGGGCTTAGGTTTGGTTAAGAAGTTTGGATAACTTGAGATATTAGCAACCAGGTGGTATAGCAAAAACTGTAGGATTGATTGAAGCCAGAGATCAGAAAGTTGGGTTGGATAGATCAGAAAGCAGTGAGAGGCATGGAGGTGGGTTTGACATTGTGAAAAGAGCAGTAGCATGAAACATGCCAAAACTGTCTCTTCAGACATACTTTTTCAAAGTTTTACTGGCAAGCTGGATTAGTCCTTTCTTCTAGAGATTCCACAACCCTTAAGTGTCTTAAAGACTCTAATAATAAATTGAATAAAGAATTATTATCTTTGAATAAATTAAAAACTGGAACTTTTTAAGAAGAGACCGGACAGCCATTTGTCTGAAATGGTATAGGGTTTCCTGCCTGAGCAGGGGGTTGGACTAGAAGACCTCCAAGGTCCCTTCCAACTCTATGATAATGATGATGATGATATAAAGGAGCACATTTGTAGCTCAGGCTTGAAATGATGGGTCCTTGATACTCTCTGAACTTGATTATTTTCTTGCAGACGTTTCATTACCCAACTTGGTAACATCATCAGTGAACTGTATTGATGATGTTATTACCTAGTTTGAATGAAATCTTTGCAAATAAAATTTACCAAGCTTAGAGAGCATCAAGGACCCCTCATGAATAAGTCACTTAGCCTCTGTTCCATCGCACTGACCGAGAGGAAAGATCGTGACATTCTAGTTATAGATACGGTTGCCACAGATTGAGAAAGCTTTGCTGTTCGGTCAATTTTGGAAGCAAAGCCTTTGTCCTACAACATAAGGGGGAAGTGAAGGGCAAAGGCCCAGGGGCTGGTAGAAAAGCAGAACTGGCATTCCTGCTCTTTCATAGCCTTCAGCAAGGATGTTGGCAGAAAATGCCCTTTCTCCCTTGTTAATAAAAATCCCAAATTGTGATGTATTTTACATGGATGGGGATACCCAGGCTGTTTTGATGAAGAGCTGACCTTGGATAACCCTGTCAGCATGATTGCTTTACAGGAATCACATTTAGTGGCATTCATTATGAGCAGCCGCAGTAGCTGTTTTTGGCAGATTGGTGGGTGTTGAGTAAGTAATCATGAGATGTAATAGTAATAGTAGTAAAGTTGGAAGGGACCTTGGAGGTCATCTAGTCCAACCCCCTGCTCGGGCAGGAAACCCTACACCATTTCGGACAAATGGCTGTCCAGTCTCTTCTTAAAAACTTCCAGTGTTGGAGCATTTACTGCTTCTGGAGGCAAGCTGTTCCACTGATTAATTGTTCTCACTGTCAGGAAGTTTCTCCTTAGTTCTAGGTTGCTTCTCTCCTTGATGAGTTTCCACCCGTTGCTTCTTGTCCTGCCTTCAGGTGCTTTGGAAAATAGCTTAATTTGCTGGTTCCCAGAGCTGTGCATTTCTTTTTTTTTTTTCTTCTTCTTCCCTCTACCTCAAATAATCCTTCACCCTTGCTACTTATAAAACAATAAAAGGGTCTGTCGAAAATGAAAGATTGGTAGCAAAATGTATAGGTGCGTAGCTGAGAAAGCCAAGTTTTTGTTGACTTAAGATGTTGTAAGAGCAAAAGGGCAGGTGAGCCACACCAACATCCTCATTTGATTGACTCAGCACTCACTGAATAAGAAACAAGCAATTGCTGTTATATTTCTAACAATTGGCTTTGGGAACCCCTTTGTTTGAGCAGAAATGAAAGCTCCCTTCTGTGCTCCTTTTAGCTTACCTGGCAGGTAACCCACCTTCTGTTACTTCTCTTTTTCGATGGGCTTAGGTTATTTTTTATTTCTCCCTCCCTTTTTCTTCAGATTGATCAACATTAAATTAGTAAAATTAAGCAGTGGGCTTAAAGATCTCTTCATTTAGTGAAATTTTTAAAAAGGAGGAAAAAATTATATTTTATTTAAAATGTCACAAAGTGCAAACAAGCCAAGATTATACAGTAGTCCATTTTGCAGACTTCTTCAAGGGCGAGCCAGACAGATGTGATGGGATTGCAGTTGTCTGAATTTTCAACCTATCGTGAGAGCACCAGATTGGGGAAGTATGGGAAATATACAGAGATTTGCATACAGCTCTTACTATTCCAATAACCAGTAGCAAAAATTATTTTCATTTTTTTTCTTTCTCATGAGGCAGCATAAAGAGCAAAAATAAACTCAGGACAAAGGACAGGTAATCCTCGGCTTATGACTGCAGTTGGGACCAGAATTTTGGTCGTAAGTTGTAACAATCATAAGTCGAGGAACCCATTTCACTGGACTAGATTTTACGACTGTTTTTACAACAGTCATTAGGGGAATCATGTCGCATATGTGAACCCATTTCCCAGATGGGCATTTTTTGCTGGAAAAATGCTGCAAATCAAACAAAAAATGTCATAAATTGTGGCCATGTGACCATAGGATGCCACAACCAGTTGTAAATGTGAACCCGTTGTCACGTGCCCAAAATCACAGTCCTGTGAACACAGTGCGGGGGGGGGGGGGAAGGTGCCACAACATTTTACGAAGGCTAGAAGTACTTTATGGGCCATAAAGCAACCTTTCCAAGGCTGTTTTGCCCCATTTGTAACTCCAAACAGTTGTTTAATGATAGGTCGTAAGTCAAGGAGTACCTATCACACATATGGAATTTTTTATGCAGCTGTTAGTTAATCAGAGATGGCTGAGATCTGTATTAAAGATCATATACTTGAAGAAATCTGATTGTAGCACTTTTTCAAATTAAGATTTTGTTAAGGAAAATATACTTTCTTTGATAATGACCAATTGAGTATATGGGTTACAGTGTTCACTGTAGTACAGTGTACAGGTAGTCTTCAACGTAAGATCACAATTGAGTCAAACATTTCTGTTGCTAATGAGACAGTTGTTAAGTGAATTTTGCCCCATTTTATGACCTTTCTTGCCATAGTTGTTAAGTGAATCACTGCAGTTGTTAAATTAGTAACATGTTTGTTAAGTAAATCTGGCTTCCCTACTGACTTTGCTTGTCAGAAGTTCGCAAAAGGTGATCACATGGCCCCAGGACACTGCAACCGTCATAAATGTGAGCCAGTTGCCAAGCGTCTGAATTTTGATCACATGATCATGGGGATGCTACAACAGTTGTAAGTGTGAAAAACAGTCATAAGTCACTTTTTTCAATGTCGTTGTAACTTCGAACAGTCACTAAATGAACTGTTGTAAGTCGAGGACTACCTGTATTTGCAGGTATATTTTCATCATACTGTTTCTTTTAACTGTCATGATATCAACCAGCAAATGTAGCATAATGATTTTGCCTGGCTTTATGGCATCACTATCTGCAGTATGGCTTCCTCCTATGAGTACTAAATTCAATGTTTTTATTATTTATTTTTTACCACCCTTGAAATGAACTGTGTGTCTTTACGATAACTTGTACTGAAACATCCTAAAATTGTAGTAAAGTTTCTAAACGAAAAGAAGTCGGCAATAGTTTCATAATATAATAGATGGGGTACAAAGAGAATTTAGATACATAGGTAGTCCTTGACTTACAACCCTTCATTTAGTGACCATTCGAAGTTATAATGGTACTGAAAAAAGTGACTTATGACCATTTTTCACTTATAATCACTGAGCATCTTCATGGTCACGTGATCAAAATTTGGATGCCTGGTTCATATTTATGAAGTCACAGTGTCCCAAGTTCATGTGAACACCTTTTACATCCTTCTGACAAGAAAAGTTAATTGGGAAGCCAGATTCATTTAACAATTGTGTTAAACAACTTAACAACTTCAGTGATTCACTTAACAACTGTTGCAAGAAAGGTTGTAAAATTGAGCAAAATTCACTTAACTGTCTCGCTTAGCAACAGAAATGTTGGGCTCAATTGTGGTCCTAAGTTGAGGACTACCGGTATTATTCTACAGATGAGAGCAAACACTTGACTGAGAAGTAGGATTTATTTGCATTTAAGTTGCAATAGTACAATTTTGAATAATGTAATATTCAAATTACTGTGGCTCAAAATTCAGTTAAAGTGAGGTTAACATATACACAGTTGTGGTTTTTGACAATCTCTGTACATAATGGAGACATGGAAAGTTCTGTCGAAGTATAAATTTTAAAAAGAAGTATACATTTTGTAAAGAATATACTCAGTATATTAACAAACAGTATAATTTGTAAAAAGAAGAGACTTGCTATTTACTTTAGAGCAAAAATTTAATGCAATTGAATGACATGAATGTGGTCGTAGCAACATTAAAAGGATAAGATGTTGGAATGCCTGAATGTATGACAGTTTTTTTTTTGTTTGCTTTCTATACTCTGATTTTATTAACCATAAATTTAAATCATAAGCACACTCTCCTTATCCTTTACTGTATTATTTCATTAATATACATATTAGTGAAAAGAATTACCAATTAGATGTTTGAATATGATTAAGAATAGATTGCTAGAAACAGAAGTATTATTATAACTAGATAGATAGGATTTGTAATCAGAATATCATATCTTGGTATGAAAAGGGAAATAAGAATAGGTTAAGAACTTTGAATAAGGGAAGCTTTTGGTTACCCAAACATAACTTGTTCTGAAATTATAAATGATTGGGATATTTTGAACATAGATGGGGAATTAAAATTAAAAAAAGCGAAAATAGGATATAGACTGAATAAATGGGATATTGAGTGCAAATGCAATTAAGATATTACTTTGGTTAGAAAAAATATTATAAACTGATATTATTGACACTATTAGAAAAATGTAACAGATGTTGATACGCAGTTGTATATTTACTCACAACAATAAGAATTGTATTTGCTTAGTGTGAAAAAATGTGTATTACCAGAAGAAGAGAGGATGTACTGGAGGGTGTAATATTGGATTTAGTTTGAAGAAGCTTACATGTACCACGGAATTACTAATGGACTTAGTCATCATGTTGTCTATTAGGCACTTGATTGTAAAAATAGAAAATTAATATTATATATATATATATATATATATATATATATATATATATATATATATATTTCTGCTTAAAAACATTTCATTGCCTATTTCCATTGAGTTGGAATCAATTTTCCATAGAAATATCACTTCAAATGGAGCAATCTGAATAATGCAATCATTTTGTAGGATCCATTAATCGCAGTAATCAGGACTTACCTATAATCTGCAACCAACTTTCCCTCTTTGCACACTGGGAATTGCAATCTAAATACCTCCAACAGTGCCAGAGTTTTAGTGTCTTAAAACTGGACATGTTGGATGTTCTTAGGAAGTTAGAAGATAGCTTACTAAAAGGTGCAGCAGTTGACCTTCTCTCTCTCATTATTGACCAGTTAATTACAAAGTGTGTTACTGGAATCAATTTCCTATTATATAATTGGAGAAGACAATATTCCATATCTGGGAGATGGAAGGGACAAGAAAAGCATGTTGTTAAGAAGTGCTGATGCATTTTTGATGCTAGCCGTACAATTTGCCACCCTGTGGGTGGTGTGTGTGTGTGTGTGTGTGTGTGTGTGTGTGTGTGTGTGTGTGAATGTGTAAAAGTATGAGCAATCAAATGATAGGGTGGTGGTATGATGCAAGAGATTGGTTGGCTGCTGAATGGGCAATAGCTTGGGTGGTGCTAGGATTCTTCATGCAAATGCAACTTCTGGTGGGAAATTTGCTAACACTTCCTCAGTAGTCTTTGTTGTATAACACTTGGAACCTGGAAGTTTTGCAAACCATATCCAGATAGGAATCACTTTGCATGCGGAGGAAGAAGACAAAAAGGGAAGCAAATGAGTGATATAGAGGAACTCATCTTGACCGATATGAGAATGGAGATTATTACCAAGGAAGACTATTGAAACCAAATTGTTCTCGTTTCCACAAATGTTGGAAGTTTTACATGCAAAATAATTTAATACGTATGTGCAGTCCTCGACTTACATTAGTTCATTTAGTGACTGAAGTTACAACAACACTGAAACAAGTGACTTATGCTGGTTAACAACCATTGCAGCATCCTCATGTTCACGCGATTCATATTTATGACAATTGCAGTGTCCCTGGGTCATGTGATTGCCTTTTGCGACTTTCTGACAGGCAAAATCAATGGGGAAGCCAGATTCACTTAACAACCATGTTTTTAACAACTGCAGTGATTCACTTAACAACTGTGGCGAGGAAGGTCCTAAAATGGGGCGAAATTCACTTAACATGTTCTGCTTAGCAATGGAAATTTGGGGCTCAATTGTGGTTTTAAGTTAAGGACTACCTGGACTATCTTTTGCCATGGAAAATAGAGACAAGGACTCTAGGATGTATTGTAGAAAAAAGGCTGTATTTATTTGAACAATTGATTGCTCATCTGGAATCCCTTTTTTAAAAAAGACGTTTGGTCATTTAAATCAGAAGTGGGCAATTTTCAACTCAGGGCCACATCAGATCCCTAAAGCATTTTCTGTGCTCCTAAACTGTGGTTGCTGTTAATTGACAGTGCAATTTATTCCTATTTTAAAGTAAAAATAGCTGTAAACTCTAAAATAGACGTAGCACACTTTAAGAAAACAACAACCATAAACTCCCAAAATGGTTCCCCAAACCTTAGATTTCTCACTTCTGATTTAAATGCCTCAGTATGCATGTGTATAATGATTGCAACCCTTTTGGGTCAGTGGGCACGGGCTGATTTTGGTTTGTGGATGGCCTTCCCCATTAAAGGAATGATTGCTTGGGTCTCAAAGCATTGGTTTATCACAGTGATTTTCAAACTTGGTTACTGAAAGATGTGTGGACTTCAGCTTTCAGAATTTCCCGAGTCCATGGTGACTGGGGAAATTCTGGGAGTTGCAGTCCACACGTCTTCCAGTTGCCAAGTTTGAAAAACACTGGTTTATCAGAAGGCAAGCTGGATATACTTCATCAGTTTGTTGCTTCTTTGGAATACAAGGAAAATCTTGGAAGAAAAATGATATCAGAAGCTATTGTTTTGCTTGGTAGTGTGCTTGGTTTTTTAAAATTTAGTTTAAAATTATGTAAGCTTAAAAAGAATGGGAAGGGATAGACAAAGACATAAGGAGAGTTTTTTTTATGAGCACAGGGAGTTTAGAAATGTGAAAACAAACAAACAGATAAATACCACTGATACAATGTTGGAGATCTCAGATTTGCCACTAAGTTAAATAGTTGCAATAAGTGGAAAGATTATGCAGAAAATATTGAATACTTTCTTGAGATGTTACTGTCTCAAATTCTGCTCTGGTGCTTTTACAGTTGGTTTAATGGTTATAATATCCCACATGCACACCAGTTTTCCCAGTCCTAAGTAATGTAAAGACTTAGAGATGGTTTTATTTTAAGATGCATTTTTTTCCAGATTTTTTTTTTCTGCTTTAACATTTAGTAGTAACTTTGCTTTGCATCCTTACTTTCAGTTTTGAAAATGGGAGAGGGCTACAACTGAACTTTCTATTACCGTTTTCCTTTTTATGCAGGGGAGCGTTACAGCTTTTTTTTAAAAAAAATCCCTTCAATCTTTCAGTAAATGTGACATGCTGAAAAATCCTTCCAGCTCTGAGGCACTAAAGCTGCTTTCCCAAAAATTTGGCTCTTTTTGTAAACTTAAAGCCCCTGCAAGCTTCATTTTCCAAATCCAGTCTGCCTACATTTCTGAATTCCTAAAGCTCTGAAAGAGGTAAAATCCCTTCCTGTCCTTATACAGTCTATGAGTAGCTGATCTTATTTATTTTAAGGTGGATATTGCTGAGGAAGTTCTGCAACTTGCAGACTTGCATTCTGAATGTTTCAGCATTTGCCATCTCCATTTTGAAGATGGAATTAAAAATGGTTTAATGCCGGGAGAAGTTCTCCTGAGGAAAATCCAGCTGATATTAAGGAAGAGATGGCAACTGAATAACCTTGTTGTTAGTTGCGAAGTCGTGTCCGACCCATCGCGACTCCATGGACAATGTTGGAAACAGCGAAGGCTCTCCGAAGCTCCTTATCTGCTCCCCCAAGTCCTAATTCCCTCATCAGCAAAAGAAAAATGATTAAGAAAGTAACAAGAATGTCACAGTAGATTACAGGTAGTCCTTGACTTACAACCCTTTGTTTCGTGACCATTTGAAGTTACAATGGCACTGGAAAAAGTATCTGTGTCTGTTTTTCACAATTACTACTGTTGCAGCGTCCCTGTGGCCATGTGCTCAAAATTTGGATGTTTGAAAACTGACTCATATTTATGACAGTTGCAGTGTCCTGGGATCATGTGATCATCAGGCTTAGAATACAGGAGGATCTGGACAGACTTGAACACTGGGCGCTATCTAACAAAATGAAATTCAATAGTGAAAAAAGTAAGGTTCTACATTTAGGCAAGAAAAACCAAATGTACAGGTATAGTATAGGGGGTACCTTGTTCAATAGTAGTAACTGTGAGAGGGACCTCAGAATCCTAGTGGGCACTCACATAAATATGAGCCAGCAGTGTGCTGCAGCTGCCAAAAAAGGCCAACACAGTACTAGGCTCCATTAACAGAGGGATAGACTCAAGATCACGTGAAGTATTATTGCCGCTTTACAATGCCTTGGTAAGGCCACACTTGGAATACTGCATCCAGTTTTGATCACCACAATGTAAAAAAGATGTTGAGACTCTAGAAAGAGTACAGAGAAGAGCAACAAAGATGATTAGGGGACTGGAGGCTAAAGCATTAAGGAAAGGCTGCTAGAATTGGGTATGTCTAGTTTAATGAAGAGAAGGATGAGGGGGGACATGATAGCAGTGTTCCAATATCTGAGGGGCTGCCACAAAGAAGAGGGCGTCAAACTATTCTCCAAGGCGCCTGAAGGTAGGACAGGAAGCAATGGATGAAAACTAATCAAGGAGAGAAGCAACCTGGAACTAAGGAGAAACTTCCTGACAGTTAGAACAATTAATCAGTAGAACAACCTGCCTCCAGAACTCATGAATGTTCCAACACTGGAAGTTTTTAAGAAGAGCCTGGACAGCCATTTGTCTGAGGTGGTATGGGGTTTCCTGCCTGAGCAGGGGGTTGGACTAGATGACCCCCAAGGTCCCTTCCAACATTATTATTATTATTATTATTATTATTATTATTATTATTATTATTATTATTATCATCATCATCATCATCATCATCATCATCATCATCATCATCATCATCATTATCATCATCATTATCATTATCACTATTATCTTTTTCGATCTTCTGACAAGCAAATTCATTGGGAAAGCCAGATTCATTTAATATCTGGGTTAGTGTCTTAACCACCGCAGTGATTCACTTAACAACTTGGGCAAGAAAGGTCGTAAAATAGGGCAAAACCTATTTATTGTCTTGCTTAACCACAAAATTGTTGCGCTCATTTGTGATTGTAAGTCGAGGACTACCTATATATTTGACAGGTGAGTTGGGCCAGCTTTCTTTCAGGAAGACATGGTTGCCAAAACTGACTACCCTTGAAGAGCTTCTCAGCAGTATTATGAGGTATTGGCCTAGGAGTGTTTTATCATGTATTTATAAAAGTTTGATAAAAAGGGAACAATTCTGATAAATTGAGAAAATAGAATCTTACATTACCATTGGCTAGGCTTCGTTTTTTAATTTTCTTTTTCCTCTTCAAACATATTTTCTGTAAACCCTTAGCACGCTGTTTTGTTGAATGACTAATGCATATTAGTGGATTTGTGTTCAGTTCTGAGTCACCACTTTGTTTTATTATGACTGAAATCCCTATAGAATGAAATATTGTAGAGGACTTTAACCTTTTGTTCCAGGAATGTATTTTGACATCGTGGTTCTGTGTCAACAATGCTTTTTTTGTGGGACATTTTAGCTGATGAAAAAAAAAATAGAACATTTTTGTAATAGTTTACTTTCACTTTTTAATAGAAAAAGATGACCCAAACCGTATGGAATAATCATTGTGGGAGACATACTTGTTTTTACACTAGCACTAGCCCTGGAATACAGCCCACTTCTGATAATTTAGTTTCAGACCAGGATCCAGAAAACATTTAGCTCATTTAGCACACCTGCAAATTGACTTTCCATCTTAGAACCATAGCTTTTCCCAGCCAACAGGTGTCTGCTTTTCTCTGGCTATATTAGGAAAAGAGACTCTTAAAAATACTGTTTAAAGTCTTTAAAAACATAGCAAGCTCCATTAAGAAAGAGTTCCTATCCAGGACAAAGTTGGATAAATATGTGATATATGTCAAATGTGTGATATTTCATGATAAAAAGCAAGTTGTCCATTGAAAGATATTGGGTAATTCACAGCAATAATGAATGGGGTAAATCCTTATATTTTTTTTTAATTTTTAACCTAGTTAAATAATAGTTAATTCAGTTCTTTTTCAAAGTCATTCATTCATTCATTCATTCTCTATAGCCAAATGCTGTTCCTTGGAATTATGCATTATAACATTGGTTGTGAGGTATGTTAAAGATATAGTTTGTACCAAATTTCATAGTCCCATTCATGTAGTTTTGTTGGAAATGACAGAGAAGTGGATTTGTTTGAAATTTTCTGATGGCCTTCAATCTAAGAATTAACCAGATCTGAGCATGCTTTGTCTTTCAAAATCAGACTGAGTGGTTAGGTGCTACCATCCAGTTGGGCATGACACAGGGTGAGCTAGAGAGACAATTTGCTGATGTGGTCAGGTGTGCCAGAGAGTCAGTTTGATGTAGTGGTTAAGGCATCAGCCTAGAAACTGGGTGACTGTGAGTTCTAGTCGTGCTGTAGACGCAAAGCCAACTGGGTAACTTAGGGCCAATCTCCCTCGCTCACTCCCTTTCTCAAGCTTAGGAAGAAGGCAAGGACAAAACACTTCTGAAAATCTTGCCAAGACAACTGCAGGTCCAGATAGTTGCCAATAGTCAACACTGACTTGAAGGTATGCGCGTGTGCACAGAGACATGGTCGGCTAAGTAATTATTACTTACCCATTGAATGTCATGCTAAATCCCTATTGCCATTCTGGACCAAATTCAGCCTTTTTCTATATATAGTCATAGTCATTCCTGAGGCAGGGGGTCAGGGGGATGAAGACACTGCAATGCAAAATCTGATGTTTAAGTTAATTGCATGCAAACATCATGGCCCAAGTACAAAATGGCAGCCATATGTCATGACATTTCAGTGCACATTTTATCATTCTGGTGTCATGATGGTTAGTAACAGAGACATTCCCATGTTATTTTTCCCATTGTCTTGATACAATATAGAAACAGTTTTCCAAACCTATAAGCACCGTAATTTTTTTTAAAAAAAAATACTTGGGCCTGATATCTAACCTAGACATTGTTTTTCTTAATGTTTGTCCTGCATGGATCAGGGTTGGCTTGCCTTAGAGCAATACTCACATAGCTCTTAGTATAAAGCAATTGATGGACAACATGACTTTAGAAATTGTGGGTTCTAGATCATTGGAGGAAGAAATTGGACAACCATTTGTCTGAAATGGTATAGGGTTGGATAAGGCCTCCAGGGTCCCTTCCAACTCTATCATTTTGTTATTCTGTTAGAATTAGAATGTGCCTCCTAGTTCCTACTCCAACATCTTACCTGTTATCCCACATGGACTCTTCCATGGTGTTCAATGCTATTCCATCTAAATCCAGACTATTTTTGTATGACTAGATTCCAAATACAGGTAATCCTTGACCTACGACCATAATGGACTTTGCCCATTATAGTCATAAGTTGTGATGGTTGTAAAATGGGTCACCTACACCAGGGGACCTTTCTCCACAAAACCAATCCCTGGTGCCCAAAAGGTTGGGAGTCTACGTGACCAGCCCAATTTTATAATCTTTTTTGCAGCAGTTGTTAAGCAAATGCTGCAGTCAATAAATAAACCAATTGTTCACTCTGGGATGTTTTGCCAAAACCCAGAAATAAATGCCCTTTTTCTTTTTTTACCAAAGGTTATAAAATGTAGTCACATGATTGCAGGATGCTGCAAATGGCCATAAGTGTGGGCTGGTTGCTGAGCACCCAAAATGCAGTCACATGACTGTGGATGAGAGTGGCTGTTGGAAGTTCGGCTTGTAAGTATCCCAGGAGAGGTCCGTCATAACTTGGAACGGTCTCTAAGTGACCAATTGTAAGTTGAGGACTACCAGTACCATGTTTGTATAAAGTATTCTGGAGGCCTTGAGACTCAGGGAATTCAGAAACCCTCTGCAAAGAGTACTCAGATCAAACAAATACTAATTAAACTGAATTTTAAGCTTGAAATTTAAAATTAAATAGTTTATTTTTAATTCATGTATTGAATTTATATGCTATCCATCTTATTGTTGAGCACGTCTGGACTCAACTGATTAAACACATGATTATTCCATATGGATTTAATGATTTTCTCTTTATGCCATCCTAAAAACTACATTTTGTTGGAAAATTTTCAAGGAATTCTTGGCATCAGGTCCAAGATTTGGAGGTGGACACATGTAGTCCTAGCCTACATCTATGTAGACTGATATTGCACATTGAAAATTATAGAAACTAATAGGCCACGTTGAAGAAGTTGAGTATGCTCTCTACAATGGATATGTTTGGGGCCAATATTTGGCTTTGGTTCATTTTTCCATCCTCTTCCCTTATTCCCTGGGAATAATTTTTTAATCTGAATTTTCCCAATGCTGAGTTTACCACACACATTGAGAAATTCAGGAAAGGCTGATATAATGCTATCTGGAGCCGTCATGGATTTCAACTTGCATATGTTTTGCAAGAATTATTGCTTAAAGTATACGAGGGATTATACTTATATGGAGAAGATATTTTCTGGAGAAATAAGACAGATAAGAGGATGAATAATAAAGCAATTGACAAAACCAAAAAAAAAAAAAAGGAAAGGAAGGGAAGGGAAAGGAAAGGAAAGGAAAAGTTGGAGAAACTAAGAGACAGTTGCTCTTCTTTCCTCTTCTTTCACTCTTCTTTCCTGTGAAAAGAAGAGTGAAAAGTCTTGACTTCTGTGGAATCCTTGATGCTCTCTGAACTTACAGACATTTTATAACCCAATTAGATAACATCAGTGAAATGGAATGGAATGGAATAGAATAGAATAGAATAGAATAGAATAGAATAGAATGTAGAATAGAATAGAATAGAATAGAATAGAATAGAATGTAGAATAGAATAGAATAGAATGTAGAATGTAGAATAGAATAGAATAGAATAGAATGTAGAATAGAATAGAATAGAATAGAATGTAGAATAGAATAGAATAGAATAGAATAGAATAGAATAGAATAGAATAGAATAGAATAGAATAGAATAGAGCTGGAAGGGACTTTGGAGGTGTTCTAGTCTAGCCCCCTGCTCAAGCAGGAGAACCTATACTATTTCAGACAAGTGACTGTCTAGTCTCTTCTTAAAAATCTCCGGTGATGGAGTGCCCACGATTTCTGAAGGCAAGCTGTTCCATGGTTAATTGTCCTCACTGTTAGGAAGTTTCTCCTTCATTCCAGGTTGCTTCTCTCTTTGGTCAGTTTCTAACCATTGTTTCTTGTCTTGCCCTCTGATGCTTTGGAGAATAGTTTACCCTCTTCTTTGTGGCAGCCCCTCAAATACTGGAATACTGCCTTCATGTCGCCGAAACAAATATATATTGTTACCTACTTGTCAGATCAGTACCAGGATATGTACTGATGATATTACTTAGTCAGGTAATGAAATGTCTGCAAGCAAAGAACCAAGAGGGCAACAAGGATTCCACAGTTCAACACTGAGCTACAGTTATTCTCTTCTATTGATTTGGGGCCTCCTGCATATGTACGTGGTGAGTGTTTGTGTGTGTATGATTGTGGTTTCCCAAAATGCATGTGCATTTTTGTATTGACTGAACACAAACAGCCAAAAGATGTCTATTGGAATATAAATACACCTGGACCACAAAGAGATAGGTGATTGCAGTGAAGTGTTAGGAAATAGATATGAAGAGAGCATTAGTAAGTCAAGTTGAAGACCTTTCTCGCTCAGCATCCTGTTTTCTGGATGCTTCTGAGAACCAGATGTTTCTATGATTTTTGCAAACAGAGCATAAAGGTAGTTGCAATCTATAACCACCATTTTTTGGTTCACAGCACCTTTAGTGGCTCAATAATTTTTTCACTGGTTCCTACGTCAATACCTAACCGTTCCATTTGTAAAGTTGTAAGGTTCAAATTTACTATGACCCCCCAGTGCCCCCTGTGAGTTCATGTGAAATAGGAAGTGCATGTTGTTACTGTGCCTTGTACTTGGCTTAGTTACTTTAAACCACTTAAGCCAATAATTCTCAATTGCTATCTAGTGCCTTTTTGGCATTTTCAAGAAAGTTACAAGTCCTGGAGCTTTGAAAAGAAATTCTTCTCATCTCTCATCTCTCCAGCTAGCACTTTTAATTTAATTTATTTTTCTTTTCCACTTGAAAATATAAAACATTACAGTATAATACTATAGCACAGGAAAAAAACAACAATGGAATACATTTATAGACTGGTACTATTCATGTCATTTTTAATGCAAAAAAGGTATGAAAAAAGAGATATACGCAGAAGGAAGGAAGGAAGGAAGGAAGGAAGGAAGGAAGGAAGGAAGGACTTATATAATATGGAGCTACCTTTTCTGGTTGGGGACTAAGGGCTACATGGAGAACCACAGAGCAAATTGACTAGAAACTTGTCATGCATATAGACGGAATGTTCAGATTTTCCTTGGGGTGGAATTTCATTTCCCTCCCTTCATTTTCTTTTTTAAAAAGTCTACTTAAGACTTTCTATTATAGTTTTATCCAGCTGGGGTTGGAGAAAATTGTGGGAACCCACAGAAGTTTGGGGCTTCACATGCCCGTCTTAAATCTTATAGTCTTTTACTATACTGTATGTTAATGTCGATATTCCCAGACCAGATAATATATTTTGCCTTTTGGCAACAAGCTACATCTCTTAATTAGTTCTGGCTTTTTTAATCTTGAAGTTTGTCTTGTTTGAACATTTTCCTTGAGGGTTTGGGTGAAAATCTTGAAGATGAAAATGTCAAAATCTCACGGAACCTCTGGGGTGAAAACATGGAAATCTTGAATTTCAGTCACTTAACATAATATTATATATAGGTTTTATTGGAGGGATATCTGCAGTAATTGAGTAATGGCACTTGCATTTTAAGAAGCTCCTGGCTACTTCAAAAGGATATATCAACGCATATACATGACTCCAGTTTCATACCAAGGAGTGTTACTCCTCCCTCTCTGCATATCTGACTTGTAGATAATTATAGAAGAGTCATTAAATCCTTTGTTGATGCCAATCAGCAAGTGGAATTGAAAGCTATACACTTTTTCTTATCTCCATTTTATTCTGTTCATTCTCTTCCTGCTTTTGTATACCAGCAGAAATACGAAACCAATTAATTAAAACAGGAAAATACGATTGGGATCTACTGATAGCTCTTTGAGTGATTCACAGTAGAACAGCAAAGATTTGTCATTCCCAGTTGTAGGACAATGTGATGTTCCCTTTCATCCACCTTAAATTATACTGGCTGATGGGGTGAAGAGTGCGATATAGTGATATGGTCAGATAGATGCAAGTAAGGAGTTCAAGTGACAGAAAGAACAGGATTCTTGAAGAGGTAATGAATAAAAAGGAAAGAAAAAGAAGAGGGTGGCAGTCAAACTCAATAGAGAGATACCAAACCAACTCTTTAAATTTATGGCTTTCTGCACCTGTAGCAATCTATCCCATAGAAAAATGCAAATGGAGGTAAGCCTTGTTGAGTTCATGAGTCCAAAGCAGCTGAACTGAGCTGGCATTACAGGTAATCCCTGACTTATGAGTGTAATTGAGCCTGAAATTACGATCATAAGCCCTTATGATCATACGTTGAGCCATCCATGTGACTATAAGCATACAAACATTGCAAATTGCAGTCATGTGACCATGTAATGGTGCAATAGATTATAAAGCTGACCCATCTTACATGGCATGTGACCTGAGAGGGGAACAACCATTTTATGACCATCGGAGGTGCTTTATGCACTATAAGGCACATGTTCCGTGGCCATCATAGCTTTGGATGGTTGTAAAATGACCAGTTGTTAAGCGAGGACTACCTGTAGATAGGGGGATGTGATCAATCTTAGGAGGCAAGTTAAAAAAGAGGGCACATTGGAATCTCCTGGCCTCATATCTGGGCGGACACCCAGGTCTTCAAGGACTTAGGAAATGCCAGCAGGGTCAAACCAAACAGATCAGGGGGTATTGACAGAAAAGATCCATTTCCTGGGTTCTGCCAAATGGCCCTGTTTAATGGATGCCAGATCTAGTGAGTTAGGCAAAACTAATTAGAGAAAAACAATCCTGTTAAATTACCTGAGCCATACCAAGACCTTGGTTGACTTTGGGCCAATCATTCTCTTGCAGCTCAACCTGTACATAGCAATAGACTTATATACCACTTTATAGTGCTTTACAGCCCTCTCTAAGCGGTTTACAGCCCCCAACAATCTGGATCCTCATTTTACTGACCTTGGAAGGATGGAAGGCTGAGTTAACCTTGAGCCAATCAGAATCAAACTCCTGGCAATTGGCAGAATTAGCCTGCAATACTGCATTCTAACCACCGCGCTGCCACGGCCCTTACATCCCAATTTGTTGATAATGTTTTGATGCCGCTCTGGGAGAAAATCGGGCTAGAAGTGTAGGAAATATACAATCAAAAGATGGAAGCAACATTATTAGAAAGTAGACATGCAACTCTGACCCCAAAATGGGGGAAAAAGGAATCTGCAAATTCAACTGTATCCACTTTCAAAACATCACAACATAACAGAGATGAGACCAGCCCTAACCATGATTCTCTCACTGGACCTAGAGATCAGGAAGTGTGATTGATACAATAGTTGTGTTGTCTTTGGGGTTGTTTCTTGTGTTTTTAGATTTTTATTCAGTTTTTAAAATTATTGTTAGTCACCCATAGTCATGAACTTGAGATAACTGGCCATATAAAATGAAATCTATATAAATAAAAATGTAAATGTTCGTTTGTTCAAAATCTTAAATCTCCGAAAGTTCTTCACTCATTACTTTGAAATTTTGACACAACGTTGCATTCAAATATGCACATGTTTTTATGTTTTTATATACCTACTATTATATAGATGTCATACCTGTCACAGGTAAAAACATGCTTTTTAAAAAAAACAGCGCCATCTGTTGGACGTAAAAGCAACACACGCTACGATTTCAGACAATCTCTATATCTGCACAGACAATGGAACAACAAAAAATATTGTATACCCACAAGCTTTGTGAAATTAAACAAATTACAAACATGCGCTTTCTCTTCTCTTTCTTTTCCATTTAACCAGACTGAGCCACAGCAAAGCGTGGTTGGGTACAGCTAGTAATAAATAAAGTTCTGGCCTCCTCAGGCAGAACTCAGTTGGAAAGTGTTGCTTCCTGGCCCTGCATGATACTGGTTCTCCATCCTTGGTAGGATTCGTATCTCATATGGCTCTCAAACAGGCGTGGACAGTTCCTAAGCCAGCCATGTCCAGTCCACAGGTTGTAAAGCTGCCCAAGTTGCCCACCCCTGCCCTAGAAGGCACCAATATGGGGAAGGACAGAACGATGTATATTTGAGTGTCTTATTTTGTTTTGGGTTTACTATTATCACAAGCTGTGAGAGATTGCACTTCCTCCTGCTGTTTTGCTCCTTGCATCTTGTTGCAATTTTTGCTGCAGCCCAGTAGATGGTAGAATATTGTCTGGACAACCCCATATATTTACCGGCTATTATTTGTGGGCATTTGGCAGGTTAAGTTAAACATGGAGCAATGCAGAGGAGACATGTATATCTTTATATAGTCCTATATATCATTTTCTAGATCTCTTTGTTTCTGTCTGTAAATCCAGGTATATGGAGAAGAGTCTTTACGATAGAGGGACATTTCACATAGTCCATCATTTTTTTTTCTGCTTTCAAATTACTTTTTTAACCCCTTTACTTATGATTTTGAAGACTTCGTGAGCTAATTTTACTGAGTGGCTATTACCAGCCCTGTGGAAAAAGAGAGTCAAAATAATTTTTCCTTGATTGTGTTTGGTGTAAGAGGAGGCAGAGACCAATTGGCAAAGATACTGTTACTAGACCTTAGAACAGTATTTTTCAAATTTGGCAAGTTTAAGATGTGTGGACTTCATCTTCTAAAATTCTGGCTGGGGGATTCTGAGAGTTGAAGCCCACATATCTTAAACTTGTCAGGTTTGAAAAGAAATGGCCCCCTAGAACAATAGAGTTCCAGTAATCCTTGCCTGTCTGTTCCATGACCTGATCTACTTGAAGGGCTTAGGAATGCAGAGTGTTCATCTATGACGGTGATGGCGAACCTTTTAGAGACCGAGTGCCCAAAATCTGGCCCCATCCCATTCCACCCCCTGCCCCACCCCCACTCTGCCCCCACCCCGCCTGCCCAAAGGGCCACTCGCCGCCTCCAGGGCCCACCATAGATTGCCCAGGCAGCCCAGCAAGGCCATGGCAGCCACGCCCTCTGCCCGCGCCCCGCAGCATTAACTGTGCATGATGGGGTGTGAGGGCAGAGTTTTGTCTACGCTGCCTGGCTGCCATGTCCTTGGCTGTGCTGCTCCGCATGGGCCATGCTCAGGGGCGACTCTCCTCCACAGAGGCTGCTGGTGAGGAGGGGGTCGTGGGGGGAGGCAAGGCTGGGGCAACGGCATGTGTGCCCACAGAGAGGGCTCCGAGTGCCGCCTCTGGCACGCGTGCCATAGGTTCGCCACGACTGATCTATGAGTTTCCCCGAATTACAACTACAATTGGGACTGTAGCCTCAGTTGTTGAAAGAAGCAGTCATTAAGCAAGATGTCATGAGATTGCTCAAGACCATAATCTTGGCACTCCTGGTTGTGGTTGTTAAGTGATCTCACATGTTGCTAAGAGGAGAGAGTCCCTGGTTAGAAGTGTAGGGTGCCTTGCAGGTGGGGGAGGCCTTGGGAGGCTTGGCACAGGACACATGCGAGTGACTCTCTACTCAGGAATTGAAAATTCTCCCTGCTGAAATCTAACAAGGCTTTTCAGCCTCTGGGCAGGGAGGTATACTCGCGTGCGGCCTACCCAACACTTCTGAGGCATCCTGTGCACCTTACCTTACCATGATGTCTTTGTGGTCAGGAACTGAAAATCCTGCCTGGAATTCAGCTCCCTCTGATCTCTGACAGGAGGTGGAAGAGCTCCCTGCGTGCACAGAGCTGAAATCTTTCAGCAGGTAGCTCTTTCACCCAGCTCCCAGAGACAATAGGGAGGCCACTGCAGCTTTGCGATTCCCCCTGCAGGCTTCCCCATTGACCTTCTGGGAAAGCCAGCTGAGAAGATTTTAGATGGTGATTTACATGATTTCAGGACGTGTGGCCAACTGGTCATGTGCAAACAGGTTATCAGGCCCCTAGATCATGATCACGCGTGGCTGCAGGAGGGAGGAGTATGTCTGATGTTTTGTGATGGTCCTAAGTGCTTTGCCAACCATAACATCATCCTTTCTGCAGCCATCACTAATTTGAATCATTGTTAAATGAGCGGTCATACATCAAGCACTACCTGTACTTTTCTTTCACTATACGTCACTGCTTTTTACTGTTGCCAGAAGTCCTCATTCATCTGCTTCCCTTCATTTATTTTTCATCATCTTTGAGAGATAAAGTGTCTGTATGTGTTTTATAAATGAATAATTTCAGCCTGCCTGAAGCTTGACCCAGATGCTGGAACCTATAGAGAAGCTGAGTAAGAGTCTTGTCCACCAGCGAAAGTAATTAGGGACTTCCCCCTAAAACACTCTCAGGCAAGAAAATGGTATTTCTGGAGTTCAGGAACAGAAGTTTCCTATTTTGGAAATTCCATTCTAAGAGTTAACTGAGGCAACACAGTCTCAGAGGTCCATATTGTTGGGAAGAAACTTCTACTCGGCTTTGTCTTTTGAAGCAGGCTCACCACACTACGAGAAATGTGGAACCAGCAGAGCTTCTGAGCAGTACAAGCTGCCTTAACGATGTCTCATCCTTAAGCAGAACAACCTCTTCAGCTGAATTTGCAACTGACATGCATGGAAACTGTAGTGAAAATGATACTTGCTATTTTCATGCACTCCCCAATTTCCACTGAAGTAAATTTTGCTATTGGTGCTTCTGCCTGAGCAATTAAGAGAAGGAGGATATTTACCTGGTGTTAACTGTCTTTGGATCTGTATTTTTAGGGTTGGAAAAAGCATTTCCTTTTTGAAATAAACAAATGAATGTAGGTGCAGATAGTCCTCGACTAATGACTGGTTCTTTAGCAACCATTTGAAATTGGGGCAGATCTCAAAAACGATACTGCCAATCTGGATTTAAAGTCTTCCCTGTGGTCCCAGGATCGCATTTGGGTCACTCAGCAACCAGCCTGCATTTACAGTCATTTGCAGCATATCATTGTCATGTGATCATGATTTATAAGGTTTTATATTGGAAACTGGAGTTCACTTACCAACTATGGCATTTGCTTAATAATCTTAGCAAAAAAGGTATAAAATTGGTCAAGGTCACATGATGAACTTAATGACCCACGTGAGTTATGAACATACTATGGCCTCAATTACAGTCATAAGTTGAGGACCACTTGTATACATTGTGTATATTTGTGCATGTGCGTGCATCATTTTTTTTAAGCACAGTGAGATACGAGTTGATTTGTTCCTTTCCAGATGAAAATCTATTGAAAACTCATCACTCATTTTCCTCAGTCAGCATTACAATGTGGCTTGGATTCTTTTTTATTTTTATTTTTAAAAAGATTGTCCATAATTTCCCGTATTTGCTTTAAAGAATTATCTCCTCCCTCCTTACAAGTCATCGCAGAAAGAGTTCAGTAAAGCTGGAATATTTTGTAGGGGAAAAATATCTAGCTTGGTGATGGGTTATAACTTCACTGCAAACTAGAAAGTAAATACGAAACATCATGTTTACTTGCATTTTCCTTGTATGTGAAATGTCTAGAGTTGACACTCGTTATAATAAAAATAATATAATATTAATTTTAAATTTTAATTAAACTGATGAAGTCATATTCACTTTTGTATGAAAGGAAAATGAAGACGATGATGCATTTATCCAGCCTAGTTCTTCTCTTAAAACAGACCTGTTTGTACCCAAATATTTTAACTGTATTTAAAAGACAGGCTTGTAAAACTATTTCCAATTCATGAAGAATCATTTTTAATATATGGGGTACAGGTAGTCCTTGACTTACAACCATTTGTTTAGCAACCATTTCAAGTTACAACAGTGACTTACAACCAGTCCTCACATTTACAACTGTCGCCGCATCCCACACTCGTCTAATCAGAATTCAGGTGCTTGGCAACCAGCCTGCATTGATGACAGCTCAGCACCCTGAGATTGTAAGACATGATCACCATGTGTGACCTTCCCAGCCAGCTTCTGACAAGCAAAATCAATAGGGGAAGTTGTATTCACTTAATGACCACAAGATTCACTTAATGACTTCAGCGATACGTTTTTGCCACAACCATGGCCAAAGAGGTCATAAAAATCAGGTGCAACTCACTTAAGAACTGCCTTCCTTAGCTATGGAAATTCTGATCTCAATTGTGTTCTTAAGTTGAGGACTCCCTGCACAGTGCATCAGCAAGGGGTGTCAGTTCTTAATTGCTCAACAGTGAAGTGTTAACAATCGCAATCTATACTAATTCAAATTTAGATTTGTATTTCTCTCTGCAGGTCATCCCAGAACATGAGCTTTAGTGGTTAACTGGGTATTCTTCTCGAGCCACTGTTTTTACATTCTTATGGATCTCGGGGCTTGGTAGAAAATTAAGCAAATTGTAACTTTTGGTGGTGTAATAAATCTAAATAAAAAATTATGTACTCTGAGTCAGGCTCCCGTGACCTTTTTGCTCTCTAATACAGGTTGTCCTCAGCTTACAATCACAATTGAACCTAAAATTTATGTTGCTAAGCGAGATGGTTGCTAAGTGAGTTTTGCCCCATTTTACAGCCTTTCTTGCCACAATTGTTAAGTGAATCCCTGAAGTTGTTAAATTAGTAACATACTGTAGTTATTAAGTGAATCTGGCTTCCCCATTGACTTTGCTTGTCAGAAGGTCGCAAAAGGTGATCACATGGCCCCGGGACATTGCAACCGTCGTAAATACGAGTCAGCTGCCAAGCATCTGAATTTTGATCACGTGACCATGGAAATGCTGCAATAGTTATAAGTGTGAGAAATGGTCCTAAATCGCCTTTTTCAGTGCTGTTGTAACTTTGAGTGGTCACGAAATGAATTGTTGTAAGTCAAGAACTCCCTGTAGTACAGGTGTACATGTCCCATAATTCCTGTTGAGAGTGGAATGGCTATGGGTCAATATATCTGGAAGAGGTCAACTTTACGAAGTCTAGGGAGCCTTCTTCCCATTTATTGTACAGATATTCAGCTTTCACCTAAAGCAGTGATGGCGAACCTTTTAGAGACCGAGTGCCCAAACTGTAACCCAAAATCCACTTATGCATTGTCGAGTGCTGGGTGGGTGTGGCCCATTGGGTGGGCGTGGCTGCAGTGGTAACAGCAGACTGGGTAGGACTAAAAAGTTCAATCAATTCCAACTTTGCAAGATTTTTTTTCCTACGAGAAGTTGAAATTGATTGATTGATTGAACTTTTTTTGGGGGGGGCACACGGTGGCGGAGGCCTAAAATGAAAAGGTTTTATAAAACCCAGCTGAAGGCCTAGGAGTGGGACGATGGCGCGCGTGCCCATAGAGAGGGCTCTGAGTGCTGCCTCTGGCACCCATGCCATAGGTTCGCCACCACTGACCTAAAGCCAGGGCTTTTTTTTCTCATAGAACACCCAGAACGGAGTTCCAGCACCTTTGTTGGATGGAAACATGTAGAATAGGCAAGGCAGGTTGTATGATGTATGTGAGTTCTGACACCTGTTTTTTGTTTTTTTTTTTTAGAAAAAAAGAATTGCTTAAAGCTGATTGTTGGGCTCAAGTATACTACAACTAATACTACATTAGCCTCCAACAGCACAGAAAAAGCCCATGTAGATTGTGTGTATCTATGTGTTCTGACTACACAGCAAGTGAATAAGTTGCAAAGTGCAGCATTAGGCTTCTTTCCTTTTGAAGAAAAGATAAGAAAGGCCTATTATATATATATCAAGGCGATGAGAAGGAGATACTGAAGTAAAGAAATATCTTAGAAAATCAGGTTGATCTGGTGCTACCTTGAGGTGTAGGATCAGAGTCAGATGAGTCAAGTTTTTTTGTGGGATGAGAAAAGAGATAGACTTGCAGATAGGGAATCAGATGTCTTCTTTAAAGAAAAAAAATTCTTTAAACTGAAAATGTCAACCTGTTGTATTGCTAAACCCATTTCTTCTAAGCTGCCTGTGCAAGTATTAGTACTTTCGTAATTAGATATAAGAATACTTACTAACTTAACAGAACGAAACAGAATAACTGAGTTGGAAGGGACCTTGGAGGTCTTCTAGTTCAACCTCTACCGTTTCAAACAAATCTCTTCTTAAAACCTTCCAGTGTAGAGCATCCACAACTTCTGGAGGCAACTCATTCCACTGATTAATTGTGACTTTTGAATTGGATGTTGTGGCAATCTCCGCATAAGCTGCTAGCAAGATATGAGAATATCTGTTTGAAAGCAAAGGATCAAAGAGATGTGAAACAATTCTGCATTGTTAAACAGGTGTTTCCTGAGGAATCCCTAAATTTGCATTTTGAGTTTTCTGAAGAATCCCTGAACTCATTCCGGATTCGTTTTGTGGATGTTGAAGTGAAGTGCACCTGGTGAATATTAAACTGAAGAAGGCTGAGCTAAGCCTTTTAATAATCAACTTGCCTCTTCTCTATCAACAAACTCAAGGCTGAGTTGGATATTGTTTTCCATCTGAAAAGGGGGGGAAAGAAAGGAAGATGCCCCACAAAAACCTAAGAAACAGTTCATTTAGAGACTGTTCAAAGTTATAATGGCACTGAAAAAAGTGTCTTATGAACTTTTTTCACACTTAAGACAGTTGCAGCATCTCCATGGTCACGTGGTCAAAATTCAGATGCTTGACAACTGACTCATATTTATGACAGCTGCAGTGTACCGGGTCACGTGATCACCTTTTGCAAATTTCTGACAATTTCTGAATGGAGAAGCCAGATTCCCCCATGTTATTAATTTAAAAACACAGTGATTCACTTAACAACTGTGTCAAGAAAGGTTGTAAAATGGGGCAAAATTCACTTAACTCTCTTGCTTAGCAACAGAAATTTTGGGCTCAGTTGAGGAATACCTGTATTGTGCAAACATAGAAAATAGATTAGTTTTGCCAAACATTGAATTAGTATCTGTCTTTCTGTAATTTAAGACTACATATCCTATTTAGCTTGCAGGACTTGTCTGGTCCTGCAAGCTAAATAGGATGCATCCTGTTTAGTGCTTGGATAGAGAAACAACTGGGGAATTGAAGTCAGGCACCACTGGAAAGTTGAAAAAAATAATTCTGGAAAAAAATCAAACTCATTGCCTACAAATGCTGAAAGGATGAAGTTGTTTAGCCCTGTTTACTTAAGTACTCCATTTTTTTTTCCTCATCCATTTTAGATTGCTAAACTCTTCTGATTTATATATTCTGAGGAAGAGCTGGACCAAATGTAATTATAATTAGCACATCTGTTCATGTACAATTTGTGATTTTTTTATTGCCCATTAAAGGTTTGTTTTGAGAATGGAAATGAGATTTCTGGCAAGTAATATGCCATTTAGACAAGTGAAGAGACTTGGCTACTCCAAGAAGAAATTTTGTATCTTTATATCTTAAGACATTCTTAACAGTAATAAGGTGTTATCATTAGATCTTTAAGACTGTCTTGACATAATAACATGCGTATGTTCCTTATGGTGGCTTCTCTTGTTGCAGCCTTTGTTAAATCTCATCAGATAATTGTTGGAAATGGTAGCAATGTAATTAAGATAACTAGAGAAAAGCTCTTATAAAGTATCCCATTGTAAGCATAAGATGCAAGCAAAAGTACCTTGGCAAAGCAATTGTGTTTCTTTTCCAACTAGTGCAGGAGTAGGCAACCGTGGCTCTTTTATGACTTGTGGACTTCAACTCCCAGAATTCCTGAGCCAGCTGGCTCAAGAATTCTGGGAGTTGAAGTCCACAAGTCATAAAAGAGCCAAGGTTGCCTACCCCTGAACTAGTGTGTATGTTTCAATGGCTAGGCTGATTGGGGTGGGTGGGTTGTATGATAGAATTTATAATCCAACCCAACTGGAACAAATTGGGGAAGCCTGTTCTGTCCAGACAGGTGTGGGGACTTATGATTGTTTGCTTAGCAACCAGTTAAAGTTATGACGGACCTACCTTGGAGCTTTTTACAACCTGGATCTGAAGTTCTGATGGTCAGGTCCCATCCACAGTCATCTGACCGAACTTTGGGCTACATTTATGGCTGTTGCAGTATTCTATAGTCATGTGACTTTCAGTTTTAGATGTGAAAGTTGGACCATAAGAAAGGCTGAGTGACAAAGGATTGAGGCCTTTGAACTATGGTGCTGGAGAAGACTCCTGCGAGTCCCCTGGACTGAAAGGTGATCAAACCGGTCAGTCCTAGAGGAGATCAACCCCAGCTGCTCTTTAGAAGGCCAGATCCTGAAGTTGAAACTCAAATACTTTGGCCACCTAATGAAAAGGAAGGACTCACTGGAGAAGGGCCTAATGCTGGGAAAGATTGAGGGCAGTAGAGGAAGGGGACGACGGAGAATGAGGTGGCTGGATGGAGTCACTGAAGCAGTGGGCGTGAGCTTAGATGGATTCCGGAAGATGCAGGAGGACCTGGAGGAACATTGTCCATGGGATCGCGATGGATCGGACACGACTTCGCAATTAACAACAACAAAGTTTTCAGCAAAACCGTGCCCATAGTGAACCATCAATTCATTTAACAATTGCCTCATTTGCTTAATGTCCATGGTGTCCGCTTTATGACTGTTTCTCATTCTTTTCATGATCACCATACAAAAAAAATTGTAATTTTTTTTGTAATATGCCTTTTACAACTTATGACTAAAATGGGGAGGCTCCATTAAGGTCATATATTGTGGAATGTTTGGTTTGTTATTAAGGCTTAAGACATCTCTGATATTAGGTTAATTTTCAAAGGAGGACTAAGGTTCCTACTTTTTAGAATACCACCATTGTAACACTTATTTTGGGGTATGTAAGGTACTCTTAGTTTTGACACAACCTTTTCGCAGCATAAAGTTAAACTTGGTTAATAAGCGAATAGTAAAACACGACGCCTCCCCTTGAGGTATGAAAGGAAGTTTTATTTTATTTAAAAAAAAACTCCAGTAAATTTTAGAGCAATTATTTAATTATGTTTAATTGAAAAGCAGCTTTTCTCCCAATTAACTTTAAACGCGCAAATCTTTTCCTGGGTCAAGAATTAGGTAATGTAACTTTGGATTTGCTAAGCTTATCTGTAGGTAATAAAGCCGTCAGTTTTGCTTCTGTTTCTGACTGCTTGCATAATTATAACTCCAGGTCAGAAACATAATGCTAATTATTTTCTTTTGCACTTATATCTAGTATAGGGTGAGGACTCTCAGATTCATAGCTGAATTCCTTCACTTATGGTTGCCATAATACAGCAATTTACATCCTGACTTTCATCTGTGGTGTTTCATCTGTGCTTCCTTGCTATAACGCCAAATAAAATCTATGCAAGAAAAAAATGTTATCTCTTGTTAAACAGGACTTTTGTTAGGCAAGTACCATCACACAGACAACGTATTTATGGTCTAACCATAAATATTGACATCTGCTTTATGAAAACAGGGAAACTGGCAAGAAGCCCCAGGGATGATTTTCTTGAGAAACTTCCTATTGCCAGTTCAGTCATTCAGAAATTTCAGAGTGTTCCAATGATATCATCCCCTTAGTCTGGTTCTGGTTAAATGTGGATGTATAGTTAGATAGAAAATATGGAATAGGAGAAGGTGATCAAGATTCTTCGAACTGTGGAACGGTATTAAGACTGTCAGTGGTTGTTAATTTAAGGTTTCAGCTTCAACTGAGAATAGATGCACGAAAATGTGTGGGGCACAGAGCACCAGTTGGCAACTCATTAAAGTAGCTGTGTCTGTTTCTAGGAATGTGGGTCCCTGACAGGAGCTTCCATGCTGCAGTTTGTGAACCTGAGAAATTGGGTTGCTGTTTAATGAATGACACATAGGTGCTGGGTTTGCGGTCCATGTGTTTTGAAGAATCTCTTACAGGCTGAATCTGAAATATGTCCTGCCCTAATCAATAGGGCTGTACAAAAATAGAAGCCGAGTGCTTCTGAATTTTAGTTGCTGTAGAATATGACCAGAGGAATCCCTTTGCCATCATGTCCTATTGCATAGTCTTCTCAAAAACATGAAAGAGAATAATTGTAGCTCAGGGTTGGGGTGAGGGGCCCTTGGTGCTCTCTGAGCTTGGTTGTTCTCTTGCAGATATTTTATTACCCAACCAGGTAACATCATCAACGTTAGTAGTCTGGTTCAGTTGATCAGCCTTCTTACTTTCTGGGTAGCCCTTCCTGTAGTTTCTAAAGACATTTGGATTTATTTATACCTAGAATCTGTCATAGCTCTGAACATTCTGCAGCTTTTGAGAAGAACTATTCAAGGCGGTGTCTCCTTGAATGAATGCCACTTCTGACAGAGCACACGCTGAACTGCTGCTACCCACATTGTAACTTCCTATACTGTTTGCTCTGAAGATTACATTTAGCCTTAACAAGGGAGGACAGTATGAGTCATCCAACCAGTTTGCAAAGCATGGAAAAAAGCTGTCTGAGAACAAGAATCTCAGTGGGTGAATGAAATAATAATGAAGCCAGCAAAGGGAAGTATGATAGGAGGAAGTGTTGATTTTGGTATTATCTTATGCATGAAAAAAGGTAATTGGTTAGTAGACATTGCTGGGTATTTGCATATGTATATATGGCAACTGGCATGGATCATGTGATCACCTTCTGTGACCTTCTGCAGGCAAAGTCAATGGGGAAGCCAGATTCACTTCACGACTGTGTTGTTTATAACTGTGGCAAGAAAAGTTGTAAAATGGGGCAAAACTCACTTAACAACTCTCTTGCTTCTTCTTCTTCTTGTGCCATATCCATTATCGGACGTTGGCGATCATATTGGCGATCCTGTTTTTATCAGCAGCTGCATGAAAAAGTGCTGCTGAGTTTTTTCCAAACCAGTCCCTTAGATTTTGAAGCCATGATGTTCTTCTTCTGCCTGGACCTCGTTTGTCTTCAATCTTTCCCTGGAGGATTAAATGGAATATGCCGTATTTTTCTGGGTGTCGCATCACATGTCCAAAATATTCTAATTTTTTTTTTTAATTGTTTTGATGATTTCCCTTGGCTTTCCCAGGTGGCTGATCACCTCCTCATTTCTGATCACCTCAACCCAGCTTATACATAACAGCCGCCTGTAAATCCACATTTCAGATGCTTCTAGTCTCTTCAGGTGGCCTTCTGTCAGAGACCAACTCTCTACTCCATAGAGCAGGACAGAAAAAATATAACATCTGACAAGCCTGATTTCCAGTCTTAGGCTTATGTCGTGACTGCAGAAGACCTTTTTCATTTTGAGGAATGCTGTTCGGGTTTTCTCTGTCCTTGTCTTTACTTCAGTGGTCTTGCTTAGCAATAACATTTTTGACTGAATCGTAATTAAGTCAAGGATGACCTGTTCTCAGGATTCTCATGTCAGAGATAGCTGTTTGGTAATCTGGACTGGTGACAAGGAGTTTGAAGGCTGGGAAAAGAATAGATCAAAGCCCATTGGCTCAGAAGCATTTGAAACACAGGAAATGGGAGCAGGTTTCTTGCATTTTCTTGTGGAACATTTCTTTGTATGAATGGCTTCCTAATTCTCTGCTGAACAGCAATACAATTACTTCTGCTTGGGAATGCAGAAATTAGGGAGAGGAGAGAGTATGTGCTTTATTGTCATGCCAGGCAGGAAGTCCTGCTAATACTCATTTGCAACTCCTCATTACTTCCTTTCACACTCACACAACAGCAATAAAACCAAAGCCCAGATTACAAATTACAATTGCTGTATTCACATAACATGCACCTAAGCTTAATATAAGGGTCAGGTTTGCACAGCAAGCCAAGATTATAGGTTCCCTCAATCTGGTGAGGTTCCCAAGCTCATTTTATTTCATGTGAATCCAGTCATTGGCTCCTTCCCAGCTAGGGAGTTGACTGTATTGTTTTAATGAGAAAGAAAATGATAAAGCAAATATCATTTGCAAAGATTGGTGTGTGGAGTTAAAGTTCTTAACAAAATATTTAGTAGCTTAGCTGCTTATTTCGTATCCTTTTTATATGTCCCAAGTAAACTATACAGATAGCCCTTGGCAGGGCTTTTTTTTTTTTTTTTTTTTTTTGGTCATAGAACGCCCAGAATGGAGTTCCGGCACCTTTTTTGGATGGAACCTTGTAGGGTAGGCAAGGCGGGTTGTATGACGTGTGTGAGTTCCGGCACTTTTTTTTTTTTTTTTTTACAAAAAAAGCACTGGTCCTTGGTTTATGACTGTTTCTTCAGCAACCATTCAAGTTTTGATGGTACCGAACAACTAGCACTTATGATCAGTCCTCTGAGTTCTGGCTATCTCAGCATCCCACAGTCACATGATCACGAAAATCAGTGGGGAAGCCATCAGAAAGTTGGAACTCACAATCGCATGATTTTTATAGGTACATTAAAACTTACAAAAAGTATGTTGTACTCCAATTAATGGGCAGTATAATTATTTACAATTATTGTGTTGTTATCAGTATGTTTTAATTAGAATATTTATAATTATCAAGATATTAAGCTCAGGGGTTAGAATGCAATACTGCAGGCTTACTCACTGCTCACTCCAGGAGTTCGATCCAGATTGGCTCAAGGTTGACTCAGCCTGCCACCCTTCCAAGGTCGGTAATATGAAGACCCAAATTATTGGGGGCAATATGCTAACTCTGTAAACTATTTAGAGAGGGCCATAAAGTACTATGAAGCGGTATATAAGTCTGAGTGCTATTGCTATATCAGATTTTTCCCTTATGCTCTATCTAGAATAGTTGCAAAAATTGGTACACCTAAATAAAATAGCTTAGCTATGTTTAAACTTCAAAAGTGTTACATTAAAAAAAATCCTTAGTAATTTTTCATTCACTATGTCAAGTAGAAACATTTAAAAAATGTTAAATCAAAGTCATTAAATACTTTGCCTTGAGCATTTTTAATAGTGCAAATAATATTATTATGTTGTTGCTGTTTCATTTAAGAAACCAATAATTTACCAAGTCTTGTTTACTTAATTCATTGAATATTTAATATTAAACATATAAAGGGAGGTAAGTTTCAATTTTACAACATAAATATAAATATATGATCCCAGTATGGGTTATTTTGCATAAGTATTATTCGAAATTTCCATAAAATTATTTTCCGGCTTTTAAAAGCCTTTCTTTCTTTTAGGAAGCACATGCTGTAATAGAAATGTGAATATATTCCAAACAACCATTAATTTTTCAGTTTGGCTTTTTATTAAAATAAATCTTCAAAACAATATTTTACCTATTTTACCTGTTTTATAAAAAGTGGATCTATTAATAACATGGATTTAAGCATCATCTTAAAAAATAACATTCTAATAGTATTTGATCATATGGAAAGATGGTCAAATAATGCAGTAGAACCAATATTACCTTCATTGATCTAGCCAGGATACTAACCATAATTAAATCAGGAGCAAATCTGATATAGAGATGAGAAGAAAACATACTCTTGCTCTAAAAGATTTAAAATTTGTTGTATAAACCAGTATGAGTGGGTAGTACTTTCCATAAACAAGAGATAAATTAAGCCGGGCGCTGTTAGAAGTTCACAAAGGATCTAAAACTTGTTTACAATCTGCAACCAACGTTTTCTGTTCAAACTAAAAAGAGATTGAAAACCCCTATGGACTTGGATGGCCCTTTGTATTTAAAATTACACATCTATAATAATAAATGAATGCAATATGATTAACACTGTTATTTTAAAAATACTTTGTAACTTATTTCTTGTCCTACTGCAGATTTTGAAGATGTGTTAAACAATTATACAATCTTAGCAAATGCTGAATTTCCACTAACACATACTTGACCAAACTATCTTCTAAATATAATATTTTTGTCTTGTGTAAGTACTATACAAGCATCTTGTACAGTCTGGGAAACTTTTTAACAAACTTAAAAAAATAGAAAAAAGAAGATAAATTGAATAAGAATTTGAATAGCAAAATACAGTAATACAAAAACTATGTCCTCCAAACCTTAGATTGGCCCATCACCTAATTAAAAAACGTTAAATAGAAAAATAATACTACTTATTTATTTTAAATGATCCCTGATCAATACATTTTCTGCAGCCTCTGGAACAAAACAGTTGTTCATATCAGAAGTCAAGGATAAGCAAAATCTTGCTAGAAAATGAACAGCTATTCACTTTTCTGCTGGTCCTTTTTTAAAAAAATAGTCCATCAATAAACTTTTGAATTGCTTGAACCTTTTTTTTAATGTGGCCCCAGTGAGAAATAAAGAAAAGTAAGTCATTTTCAGATTTTATAAATCTAGGTTCAGGGTGAAATTGACGAAGTTTGCTAGTTTCTCCTTTTATTTCAAGCCTAGCAAGAATGATAAAATGATCCATTGTTGAAATATTTAAACTGCAGAAAAGGGTATTTCAGGAAAACAGAAATAATAATTTAAAATTATTATTTTTCTGTCTCCTCTTGAACTGGAAACCTTTTACACGTGAGGCAGACCTGATCACCACTAAAGTTCTGGAACATTACTATATTCTAAATCTATATTACTATATTTCTAAATGCTGTAGCATTTAGAAATACAAACTTGTAAAAATGAAGATTTTAGAGCTGGTCGTAATGTGTGCAAATGTATGTGTTTTGATGCTTTAATTTTATAAATAGCATATTCCCCCTCCCCAAAGATCTAGAGTCCTTTAATACCTGCACTCTGAAAGGAAAGTGATTGGTTAATTTATTGAATCTACTAATGAGAGGTGATATTAACTACAGTTTAATCTATCAAAAGTTGATGTAGGGGGTTGGTGTGCAAAAAGGGATTTTTTAAACTCAGTTTATGTGTGGAAGAGAAGTTGCTGAAGGCTGCCAGACAGAAGAACTTGAACAGCAGCTATGGGAAGCAGATCACAGCAATGTGAGATGCTTTATTGTGGAACTGAATTTTTCCTTACGTACCATTTTCCTGCTGAATCCCCTGTTTGCTGTGGCTTGTTCCTGAAATAGCTACCAAATTCAACTTTAATTTGCTTGCTTCAACTAAACAAATCTCTTACAAATACATTTATTAGTGTAAGAATCTTATAGAAGCATCTAATCCCATACTCTACCTTTAGTGAAGGTCTGTCTATGTCTATACTGAGTTTTCAGTGGGACTCACTTAAAGGCATTCAGAATGCAATTTGTAGCAGACCTCTGTTGGTGTAGATTCGTGTTTATTGCCCGAATTTACCTTAAGTTTCTGTTTCCTCATCTTTTACTTTGCTTCCCTTTTCTCTTTTGCCTGATGGAGACTTCTTCAAAATGGAAGTTTGCATACTCATAGAAATACTTACCATATTATGTAATTTATATAACATTTCCAACCAACAGCAGAACTTGCATACTGAATTTGGGATAGATTGCCATATTGATTTTGTAGAGTTTTGAGCTTTAAAACATGATAATTGTCAATTGAAGCTGCTCAATTTAAATTTTAACACTGTAATGGACTCCATAGATAAGGTAACCTGTTTTTCAGTTTCTATCCCCATAGGGAGAATTAAATTACATTTGGTATAATGTTGGCTGACCATTAAGATTGTGAGGTGGATTGTGCCTTCCATCCTTCTGAGGTCAGTAAAATGAGATTGGCTAACTCTTCGAGAGAGTTGTAAAGCACTATGAAGTGGTATATAAATCTAAGTGCTATTGCTTTTGGAATAATATGAAAGTATTTAATCTACTTTACAGGTAGTCCTCAAGTTACAACCATAATTGGAACTAGAATTTCAAGGTGGTTGTTGAGTCATGACCAACTTTATGACCATTTTTGCCATGGTTGTTAAGAGTTCTTGCAGTTCTTAAGTGACTCAGATGATTATTAAGCAAATCTGCCTTCCCCGTTGACTTTACTTGTCAGGAGCTGGCTGGTAAGGTCACAGATGGGAGTTACATGACTCCAAGATGCTACAAATGTCATAAATACAGGTTGGTTGCTAAATACTCAAATTTTGATCACGTGACCACAGTGATGTTGCAGTGGTTATAAATGCGAGGACAGGTCATAAGTCACTTCTTTTAGTGCTGGTGTAATTTTAAACGATCACTAAGTGAATGGCTGTAAGTAAGTGACTATCTGTAGACTTGAAAGACTCTGTCTATATTTCTTCCTTTATTTGTTTTTGATCTTAGAGCCTTCTGTTTATAATATGGTAGCATCATTGATCTGGATGGTACTTTTCAAGTGAAATAATCAACCTGAAACAAACAAGCACCTTCCCTGGAAAACTTACAGTGATGTTTGGTACCAAATGTAAATGACAACTCAATCTACATGAAGGAATATAAGTAGAAAATACATTCATTAGTTATATTTTATATTTTCTTGATTAGGAAGGCATTTGAAAGTGTGTAGGGCGGTCAGAGGAAGGACGACACAGTGTTCTCAGTGACGTAAGTGTACCATAGCTTCCTTCCAACACATTAATTCACTCCTTTGCCACTGAAATTAAAGCTTCCAAAGTTCCTCTCTAGAAAACTCATTGCTAGGGTTGCTGTCAATTCTGGAGTTCGTATCGCAGTTTATCCATCAATGGCAGTGAGTGAAATTCTAAACTTAGCCTGCCAGGACTTGCTGGTGTTGTCAGGTTAATTACATCCCAGGATTGGTGTGGTTAAGATGGCAATGCCAGCAAGGTAAGGCATAATTCTTGATGCTTTCAATGAATAAGAGTTGGGATGCCAAGAGAGAGGTGGAAAGCTGCCAAATGGTGTTCTGTGGATATTTGCCATTAATTTAGAAACACCATCATTATTTACACCATCTTTTAATTATGCCAAGTCTATGCTAATATATACACATTGGAACTAGGACTTGAATAATTCATTAGGCAGCGTTGTTGAATATAGATTTTAAGTCTACTACATAACCCCAAATTTGCATGGCATTGCCATGGCAGGCCCAGAAGTAGTAGAAGTAATTAGTAAGTTAAAGGTTGGCATTAGCAGGAGCTGGAGTCCATTAGAAGGACATTGAAAACTGTTGGTTCATGTCCAACTCAGTCCAGCCAACCTTTGAGCAGATTCAGATGTAAGCTGAGCTGCAATAAGATTGCCAAACCACACAACTTTCAGGCCATTCTGATATTTGTTCCTTTTTGTTTTGCTTTTCTCCTTAAACCTACCTTTAAGAATTTGTAATTTATAGGATGAAAACCATACCTGGAAGACATAATTCTCCAGATTTGTATTTCAGTTTTCAGTCCACCTTCATTGAAAAAAAAAATGGGTGAAATACTGCAATATATTGGATTACTTGCATGTATTTAAAAATACAGTACACCATAATAAGTATTTTTTCAGTTTCAGCCTTTGATAACTAGATGTTGATATATTAAGTGACACAATTTTCATTTCAGTTTTGGAGGCATTAAGACTTTTTTTTTTTTTTTATCAAGGAACAATGTTTGCCCCTTCAAGGAATAACATGCAACTTGTTGTGCTCCTGACCTCTTTGGAATCATCCTGGTTTCCTTGAGAGATTTCATCCATCCCAAGTTGGTTTTATCTGATATAGTTTTCTTAGTGTAGAAGTGCAGGAAGTAAACATATATTTAATTATGCTTTAGCTGCAACTGCAGAGTCACTTTTGGTAGTGGGATGGGCGGCATATAAACTAACTAAGTAACAATGAATGAATGAATGAATGAATGAATGAATGAATGAATGAATGAATGAATGAACTTCTGTCAACCAGATTTTGCTTACTTAGCCATTAAGGCTGTGTCTCTTGATGGATTTTCTCAAAACTTAAAAGTTTTCTCAAAAGTTAATCCTGCAGATTTTCTGCCATGCCACCACCAAGAGCCTATTTCTCCCCCCCCCCCAATAATGCAGGCTTAGTTTGCATAAGTCGTGTGCCATACATATCGGTCCATTCCCACAAATGTGCCTCATTTGGCATTGTGGATCCTTAGTACTCACTGAGCTTGGCTGTTTTTTTGCAGACATTGATTACCAAACTAGGTAACATTATCAGTGTTAGTTAGGGAATGGAGTTTGCTTGCTAGAATAGAATAGAATAGAATAGAATAGAATAGAATAGAATAGAATAGAATAGAATAGAATAGAATAGAATAGAATAGAACAGAGCTGGAAGGAACCTTGGAGGTCTTCTAGTCCAGCCCCCTGCTCAAGCAGGAGAATCTATACCATCTCAGACAAGTGACTGTCTAGTCTCTTCTTAAAAATCTCCAGTGATGGAGTGTCCACGTTTTCTGGGAGTAAACTATTCCACTGATTAATTGTTCTCACTGTCAGGAAGTTTCTCCTTAATTCAAGGTTGTTTCTCTCTTTGTTCAGTTTCCAACCATTGTTTCTTGTCCTTCCCTCTGGTGCTTTGGTGAACAACCTGGCCCCCTCTGCCTTGTGGCAGCCCCTCAGATACTGGAACACTGCTATCACGTCTCCCCTATTTCTTCTTTTCTTTAGACTAGCCAAACCCAAGTCCCGTAGCTGTTCTTCGTATGTTTTAGTCTCCAGGCCTTTGATCATTTTTTGTTGTTCTCTGAATTTTTTTTTCCAAACTCTCAACATCTTTTTTGTGATATGGTGACCAAAATTGGCTACAGTATTCCAGATGTGGTCTTACTAGGGTTTTATGAAGTGGTACTAATACACCGTGTGATCTTGATTCTGTGCCTCTGTTTATACAACCCAGGATTGTATTAGCTTTTTTGGTTGCTGCTGCTCCTGTCAGTGTTGGTGTCATTTGGCATTTTCCAGTTGTCTGAGAATTTGTTGCTCAATCGTCCCTTAAGTCATGATCTGAAGCAGTCTAAGCCAGTCTCAGGGTCAGATATTAGCCTTGGGAAAATTGGGACTTCTTTGTACTTGGAAGTCCAGCTACTTTACTGATTTATTACTGTTTCACATTTCACGTGGTCTAATCCCTTATTTAATTTGGTACACAGAGAAGCCAGTGTAAGGTTTTCCACTTAGCCTCACAATTGCCCCAGCATTACTCAGGAATTTAAAAGAGCCAAAGAAACTCCTGAGTCGAGGTTTCAGCAAGCAAACAACTTTTATTTTGATCAAAATAGAGTGGGGTGACCCCATCTCTCTTCGTGGCTGGTAGAGAGATGAAGGCAACAATCAGAAAAGATGTCTTCCACCTTTTATACCTTTCCAGAACAAAAAGATCAGGTCTTGGTACTAGGCATAAGATGGCACAAAAAAAAAATAATTCCTAGATGATGACTCATACACAGCAACCCATGCTCCATCCGTAACTCCTTTCCCCCCTCCCCTTACCTTGCTGTTTTCATATAAGCAATCACCTATACCAGTGTTTCCCAAACTTGACAATTTTAAGGCATGAGGACTTCAACTCCTAGAATTCCACAGCCAGCGTTGCTGGCTGTGGAATTCTGGGAGTTGAAGTCCACATGCTTTAAAATTGTCAAGTTTGGGAAACACTGACCTATACCTAAAGCATAAAACATTTGCTTCTATATAACTAATTTCCCATTCTAAAGCATCTACAAAGCTGCTTGCGCATAAACAAAGATATATATATAAATAATTACAAAATCTCACTACTAATATCAATATTGCTAATATCAACCTTAAGCATAATAAAATCCCTTCACCAGCTTTTAATTCTGTCAGCAAAAGATTTGAGTGCCTTCTTCTTTTGAAGGCAAGGTTTAGCATTGTAAGCCTATGCTTGAAAAAGGAGAAGGCATATAAAACAAATAAATAAATGTATTAGCTGTGGGTCATTTCTTTATTTATCTTTTTTTTCTTTTAAATTGGGGGTGGTTGGTGGTGGAGAGAGCAGAAACCTTTCAGCCTGCTTTCAGTGAATAGAAAATGAGTCATTTCAAAGGTTTGCTTCTGAGATGATTCAGAAAGGCTGCATGTGACTCAACTTGCAAATTTGCTCTGCTCCCATGATTTTTTTCTCCCCTCCCAGTGAATAATGGTTGTCCAAATATAAATAAATTAAAGATGGAGGGAGAAAACTTTTTATTTTGCCTCGGGCATGAAGGAAATGCATTCATAATTTTTCTCAGGACATGCTGGAGAAATAGAAGGCCAAGAGAAGAACATCTACAGTACTTCCCTGCCCAACAGCAACACAAACATATTTCGTTTTGTTGTTGTATTCTAATAACCTCTGTTGTTTTGCAGCCTTCTGATTTTTTTAAAGCATTATACAAGAGTATAATCCCAATTAAATGCCATAATCTGAATAAATAATTCGATTTAGGTGCAGACTTTCTTTTCCTATACAGTAGATCAGTTTTTCTCAACCTTGGCGACTTGAAGATGTGTGGACTTCAACTCCCAGAATTGCCCACCAGCAATTCCCCCCCCCCCAGGACTACAGTTTGATGGAAACTCTTTCTAAAGACATCAGGCCACTTAATATAATGTGGAAATCAGAGAGGATTGATGGAGTAGCAAATTATTTGCTGACCTGAAGAAAAGGGAACTTATCTAATAGCAAATAGTGTTCTTTATTATTTTAATCATCTTTGTCCTTTAGAGAATCTATGTGGTAATTAGCAACTATTTTATCTTGTGGAAAAAGGCGACATTCTTCTAATTACTGAGCTGATTGCACAAGATTATGCCCGTAATGGGCTGTTATATTCTCTTTCATGGGATAACCTCACTTTCCTTCATTTTTCATAAACCGTCATATTGAGTCATTTGCTTGATCTTCCACATTTTATTCAAATCCTGGCAGAAGGTAATTAATTCAAAGCCCACCTTATTTTCCCCTATGTGTCAGTGAGTAGGCCAAGAACATTATCTTGATTCATGGGGCATCTCCCCCTGATTATTTTTCCTGATGTGGCGTGGATGTTAGTGTGCCCAACTCTACATTAATATGAGTACAGTTGGCTCTCAACTTATGAACACAATTGAGCCCAATATTTCTGCTGCTAAGCAAGACAGTTAAGTGAGTTTTGCCCCATTTTACAACCTTTCTTGCCACAGTCGTTAAGTGAATCATTGCAGTTGTTAAATAACACAGTTGTTAAATGAATCTGGCTTCCCCATTGACTTTGCTTCTCAGAAAGTTGCAAAAGGTGATCACATGACCCAGGGACACTGCAACCATTATATATACATGCCAGTTGCCAAGTGTCTGAATTTTGATCACATGACCACGGAGATGCTGCAATAGTAGTAAATGTGAAAAATGGTCATAACCCACTTTTTTCCAGTGTCAGTGTAACTTTGAATGGTCACTAAACAAATGGTTGTAATTCTAGGACTATCCCTATGTCAGCTTCATCTTGGTTGGTTGAATGGTCTTTTTGTTCTAGAGTGGTCCTGTCAACCAGACACCTTCTTCCTAGGTTGGAGAAGATGACATTATACATTGTGGTCTAATTATATATCTTGGGCCCCTGGATAATAGAAGGACATTTTGGTGACTGCAGAGAAATGTGCACATGTGTGTGTTTGTGTGTCAAAGGATGGATGCAGCAACACAATGTACTGTATACTCTGCCCCTTTCAGATGTGCGCTATGATATCACAAGACTACAAGAAAGAGAAGGGGCTTGCATTTCAATGGTGCAGTGTTGCCTTTGCCAAAATGAAGAGCGAATCAGATCTTGTGGACACTCCTTAGTCTAAGCTAACCTTCTTTACCATTTAGAAATAACTGAAGTGTTAAAACATCAGGAGTTGAGGTGAATTACATAAGTGGTCCATGAAAGAGAGTCAGCATTGTTCCAGATAAATGCTCATCCCACGTTTCTCTAAAAGTACATGAATGTGTAATTGTTTATGTACTTCTGAGCTGTGCAAAAGTTGAATATTCATTCGGTCTTGGAATTGGCAAAGAAAAGTTTGCTCTTTTATTACTAGGATCCCATATACCTAAATGCATTACTAATAATATTTGGTATATTAATACCTCTTTTATTTGTTATGCAAAGACCAAGTTATTTCTGGGTTTCGAGGGAGGAATGGTGGATTGAAGACATCTCTGTGAAAGTGGAACTGATGATTCTGGCAAAGACCAAGGAACCAATAGCAATAGCCTTAGTGCTATTATTACCGCTTCATAATGCTTTATAGCACTCTCTAAGTGGTTTACAGAGTCAGCATATTACCCCCAGTAATGTGGGTCTTCATTTTACCGACCTCGGAAGGATGGAAACCTGAGTCAACCTTAAGCCAGTCAGAACTCCTGGCTGTGTGTACAGTTAGCCTGCAATATTGCATTCTAACCACTGCACCACCATGGCTCCTTGAGTGAGTGAGTAGACTGGTTGTTGGAACTTCTTCTGATAAGGAGAGGTCAGGAGATCATCCACATATGTTCTGAATGGTTGCACCTCATGAGGAGGCCACAAGACAGTGGGCTCCTGCTGGTGTAAGTGCTGGGAGACGATGGGAATTGCCATCTTCTCTGCAACTGAGGTCAATTGTTTAAAAACACTAAGTTTGCTAATCTCACTTGCTGACACTTTTGGAATTTGATTATTAACTAATTTTAAGTTAGTCAAGACCTTTCCAAGTTTGAAAATGCCAAGTGAGTCTGCTTTCAATCCTGAATGAAAGAAATGTTTAAACATAAACTTAGGAATTGAAAGAATCTGATATAAACAATAAAAAGCTAAATAAGATTTTCATCTTACACAATTATAAATGGACTAAGGGTCCAGATAAAATTGGAATATAGAAACTTTTACAATAAGACTTTGAAATTAATCACAAAGAACAAACAGCATATCAAGGATTGTGTAACACTATAACACTGAAAATAGCAAAGGAGATATTTGAAGAATGGAGCCACAAATTAGTCACAAATTTAACAGTTTCAGTCATGTTGTCTGCCTCTATGGATATGCTATCTCCAGATGTGGAACAAATTTTGTAGGATCCAATTTGGGTCGGTTTAATCTTCCAAGCTTTCGGAGTTGTGCTGGAGCTCATCTTCAGGGAACTTCTCTCAAAAGAGTGTGTGCTTTGGTAAGGTGACCAACTTTTTTACAACAAAAAGGAGGACACGAATAAATTGAAGAAAAAAATATCATAAATAAAAGAAACATTGTATTTATTGCAACAATAATACAGAATACACTATAATATGATAAATGCATAATAAAAAACATTTGTAACAATAACATTTTATATTGTAATTATGCTTACATGCCTATTAATTATTTAAATGAGTACTTTTCCATTGAATGAATATTTTTTGTCAATGTATCATTTTCTAACAATATATTGGAAATATTTGAACAAGAAATATCCTTCATATTGAATTTTACGGCAAGTGCTGCAGCTAGAGTATCAACATTCAATCTTGATTTCTCACTATCCAAAAATCTATATGGCTGGACTGCGTGGGGGTGGGCGGCGGAGGCAGGTGTTGTGAGCCAGGCGCTCCAGGACGGCCACATAGGTACACAGGGTGAGGTGGTGGCAGCACAGGTCAGCACTGCGTAGACCACCAGCTGGCTCGGCCCATGGAAGGTCAACTGCCCGCTGCGCCCCTGCCCACAGCTGCCCCGCCAGCACCGCTGTCCTGCCGTGGAGAGCCGGCTCTGAGGCTCGCAAAGCACCAGCCGAGCCAGCTCTGGCCCTGCAGCCGCCCCCCAACACCACTGCCCATCCTGCGTATCCCGTAGAGCTGGCCCCACGGCTCACAAAGGCAAAGCACCAGCCACGCCGGCTCCAGCCCTGCAGCCACCCCCCCAGCCGCCCCCCAGCACCACCGCTCATCCTGCGCATCCCCGTAGAGCCGGCCCCATGGCTCGCAATGGCAAAGCATCAGCCGCGCCGGCTCCGGCCCGGCAGCCGCCCCCCAGCCACCCCCCAGCACCACCGCCTACCCTGCGCATCCCTGTAGAACCAGCCCCATGGCTTGCAAAGGCAAAGCACCAGCTGCCCCGGCTCTGGCCCTGCAGCTTCCCCCCCAGCCGCCCCCCCAGCACCACTGCCCACCCTGCGCATCCCTGTAGAACCGGCCCTGCGGCTCGCAAAGCACCAGCCATGCTGGCTCCGGCCCTGCAGCCACCCCCCCAGCTGCCCCCCAGCACCACCACCTACCCTGTGCATCCCCATGTAGAACCGAACAGGGAAGATCAAGAGAAACTTAACACTCCAGTCTCCTCCAGCTATCTGCGGAACTAAGTAGGAGATGGTGTAGTTGGGTAGCAGTGAGGGGTGCAAAGTTCCTGCAACTTGCACGTGCAAAGTTTGCCGCCCGGATGTTTTGGCGCACTCAGCAGCAATTCCTATTGGCTTTTGAAAGCCAATAGGGGGAGTAGCACAGCTCAGGCAAAAGTTGAAAAAAAAACATCAAAAAAAGGTCCCGCAACGCCTTCTGAGCATTCTATGAGGAAAAAAAAGCCCTGCAGATAAGTCTTCAAATATAGAAAAAGAGGACATTTAGGAGGACATTTTCGAGGGAGGACAGAACTCAAAAAAGGAGGATTGTCCTCCCAAAAGGAAGACGGTATATGGAAAAGGAGGACATTTAGGAGGACACTTTTTGAGGGAGGACAGAACTCAAAAAAGGAGGACTGTCCTTCCAAAAGGAGGATGGTTGGTCACCTTAGCTTTGGGCTATTTTGTGTGTGGTATTTATTCGGTGCCTCGTTGTGTGTGGCTTTTGAGCTGTTGATTGGGGTGTTGATAGCCAGATATTAAGTTGTTGGCTGTTGTTTCCTTGTGCTGCCAAGCCCATGCCTCCTAAGTACTTGATAAGCTGGTGATAAATCAGCATTCCTGCTGACTAACAAGGGGTCTGTTTACCAAGCTTCAATAACTTCCCTGGCTGTTTTTGTACCTGCTCGTCCAACAATCTTAGTAGCTGCAAAATTAAATGTCCTTGTTCACTGTAGTGCGAAGCTACCAATGAGTTCAGTTTTTTTTTTATCTGACCGCTCGCTTGTGTTCTTGCAATCTGGTGGTTAGCTTCCTTCCCATCTGTCCTACATAGTCACGGGCAATCCATGCAGGGGATCTGGTAGATTACATTGAAAGTATCTCTCACTTCCAAGAGATCTTTGCAGTGCATAGTTTGCCCTCATATGCAATTCCCACTTGCAGATCTCGGAAGCTGTGTTTTATGGTTTTGATGTATGGCAGGGTGTGTTATGTAGTTGGTCTTGTACCTTGTTTCTTCCTTTCTCTCCATACCATGTTGTACAGACATCTTGTAACAAATGCTTGTGGGTACCACCTATTCTGCCTGAATTTTTCACATAGGTCCCTGCTTTCCAGTTGTTTAGCTTGCTGGGTACTACAGTGGGTTCTCACCTTGTGATATAGGCATCATACAAAAAGAATTGCGTTGGAACATTATGACCTGAGAAATAGCTTAGAATTCAGGATAATTAGAAGAGAACAAGTAGGTACACATGTAAGCCTTTGAAGGAAGCTGCCAGATTTCAGATATAGCCTCTTAAGGTAAGAAATAGTGCTGCTGTGTGCTGTCCTCATTTGGGGGAGCTGCGCTTTCCAAATTGCAAAGGAAAACATATGAATCATAGGAATTGTATTATGGGAGGTGGACACTGTTAATGGAACAGCAAACCATCTGTTTGAGAGGCAACTGTAAACTTTGTTTGAAAAAAAAAACCCCTGCTTTTGGTATGTATTGAATGTGGGCTGCTTTTCTGAAAGGAATCTGACTGTTGAAGGCCAAAACAACTCTCTTGCAACCCCGCAAAAACATGGAAAGTGAAGGAATTCATTCATGGAAACATCATGGAGGGTTGAGGGCACCTCTGTGCTTCTTGACTGAAACCACAAAGCTGGGATGAAAAAGCATCCAGAAGAATCAGTAGAGGCAGAGAATGCTTGGATTAGTCTATTTCTTATCCAAATCACTTTTACTTATTTTTAAAATGCTAAAATTTTCCTATAGGGGGTGGAGGTAGCTAAGCATTGTAGACCAAAAATAGCAAAATGTAATGAGAGAAACAATTAAAACACTTTCTACGTAGCAGCAATAAGATATGATAAATGGCCCATTTTTTTCAATAAGCAAAAAATCTAAAAGGCCTTTTGCATGAGCCAATGCATAAAGCTGTTTTGTCCCGTATCCACTTTAATTAATAAATTTGTTTTTAAATGTCAGGGTGAATTCATGCTTAAATACACATTTATCTCAAAATCTATCATTTAATGTCAAAACATGGCTTAAAATTGTGTGTGTTCTACATATTTGTATATATCCACAGGGAAAACAAACCGCATTGTGGTGCTCAGACTGCCACAAAATCCATTGCCCAGCTCTCAATCTTGATATTTGCTTAGGAATTCAAGATCAGTTCAGTTCTTAATAGAATTTACAAACTGAGTTCCTCAAACATCTTTAATGTGAAGAGCTTTGCTCTTGAATGATGAGTCTGCAAACAGTGAGTTTTATTTTTCAAGAGCCAGATCCAGAAGTTGGACATAGAGAGCAGAAGATTAACTCCAGTCAAATTACCCTTCTGCAAAATCTTGGAAGAGCAGCTAAAATCCTAACCTTATGAGAAATTAAAGTTCTCTATTGTATCCTTAGGCCTATTTGTGTTTGGCTGATCTTTTATAGGAAAAGTAAGAGGACCAGGCTGTTGTGTATAGAGATTCTCAATCATTCAAGTTATGGTTGTCTCAAAGGTGCTTTTCACCTTTCTTGATTTTTTTTCCTTGAAAACATTTCGCTTCTCATCCAAGAAGTTCTTGGGCCCATTACTCTTCAATATCTTCATAACAATCAGGGACATGATAGCATTGCTCCAATATCTCAGGGGCTGCCACAAAGAAGAGAGAGTCAAGCTCTTCTCCAAAGCGCCTGAAGGCAGGACAAGAAGCAACGGGTGGAAACTAATCAAGGAGAGAAGAAACCTAGAACTAAGGAGAAACTTCCTGACAGTTAGAACAATTAACCAGTGGAACAACCTGCCTCCAGAAGCAGTGAATGCACCAACACTGGAAGTTTTTAAGAAGAGACTGGACAGCCATTTGTCTGAAATGGTATAGGGTTTCCTGCCTGAGCAGGGAGTTGGACTAGATGACCTTCAAAGTCCCTTCCATTTACTATTTTACTATTATTTACTATTATTATTATTATTATTACTATTATCGATCATCGCACAGTCAGCCAGATGTTCAGACTGGATTTGGCATTTTGTCTACCTATCAAGTCCTTACCCAGGACCTGGGATAGGCAGATGTGGATGTTTGATGGTATTACAGATATCGTCGCAGGACGGAAGCAGTTCCTAGTAAGGCCACCTTTTGCAATTGACTAATAGCGACTTTGTCAATGCCAATGGTGTTCAAGTGGTGCTCCAGTTGTTTTGGGATTGCACCCAAAGAGCCTATTACTATTGGTACTACCCTTGCTTGCTTTTGCCACAGTCTTTCTATTTCTATTTGTAGGTCTTTGTATTTTGTTATCTTCTCCATTTCTTTCTCTTCTATTCTGCTGTCTCCAGGCACTGCCACGTCCAATATCCAGACTTTTTTGTCTTTCTTATCGACAATTGTTAAGTCTGGGGTGTTATGTTGCAGGTGCTTGTTGTTTGAATTCTGAAGTCCCAGAGCAGTTTAATTTTATCATTTTCTATGACTTTCTCTATTTTATGATCCCACCAGTTTTTGCTTACAGGCAAATGATATTTTTTGCAGATCTTCCAATGCACCATTGTTGCTACTTTGTCATGCCGCTGCTTGTAATCAGTTTGTGCCATCTTCTTGCAACAGCTTACCAAGTGGTCCACTGTTTCTTCAGCTTCTTTGCATAGGCGGCACTTACTGTCTGTTGCTGTCTTCTCAATTTTGACTTTGTATGCATTTGTCCTTAAGGCTTGATCTTGTGCAGCCAGAATTAGTCCCTCGGTCTCTTTCTTCAATTTTCCTGCTCTTAGCCATTGCCAGGTTTTATTATTATCTGCTTTATTTTTTTCATGTATTGGCCATGTAGTGCTTTGTCTTCCCATGCCTCTATTCTGTTCTTCATTTGGTCTTTCTTGTAGGCCAGTTTGGTCTCTCCAGTAGTTAGTAAGCCTTCCTGATATACTAATTTCAGTGCATCTTCATCATTGTTCTTCAGATATTCTTCCAAAGCCATTTTTTCTTCTTCAACCATCTGATGTACTTGTAGCATTCCACGCCCCCCTATTTGCCTGGGTAGATAAAGTCTATCAATGTCACTGCGTGGATGAAGGGCATGATTCATTGTCATTATTTTTCTGGTCTGCCTATCCATTGCTTTTAGTTCTGCTTGAGTCCAGTCCACTATTCCAGCTGTGTACCTAATGACTGGGATTGCCCAGGTGTTGATTGCCTTTATGGTATTTCCTCCATTGAGTTTGGATTTTAAGATCTTCTTCACTCTCTTGATGTATTCACCTCTAATCTTTTTCTTGACTTCAGTGTGCTTGATGTTGTCAGCTTGAAGGATACCCAAGTATTTGTAGTACTCTTCCTCATCCAGACTCTTAATGTTATTTTCGTGGGGCATCTTGATTCCTTCAGTTTTCATTATTTTTCCTTGTTTGATAGTAAGTGTGGCACATTTGTCCAAGCCAAACTCCATTACAATATCTTGGCTATATATACGGACAGTGTTGAGCAGCGATTCTATTTCAGATGATGTTTTTCCATACAGCTTCAGATCATCCATATAAATGAGGTGGGATAGTCTGGCAGATGTTTTTGATGTTTGATAGCCATGTCCTGAGTTATTCAGTATTGTTGACAGAGGAAACAGTGCAATAACAAATAGTAATGGTGATAATGAATCTCCTTGAAATATTCCTCTCTTGATATTAACCTCTCCCAGCCTCTCACCATTGATCTGCAACTGTGTCTTCCACTGTGCCATCGATCTTTGCACAAATTTTCTGATGTTTCTACTGACTCCTGTTATTTCTAGGCACTTTATTATCCAATCATGTGGCAGAGAGTCAATTGCCTTTTTGTAGTCAATCCATGCCACATTCAGGTTGGTCTTCCTTCTCTTGCAGTTTTCCAAGATCATTTTGTCTATTAGGAGTTGATCTTTTGTTCCTCTGCTATTGGGGCGGTTTCCTTTCTGCTCAGGTGGAAAGAGATTGTTTTCAACTAGATGCTGTTGCCCTGCATCAGCTACTACACCAGTTAGTAATTTGAAAGTTGTTGGTAAGCAGGTAATTGGCCTGTAGTTACCTGGTGTTGCCCCTTTTGCTGGATTTTTCATTATTAGGTAGGTTTTCCCAGTTGTTAGCCACTTTTCAATTTCTCCTCCTTGTAGTATATTGTTGAACTGCTTGGCAATGAGTGGGTGTATAACAGTTAGATGTTTCAACCAAAACCCATGCAGTTCATCTTCACCTGGTGCTGACCAATTTTTGATTTTCTTTGCTCTTTTTTCTACCATTTTTGTTGTTATTACTAGTTCTTTCATTTCAACTTCTGTTTTATTTGCATCCACCTCTTTTAACCAAGCCGCATCCTTGTTGTATTTCTTTGGGTTATCCCATATCTGCTTCCAGAACTGCACTGTTTCTTCCTTGTCAGGTACTGACTGATTCCTTGCAGTTTCTCCATTGATGGATTGGTAGAAACGTTTCTGATTGGATTGAAATTGGAGGTTCTGCCTATAGTTTGCAATTCGAGCTTCATATCTATTGATTTTCCTGGCTATAGCTGTTATTTGTTGCTTTATTATTTCCAGTGCTTCCTTGATCTTCCTTGTTTCTAAGTGGTATTTCTTGATTAGGTATTCTTTGGTCTTCTTGTTCTTCAGCTTCTTTTCTTTCATCTGTTCTAGCTTGCTTGCATGTGATCTTAACTTGCTGATCTTATTTTCTAGTCTAAACTTCCATTTTTCTGGTGCACTGTTTGTTTGTTTTTCTTCTTTGTTGATTTTGCATCCCAGGTATTCTGTTATAACTGCAGCTGTGCTGTACATTAGTTGGTTTGTTTCTTGCAGTGAATTGGTGCTTATACTTGATATTGCAGTATTTGCATCTTTTAATGCTTGTGCTAGCTGTTTCTTTGGAACAAGCTTCAATGCAGGTAGCCTTATTCTGTTGTTTTTGTGCTGTTCTAGATGCTCAGTTATTTTTTGTTTCAATTCTTTTATTTCTTTAGTTAGAGGGTTTTGTTCTTCCTGAGGAAGAGGTGCCTGGTTTCCAAATGAGAACAGTTGTATATCTCTGCTGGATTCCTTCACTGCCAACTCCCCCTGGTTTGCCTCTACATTCTGAATTACTTCTGGTAAGGCTTTGATTTCTTTGCCCTGGGTAAACCTTTGCAGTTCGTCCAATTCTGTTTCTGTGAATACTTTATTTCGTGTTATAAATCGGCGTTGATCTGCTAGTCTCTGTTCTGTTATTTCTGATTCTGGATGTTGTTCTTTCCAGAACTGGTGCATTCGTTTTAGATATCCTCTTCTTGTTGGACTTGATCTGTAGTAACAGATCATTATTTCTTTGTTTTCATCACTGTGTATCTGCGACGGGTAAACACCTTTTCTTCCAGTAGTTCTGCAGCTGCTGGCCCTGGTTGCTCAGCCAACAGTCCTGAGTCCTGTAACCCATTTTTCACCAGATATCCAGGAACTCCGATATCTAGCGCGGACCTTGTTAACCCGGGCGATGTCTGAGCCGGTATGGCATTCTGCAATTTACGTCTCACCGTACTTTTTATGGGAGAGACATTCTTTGTCTGACTCCTCTGATGAGACCTGTTTAGATGAGGGAATAGAAGGGGAACTCATCAAATTTGCATATAACACCAAACTGGCAGGAATAGCCAACACTCCAGAAGATAGGCTCAAGATCCAGAAGGATTTTTAAAAAAACTTGAACACTGGGCTCTATGTAACAAAATGAAATTCAACAGTGAGAAAAGTAAGATTTATATTTAGGCAAGAAAAGCGAAAGGCAAAGGAGAAAGAGAAAGATACACCCAATTGAATGCAGAATTCCAGAGAATGGCTAGAAGAGATAAGAATGCCTTCTTAAATGAACAGTGCAAAGAAGTAAAAGAAAACAACAGAATAGGGAGGACCAGAGATCTCTTCAAGAAAATTGGAGATATGAAGGGAACGTTTCATGCAAAATTGGGCATGATAAAGGACCAAAATGGCAGGGACCTAACAGAGGCAGAAGAGATTAAGAAGAGATGGCAAAACTACACAGAAGAACTATACAAGAATGAGCTTAACGTCCCAGATAACCACAATGAGATGGTCACTGACCTCAAACCAGACATCCTAGAATGTGAAGTGAAATGGGCCTTAGAAAATCTGAGCAACAACAAAGCTAGTGGAGGTGACAGTATTCCAGCTGAGCTATTCAAAATCTTAAAAGACGATGCAGTAAAAGTGCTACACTCAATTTGCCAGCAAATTTGGAAAACTCAACAGTGGCCACAGGATTGGAAAAGGTCAGTTTACATTCCAATTCCAAAGAAAGGCAATGCCAAAGAATGTTCAAACTATCGCACCATTGCTCTCATTTCACATGCTAGTAAAGTTATGCTTAAAATCCTACAAGCTAGACTCCAGCAGTATGTGGATCGAGAACTACCAGAAGTACAGGCAGGATTTCGAAGAGGCAGAGGAACTAGAGATCAAATTGCCAACATATGCTGGATCATGGAGAAAGCTAGGGAGTTCCAGAAAAACATCTACTTCTGCTTCATTGACTATGCAAAAGCCTTTGATTGTGTGGATCACAACAAATTGTGGCAAGTTCTTAAAGAGATGGGAGTACCAGACCATCTCATTTGTCTCTTGAGAAACCTATATGCGGGTCAAGAAGCAACAGTGAGAACTGGACACGGAACCACTGATTGGTTCAAAATTGGAAAAGGAGTCCGGCAAGGCTGTATACTGTCGCCCTGCCTATTTAACTTATATGCAGAGCACATCATGAGAAAGGCAGGGCTAGATGAATCAAAAGTTGGAATTAAGATTGCCGGGAGAAATATCAACAACCTAAGATATGCAGATGATACCACTCTAATGGCAGAAAGTGAAGAGGAACTAAAGAGCCTCTTGATGCGGGTGAAGAAGGAGAGTGCAAAAGTTGGCTTGAAACTCAACGTTAAGAAAACCAAAATCATGGCATCCGGCCCTCTCAATTCCTGGCAAATAGATGGGGAAGAAATGGAGGTAGTGACAGATTTTATTTTTCTGGGCTCAAAGATCACCTCAGATGGGGACTGCAGCCAAGAAATTAAAAGACGCTTGCTCCTGGGGAGGAAAGCTATGGCAAATCTAGACAGCATACTAAAAAGCAGAGACATCACCCTGCCAACAAAAGTGCATATAGTCCAGGCCATGGTTTTCCCAGTTGCAATGTATGGCTGTGAAAGTTGGACCATAACAAAGACTGAGCGCCAAAGAATTGAGGCCTTTGAACTATGATGCTGGAGAAGACTCCTGCGAGTCCCTTGGACTCAAACCGGTCAGTCCTAGAAGAGATCAACCCCGACTGCTCTTTAGAAGGCCAGATCCTGAAGTTGAAACTCAAATACTTTGGCCACCTAATGAGAAGGAAGGACTCACTGGAAAAGGGCCTAATGCTGGGAAAGACTGAGGGCAAGAGAAGAAGGGGACGACAGAGAATGAGGTGGCTGGATGGAGTCAGTAGGTGTGAGCTTAAATGGATTCCAGAAGATGGTAGAGGACAGGAAGACCTGGAGGAACGTTGTCCATGGGGTCGCGATGGGTCGGACACGACTTCGCAATTAACAACAACAACAAAGAAAAACCAAATGTACAGGTATAGAATTGGTGGACGCTGGCTCAATAGCAGCAACTGCGAGAGGGATTTAGGAGTCCTAATAGACAACCACTTAACTATGAGCCAGCACTGTGCTGCAGCCACCAAAATAGCCAGTGTAATCCTAGGCTACATTAACAGAGAGATAGAATCAAGATCATGTGAAGTGTTAGTACTGCTTTATAATGCCTTGGTAAGACAACACTTGGAATAGTAAATCCAGTTTTGCTCACCACAATATATATAAAAACATGTTGAGACTCTGGAAAGAGTTCAGAGAAGACAATGTAGATTAGGGGCCTGGAGGCTAAAGTAGATGAAGAATAGTTACAGGAATTGGGTATGCCTAGTCTAGTGAAAAGAAGGATTAGGATTGACATGATATTTGAAGGGCTGCCACAAAGAAGGGGGGATCAACCTATTTCCCAAAGCACCTGAAGGCAGGACAAGAAGCAATGGATGGAAACTAATCAAGGAGAGAAGCAACCTATAACTAGAGAAATTTCCTGACAGTGAGAACATTTATTTAGTCAGTAGAACAGCTTGCCTTCAGATCTTGTAGGTGCTCCATCACTGGAGGTTTATAAGAAGAAATTGTCCAGAACGGAATAGGGTCCCCTGCTTGTGCTAGAAGATCTCCAAGGTCCCTTCCAACTCTGTTATCCAATTTTCTTTTATTATAGTGGTAGGTTAGTTGCTGGATATACTACCGGTAGTCTTTGACTTACAACTGCAATTGAAATTGGAATTTTGATTGTATGTTGTAATGATTGTAAGTTGAAACAATTTCGTGACCAGACTCAATTTTATTATCCTTTTTACAGTAGTTGTTAAGTAAATCACATGGTCATAAGTCTGAATCAAGCAGTTGTTAAACAAATCATGCAATTATAAGTCCAAATCCATTTTCCCATATAGGCAATTTTTGCCAGAAACCTGCAAAAAACATTGCAAATGAATAGTCGTATGACTGGACGACATTGCAACCAGTCATAAATGTGAGTCAGTTGCCAAACACTTGAAATGCAGACATGTGATCACAGGGGGACAATAGTTTATGATGACCGGAAGTGCTTTATGGGACATAAAGCTCCTTTTCCAAGGCTAACTCATTAAAAGTCCTGTCATAAATCAAATATATATATATATATATAATAATTATATAATAATATATAATAGTGGCTCCTTTCCTATACCCCGCACTCCTAGAACGCTTCTGATATATTCTCGCACCCCTTATAAAAATTCAAAATAACAGCAACGACTTATGCATATACTATAATTTTGAAAGCCCACGTTTTCACACCCCCTGGAATATTGTCTCACACCCCCAGGGGGTGCGAGTACCCCCAGTTAGGAACCCCTGAGATAATAGTAATAGTAGTAAAGTTGGAAGGGACCTTGGAGGTCATCTAGTCCAACCCCCTGCTCGGGCAGGAAACCCTACACCATTTCGGACAAGTGGCTGTCCAGTCTCTTCTTAAAAACTTCCAGTGTTTGGAGCATTTACTGCTTCTGGAGACAGGTTGTTCCACTGATTAATTGTTCTCACTGTCAGGAAGTTTCTCCTTAGTTCTAGGTTGCTTCTCTCCTTGATTAGTTTCCACCCGTTGCTTCTTGTCCTGCCTTCAGGTGCTTTGGAAAATAGCTTGATTCCCTCTTCTTTATGGCAGCCCCTGATATATTGGAATACTGCTATCATGTCCCCCCTTGTCCTTCTCTTCGTTAAACTAGACATACCCAATTCTAGCAACCGTTCCTTATATGTTTTAGCCTCCAGTCCCCTAATCATCTCTGTTGCTCTTCTCTGTACTCTTTCTAGAGTCTCAACATCTTTTTTACATCGTGTTGACCAAAACTGGATGCAGTATTCCAAGTGTGGCCTTACCAAGGCATTGAAGAGTGGTATTAATACTTCACGTGATCTTGATTCTATCCCTCTGTTAATGCAGCCTAGCACTGTGTTGGCCTTTTTGGCAGCTGCAGCACACTGCTGGCTCATATTTAGGTGATTGTCTACTAGGACTCCGAGGTCCCTCTCACAGTTACTACTATTGAGCATGGTGCCACCTATTCTGTACTTGTGCATTTGGTTTTTCTTGCCTAAATGTAGAACCTTGCTTTTTTCACCATTGAATTTCATTTTGTTAGTTAGTGCCCAGTGTTCAAGTCTGTCCAGATCCTTCTGTATCTGAAGCCTGTCTTCTGGAGTGTTGGCTATTCCTGCCAGCTTGGTGTCATCTGCAAATTTGATGAGTTCCCCATCTATCCCTTCATCCAAATCGTTGATGAAGATGATAATAGAATATAGTACATGACAATAAGTGAAGATCAATGAGTGTGAATAAATAGAATCTTTCAACATCCAAGGAGGAGGAAGAGGAGGAGACGGAGGCATAGAATGCTTAACAAATGATTTATCTGGGAGTTAGGAAATAATGTGGAATGTACACTTCGTTTAATGTACTTATACACAAATGTGTAAGAAATGCCTATTTCTGCATAAATTTATGGTTTCTTCTTCCCTTGTTTTATGGAAGTGAGATTTGGTTATATCAGAAGAAACATAAAAAAAAAGTTAATTACAAATGGGAGTGGAGTACCTAAGAGGTTTCTGTGGCAAAACAAGAAGAGATGAAGCCAAGAATATATGAAGATTAAATGAATGTGGTCCGAATACATCCATGATTGTTTGTACAAGGATTGCAAAGGAAATATAAGAAGGAGGACAAATGAGTTGAGATTAAGAAGACTGGCAAGATAATGGTTGGATGAAGTTGAGTTCCTCAAAAAGATGAAGTATATTTTTGTTTTAAAAAAAACAAAAGGCAGCATCTAGTCTGGGAATCCAGTAAGTTGGTATAAAATCTGTAAGGTAATTACATATACAAGTAGTCCTTGACTTAACACCACAATTGGGACTGTCTCAAAACGATGCAGTTGTCAAGGAGTCATCCCTGATTTTACAACTTTTTTTTGGCACGGTTTTTAATCACCATGATTGTTAAGCAAATTGTACGTGAATGTCCATTCCCTGTTGACTTTGCTTGTTGGAAGCCTTTGGGAAGGTTACAAATGGTGATCACGTAACCCCAGGATGCTGCAAAAGTTATAAGTCCCTTTTTGCAGTGCTGTCATAATTTTGAACAGTTGTTAAATGAATTGTTGTAAGATAGGAATGTCAAACTTGCAACATTACATGACTTTTTTTCCATTGCCAGCAATGGGGTGGGCGCAGTTTTGCTATGATGCATCCAGCCTGCGGGCCAGCAGTTTGACACCCCTTTTGTAAGACAAGGATTATCTGTAGCTATGGAAACAAATTATGTTTCATGGTTTTAGTAGTTTTATGCTTTTAATGTTTTAATGCTTTTTTGTTGTTATGTTTTTGGTTATTTATTTTACTGTCCTTTTTAAAACTTTGTTCACTGCCTAGAGTGACCTATTGGAATAGGCAGCTATATAAATATGCCAAATGATAAATAAATATGTATATGGACATTGTGGAAAGAAAGATGATTGCAAAGAAGAGAAAGATATGGAGAAGTCAAGTAAACAATAAAAATTAATTTGAGCTATATTTTCTTTTCTTTTTCTAGCATCTATAATTTTTAATTTTTACACTCATTGTTTACTCCAGATATAGCTAATTCTAGAAATAGTTGCTACCACTATGCTGCAAGAGGGCCATTTTAAAAAAGGCATTTATAAATATGCAGAGCATATTTAGTAGTATGCAGTATGCATGCTTCTGTAGAGTAATCATAGATATTTTGAAATATGTGTACATCCAGTGCCAGTTCAGGCCTCCGTAAATGGGATCTTTCTGAGAAAGTGATTCTGAGGTTTTTTTCCAAAGAGAGAAAGAGAACAATGGTTGTGCTTTGGTCAAAGAATAATTCAGGATAGCAGAGACAGCTTATATTTCCACCCCATAATGAGGCTGTAAATTGTTATGTGTAACCAAGTGATGAATCATTGCATTGTAAAGCAGGAGGCAGCAATTTTGCAGTAGGTGCAGTACTGAAGTTTGATCACAAATTTTAACTCTGGATTGTAGATATGTCTGTAAAATGTGAATCAGTCATATATACTAACCTACCTTATCCATCAGAAACATCCTTCCTGCCTCTCTTCATTTTTAGCCTCATAAAATGTGAAGACCATAGCTGCTTTTTTTCCCGGTTCATTTTTCAACGTTTAGTCCCCTTCTTCGCCCAGCCTTGTGACTTCCAGTTGTGTTGCAACTCTTGCAGTTGTGTGGGAATTGTTGAATTTGCAAACTGTCACAATTCTGCATGCATACCTTGCAACAGAAGGTTTCTTAGATACAGTCAACCGTTTGACTTCCAAATCTTTGGCTATCTTTATAAACAGCACACATGCGCACACTCAACGGAGAGTTTACCACATTCACCAAGAAACTTTTTGATCTCCTGTTTAATCTAAAAGGTTGGAAGTGTTTCCCAATACTCAGATTAGCAGCAGATTTAAGGACATGAAATTGAAGTTTCAGACATGTGGCAACAGCATCAAATATATTCTTAGAATTGTACTAATGATTCAGCTTTCTGGATACCACAGTTCCTCCTTTGCCCTTTCATTATACTCATGACGGTTCTACTGTGGTAAATGCTAACATTTATATAGATTAAATGTTGTTTTAAATTGTTTAAAAGCTCATGTCTAATATGTCCATGGAAAACAGATGCATTTTCTGGATTGTGAAAAGCTGAGACCTTCTTTATTCTTTGCTTCTAGGTTGAGGCCAACTGCCTATTTATTTATATCTGTAAAAATTTATACAGGTAGTCCTCGATTTACAGCCATATATTTAACGGCCATTTGAAGCTCTGATGGAACTGAAAAAAAATTACTTACAACTGATCCTCACGCTTATGACCATTGCGGCATCAACAGGGTCACAGGATCAAAATTTGGGCACTTGACAATTGACATGCCTTTACAATGGTTGCAGTGTCCCAGGCTCATGTGATCCGTATTTACTACCTTCCCAGCCAGCTTCTGACAAACAAAGATATATTTGCTTAATGACCACGTGATTCACTTAACAACCATGGCCAAAAAAGGTCACAAAATCAGGTGCGAGTTACTTAACCACCTTGCTTTGAATAAAAATTCTGATCTTAATTGTGGTTGTAAGTTGGGGACTGCCTGTAGTTAGAATATTGAGCACAAAAACAAAATTATGCAATTTCAGCAGACCCCGTTTTATTTGTAATAATAATAATAATAATAATAATAATAATAATAATAATAAAGTTGGAAGGGACCTTGGAGGTCATCAAGTCCAACCCTCTGCTCAGGCAGGAAACCCTACACCATTTCGGACAAATGGCTGTCCAGTCTTTTCTTAAAAACTTCCAGTGTTGGAGCATTCACCAGTTCTGGAGGCAGGTTGTTCCACTGGTTCAGAGGTAGGCAACCTTGGCTCTTTTATGATTCATGGACTTCATCTCCCAGAATTCCTAAGCCAGCTGGCTCAGGAATTCTGGGAGTTGAAGTCCATGAATCATAAAAGAGCCAAGGTTGCCTACGCCTGCACTGGTTAATTGTTCTAACTGTCAGGAAGTTTCTCCTTAGTTCTAGGTAGCTTCTCTCCTTGATTAGTTTCCATCCGTTGCTTCTTGTCCTGCCTTCAGGCGCTTTGGAGAATAACTTGACTCCCTCTTCTTTGTGGCAGCCCCTGAGATATTGGAACACTGCTATCATGTCCCCCCTTGTCCTCCTCTTCGTTAAAGTAGACATACCCAATTTCATCAACTGTTCCTCGTATGTTTTAGCCTCCAGTCCCCTAATCATCTTTGTTGCTCTCTTCTTTTTTCTAGAGTCTCAACATCTTTTTTACATCGTGGTGACCAAAACTGGATGCAGTATTCCAGGTGTGGCCTTACCAAGGCATTGTAGTGGTATTAACACTTCACATGATCTTGATTCTATCCCTCTGTTAATGCAGCCCAGCACTGAGTTGGCTTTTTTGGCAGCTGCAGCACACGGCTGGCTCATATTTAAATGATTGTCCACTAGGACAATCTGTTGTCCAATATTTCTGTTTGAAGTGCTATCTTGATTTGCTGCTGATTCAAAGAAGGCATACAGAGGCTCAACATGCAGGGATTTTTTTTTGCAAAATTTTGCATTTGTGGAATGGTTAAATGTTGTTTCAGCAACATAGCTAGCAGCCCCTCCTCCCCAACCTTCATTTAAAACAGTGGTTCTCAACCTTTTTAATGCCGCGACCCCCAACCGGTCGTAAGTCGAGGACTACTCAACCAGTCGTAAGTCGAGGACTACTCAACTGGTGCAGCACCGTTTGCAAAATGGGACTTTTGGCGGGCTCAGCAGGGCAGAGACAGCCTGGACAATTCCTATTGGCTTTTGAAAGCCAATAGAATTAGACTCTATTCAAGAGAGTTTATTCTATTGGCTTTCAAAAGCCAATAGAATAAAAGGGAGTAACACAGCTAAGGAAAAGGGGGAAAAAATGGCGGACTGCGTTGTTTGGCGACCCCCGTGAAATGGTCGTTCGACCCCAAATGGGGTCCCGACCCACAGGTTGAGAACCACTGATTTAAAAGGAGGAGGAAAACTGAGCACTTTTAAGATCTGTCAGTTTTAACATATGTCCTCTTCACCATTTTCTTAACTGAAGAAAACGTTTAGAGGATTAGGGGCGTGTGGGTATGCGTGTGTGTGCCTGATAATAAAGAAACGTTTAATTACAATTTACAATTTGGTATTTGAAAATCGTGCTACTCCATTTTTCTGAAGGCAAGGAGAAATAACATCACTGTATCAGGAAGGCTGGACATAACAAATGTTCTCTCTTCGATGTCCCGGAGGACAGGGCCATTTTTATTTTGAAATGCAGATTCTTCTTTGAAACTCTTGCAAAAACTTTCTGAAAAGCCATAGTGTGGTTGTACGTTTTCCCCTCTGTTCCCACAGGGTGTTTTCCATATTGCAGCTTCTTGTTCCTGCTCATTTATCACTTGTGCCTGTCAGCTGGCAGGGTAGCTTCCTAACCTTTTCCATCTTGTGGAAGAGCTGGCTGCCTTCTTTCTGTATTATATCCACCAAGAAGGAAAAAATACTGGTGAAAAGTAGACTATGAAGAGGAATTTTCTTAAGAGTATCCTCGAGATTTAGAATGTCTTTTTTCACTTTATCCTCCCTTTGACTTTTATTTTATTTTTTCTTTTTAATTTTGGAGAGCTTGGGTGGAACAAGTTATGCTAGTAAACCCTGGGATGACTAGTGTGCATAGCTATTGCTCATGATGGGCTGATGTTAGAAAAGCATGCTGTGCAAATGACTTCTCAGTTAAGGATTCATTGGAGGCCATATTACCTTGTCCCTTGCAAGAGATTCTTAAACTGAAATGACCACATGTGGCAGTTAAGTTAATTTTTCTTTAGGACGGGGCTCTTGGTTTCTGATTGGATACAACTCAACTTCCGATTGTGCACTGGGCAGGGGAATACAACAAAATATCCCCCCCCATGAGTGTCCAACAGCATAAATGTTGTGATGTCCTTGTCCAAGTGACATGTTAAATAATTCGTATCTTTTGCACGAACATGTCATGAGGCATATGGTATCATTGTAGCTTCCAGCAGATGCCTATGGTGCATCCGTGGATCATCATCACAATTGGAAGCCTGCATGAGCTTCTTCTTTGCAGATCATTATTTTCGTTTGGGAATGAAATCATGAATAACTTGTAATGTGAACTCTTGGATTTTTTTTTTTAAAAAATGGCACTTAATATTCTGGCTTTAGTCTCAGGCCTTGTAGAAACATGGTGGCTTGAGAGGTAGGAACACTGGGCAGGAGGCTAGCAAGCCCACGTTCGAGTTCCGAAAACTGCCACGGGGCAGGGTTAAGTTCCCATCTTTCACTCCAGCTCCTACCGGAGACGTGAAAGGAACCCCCACTGGGTGTCCCCAGGGCAATAGTGATGTCACTGGCTAATCTTTTCAACCTGGAAGCTCCTCGGTGCTTCTGACATGAGTGCAGCAGTCTCGGGCCTGGGGTTAATATATTAATATACCGTGTTTCTCTGAAAGTAAGACCTACCCCGAAAATAAGCCCTAGCTTGATTTTGGAGAGTGGTTGGGCCTTATATAAGCCCTACCCCAAAAATAAGCCCTAGTTTTGGGGCGAGGCACACACCTAAAAATCAAGCTAGGATGGGGGTTGGGGTGTGGAGCTGTCCCGTGCGCCCCGTACCTGTTTACCTTGCAGCCAGGCCTCCTCCTCGCTGACCCACTTCTTCTGCAACATCCCCAGGCCTGCATTTTATCATCAGAGGCCTTTCTGGAAAGCCTGTGCAGCTGAGAACCGAGCAATGGATTGAATCCATACTCAGTACTCGGCTGCAGTGGCCTTCCAGAAAGGCCTGTGACTGTGAAGTGCAGGCTGGAGCTCCATTCTCAGATGCAGAATGAAGCTGCTCCTTTGGCCGCAGGAGATGTGGGCCGGCTGGGCAGGGCTGTCAGTGCCAGAGGTGAGTGGAAAAGAAACCCCCCTCCTAAAAATAAGACCTGGTGCCTCTTTTGGACAGTTTTATTATATTTTGGGGAAAGCTTTTTTGTGTAGCTTTTAAGATCATTTTAGTCTGGACTGTCTGTGTGGTCTTAATGTCTTATCTGTTTCTATGGATGTTTTGAATTTGTACACCGCTCAGAGTCCATTGAAGATGAGAGACTATCACAAATTCGAATGAATGGATGGATGAATGAATGAACAAATGAATGATACCTTATAGACCACATGGTAGATGACATATTTCCACATTTGCATTAAGTACAATAAAGAAAGAACTGCCAATTGCCTTCTTGCCAGCTTTGTTTAGTCTGTCTTGAGTTTGCTGTTTGGAGTAGTCAGAAGTAGAGGACTTTACGTCAGAGAAACTCATGAGTGGAAAAACAGAGAGAAAACACTTCAGGAGTAGAAATTATCGTGAGCTGCTAGATTACAGAAGCTAAATATTAGAAAGTATGTTAATGCATTTGAAAGCTCTGAGTCAGTGATAGAGAGTATTGATAAACCGGATTGCTACAGAGGTGTTTTTCCAATAGATATTAGAGAAAGGCTGCTGTTGTTATCATTGCTGCAATTGCTATAAGCAATTTTGAGGGGATTAGCCCATTAATTCTACTGTGCTATGGCCACTCCCTGCTCGCACTGTTGTGTCACTGGCCAAATATTTTAGATACTCTCTGTTCCTCCACCCCCATGACAAAATAGCATGTGAATTTACAGCACATTAGCCAATCCCAGGGAACTGTTGATTGAGGCATATAATTGTTTCTTCATTGACAGAAGTATCATGAAGGTTGTCCTTTTTTACCTCACACTAGTACATTTGAAGCAACACGGCGGTATTTGCTCTCAAGGTGTTGGTTGACTTCAAGCGTTTCCTTCAATTTGACATCTGGAAAGCAGTGTTGTGATTCCTCGCCAGCCAGTGGATCCGGCAGCTGAGTCTGAGGAATCAGAGGAGGAGGAGGGGCCTGGAGTGACATTAGAGTCAGAAGATGACTCTGAGAAGCCTCAAGACTTACAGTCGGACAAGGAGCTTGGCCCCTCTACTCGCGCTCAGGCTGAGACACAGCTGTGCTAAGAGCCTGAATTGGACAGTGATGAAGAACACTTGGGACAAATCCCGGATGCACGAATGCGCAGGAAAGAGAAGCGAGTAGGACAGAGGAACACAATGGGGTGGCTCCAAAGGCAAAGGAGAAGGCATTAGGAAGCCATACCTTGGCTGAATTATAAAAGGGAAGGTGTGGGAGGTGCTGGTTGCCAAAGGCAACCGTTCGTGTTGAGGATCGAGTTTCTGTGGACTGTGTTTGTTTGCCTTGGACATTGACTCAGGTCTATGAGAATAAAAGGGGTTGTTTTTTTCTTATGGTTCCTGCCTGTTTCTTGTTATGTGAGCATAACAAGGACTCGTGTAGGCTGGGACAGAACAAGCAGCAACACACCAACGATGGTGCTCCATGTTCACTGAGAGGGGTTGCAGGATTGATGAGTTGAGATTATCTGACTAACAGTGAATGGAATCAAGATGGCCCCATGAGCCATTTAAAAAAAATAGCTGTTCAGGGTGACATTACTGCAGACCTGACAGAAATAGAACTGAACATCTCACCCGTCCTCATGAACAAAGTCACCCCATGATCAGTTCTTTAGGAAGCAACCTTGATTTGGAGTCTTCTTGATAACATCTCAGGAATGGCATTTTTGAAGTACAAGTAGTCCTTGACTTACAACAGTTCATTTAGTGACCGTTCAAAGTTATAACGGCACGGAAAAAAGTCTCTTACAACTATTTTTTATAGTTTTATAGTTACAATCTTTCCAGCATCCCCACGGTCATGTGATCAAAATTCAGATGCTTGGCCACTGGTTCATACGTACGACTGTTGCTGTGTCCCATGATCACGTGATCCACTTTTGAGACCTTCTGACCAGCAAAGTCAATGGGGAAACCAGATTCACTTAGCAACTGGGTTAGTAACATAAATCAAGGACTACCTGCATTGGCCGGTCTGTTAACTCCCCAGCTTCAATCTTTTAATAGTGATAAAGATATTGCGGTACAATACTTCATTCCTTCCTCTCTGGATTTTGTCTTTCAAACATTCTTCTTAGGATGCAGCCGCAGATTCGTTCTTCCCTTTCCACCCCTCCACCCCCTCCTAACTTCAGTCTTTTCAGGCTTTCATTCCTGCTTTGATGGTGCTTGTCATCACAATTTGGTGCAGTAAGAACCATGGCTAAAAGATTCAACAGATTAGGTTAGGTATCATACTGGTTTGGCTGGTTTTTGAAGTTGGGGGAATTCTCTCCACAGCACGACTAAGAAGAGAGAAAAAATGTGAAATGTTAATTACGGATCTCCCCACAACTCTTTGCTGGAAAGAAACCTATCAATTTATCTAGACTCTAAATTAGCTCTTTAGAAGTGAGTTCAGCTATAGCTGAGTCTTTGTTTATACCTGTGACACCTTCCTAATTTAATATATTCAAAGACCACATATTGGTGGGCAAAACAGAGGCATCTTAGTTCTTCACACAAGTCCTTTATATTTCAGTTATGACAGTATTTTTCCCCGTATTAGCCAGCTCAGATTCTTAGTACAGGTAATCCTTACTACCAAAACTGAGCCCAACATTTCTGTTGCTAAGTGGGACAGTTGTTAAGTGAGGTTTGCCCCATTTTACAGCCTTCCTTGCCACAGTTGTTAAGCGAATCTGGCTTCCCAATTGACTTTGCTTGTCAAAAGATCGCAAAAAGGGATCACATGACCCCGGGACACTGCAACCATCATAAATGTAAATCAGTTGTCAAGCATCCGAATATAAATCATGTGACCACAGGAATGCTGCAATGGTCATAAGTGTGAAAAATGGTCATCAATCACAAAGGTGATCACATGACCCCAGGACATTGAAACCGTCATAAATATGAGCCAGTTGCCAAGCATCCAAATTTTGATTACGTGACCCAAGGTATGCTGCAACGGATGTAAGTATGAAAAATGGTCATAAGTCACTTTTTTCAGTGCTTGTGTAACTTCACTAAAAGTAACAGTTTTATTTTTGTAACAGACACTAAACAAATGGTTTGTAAGCCAAGGACTAGCTGTACTGGTTGGGATCTTAGCCAACAAGTAGACCTTCTGTGAAATATTGGAGAAATATCAATATAGTTAAGAGAACACCAAATCTAATGCTTTAAAATCTAAGGGACTGGTTTGGACAAAAAGCAGCGCTTTTTCGTGCGGTTGCTGATAAAAATAAGATCGCCAACATGATCGCCAACATCCGATAATGGATATGGCACAAGAAAAAGAAGAAAGAACACCAAGAGTTTCAGCCATAAACTCGTACATGGTGGAGAAAAACATTATCTCAGTTACTGAGTTTATTTAGGAGTTATGGAATGTAGACTGTCCTTGGAAAATCTGTCTATGTGAGGGGTGGAAAGCCCTGCCTTACTGGAGGCACTTTTAAAAAGGCATATTTGAAAAAGCAGAATTCAGAAAGGAACTTAGAATAGCCTGTAGCATTTTTTGCAAGTTGCCCTTATTGAAAATTTCTTTTCAGTAAAAAATTTAGTTTTCAATTCAATTAAAAACAGCTCCAAAGCAATCCTATATATTCAACCTAATTTGCAAGCATATTTATTTTGAATGTTGTTTATAAACTTAATAAGAGCTGTAAATCTTGCAACTTGGAATGAAGGAATGGATTTCCTTGCCTTACATCTATGTAAGCTAGGCAGTCTTGGCTTGTGGGAAAAAGTAAGGAATAAGTCTTCCACAGAGCACTTGTCCACTTGACTATCAAAGTTTAATATTGGAGTGGTTGATACAGCAGAACTTTGAGCATTAAAACAGACTAGTCTGTCTGTCTGTCTATCTATCTAGAGCCATGTACACCCTTGATAAAATAGCATAGAAGAGTATCCAGAAGTGAAATCTGAACACTACAAAAGAACTTTTTGTTTTGAGTTTTAAGGAATGTGGAATATTTTTCAATCTTAGCAACTTTAATGTATGGGTTTCAACTCCCAGAATTCCATGGCTGACTAGGGAATTCTGGGAGTTGAAGTCCACACCTCTTAAAGTTACTAAGGTTGAGAACCCTGGTGATGTGGATGTGTCCACAAATTCACCATGATGTGAGCTCAACTTGAAAGACGGGGGATCAATTCTCAAAATGAGTGGTGTAAATAAAATTCAAAGGTAATTCAGTTAAACATTTGGCCACCACCTACTGAGACCCAGTAAGATCATCATTGTTTCTGTTCCTCAGAGTTTCACTGTTGTGCTGTATTTCTACATATCTATTAACACATTTGCAGCTCGGCTTGTGAAAGAAGTTTAGGTATCTGTAATTTTGCTTCTTTGCTTGTCTTTGGCTCCAGTTCATAGGATGCTTGTGCAAGCAGACAGGAGAATATTTGTTTAAAAGTAACTATATTTGATTTTGGTGTCTTATACACTCCACATTAGCGGCCCCCAACGTTTTTGGCACCAGGGACTGGTTCCATGGAAAAAGATTTTTCTGCAGACCGGAGGAAGAGTGGTTTTGCATGCTGCCTGTAACCCGCAAATGGGACTTCTCTTGTTTTCATGGCCCGGTTGCTGGCATGCCGTGTCCCGGTGCCGGTTCATGGACCGAGGGTTGGGGATTCCTGCTCCACACAGAATATGCTGCTGTGACATATGGAAATTCAAAAGCACCAACTTCCCCTACATAGCTCAAATGAAGTAGGATTGAAGCAATGTTTGAGATGACTCCTTGGGAACATTTGTTGTCATAAAAGAGATTTAGCGAAAGTGCTTGTCATTATTTCAGGAATTATTGGCTGCTACCAGTATATTATTTAAAGGGTGTGTGCAAGAGTGTGTGTGTACATAGTCATACCTAAAACAATATCTCAAATTGGCACTGGAAGTGTATGTGAAAACATTCAGGTATGGGCAGGTGAACTTTCCCAATTTCTCCTGGATTAAATTGTAAGAAATGACATCCTGTTGTTGTTAATTGAGAGTGATTGCTTGGTTAAAGAAATCTCAACTGATTAATTGCAGGGAACATGTGTATTTCATTCACGCGTGCATATTAACAGAATAATAACTCAGAAATGGGATCTTCACGATCCTCTCTGTGGGGGACAGAGATGCAGGGAAATTCTTGAGTCCCCGGGTAACCCTTATGATGAGATAATATTTTCTGGTTTATGAACAATACTCTAGGATTTAATGTGTCTGATTTAGGAGCTTAGTAATAGTGAATGAGCAACTAGTTTCCCTTTTGGTTACTGTATGTTGGGTCCTGTTGTTGCAACTCCCAAACTACTCAGCCTACATGTTGCCTGGGAATTTGAGGGAGTAACAGTCACAACCAGTTTGAAGAGTGTGAGGCTAAGGAAGGGCACGTATTGCAGAAAAGCTATGTGTATCACTGCTCATTTTGTAGGGTACATCCAAATTCGTCTTGGATAATATTCTCTGATCTTTTCAGGTCAATGTTTTTTCAAACTTGGCAACTTTATAACGCATGGGCTTCAACTCCCAGAATTCTCTAGCCAGCGTGCCAAGTTTGAAAAACCATGCTCTGGGTGAAAATTGGGTAGTATTCTCTCCCATACAATCCCCATGGAACATATATTAGTCGTCACAGATATTTGCGCATTTTTAAATAGTTCCCCAAAATAATAGTATTTTTTTTTCTAAATTGCAAGATGTTCCTGTTAATTAATAGGATCTGAATAGCTGGGGCTGATTAGGAAAACTATTTTGAACATGTGCTGGATAGCTACATGAAATTTTTGGTCCAATATGTAACTCTGGAAAAGAAAAAATAAATTCCATTCTTGTAATCATGAGGAAGACAGGGAATATAGTATCTCTCTTATATAAATCTATGGTTAGAGTGCACTTGGAGTTCTAACTATATTGTTCTAGATATATTGTATATTATTCTATATTGAGAGCCATTTTGGCCTAGTAGTGAAGGTGCTGGTCTTTCCTACTGGAAACTGGGAAACCAGGAGATGGTGAGTTCTAGTCCCTCCCTAGGCATGAAAGATGATTTTGGGCCAATCACCAGGAGACTGTGAGTTCTAGTATCACTTTAGGCATGAAAACTGGTTGAGTGTCTTTTGACCATTCACTGTCTCTCAACCCATCCCATTCCACCCCACCCCACAGTTATTCTGTGGAAAATAGGAGAGGAAGAAGTATTTTTTTGTTAAATTTATTTGCTGCCTATCTCTCTGTGGGGCTACTCGAGGCGGCCATATTATACATGTTCACTGCCTTGAATTAACTTATAAAGTAATAAAGACAGGATGAAAATCTAATAAGCAAATACAATTGTCAAATCCTTGGAAACTGTAAGAGGAAATTTCTTCCATCATTTTTAGTGATGGTATGGTAGAGTCTTCTGGTATGGGTAGGCTGTATTACAGTCATATCTCAAAGACTACCTGTTCCAATGGTATTTGTACTAGTTGATATTAAATAACAATTTAGGATATCAATATTACAAGCATAAAATTAAATCATTTTATTTTTTGAATTTGAGTAGATCGCTGTAGATTATCATCAAGGTATTTGTTGTACAATAAAGGATTTGGTCTGGAGCTAGTTACTTAGTATTGAAATTGATATATACAGTACCTGATATATTGTTAATAAAAGGGAAAAATACAAGCTAAATTAATTTAACAAGAATTAAAATACCCAAAAATAATTTTGAAGAAGAAAGAAAAAGAAAAAGGATTATGGGTTTCTAACTTTTTCTTTTTTATACATCTGCTAATTTGCCATATTGTATAAATTTAAGCCATCTTAGAAACCAGAGTGTAAATGCTTGTTTTTGCAATGTTGTGTAATATATTGTATGTATGGAGATCATTCTTGCTTAAATTTGGTTAAACGTCTATTCTGTATATATAAAACATTGGTTTTGCCATTGCTACATATTCCCTAACTTTTAAGTTCCCAATGAGATATAAGATACTATTGGAATTGTATCTTTGTTCCAGTGTGGAACAAAATCTATTCTTGCTGTTGTAAGCATGTATCACATTAAATTATAATGCTTCTGATAATTTTTTTCTGAGATTATTATGCCTACTAAAAAGAGTTGTAGTTTCATTTCAAATTTAAATAAATTTTTTACACCTCCACCATATGTGAGAACATGTTCTTTCTGATTTACGACATTTCCAACATTTATTATTATTATGTGATTTATCTGTGGTAAATATTACTGATGGCATTGTGTACCGTCTGTAGAACATTTTGTAACTTCCTTTAAGTTATAACTTGGCATATATTTTATAGATTAGTCCGTAATTCTTCCTGTGGTGGTTCCTTTAATGACTTGGAAGACATCAGATTTTATGACAAAATGATTGTCTCTAGTTTCATTCCATAGATTGCTCATCAAACCTCAAAGCAGATATTGTTGAACTGAAAAAGTGTGGGGGGGGGTGGTGGTAAAGGGCAATTGTAATAATGAGTAGGCTGGAACTGAAAAGAAAAGACAGTAGTGATTGTGGAATGAAAGCTAGTAAGAGGAAATATGAGGCATATAAAAATTGTACAAGATGTAGAAAACATGGATAGTGAAAAGTTTTTCATATCATCAATATTCAGTGTTAGAACTCAGTCCATCCCCTGAAACTGCAAGGGAGATTCAGAACTGATCAAAAGAAGGAAGTATAGTTAAGTGTTCCTCAGCCTAGTTATCTTCTTAAAACATTATTTCTCAATCTTGGCTACTTGAAAGGTGTAGACTTCAACTCACATATTTTCAGCCAGCCATGGTTGAGAAACACTATGCTAATGTATAGGTCAATTCCCAGAATTGCTTACCTATTCTGTCTATTGCTGAGAAGTTTGGGAGTCGAAATTCAAACATCTGGAAGTTAGTAGGACTGGGACCTACTGGTCTAGTTTTACAGGTAGTCCTCGACTTATAACCACAATTGAGCCCAAAATTTATGTGGCTAACTGAGAAATATATTAAGTGAGTTTTGCTCCATTTTACGACTTGCCTTGCCACATTTGTTATCTGAATCCCTGCAGTTAAGTTAGTAACAGAGTTGTTAAATGAATCTGGTTTCCTCATTGACTTTGCTTGTCAGAAGGTCGCAAAAGGCAATTGCATGACCCCAGGACACTACGACCGTCATAAATGTGAGCCAGTTGTCAAGCATCTGAATATAAATCATGTGACCATGGGGAGGCTGCAATGGTCATAGGTGTGAAAAATGGTCATAAGCCACTTTTTTCAGTGCCATTGTAACTTCGAACAGTCACTAAATGAACTGTTGTAAGTCGAGGACTACCTACACCAAGGAATTTATTGCCTTCAGACTTCGCCACAGCCATCAATTTAGGGAGCTTTAAAAGCAGACTGGGCACATTTTAACTTTGTACGGTATTCAGAATTTCAAAACATCTATGAACAGAGTGATATGAGTAAAGTAGTGATCTGGCAAATGCTAAGGAGATGTTGATAATTATGGTTGAAGCTTTACAGAAATAGGAGATGCTTGCTACTGGACATAATAGTAGTAGTAGTAGTAGTAGTAGTAGTAGTAGTAGTAGTAGTAGTAAAGTTGGAAGGAACCTTGGAGGTAATCTGGTCCAACCCCTGCTCAGGCAGGAAACCCTATATCATTTCAGACAAATGGCTGTCCAGTCTCTTCTTAAAAACTTCCAGTGTTGGAGCATTCACCACTTCTGGAGGCAGGTTGTTCCACTGGTTAATTGTTCTAACTATCAGGAAGTTTCTCCTTAGTTCTAGGTTGCTTCTCTCCTTGATTAGTTTCCATCCGTTGTTTCTTGTCCTGCCTTCAGGCGCTTTGGAGAATAACTTGACTCCCTCTTCTGTGTGACAGCCCCTGAGATATTGGAACACTGCTATCATGTCCCCCCTCGTCCTTCTCATCATTAAATAAGACATACCCAATTCCTGCAACCATTCCTTATACGTTTTAGCCTCTAGTACCCTAATCATCTTTGTTGCTCTTCTCTGTACTCTTTCTAGTCTCAACATCTTTTTTACATCATGGTGACCAAAACTGGATGCAGTATTCCAGGTGTGGCTTTACCAAGGCATTGTATATTGGTGTTAATACTACACGTGATCTTGATTCTATCCCTCTGTTAATGCAGCCTAGCACTGTATTGGCTGCATTCCTTCCTCCATTAAGTCACTATCGATGTATTGGCAGAGAAAAATGGTAAATGTGAATCAGTGTTGCTTTGGCTTTCCCTTTTCTCACAGTTCCTAGAGTTGTGAGTTCAGCCCATCTGTTTAATTTTTCAAAGAATATTTAATCTTTCGATTGAATTAGCATGCCTAGTTTCAATATCACTATTTCTGAGAATGCTTCATTTCTAAAGACCTTTCTTCCATTCTCTTTTATTGTTCTGGAAGCTTTAAAAATGAATACATGCTGCAATGTTATGATACTATTTTGTGGCAGAATTTTTCAGCACGTTCATTTCAAAATTCCCCATTTGAATCAAAGCAAGTCATTAATTAAGTGCATCAAACCCATTTTAATGAAAATTGTGGCATGTACTGTAAACTTGGTGTAATAATTTCCATATTCTTGCAGTTCTGGAATTTAATGTCATTGGAGCAAGGAGAATAATCTGGGAATTTTAGAAAATCACTGCCTTTTTTTCAGATGAGCTCAGAGAACTGATATTTGCTTGGGAATAACTGTGTTAAATCTATGTCTTCTTTTATGTTATGTATGTGTGTGTTTTTCCTTTTCCAGATAAAGCAAGAGAAGCCAGAAATTGTCCCAGATATAAGATGTCTAGTCATGGAGAGATTCAGAAACCTGGAAAGCAAGAACTGTGATGCTGATTTACAAAGAAACGAGAAAGTTGTCGTATTTAAGGAGCAGCTAAAGCAGATGAAGGCTCAGTGTAAGTGTGGCTTTATTGCTAAACTCATCATGTTCTATATGGTCTCTGTGCCTCTGTTACTTTTGTCTCTTAGTATGAACCTGTGACATTTATTCATGTATTAAGAAAATATATATAGCTGCCCAAGTCACAGTGACTCCAGGCAGCTTACAGAAATAAAATCCCACATACAAAGCCGAATACCTCCCCCATGCCCCTAGCAACAACAGTCAAGCAAGCCACTTGATGGGTTTTGTATCACCCTTGGGTCCCTAGGCCCACTGGCCAAACCATGTCTTAAGGGTCTTTTGAAAGTATCAAGGTGGGAACCAGTCTTATTCCTACGGGATTGATGTTCCACAGGGAGGAAGCCACCATGGAAAAGGGCCTTCTTCTTGTTCTGCATTAGATGAAACCCCATCGGAGAGGGGGCCCTGCCTTCCTGCTCTAGTGGGTTGGGTCGATGTAACTGAGAAATGACGGTCCTTCAAATAATCTGGTCCCGAGCTATGTAGGGTTTTAAAAGTGTATCCAGCACCTTGACTTGGAACCGGAAGCAAATCGGCCAAAGATGCACAAATCTAAACTTGCACAAAACCATGCAGGGCATTACATTTTGAACTAATCAAAGTTTCTGGGTACTTTTCAAGGGCAGCCCAGGGGTAGAGAAACCACTGCTCTGCATCCAAAACAAATAGCAGGTAGATTTTTTGCTCAGCCCTCCCATCCCAAATGGCCTCTTGGCTTTCGAAGAGGAGCAAAGGAAAAACAGTACTTCTGTCTAGAATGTTGAGATGAAAAAACCGAATAGAGCTTTTTTTTGTTGTTGTTCTTTGTGTTCCCATCCATTTTAACAACTGGTCTTTTGAATTTTGTCTGTCAAGTGGATGAGTGATGATTTCTCTGGATTCTTTCTTGGGAAGGAAAAAAAAAATCTAATAATTTCTCAAAGGGAGGATTTCTCCTAATTAATGACCAGCTCAAAAAGCACCCCTTTTTACAGTGTTTCTCAACCTTGACAATTTTAAGGCATGTGGACTTCAACTCCCAGAATTCCACAGCCAGCAATGCTGGCTGTGGAATTCTGGGAGTTGAAGTCCACATGCCTTAACATTGTCAAGGTTGAGAAACACTGCCTTAGAAGGAGTTTCCCCCGATGCATTGAATGGGATTGAATCATCCCTCCTTGGGACTGAATTGAAGCATTGAGTTAAATTTAAAGCTCCAGTGACCTGGAAAAAGCCTTGTACAGCAACCAAAAGGACTTCACTCCCAAAGACACACAGAGCCTTCTCATTAGTAAATAGGTGTGAGCAAACAACACTCCATGAGATTTTCACCAAAATTCTCTTCTTCTTTGAAATAATTTTGAGAGCAAATTCTCTATCATCAAACTGAATGGAAGCCAGAACGATTATTGTTATACTCTGTTTCCAGTTAATATGTACACTTAAACCAATTCAACACTTTCTTTTTACTTTCCTTTTAATTTTCTAGTACCTGTACATTATTTTAAAACACAAAAGAGGACAGTGGACGGTGGGGGGGGGGGAAGAGGCCATGATTTTCATTCCACTTACTGGGCTCAAAGGAAGCTGTCCCAGTACCATAGTTTAAAAAAAAGTATTTTTCTTTAGTCTCACGGTGCTGATTTTATTTGCATAAATAAGCTATATAAGGAAAATCTTGCTCCATATCCTTTTTTAATATTTGAAGGTGAGCTTTTAAAAAAATTTTATGCATATGTTACATTCTCATTTTGATATGATCTTTTTAAACTGATTAGGTAAGCTGTTTTAATTTTGTCACTCTTTACAAAATTGCTCCAATTTCACAATCCAGGCTGTGTTGCAACTCTAAAGAGACCTTTGCTATAATCATGGAACTGTATTGTTAGAAAATGCTTACGGTGTCTGTTCCCAGGTTTACAGCGTGTGTATCTAAGCCCTGCAACACTGCAGTATATTAAAATCCCTATGGCCCAATTCAGTCATTTTGGGGCTGCTGTAGGAAAACTGGGATCCTTGGACAGCTTGTTTTCCAAATTTCTTCCAGGCATGCATGTCCACAATGCTATTGGGAATAACGCAGGCTGCATTTCCAGTTTTCAGAAGGCAAGGAAGAAACTAAAAGGCCTATTTATGGAAGCAGTTCATATCCAATCGATTTTGAAAAAAATAATATGCATTTAATTTTGGTGTTCCACAAGCACTTTTTAAACTGGTCTGGGGTCATTTCTTTCAGATTCTTAAGGCTAATTCTTAGCTTATTATGATCTATCAAAGTTTGGAATGGTGAGGCAATAGTTTGCATGAAGGAAGTGTCTAGAAACTGCTCTTCTAGAGCAGGGCTTTTCAACCAGTGGCACAGGTACCCCCTGTGGTACATTGGCACCTGGCAGGTGGTACGCGAGCATCCTAGAAAAGTGGTAGTGGGGGAGGGGAATGAGCTGAACTGGTGGCAGCACCACAGAAGCCTGAGCGAGACACAGCTGGAGCTGCAGGGTTGTCAGGGCTCAGCGGAAGTGCCAGGATCAGCATCAGGATCCAGCTGGAGCTCGGTGCGGATCCTGGCGCTTCTGCTGAGCCCAGAAGAAGCGCCGATCAGCTGGAATGTTGCAGCATCCCCAGGGTCTTGTGATTTACATTCAGATGCTTGGCAACTGATTCATATTTATGACAGCCACAGTGTCACCTGCTGCAACAACCCAGCAGACGGAGGGGGGAATAAAAACCAAACACCCCCCCACCCCACCTCCACTGCCAATCCTCAACAGAAATGCTCACAACAATGAAAACCTCAGACAGGAGGAAGAGTGTCGCCAGGCAGGCAGGCAGGTGTCTTGCTCGGCTGTGGCTTGGAGGGCATTTTTTTCAGTGTCGTTGTAACTTCGAACAGTCACTAAGTGAATTGTTGTAAGTCGAGGACTACCTGTACTTCATCACTTTTTTCCTCTTTGGGGGGGGGTCATCAAGTTTTTGATACCTTGCTAGGCAACTGGTGGTACTCGGATATTGCCATATCCTAAAAGTGGTACAATGGGTGAAAAGATTGAAAAACCCTGCTCTAGAGCATGTTTTCATAAAGTAGATAATTGTGGATAGGTAACCTTAGGTAGGCTGATATGGAAAATCTTCTGAAGATTTTTGAAGTAAGGCATCTGAGTTCTTCAGTACTAGGATACTGTGGATTTAAAGGGAAAATAAAGTTTCTCTCGAGTCAACTCCTTTTAATGGCATAGACCAGTGGTTCTCAACCTGTGGGTCGGGATCCCATTTGGGATCGAACGACCATTTCACGGGGGTCGCCAAACAATGCAGTCCGCCATTTTCCCCCCTTTTCCTTAGCTGTGCTATTCCCTTTTATTCTATTGCAGTGGTTCTCAACCTCTTTAATGCTGCGACCCCCAACCGGTCGTAAGTTGAGGACTACTCAACCGGTCGTAAGTCGAGGACTACTCAACTGGTACAGCACCGTTTGCAGAATGGGACTTTTGGCGGGCTCAGCAGGGCAGAGACAGCCTGGACAATTCCTATTGACTTTTGAAAGCCAATAGAATTAGACTCTATTCAAGAGAGTCTATTCTATTGGCTTTCAAAAGCCAATAGAATAAAAGGGAAGCACAGTTAAGGAAAAGGGGGAAAAAATGGCTGACTGCGTTGTTTGGCGACCCCCGTGAAATGGACGTTTGACCCCAAATGGGGTCCCGACCCACAGGTTGAGAACCGCTGATCTATTGGCTTTTGAAAGCCAATAGAATAGACTCTCTTGAATAGAGTCTAATTCTATTGGCTTTCAAAAGCCAATAGGAATTGTCCAGGCTGTCTCTGCCCTGCTGAGCCTGCCAAAAGTCCCATTCTGCAAACGGTGCTGCACCAGTTGAGTAGTCCTCGACTTACGACCGGTTGAGTAGTCCTCAACTTACGACCGGTTGGGGGTCGCGGCATTAAAAAGGTTGAGAACCTCTGCCATAGACAGACTCATGGGATTACCTTGATAAGAATATGGAAGGGTTTATTATTGCTATTTTTCAAATGTTGAGGTTCTCAGTACAACTGGCTATTTACTGGTTCCCTCCTACTCAACACTAATGGCTGATTTTGGCATTTTAAGATCAGTCAAGACAGGGCTGCCCCCAGCTTAGTATAATAATTGTATTAAAACACTTAGTTGGGAGAGGAAATGAGCAATTATAAATTACAGACTAGATTTCTGTCTTTGACAAAGAAAAGAAAGAGCCCTTAGCAATACACTTCCTTAGCAAGAGAAGTCTGTGCAAAGTCTGCAGGTAAGAATGCTAATATAGTGTCCTAACTCAGGGGTCCTAACTCATGGCCCACTATTAGGCCATGGCCCATTCAGAACCAGACTGCTTAAGCGGTGGGTGAGCGGCGGGCACATGTGCTTGCGCTCAAAGCTCCATTTCTGTAAGCGGTGGGTGCACACACTTGTACACAAAGCTTCATTGCGCAAATGGAGCTGGACATGGGCCTGCCAATCACACAGAACCATCTGCTCTCCCCCACCACCGGTCTGCCAAGCTGGAATGGTTGGGCCTGCTGTCCTAATGTACCTTCAGCAAAGGAGAACTCATTTGTTCTCAAAGCTTCATTTCCGTATCATATAGAACAGTGGTTCTCAACCTTTTTAATGCCGCGACCCCCAACCGGTCGTAAGTCGAGGACTATTCAACTGGTCCAGCACCGTTTGCAGAATGGGACTTTTGGCAGGCTCAGCAGGGCAGAGACAGCCTGGACAATTCCTATTGGCTTTTGAAAGCCAATAGAATTAGACTCTATTCAAGAGAGTCTATTCTATTGGCTTTCAAAAGCCAATAGAATAAAAGGGAGTAGCACAGCTAAGGAAAAGGGGGAAAAATGGCGGACTGCGTTGTTTGGCGACCCCCGTGAAATGGTTATTTGACCCCAAATGGGGTCTCGACCCAGAGGTTGAGAACCACTGATATAGAATATATTATTAGGAAACTGCAACATACATAACACCAGAGAGTGAGCTACTGTGGTTTGGAGAAGAATTGTTGAGGGACATAGTCTGTGCTTTGTAATTAAGAGGTGAGCAGAATATTTGAAATTTCACTGCCCCACTGTATAAAAAATATTCCCTCTTCCTAGAGCATCCTGAGAAACAGTTCTTTGATAGGGAGCGCCATAGAACTCCTACCACCATTTTGAAGTTAAGTTCTCAATTGGTTTCTATGAAACCCTAGTTCTTAACTAGTCTGCAAGACCTCCATCAATCCCTTATTGATGAGTAACTTGAACTACACTGAAATGCATGAATAATCTTGCTGAGTATTTTAGGAGTTGTGTAGGCTGCCCTGGCACACAGTGCCCTGAAATTTAAGTTCTACCTGGGCAGTTTGACCTTTTATGTCTCCTTTTACATATGAAGTCCATTAATCCTGGTACAATATTGGGAACGTAAGATAGTTTTGGACTAATTTCATTCTCTTTTACTGCAGCCATCTGCAACAGTTCAGATGTAATGAACCTAATCTATAGTAAGATGGGAATTCTAGGTCTAAACCAAGTTTATGCTTTGAGAAAGAAGCTGATGTTGGCTAGGAAATAGATCATTTTACTGATACTACAGTATATTAGTTTGGCATTTCTTTATTTTCTCACAGCCACAAAGGTTATGCTGCTAAGGTATGCAAAACAATAACCATGCAATTGTAATGGAATGTTTCTGCCTTAGCTTCAGGGGGAATACATACCAACATGCATATAGATAATTAACACTCACACATACATACACGTCTAATTCTTAAAACTGTCAAATATTTGCTCAAAAGATTCAGCTTATGGCAATGGCTGTTGTTGAATACTCATGGAGGAAGAGGTAAAGTGGGAAAATCAGAAGGTGATGGTCTTCTTCAAGTGGAGCTTGGTGACTTCATGGACATATATAGTTGAAGACTTCTTGAGAGCCATGCAAAAGTGGTTGGCCACTGCCTTTTTAAGGATTTTTTAAAAACTTCCCATTCTAGTATAGAGCCTTGATATTTCTTAGTGGTGTCCTGTCCAAGGCATGACTTTGCTTAGCTTCCTCCGTCACCCAGAACAAATCAACTTGCTGCTGTCAGCTGCTGAGATGGGTATTATAAAAGAGTATTTAAATTCATTATTGAGTCACTTGCATAGACCAGCAAGACTGGCGATCATGATGATAACGAACAAAGTTGTCATTCATTTTAAGAAGACTTAATTATAAATCAAACAGAGCTTAATCTTTTAATCATTAATTGATTGGTTAAATCTGCATCAATTTGCAAATAACTAAAACAATAGATTTGAGGGAAAAGCCCACACAATACTTTCAGAAAGCACTTGTTACTTGTCAGCCAGCCACAATCTTATAAAATGCACATATTTTTGACTTTGGGATTTAAGGATTACACATAATTTCATTAGAGAAATATTGTTCATTGTTAAATATATGGTAATAGTAATAGTAATAGTAGTAAAGTTGGAAGGGATCTTGGAGGTCATCTAGTCCAACCCCCTGCTCGGGCAGGAAACCCTACACCATTTCGGACAAGTGGCTGTCCAGTCTCTTCTTAAAAACTTCCAGTGTTGGAGCACTTACTGCTTCTGGAGGCAAGCTGTTCCACTGATTAATTGTTCTCACTGTCAGGAAGTTTCTCCTTAGTTCTAGGTTGCTTCTCTCCTTGATTAGTTTCCACCCGTTGCTTCTTGTCCTGCCTTCAGGTGCTTTGGAAAATAGCTTAATTCCCTCTTCTTTATGAACTACTTATATTTAACAGGTTATTTATAGGTTAGATTAAATTTAAGAATACTGTATATGAATTGTTTAATAATAATATACAATTATTAGTGTTTTAAAGGTATTGCTATTGTTCATTTAAACCTAGAGGTTGTTGTTTCTGGACTGGAAAAAGTCAGAGGTCATCTTTTTTAATCATTTGTTTTATGTACTTTTTTGATCACTTGTTAACTTTGTCATTTTATTTTCTTCTGTTTTTTTCTTTTATGATAGTTTGGGAATGGTCCTTGGTGCTCTCTGAGTTTGGTTGTTTTCTTGCATATGTTTCATTATCAAACTAAGTAACCTCATCAGTGCTAGTAAGGAGTAGGATTTACTCTCAGTTTATATTCTAGTGCAGGGGTCTGCAACCTTGACAACTTTAATTCTTGTGGACTTCAGCTCCCAGAATTCCTCAGCCAGCTTTGCTATGCTGAGGAATTCTGGGAACTGAAGTCCACAAGTCTTAAAGTTGTCAAGGTTGCAGACCCCTGTTCTAGTGGCTTGCCCTGTCAGTGTTGGTGGGAGTTGGCTTGCTGGTTTCTTGGTATAGCTGTTGACTGTTAACTTGTCTTGCAGTTGCTTGATTTGGGTATTGTTTATTTTTTGATTGCTGGTCTAATGTTAATCTCTGTTAATCTCCACATCTGGGTGTTGATTGCTAGTGGGGAGGTGTTTTGGTCTCTTTGTTTCCTTTTTGGCTTGTTGATTGTCTCTTTTGCACAGCATGTAGATGTTGTTTATGTCTATGTACTGTCTATTGATGGCTAATTTGTCACATATCCAGTCTTCCAGGAATTCTCTAGTCTTTTTTGGTCTAGGATGGTCAGTTTCCCAGTTGAAAACAACCAAAGTCAGAGAGCACCAAGGCCCAAATATTCTCTTCTCTTTTATATTTTGTTTTTTTAAAATTTAATAAAGATTTTTAAAATAAATAATTAAAATACACATATTAAGGTTGGAATTTGGGGGCAGTAGACCACTGCTCACTTACCAGCCAAAATGTATGAGTTCGTTGATCTTATTTCTGTCCATCCTCTACCAAGGGGTTTGAGTCCTCCACATCATTCTCCAGGTGACAAGAGAGGTGAAACTCGCCCCCATTATTTCAAATGTTACTTTCTCATCGTTAGAGAAGTCTGTTGATCCTCCATGTATCTCCAGGATTCAATGCAGCACCAGGAGAGCTCATAAAATTCTCCCATTCTTGGAATTTAGTCTGGCACCTTAAAATGGCTTCTGATTTTTCTAGGTATGGAAGAAGAGTAAGATATTTGATTTGTGCTTTTATTAGAGTAGGTGATAATTTTTTTTTTTTACTGGCATTTGTAGACTCACAGCTATAATCCCATACTTGTATCTATTCTAGTCCCATAATGTCTAGGTATTAAACTCAGTTGTATTAGCATCTAAGTAAGGATGCATAATTTTATGGTAGGAAGGATTTTTTTTAATAGCACTGCCTGATTAATTGGAGTACCTTTTCAGGTGATTTTAAAATAGTTTATTCAGTTAATTTAGCTGATTTGACTGAAGATTGAAGCCAGACCGTCATTTATTTATTTATTAATAAAATTTATATGCCGCCCAATCCCTAGGGACTCAGGGCGGTGTACAAAATTAAAACAATAAATATAACAATAAAAATAAATGCATTCATACAGCATGTCTCAATCGTATCCCAGCAGCCCCGGGGACATCAACCCCAGGCCTGCCGGAACAGGAGAGTTTTAATGGCTTTCTTGAAGGCCGGCAAGGTGGGAGTAGTTCGAATCTCGGGGGGGGGGGAAGTTGATTCCAGCACGTCGGAGCCACCACAGAAAAGGCCCTTTCCTGAGGGCCCGCCACCGACATTGTCTGGCCGATGAGACCTGAAGGAGGCCCAATCTGTGGGACCTCACCGATCTCTGGGAACTATCCGGCAGTATGAGGTCCTGTAAGTAACCTGGTCCTAAGCCACAAAGGGCTTTAAAGGTGATAACTACTAAGTCTACTAATTCACCAGTAATGATAAGGTCATTATCATTACTGGTGAATTAGTAGACTAGCAGCTATTGTCTTGATGGAGAAATTGAACAGGGAATTGGATAGAAATCTATCCTATCAGGGGTGTTCAACCTTAGTCCAAACCTGTGGACTTCTACTCCTAGAATTCCCCAGTCAGCCATTCTGGGAGTGGAAGTCCACAGGTCTTGAAGTTACCAAGATTGGACACACCTGCTATCAGTTATGCCTGGCCTTTTCATAATACTGATTGCCCTCAAATGTGCTATCCCTTGTCAGTTATTTGGCCGATGGAACATTGTTGTTTATGATTCTGGTTATATTGTGTGTTCACTGTTTCCAAAGAGTGGTACCAGACAATTTTTCATTCCATCTCATGGTTTTGAATCAATGAAATCCTAAAGGTGCTGTTGTTCCCCATGATTTCCAATCTATTTATGAACCAGCAGGATAAATTGATCTGGACTAAGAGGGTCAATCTCATCACTGTGCTGAAGATAATAAGCTTGGGCGCTCCCTTGTTTTCCAATTGATCTTCCGGAAACTGTAAAGATCTTGATTTTTTTTTAAAGAAACATAACAAGGGATTAGATTTGGATAAATAAGTATGGCTTAGTTTAGAGCAGGGGTGTCAAACTGCCGGCCCGCGGGCCAGTTGCATCATACAGAGGCCGCGCCCACCTCAGCTCTGGCAATGCAAAAAAAAAGTCACGATATGTCGTGACTTGTCACGTGATGCGGCGAGTTTGACACTTGTGGTCTAGAGGTTTAGAATGCAACTGATTAATAGGTGTTTGGATCTGGGCTCTTGGGATGAGGTGGTACTTGATTTATGATCAGCGGTCTAGCAACGGTTTGAAGTTAGGATGGATTTCTCAGGTTATTTACTATCAAGATTCAGAGTCCTGGTGGCTCTCTCCCAATCATGTGATTGAATTTTGGATACTTGGCAACCAGCCTGAATTTACTATTTGCAGTGTCCCACAGTCACATGGCCATAATTTACAATGTTTTGGTGTGTTTTTTTGCCAGAAACCAGCATTTATTTCCAGCAAAAAATGCCTATTGCAGACATTGGATCTGTTTAACAAAGGCAGCGTTCGCTTTACCGCCATGGCCTTTGCTTAACAACTGCTGCAAAAGAAAGTCATAAAATCAAAGCAAGGTCGTATAGTGACACACTTAACCTCTAGCACGGACATGCCAAACACAAGGCCTGGGGGTGGGGGTTGGATGCAGCCTGCAAAGTGGTTTCATGTGGCCTGCGAAGCCATCCTGGAAACAGTGAGGGAATGGCCCTCACTGCCTTGGCCCTGGCCCAGGCTGGCTGAGAGCCAATGTTCAATTTTGTGGTGGCCATCTATGCTGAAACGTATTCAGTCTTAGCTCCACAAGGCCGTCTGGAAACAGCGAGGAACCAGCCCCAGCTGTGTCGGCCCCGCCCCCTGGGTGCATGCTGGGGAGGTGTCACCCTTTGTGAGGAATCAAGAAATGAACCATGCCTTGGCACTTGCCCCGGTCCCACCCCCTTCTGCCAGAGACCCTCAGATCTGTCCCACTCCTGTCCAGGTCCCCACAGGCACTCTTGACGTGAACGATGTAGAGCTGGCCATGCCCCCCCAGTAGGCCACACCCACTCCATCCACACCCACCCAGTAGGCTGCACCCACCCTGGCCACCCCCCACCCCCCGAGGGCAACCACAATGCTGATGCGGCCCTCGATGAAATTGAGTTTGACACCCCTGAGCTAGCATAACTAACTGCTGTAATTCCGGGATCAACTATGGTCATAAATTAAGGACTACATTAAAGGTAGACTAAATTAAGGTAGTCCTCAACTTATTATCACAATTGAGCCCAAAATTTCTGTTGCTAAGTGAGACATTTGTTAAGTGAGTTTTGCCCCATTTTAGGACCTTGCTTGCCACAGTTGTTAAGTGAATCATTGCAGTTAACGTTAGTAACATGGTTAAGGCTTCCCCATTAACTTTGCTTGCCAGAAGGTGGCGAAAAGGAATCGCATGACCATCGTAAATATGAGTCAGGGGGATGCCGTAATGATTGTGTGAAAACGGTCATAAATCACTTGTAACTTTGAACGGTTGCTAAATGAAGCGTTTGAAGTCGAGGACTATCTGTGTTTATGCTGATCTGTGACTGTGTTGAAGATAGATTTGATTTGAGTAGAGACATTGCTAATCATTTGCAGGAAGTGGCTGTGGAGATACTCCTGCAAATTCTTGTAGCACGCCAGATATCCTCTTACCGGAAATAGCGGACAGCATGTCACAAATGGGCAAAACAGACAGCCAGCATTCAGAGCATAGGAAGTGATTCTCAGTGCACTACTCAGAGCTTTTACTCACCTAAGGATTTACTCAGCACAACACCAGGGAATGTTTTGCAATACAAGATTGCTTTGACCAGTCAACTGACTAATATTCAGACTTGCTTCACTGCTCTCACACTCTTCCCCAGACATTCAACACAGCAGTAATTTTTTTATTTTTATTTTTTGCTTTTGACTCCCCCAGAGGTTAGAACTTGTGGAGAGCAGGGATGCCAACCATCTGCCCAGCAGTGCTGCAAATTAGTGACTTTATTATCTTTGCAGAGAAGAAAACTTTGGGATCCTTTCAGCTTAGTGTTGCCATTGCCTGGGCTTAGCAATTAAGCAACTGCAGCTGATTTTGGTGATATTCAGCAACATTTTCCCCCTCTTCATCAGATTATTCTGTTCCCATAATTCTTGATTGTATAAGTAATTCATTTGTGCAACTGAGTTGTATTACAAAATCATTATATCTTGTGACCAGGCTTGCTTGCACTCACCAGAAATTTTGTCCATCTTTAGGATTAGTAATGTGCATGTGAGGAGGCTGTTGGATGAGCTGCAATTTGTTTATGTATTCCTTGCTACTTTTAAGAATCATTTCTCTTGGATTTGACTGAAGATGAGCCTTTAGTTGTTTTAAGAGTTACAGACTTCCATGTACCGGCCGCAGCTTATTTCTTAAGCATTAACAAGTTGTATGATAGCCTTACACTGCTATTCATAGCTAAGATCCACTGCTTTGTGTGTGATTGTTAATAATATTACAACCAATTACAAAATGCAGCTTGGGTTGTAAAACAGCCCTCCTTAAGTAATCTCCTTTCTACATACCTATTAGACAACCAATGCTGAGTAGGTTTGATGGGAGGTGGTCTCAATATGTCTCCAAGGTGCTGTAATGTACAATTACAAATTAGGAGAAGCCTGGTTAAAAAGCAGTAACTGTGAGAGGAACTTTGGAGCCCTGGTGGGCAATCACTTAAATATGAGCCAGCAATGTGTGGCAGTACTCAAAAAAGCCAATGCAGTCCTTGGTTGCATAAACAGAGCAATAGAATCAAGATCATGGGAAGTATTAGTACTGCTTTATAATACCTTAGTACAGTGGTTCTCAACCTTTCTAATGCCGCGACCCCATAATACAGTTCCCCATGTTGTGGTGACCCCCAACCACTTATACATCACCGGCTGCCAGGGGCGCGGCCAAAGAAAAGGGAAAAAAATGGCAGACAACCTTGTTTGGCGACCCCCGTGAAATGGTCGTTCGACCCCAAATGGGGTCCCGACCCACAGGTTGAGAACCACTGCCTTAGTAAGACCAATTCCTGAATACTGCATCCAGTTTTGGTCACCTCATTATAAAAAAAGATGATGAGACTTTGGAAAGAGTGCAGAGAAGAGCAACTAAGATGATTAAGGGCCTGTAGACTAAAACAGATGAAGAATGGTTGCAGGAATTGGATTTGTCTTGTCTAGAGAAAAGAAGGACTAGGGCTGACATGATAGCATTGTTCCAATATTTGAGGGGCTGCCACAAAGAAGAGCAGTCTGCCTATTTTTACAAGTACCAGAAGGCAAAACAAGAAGCAACGGGTGGAAACTAATCAAGGAGAGAGCAATCTAGAACTAAGGAGAAATTTCCTAAGAGTGAGAACAATTAACCAGTGGAACAGCTTGCCTTCAGAAGCTGTGGGTGCTCCATCACTGGAGGCTTTTTAGAAGAGACTGGACAGCCATTTGTCCGAAACGGTATAGGGCAGGGGTAGGCAACCCAAAACACTTAAAGAGCCACTTGGACCCGTTTCCCACCAAAAACAAAACACTGGGAGCCGCAAAACCATTTTGATATCTAAAATGAAGATAACACTGCATATATCCTTTTTTACCTTTATTATAGGTGTGTGTGTGTTTGTTGTGTGTGTGTTTGTGTGTGTGTGTTTGTGTGTGTGTATGTATGTGTGTGTGTGTATATATATATGTATATGTATGTATGTATACACACACACACACACACACAGGTAAAAAAAGGATATATGCAGTGTTATCTTCATTTTAGATGTCAAAAGGGTCTCCCTCTCTCTCTCTCTCCCTCTCTATCTGCCCTTGGTCTGCCACTCCTCTTCCCCCGCTCTCTTTCTTTCTCTCTCTCTCTTCCCCCCCTCTCTCTCCCTCTCTCTTTCTCTCTCTCTCTCTCTTTCTCCCCCCCTCTCTCCTATCTGCTGCTCACCTGACAAGCTTCAGGCTGTTGTCCAACAAGATCAGGGGTAGGCAACCTCGTCTCTTTTATGACTCATGGACTTCAACTCCCAGAATTCCTGAGTCAGCCTAGCTGGGCTAGCTAGCTCTCTCCTGCCCTTCCTGCTTCCTGCAGAGACGCAGCAAAGGGAGGAGCTCCGCCCAGTAAGCTTTTCAGCTCCTCGGAGAACACTGTGAGTGCACTCTTTTTTTTACACACACACACACACACACACACACACACACACACACACACACACACACACATAAAAACACACACACACAGAGAGAGAGAGAGAGAGAGAGAGAGAGAGAGAGAGAGAGAGAGAGAAGCAGGGAAGTGCAATTCCTCTCTCTGTCTCTGTCTCTCTCTGCAAAGGCGGAGGAGGCTGGGAGCCGCAGGGGAAGGCTCAAAGAGCCGCATGCGGCTCCGGAGCCGCCGGTTGCCGACCTGTGGTATAGGGTTTCCTGCCTGAGCAGGGGGTTGGACTAGATGACCTCCAAGGTCCCTTCCAACTTTATTATTATTATTATTATTATTATTATTATTATTATTATTATTATTATTATTATTATGGATCATCGCACAGTCAGCCAGATGTTCAGACTGGATTTGGCGTTTTGTCTACCTATCGAGTCCTTACCCAGGACCTGGGATAGGCAGATGTGGATGTTTGATGGTATTACAGGTATCGTCGCAGGATGGATTATTATTATTATTATTATTATTATTATTATTATTATTATTATTATTATTATATTCTGCTGTGTTGGGGGAAATAGATATAAACTACTTGAATCAGGGCAGGATTACACTTCTACCAATGTCAGAGAGGAAATACATAGAATAGTTAATAGTTCTTTCTCTTGGAAGCTTAAAAGAGATAAAATCCAAAGAAGGGCCTAAATATTGAGACTTTGACAAATTGACTCTGGGAAATGAAAGGATGTGCAGGGGAAAATGCCAGCAAATAAATGTTAAAAACATTTTAGAGAAAAGCTTTACTAGAGAGGGAACAGTTCTTGTTAGAGAGAAAGTGGCCACCTTATGATTTACAAGAAAACTTCAAATTTCAATGCTGGTGTTCAAGCATATAAATTATGCAATAATTTTAATATGTTTGTACGATCTATTGAACATCTTACAACAAAGACCGAATTCCAAAATGACGAAGCACCTAACTTGAATTTAACTTAGTCTGTTGTGCTGTGTGAATTCAGCCAGTGACTTTCCCTTTTGCCTTGCCCTTGGAGAGGGACTGTTGCTCATTTAACCATAGGCTTTCAAAACAAAAAAACTCCCAATTAAATATATATTTTTGTCCACTGGGGATGGAAATGAGGGGGGATCAACCTTGGTTGAATCTCCTGGGAATGAGCCCCATGACTTACCTTAAATCTGCATGGTGATGAAAAGCCACGCAAGAGAAAATGTTTACGGTCTTCGACTTTTACAAGTTGTGTCTGAACTCGTAAACAGAGGTTGTGTAGGAATCCTCTTCCCACAGTCAGAAGGAGCAGTAAGTAATAGCAGCTTGATTACTTTATCTCACTCTAAGCTGCAAATAATAATTACAGCATCTTAAGTCTGATGAATAAAAGCCCTGCATTAAAATGCAAAAGAAGAAAGCACTTCTTTAAGAGGCAGTCATAATCATGTGTAATTGTTTGGCAATCTAATGTGACTCTGGTAATCTATCTACATAATTACCTTTCGGGTTTTTCTTTCTTTAATATCCACCCCTACACCCGTGGGATATTACTGAAACAAAGTTACAGTATTTGAAATGATTCCTTTGAACAAGCAGAAATCAAGGGATTTTGGTAGCTTGTTCCCGTCGGTGTTTCAAGAGCCTCAGACCTACATCGGCAAGGCACCATTAATGTTTGGCAGCTACCAAGCACGATGTGTTTCAAACCATGGATAGGCAAACATGAAGCAGTATTGGCCTGCATTTCTTGAGCAATCCACCTGAATTAGCTAGGCACTTTTGGGACTGAATCTGATATCTTATTGGCAGAGAGCCCCTTTGAATTTGGAGCAGCTCAGACATGTTGTTCTGTTGCCCATTGTGAAAGTAGCAGATGGCTGAGAGAACTTTGTTTGTTTCTATATAAGTCAGTGGTTCTCAACTTTTTTAATGCCGCAACCCCCCAACCGGTCGTAAGTTGAGGACTACTCAACCAGTTGTAAGTCGAGGACTACTCAACTGGTGCAGCACTGTTTGCAGAATGGGACTTTTGGCAGGTTCAGCAGGGCACAGACAGCCTGGACAATTCCTATTGGCTTTTGAAAGCCAATAGAATTAGACTCTATTCAAGAGAGTCTATTCTATTGGCTTTCAAAAGCCAATAGAATAAAAGGGAGTAGCACAGCTAAGGAAAAGGGGGTAAAAAATGGCGGACTGTGTTGTTTGGCGACCCCCGTGAAATGGTCGTTTGATCCCAAATGGGGTCCCGACCATATAAGTAGTCTACAACTTATGACTAGTCTGGAATTATAGTTGTAAGTCATTGCAGTTGTAAGTCGAGGCTTCACATCCCCGGACCTGGTTTGTTGACATTTTTTTTGCAACAATCATTAAGCAACAACATGGTAGTTAAGCCAACACCAGGATTGTTAAGAGAATGCTGTGGTTGTTAAGCAAATCTATTTTACCCAAGGGGTATTTTTTGGCAGAAATTGGGAGTAAATGCCAGAAACTAGCAAAAAAACATAAAAATTGCAGTCATGCGACTATGGGATGCTGCAAATAGTTGTATCACTTGGCAAGTGCCCAAAATGTGATCACATGACGGAGGGATATGCGGATGTCATAACTTCAAAAATGGGTCATAGGTATCTTTGGAGGGATGTCATACCTCCAAATGATCCCTATGCAACTGGTTGTAAGTCAAGGATTACCTGCACTGTACTTTCTTCAAATTGGTGCTTTCTAAATGAACTAGATTTTAACTTTCATTGCCTCCAGCCATGGGGTCATTTTATACTTGGGTGCAACAATATTTTTAAATTATTTTCTTTTATGGCTTATGCAGCTTCAGTGGGTGGTGATGTATACAACATACACACAAACCTTTAAAATAAAGGCATATTGGACAATAAAATCTGTAGGAATCTTGTGATACAGGATGGATCTTATGGGGTAGATGAGTCTATATTGTTTTATGCAAATTTGATGCCATTCAGATATGTTGAATTTCAACTTTCAGAAATCTTAGCCAGCAGTGGCATTGAAGAACACCAGTTTGGTGAAGATCTGTTTTATAAACCTAACTTGTTGCCTAAATCTGAAAGTTTTAAAAAATCTGCAGAACTACTGGTAAATATGTATTCTTAATTGTATTTTCCTCAAAAGAACCTTTATTTCTCAATATATTTTATCCAAAAATATGTACTTTTTTAAAAGCCAAAAGCTACATTGCAAAATGTGAAGGAATGTGAAATCCCAGTGATATTTGCATTCCAATCTGAACAGCTGGCCAGGATGTCTGATTTGTTAATATACTTTTGTAGGACTGGGAATGTAAAAAAATAATTTCCCACATAAAAAACAATACCAAGTTTTGGTGGAATTGCAGCGTTTCCAGATCTGATCTTGAACCATCTTTATGGAGAAACTGGGTTGATAACAAACACTGCAGAGTTTTCCTAGGATCTGTCTACCGGCAAATATGGATACTACCTAAGCCAGCCTTTTGTCTTCCTTTCATCAAATGGCTAAAAGCAAATAAAAACTGAAAAGGAACTTCATATCCACATCCAGAACTGCAAGTGCGTCCATATAGCAGCGTTCATAAACTAAACTTATTTGTGTTAAATAAAAGCCCAACAATTGCCTCTGTTTAAGATACTAAGATTGGTTAGATGTGTATATTGTGTGTACATACGGTATGTTTTAGTTTATTGTACTGGTAGTCTTCGACTTCATTTGCTGACGGTTCAAAATTACAATGGCACTGAAAAAAGTGTCTTACAACTGATCCTCACACTTTCATTGCAGCATCCCCACGGTCACACATTCAAAATTTGGGTGATTGACAATTGGCATGTATTCGTGATCTTTCCGGCTGGCTTCCAACAACAAAGTCAATGAGACAAGCTGGATTCGCTTAATGACCGCAGGATTCACTTAACAATTGCAGTGATTGGCTTAACAACTATGGCAAAAAGGTCATAAAATCAGCTCCGATTCACTTAACAACCACCTTGCTTACCAACGGAAATTCTGGTCTCAATTGTGATCATAAGTCAAGGACTATGGAAAAACTGCGGAGAAGAGCAACTAAGATGATTAAAGGACTGGAGACAAAAACACATGAGGAATGGTTGCAGTTTTTGGGTATGGCTAATCTAGAGAAAAGGAGGACTTGGGTGACATGATAGCAGCATTTCAATATTTGAGAGGTTGCCAAAAAGAAGAGAATCAAAGCACCTGAAGGCAGGACAAGAAACAATGGATGGAAGAGAGAAGCAACCTAGAACTAAGGAGAAATTTCCTGACACTGAGAACAATTAATCAGTAGAACAACCTGCCTCCAAAAATTGTGAATGCTCCAACACTGGAAGTTTTTAAGAAGAGACTGGACAGCCATTTGTCTGAAATGGTATAGGGTTTCCTGCCTGAGCAGGGGGTTGAACTAGATGACCTCCAAGGTCCCTTCAAGCTCTATTCTGATTTGAATTGACTATCTGCCCAGCCTATTTTATTATTTCATATTTCAGTATTACACAATCCCAGAAGGTAGGTTAATTCAGCAACCTGATTAAGTATGTTGCACAAATGCAATCAACATGTGTGCTTGAGAAGGAGCTTCTAATATAGGCAGACTAAAATGTATTACAGTATTTACAATCTGCACTTCAATGATATTTAGATGGGAAGAGGTTAGTTTGAAGAGTTTACCATCTCCCCTGTGCACTTCAGGGCTTGTCCAAGTAATTACAATAGGCAGGGTTATAATAAACACTACCATCGATTCAAAATTTTATTCTAAAGCCATGGCAATCTAATTATCTCTCTTTCAACCTTCAGTAGAATGGAACCCATTATCCTACAACATTGCATATCCAATTGCTGGATCGTTCTCTTGATGTCTCTCATTCTCTTACTTGTCAGTTGATCTGCTGTCAGTGGATTAGCTTTCTCCAGTCTAGTCCCTTCTGATGTATTGTGGCTTCAGCTCCCAAAATTCTTACTCAGCAGAGCTGATCTAAATGGAATTGCGATTAGAGCTTGCAGGCTCACTTATGTGTTGCTGCTTCCGTTTTTGCCTGCTGGAATTCCTCCATCTCTGTGTCTTGTTTCCACTGCTTCTGTTTATAAAATCTAACCTTGGCATCCAGAATCCTCTTCCTCCTGCTGCTGGCTTCATTTACAGAATGGCTGGCACTGAATTCACGTGAGAAATGCGATAAGCTTTCATTCACAGACACTATCTTCACATAATAATAAAGGTTTAGACCACAATCACACATCTGTAACAGCAGTTTTATGGAAGCCAATTGATATCTGATAGCCAAAATGGACAGTGGGTGAACATAGTTCTCTTAATTGCTTGCAATTCCACTTTTGGCTGAGTAATTAATGAATAACTGTTTTCCTTCAATAATAAGGAGAGGAAAGAAGAAAGGAAGAGGCAGATTCCCAAAGGACAGGGAATAACATGTTTCTAACGGGTTTAACGTTGGATTGCAAATTAAGGATGGCTTTTTTATTTCAATTTATTTGCCATAAAAAGTAGCAACGGTGTGAGTCATAAACCAAGGTACCAGCTTTGGGTTTGCTAATTAAAAATAAAAGGGGGTGTTTCTAATGAATTTGGCTTAACCTTCCCAGTTTATTAGTTGCACACAAACATTATAAATGTTGTTGGGAAGCAACCATGGAAACTCTTGTTTTTCCTGCCATTGCTAAATTTACCAGGGGTTGAATATTAACATAGTGCCTGGCAATACTTTCAAAGCAAAAATAGCTTTGGTGTGACTCATGGTGACTCATTTTACTGCTAGGCCTGGGACGATGCCTAGAGTTGACACAGAACGAGTTGGCTGCCTGCATTGCTGCGGATTTTTTCTCTCTCCTTTTCTAGGAACTGTGGACACAGCTCATTCTTGCGAATTATCTTGTGCAATACTTTGAATGCAGCAATGTGTTTGTTTTGCTTTCAAAGTCAGATGAATCAGAGGATGGTGAAAGACGTACCCATAAGAAACTTTTCTACTTTTTTTTTTTTAATCTTTCCACAGTTCTAGAAAATTCAGCTTCTCTGAATTTAGCTTTTGGCTTCAGCTGTCAAAAAACAGCATTCCAGTATTAAACTTTATGACCCTTTCTCCGTATTATGTAACCCGTTGCTTTTAGAAATGTTCACGTCGCTTGGAAGGTGTTTTTCAAGAAAAGCTTTATTTTCTTGTTGAACTGTGACCCTCCCTATGACTTTGGGGGGGGGGAGAGTTGAATTGTCATTTCCACTGTTCTTTTAAATTAGACAAATGTAATACAACAGAAGTTAACCCTGCAAAAAAGGGGGGAAAGCAATAAAGAGGATGTTTGGGATTCATAGAAAAAAGGAAGAAGCTCACCCAATACACATCACGTATAAAGGATATCCTTTTTCACTATCTACATTGCTGATTGTGTGTGAGAGAGATGTTAATAGTCTGTAGATGTCAGGCATGAAAGACCAGGTCCACATGTGAGGGTCCAGTTAAACTGATTTTTTGCTAAAACACCTATGCATAACTAACATTTCCTGCTTGGAGTTAGATAGGAGTCAAAGGAATTCAAGGGAGGTTGGACTTAGTTTGCTTGTGGCTATGGAGGGATTCTAGACCACTCCTCCTATAATAGGACTGGATTTGATACCTACGGTTCCATTCTCTAGCCCTGAGACACTTACCACAGAAATCTGCAAAGTTCTGAAGCTTGCAAGCCCACTTTTTCGTATGGGTGATCGCCCATATTGCTTCTGGCTTCGAAGTATGGAAAGTGGTTGAGAAGGAAGCTACATAGACAGTGTTGGAAGATCCACTATTGATCTGCTCCTAGATAATTTCATGACCAAATTTGAAGCATCTGAAATAAGCAACCTGGGCAAAGGCACACTAAGATTAATAGGAGTGGTCAATGCTTTGATGAGCATATAGGAAATCCTTGACTTAGAACCGTAATGGAGCCTGCCCATTACGATTGTATGTTGTGAAAGCCATAAAGCAGGTTATCTCATAACTGGACCTAATTTATGACCTTTGTTGCAGTGGCTGTTAAGTGAACCCTTTTTACATGATAGCAGTGGACATGATAGCAGTGTTCCAAAAGCTCAGGGGCTGCCAGAAAGAAAAGGGAGTCAAGCTATTCTCCAAAGCACCTGAAGGCAGGAGAAGAAGCAACGGATAGAAACTAATCAAGGAGAGAAGCAACCTAGAACTAAGAAGAAACTTCCTGACAGTTAGAACAATTAACCAGTGGAACAACCTGCCTCCAGAAGCGGTGAATGCTCCAACACTGGAAGTTTTTAAGAAGAGACTGGACAGCCATTTGTCTGAAATGGTATAGGGTTTCCTGCCTGAGCAGCGGGTTGGACTAGATGACCTCCAAGATCTCTTCCAACTTTATTATTATTATTATTATTATTATTATTATTATTATTATTATTATTATTATTATTATTATTACATTTTACAACTTTTTCAACAAAAATGTTATAAGTTGTGGCCATGGGACACTGCAAGCATATGTAAATGCGGGATGGTTTCCAAGTGCTCAAAATGCGGTCTTGTGATCACAGGGTGTGGCCATCAGAAGTTTGGAACCGGGTTTTACCTTTGGGTGGTCAGTCATAACTTTGAATAGACTGAAAGTTGAGTCATGGCAACTGGACTTTTTTTTCCGTTTTGGTTTGAAACATTTTGCTGCTTATTCAAGTAGCTTCTTCAGTCTGAACAAGTTGGTTAGGGGACTCCATATATGTCCTCCAGCGTGGTTTCATTTCTTACCTAATCTGAATAGGTGAGTAGGCAGAAAGTCGTTAAGTGTTCTTGCTCCTAAATCCTTATCTGAAGGGGGTTGTTAAATGCCATCTCCCTGGTGAATGTGTGAAGTGGTCTTGATCTTCGTTGGGACTGATGCAAGAGCAACATAAAAAATGGGAGACAGACTGTGTCTGAGGCCTCCACCTAAATTGAAGGAAAGATTGTACACCAAAATATTAGAGTAATAATGTAGTGTTGAAGTCCAATGCAGTGAGCAATATTCAGAGCTATGCATTGGAGAAATCAAGTAGCCTTTACACAAGAAGATGACCCAGCCCAGGAGAAGCGATACTACAGGACCAAAATCAGCAGTGTATCTTCACTTAAAAGAAAAAGGACACTTTTTTGAGGACCGTAACATTTACATTTTGGACAAGGATGGATTTAGGAGCAACATCCTTAACAACGCTCTGCCTACTCACAGATGGCTTGAGAGAGGAGTGAAGGAATCCATTTATGCTGAAGTGGAAAATCCTTCATTTAACAGAGGGGCAGGCCTCAGACACAACCTGTCTCCCATTTTTTTTTATGCTGCTCTTGCATTCAATAAGGGACCCCATCCATCTTGATTTAAGTCTGGAGAGAAGTACCATGTCTTGAAGATTGGAATAGAAGAGAACATCTGTAAGTCAGCATTGAATTGTGAGGACCTTGGTGGTCTCTGAGCTGAGTGGTTCGCTTGCAGACATTACATGAGTGTTTGTGGAGTTACTACCTGTTTATATACAGTAGCTTGCTCTTCTAGTTTTGATAGGGGTGTGGTTTCCTTCTTGGTAGTTTTGTGATTAAGAGTATTGTTTACTGCCTGATTGTTTGTCTGATGTTGATCCCTGTTTATCTGAGTATTGGCTGTTGAAAGCGATGCCTCCTAATCTTTTTGTTTCCTTCCTATGTTTTACATTGTCTCTTTTAAAAACTTTTTTCTTTTCTAAATAGCAACTAATGTTAATTAGTGTTGGAGCCTAGTATAGTAAGAATGGGAAGGAGTTTTCAGCAGGGAAGCTCCAGCTCTAGATTGCTATTAAATGCTGTTTTGCAAGACATGAGAAAAGAGTAGGAACTCCTTGAAGATCATTAGGGTCTGGGAAGCAAGTGCCATGAAGATATTTAAAAAAAAAAACCTGAAGTATTTATATTTTCATGTTGACATTGACAGAGTAACCTAGTAAGAGGATGGCAGTTCAGACAGATTTTTTTAAGCCCAAGTTTAATATGAAAAATAACTGGAATGAAATGTATCTGGATACTATATCAGTATTATCAAAAAAAGCTTGTTATTTTGAGCATTGTTGATGCATTTTTCTAATAGGAGCATATTTCTTGCTACAGAGAAGCATAACTTCTATTTTGCCTTTATTATTATTATTTTTAAAAGTGGGGTGAGAGAAACAAAGCTCCAGCTTGTTTTATTAGGAGCAATGATTTTATCAGGGTCACATTAGGCCCTTTAAATACAAGCTGCTTAAAATACCATATATTGATTACTTTCCACTGGCCTATCCAGTAAGGCAGTGCAAAGTCTGTGCTGCGTGTTTACTAAAGGAGAATGTGATTTCCTTTGACTTTAAAAATAAAACAACTTTATTTACTGTTGATACAGTTTGGATTATAATACAGAGCATTCCTGAACTGATCTTCTTATCATCTTGCTATTGTTTCATTTCCTCAGATGTTTACCCAAACCGAAACTTCTGAATTTGCCTTGAGGTTTTGCTTCAGCTCAAATCCAGATGGGTTTGCATTTATTCTCGGAAACATGTCATTTGCCCCATCAAAATGCATCTCCCCCTTCGTCCAATTCCTAGGACATTTCATCACGGAGAATCTCCATATTATATTGTGAAATTTCACCTTGGTAGCAGTGCTAATTAAAGTAGTTTCTGTGACTGGCCAATGTTAGGTCAAGCGTCATTATTTCTTAAAATGTTTGTTAGGCAGTTATTCCATAATGCATGTCTTTAGCAATCTTTTCTAAATTTATTATACAACCTTATTAAGTCATCTACTCTTTCAGATTAGATATTCTGAATGCTAGAATGTGTTTATTCATATATGGAAGATATATTGTGGTTTCATAGACACCACCCTGTGTAGGAGGTGAAGTAGCTTCCTGCCGCTGTGGCAAGGGAGACAACTGAAGTGACTTTTGACCAACATTAAGTCACATCAGAAATGGCCAACCCATCCTTTTCATGCTGTCGGACTTTATGCGTGAGAGGCTATTGCCTAGAATGTTTCTTGCTGATGGTATATGTATCTAATTAGTGGGAGTTCTTTCTCAACAGTATAACATTAGTGTCCCAACCAAGAGTGAAGACTCTGTCATAATTATCAAAGTAAAAAAAAAAAAAGAACCAACTCATAATAGTCTTCAATAAATCCAGAATTAAAACCAAGACATCTCATGAATAAAGTAGCCACAATCAGGAGAGAATAGTGAGTTTCAGGAGCTTTATTTTTTTCCAAATGCTATTCCATTTTATGAGTTATAATGGCAAAACTGGAATAGGCTTGAGATCTAGACTGGGTTACAGTAAACCCATTTGAAAATATTACCCTGTCAGACCTGTTTTTTTTATTGCCTATGAAGGTCTAGACTATTTATTGGTACTGTTGATTGGAGAAGATGTAATTTCACTCCAACATCAATTGGAGACTATTAAGATGGGCAACTAAAAATGTTTCATTATTCTATTAGAAAACATTGAATGCAATTTACATTTCTTTCTGTAAATGCTTATAACATATTAGGGCAATATAAGGGCCAAATACTGGTTTGTTAGTTGAGAAGAATAAATTACCAAAACCTGTTTTATGGTTGTAAAGTAGGCTTTAGTGGCAGAAGTCGAGCACCAATTAGAAGCTCTTGGCTTCTTAATTCAGACTGATATTATCTGTGCCACCTGATCCAAAGCATTCATCCTTTTAGATAGAATGCATGAAAGTCTAATTTGCAACTTCCACTCTCCCAGTAATTACATGGCTATTTCTTACTAGTTTCTGCTATGATATTTAAATTTTCTGTCACATGAATCAAAAGCCAGGGAAAAAGCCTTTGTCAACAAAGATTGACTCTAGCAATGTTCGTAGAGAAGGCAGGAATTTCTGAATTAGTCAGAACCCAGAGTAGATAGGATAATCGATTAATTAATCAATGACACACAACTGCCTAAGGTGAAAAATAAAGCCATACATTCAGAAAATGGTGATCCTTGGTGTTGGTGATCTGGTCACACTCTGATTGAGGATAGGCCTATTTCTTCCAGACAGCCAATGTGCTTCTTCCTCACCTTGACATTTTACACAAATAATGAAAGCTCCCCGATTTAATGTTCATTATAGTACCTTGAAGCTACAGAGAAAAAAGAGGGGAGGGGCTAAATTTTACTGATTTCCTGAACCCCAGCAGAGTTGGCTCGAATTAATCCATTCTGACATGAAAAATGAAAATCCCAATCTGAATGCCTATGCTCCAAAATCCAGGTAAATGGGATGCACCTCCTCAATGAATAACCCTAATTTCTCTGAATTATCCTCATCTCCTTTTGAAACTAGTCGCCACGGCCTTCTCCTATCTGTCTCTGTATAGCACAATTGCAATTTCCATAATTTAACCATACAATTTGCAAAGAAGTATATCTTTTTAACCAGCTATGGTTTTTCCCACCGCAGTTTCATTTTAGGGTCCTGGGTTCTTAACGTTATAAGAAGGGGAAAAAAAAGACTGCTCACATTCTGTACTCCACATATAAAGGTAAAAGGTAAAGGAGTTCCTGCGGTTTATAATCCGCTAATCATTGCCAATTCTAGATGGATTGTTCATCTCCATTTCAAGACCACTGAACCATCGCTGTTCCAAAGACATTTCCGCAGTCATGTGGCCAGCATGACGTCATGGAACACTATTAACTTTCCACTGAAGTGGTACCTATTTATCTACTCACATTTGCATGCTTTCGAACTGTTAGGTTGGCAGGAGCTGTGGTGAGGACGGGAGCTCACCCCATCGTGTGGTGCTTGGGTCTCAAACCTGGGCTGCTGGCTTTCCAGCCAACAAGCCCAGCATCTTAACCGCTGGGTCATTGCGCCACCCATTCCACATATAATCATGTAATAAATCTGCATCATGTGTGCCACTCTCCTTTATTACTTTCCCCCTAAGTGCAGGTTGTGTTTCTTTCTACTGGGGAGTTGCTCCATTGCACTCAACGTGTAAGTGGTATCTTTTATAGGTGTACAGTCACCACTTGGGATGTGGCAATCAGAACTGTATCCTAATTACAAATATAGACACTTCATCAATTCATATAGGGCATTACACATAGGTAGTTTTCTTTTTCAGAAGGCTGCATACTGTAGAGGGTGAATCAGATTATCCACAAGAATCTTTCCTGGTTATTAATTCTAGGTCAGATCCTATCACTCTCCGTGTCAATATTTTTTTTACCTGCAAATGGATTGCTTTATAGTTATTATTTAATCATTGAATCACATTTGGCAATTTGCAAACTAGGCAGAAATCCGTGGTCTAAAACAGTGGTTCTTAACCTTTTTGAACGAATCGCTCCCTTGAGCCAATGAGGAAGTTGTCATCGCCCCCTCCCCCAACATCACCTCTCAATCACAACATAGGAAATAATTCTTCAATTTATGCAAACCCTTTTTTTGGTTTTCTTTAAAATTGTCATCAGGACATATCGATGCAAATAATTTATTTCCAGTCTTTTTCCCATATCTCAACTGTTTGAAAAAATTTGGTGCCACCCATCACTTTATTCCCAAACTTCGTGATACATGTATTTCATTATTATCTTATTTATTCAAGACACTTAAATGTAATGACCACTGAAAACAAAATTCAATTGCAAGAAAGTGAAATGCCTGAAAAGAAAAATAGTAATATTTAATGATTGAATTACAAGTGAAATTTAAGATGCAAAAAGAAATATAAAAAGGATAGAGGCTGCTGCGCAATGCACATGAAGATAAGCGATGCGTATTCACATATGTACGGCATTCTGTACTGAAGCTAGCTGGAGGAACATTTGAAAACACAATTCAATCCACTAATAGCGAGCGATCTGATGTTTTTGTATGACAGATATGCAGCTGTTCCCTGTACGAAAAAGTCTCAAAAGTGTCCCCAAATTTCTCGCTCCATCGCCCCCATATCGCCCCCTTTTTGTTCCTTCGCCCCCCTGAAAAATGAAATCGCCTCCTGGTCTAAAATCTCTTCACTTTAAGAATTTTCCATTTCTCGACTTGGTTTTAAGCCTGAAGACTGTTCCTTGTGTATTGAAGAAAAAAACAAACAAACTCCTTTCTCTTTTAAATGTCAGTTTTTGTTTCCATCATCTTTTCCTTGAAAGGGGGGGGGGGCGGAGAATCAATCTTTACCCTTTCTAACCCTGAGTAGCAAGATAATTGGATATAGGAATAAAGATGACAAAGTAAGCACTAAAATTCAGAAGAATCAATAAAATAAGCTGATAGACCAAAAAACGAGATGAAGTGATGGTCTCGATAGAAGAGAATATTTGTAGCTAAGGCTTCAACTGTGGGATCCTTGATGCTCTCAGAGCTTGGTTGGGTTTTTTTGCAGCCATTTCATTATTCAACTAGATAACAAAATCAGTGCTAGAACTCCACTTCCTTCTAGCACTTATGATGTTACCTAGCTGGGTAATGAAACGTCTGCAACTTCTGCAAGCTCAGCAAAGCATTAAAGACCACAAAAATGATATTAGTACCTGCTTGTTATAGACACAATCTTAACTAATCAAGGAGAGAACCAATCTAGAACTAAGGAGAAATTTCCTGGCACAACAATTAATCAGTGGAATGCCTTGCCTTCAGAAGTTGCTGGTGCTCCATTACAGGAGGTTTTTAAGAAGAGATTGGACAACCATTTGTCTGAAATGGTATAAGGTTTCCTGCTTGAGCAAGTGGTTGGACTGGAAGACCTTCAAGGTCCCTTCCAACTCTATCATTCTGTTATTCTGCTTAGTGATGGTGGTCTAGAGAAGAGATCACCAGTCTTTGTCAGTTGGCGGACTGGAGGAAAAGGGAGGGGAAGCATTTTACATGCATGTATGCACATGCATGGGATCACGAGCAGGAGTGCACCGCAAATGGGGCGGGGCTAGTGCCCGTGTGATACTCACTAGCCCTGCCCCATTCTTGCATGGCGCAATGCCTTGTTTCTGCACCCTGCGGTGTGGCAGCAGCAGTTTTTGCGCCATGCAATGCAGTGACGGCCTGTTTTTACGCTCCCGCAGTGCAGTGGCACCCGATTTTGCGGCATGGCAGCGTCCCATTTTCATACCCCGAGGCGTGGCGGCGGCCCGTTTTTGTGCCCTGAGGTGCGGTGGCGACCCATTTTTGTGCCCCGCAACCACAGCGCTAGCACAAGTGAGGGGGTGTGCACTCACACTGGCCAGCCTGTCCTGCGGCCCACAGGTTGGAGACCCCTGGTCTAGAGAACAGTTTTCTTGACGTTGCTGGCAACTGTGGCTGGCATCTTCAAAAGCAAAGTAGTCTGGTTTTCAGCTATTTTTGAAATAGGTTGTGAACCCTTTTGAAAATCTAATTCAACTATATCAGATCCTTCTTAACTAGATATATAGAGTTTTCCAGAATTCATTTAACAATTCTAGGATGTTGTCCAGGTAAAATTCAGTATCCTACTTGACCGGGAGTTTGGACTAGATGACCTATAACGGGTGTCAAACTGTCGGCCCACGGGCCGGTTTCATCATACCGGAGCCGCGCCCACCCCATTGGCGGCAATGGCGAAAAAGCTCCGATACGTAGTGCGACGTCACGTGACGTCGCGAGTTTGACATGCCTGACCTATAAGGTCCCTTCCAACTCTATTATTCTGTATTCTATATATTCTGTTGTTTTTTATAATGAGCATCACTTGGTCAAGCCTAATCTTTAACTTGGGCTCCATGGACTTGAATGGGAAAAAATATAGAACTTTATTTTCATTTACATTATTTCATTTTTTATTCAATAATGAATGCAAACAACAAAGTACTTTATGCCTCTAGATTTCAATATTAATCATTAGCTCAGCACATATTCTAGTATGTTGCCTTTTTTAATTTGTTTAATATTTTAATTAATTGAGCGTAATTGATTTCCATTGTAATTTAAGTTGTATTGGTGAATTTGCCTTTTTGCATTTACATTTTTCTGAGAAGGAAACCCTAAGTTTCATCAGATTCTTCAAGGTGGTCCATGGCATTAAAAGATTAGGAACCTAGTCTAGCCTATTCTGATGATACTCTTAATTGTGTGGATAGCAGAATAAATAATAGTTTTTAGCATCCTACTTTGCCTTAATCAGGTCTTGGGAATCTAAGTCTTGGGGGGATATTTTAAAAATTCTTCCACCCTTATCTGCTATAATTTTTTTCCTCCCTTGAAATGATGCCACAGGTGCCCCAGACAGTGAAGGAGGGAGAGAAATTTTTATTGAGCTCTCATTCCAGCAAGATCTACTGTATTGAATTGAGTACCCATCTAGTTTCAACTGGTTCATGGCACACTCCAGCCTCTTATATGGCATCCCATTGTAAAAATCCCATTGGACTCACACAAATAATCCAAAACTCATTGACAGCATTATTTTAAAGAAAACCTCATGGATTGTCAGCAATCTGAGCCTCATTCTTTCAATTTATAGTAACATAAATCTAATATGCTAGGGGAGTCAGTTGATTATCGTAATCAACTAGCAGGTAAACAAGTGATTTATTTCCCAATAACATTTTTTTTTCTCATATGATGATGACAAACTCCATTGCACAAGAACAGTCATATTCCAAAATTGCAATCAGGTTCTGGAGTACTTAATTGCACAATTGCTTACTGTGTCATATCGTAGTACAATGACCTTGCTACGGGAAGGGACACTGTTTTCCTTCTCCTAAAACTCTGTTTGTCTTCATCTGTGTAGACTAAATACTGATATCCCCCTGTTTTTAGTCAGGTGAACTCAGCGATTGGCTGACTTGTGTGAAGTTTTTGTATTCATGTATTTATAAATAAATGTGCTTTATCAGACTTTGTAACGGATACGGTACTAGCAGTGTTAGCAATCCATGAGTGTCTGGAGGGGATTATTAAAAACAAATTTCTGTTTTATGGAAAAGTCTTGATCAAAATTTATTTATGTTTCAAATCCCCTGCTTGCATTACTTTCATATGCTTATAAGGCAGATTTTTTTTTCCAGGGATGAATAGATCGATATGCAAGTTCAGTGCTGAAGCGCCCCTTCATTTAGTCTTAATGCTTAGGGCCAAATGCCCCATTGTGTCAGAACTCTGATCAATTATCTTGACAATTTAATTTTTTATTTCACAATAGCTCTATGGCCCTCAGAGTGCTGCTCTGTGTTGTTTTTAATAAACCTCCCAAAAACTCATAGATTGCTAACATTGCTAGTATTCAGCAGCAGAATTGAGGGGGAAATAGCCCTGTCCAACTCATTGTATGTCATGTCAGTTATCTTCTCTGCTTGACATAATGCTTCATAGTCACTGAATGTCCTCAAAAGAACAATAGAAATACACCTGATACTTAGGATAAACATCAGTTTAGAGTGGATGGTGATCGTATTTAGACATTTCTATGAGAAATTCTGGATATTCATTCCAGGATCTCCCAATTTACCTTGCAATACGGTCCTTATATAATACAGGATCTCTCTCAAAGCAAGTTTTAAACGTTGGTCTAAGATGCATCTTTATTGCTGATTTCTCATTTTTCTGCGAGTGAGAATGTTAGGTAAGATGAAATGATGAAATGTGGTTTCTGCTGCACCCAGACTTGAGGGAAAAAAGATGGTTTGATTAGGGTTTGAAGAGCTTAACAGTAGACACCGAGGGAGATTTTAGGGCTCCATCAGAGAAGAAAATCTCAAAGCAGCTATGCAAAAAAAAAAAAAAAAGGCAACAGATGCCAAGATTTCATCTAGCATAATCTCTGCTGTTTGGCTATGCTGGATGGAGTTGGTGAAAACTGGGGTCCTAATCACCTTGGTCCACCTTATGTTTCTTCTCCTCACTGCCATTTCTTTATTGCTAATAATTTTACAGGAACACAAGAGTAGGTAACAATCACAATTGCCATTAGGTAATTATGGTGTTCCTGGTTTCTATTTCCTTTTCCAGTGTTCCTTGGCATTGTAGATTTTGACCTATAATGGTGTGTGCTTTCTAATTTCTCCCAAATTAGGGAGAGTTGAGCTGCCCTTTACTCATATGTATTAAAAATGAGAAGGAAGGACTCACTGGAGAAGGGCCTAATGCTGGGAAAGATTGAGGGCAAGAGAAGAAGAATGAGGTGGCTGGATGGAGTCACTGAAGCAGTAGGTGTGAACTTAAATGGACTCCAGAAGATGGTAGAGGACAGGAAGATCTGGAGGAACATTGTCCATGGGGTCGCGATGGGTCGGACACGACTTCGCAACTAACAACAACAACATTAAAAATACATTCATTGAATATATTCATTTATTGATCTTGTTTCTGTACTGCTCTTACTCTAAGAGAAAGCCCAGAGTAGTTCACAAAAGAAATCTTAAAACATTTTTATATGATCAGAAAACTAATCAATAAAAATTATTGTTGCTGTTAAATAAAATAATCAACAAAAATACCAATAGTCTAAAAAGGAAATAACTACCAAAACCTTTTAAAATCCATTTGTTAATAAAGTTGTTGGAAAGGCAATTTGATGGCAGAGCGGTTGGTTCTACAAATAGTGGTCTAAATATCATTTCTCCCTGATATTGAAGGAAAAGCAAAGGTGTCAGAGGTGGTTTATCAGGAACAAGTTCCAAGGAGCCTTTATATTTCTCTTTTTTATTACATGCTCCAAGCAGGACTTTATAATATTTAAAAACTTATAATATACCAAACAAATATTCATAATTGTGAAAGACAGTTTGCTACCATTGTGTGTGAAATATCTATTTTTTTTTTAAAAAAAAATTGCTTCTCACTCATATGGGCGGTATGTGCCTTAATCTCAGGTCCTCGACGTCTGGGAATTTGAGACTTCTGTGCAGTATCTTAGCTGTTCCTAGCACTGCACTCTTCTGGTGTCACTCAGGCATCAGTTGGAGCCACTGTCCCAGCTTAGAAATCACAACCCCGAGCGCCTCTATCACCACCGAGATTACTTTGGTCTTTACTTTCCATATTCTTTCTAGTTCCTCCTTCAGGCCATGGTACTTCTCCATACTCCTTCTTCCTGATATTACTGTCACTTGGCAATGCTTTGTCTATCACTACCACTTTCTTCTTGTGCTTTTCTACTGCGATAATGTCTGGTTGATTGGCCAGTATCTGCCTATTCTTCTGGATTTGGAAGTCCCACAGGATCTTAGCCCTGTTATTCTCCTCAACCTTCTATGGAATCTTCTATTTATACTTGAGAGGATCTAGCCATATACTGTGCAGATATTCCTGTACACAATGCCAGATACTTGGTTATTCAGTTATGCTGTTCCTGCCTGCATCTTACACCTTGCCACTATGTGTTGGGCTGTCTCTAAGCCATCTTTGCCTAATCTGCACCTTGGATCCTGTTTAGTGTGGTAAATGTCTGCTTCTATGGTTCTAATGCTTAGTGCCCATTTTTGTGTTGCTATGATCAGTGCTGTCAGGTAGTCCAGCCCTTTTCAGCCATTGGTAGGATTTCCCAATGTCTGCCACCTCAGCTATCTAATGATACATTCCATATAGGATCTTTTCTTGTCATAGCACTTCCTCTGCTTGATGTTCCTCCTATGTCTTTTGCTGCCTCAGACATTTTTTCAGCAGCTCATCTTTGAGTTCATCTTACTGGATACTCTGGAGTTTGTCCAGGATTCACCAGACTTTACTCATCCTCTTTCTGGCTGATGTACAGTCTCTGGGTGTTGGACCTGGGGTGAAAACCTCCATACATTATGAGGAGCTTCTAGATCTTCACATTAGTAGCCCTACTTTGGCCAGCTCATTATATTGGCAGAGTATCTGATGACTGGCAGGGGATATATGTTTATTGGCATGTTCTTCCCATTGAGTTGGTTCTTTTCCTTTAGTGGTACTTGGCTATTGCTGTCTTCCTTGTCTCCTCATTGTGGTTCCCATGTGACTGTGGGATACCAAAGTACTTGTAGTGTATCTGTATGGCTGTTAATGTGGCCTGCTGATAGTTCCATCACTTCCCTCTCTTGACTACCATCTGGCCACATTTCTCCAGTCTGAATGATATCCCAATATCAATGTAGATCCATGTCAGGTGGAACAACAAGTTGATGTCTTGTTTACTCTTAGCATACAGCTTAGTATCAGTAGAGCAGATGACTGATAGTAGTTACAGATTTGGATTTGAATTTGTATTCATATCCAGTCCTTGTCATTATCTGGCTGAGGAGATTCAAGCCTATGCAGAACAGCAGCAGAGACAGTGCATCACCATGGTATATGGTACACTTGATGGCCACTTGTGGGAGCTGTTTTGAATTTCCAGTGTTGTCTTTCCTAGTTCCATAAGTTCTTGAAGAAAGTCCTTAGTGTCCTCATGACTTTGTATCACACCAGGCATTTACAGATATATGTCCATGGCCCTGAATCTTGGGCTTTCTTGTAGTCAATTCAGACTGGGTTCAGTTTGGTTTGTCTGGATCTGGAGTCTTGGGTGACTGCTCTGTCTATGAACAACTGATATTTTGAACCCCTGGTGTTGTTCACAATGCCCTGAGCTGTGCTCATATATTGGCCTGTACGTGAGTCCTGTAGCTTGGTGACTATGATTTCCATGTTGTGGGGAGCCAGGTTATTAGCCAGTAGTTGGCTAGTGCTCTTCTCTTGTGGGGATCTCTCATCATCAGCACCATCCTTCCTTGTGTTAGCCAGTCTGGGTGGGAGCCTGCTAAAAAGCTGGTTCATTTGTGTTGCTAGGCCTTCATGCACTACTGTTAGTTTCTTTAGTCAATAGGTATGGATCATGTCCAGGCCAGGTGCTGTCCAGTTTTTCGTGTTCTTGACTTGCTGTTGGATGCCTGTTACTGTGATGGCAACTGGCTCCTGTTGTGGGGGATTGTTGTGATCTGCTCAATGCTTTGCACTGGTGTTATGTGCCTTCTCTTTCTCCCATACGTTCTTCCAGTGCTGCTCAGTTTCTGCTGTTGGTGACTCTGCTGTTACTATGTTCTCTTTAGAGGACAGGACATTTATCTTCTTGGCCTCTGCTTCTCTAGTGCATCACTTTAGCCTGATAGTCACTGCAGTGAGCCTTTGTTTAGCAGTTTCCAGGGCCCTTGTATTTTTTCAATAATCAAGTCTTACCCTTAAATCTTCACACTCTTTTGTAATACCAACTGACTTTCTTTTCTATTTTTTCTACGTAAATTTTGGAAAAGTTGAAATATTTGGACAGTTGATGAGCGATTTGCTTCCATTTCTTTGTCTAGCTTACTTCAAGAAAATTTCCGAGATAGTGAAACAGGTAAATGGTAAAACAATCAGGGAAAAAAAATGGAGTAGAACTAAGCTTTACCAGCAGAGAAGTCAGAAGCAGCATTTATTTATTCATTCATTCATTTAATTTTTATGCCGTCCATCTCCCCTACAAGGTGAGTCTTGACTTTTGTTTAGTTCTGCAAAATACTCAGGTATCTGAACTGCTATCATAGAGAAAAAGTCAAGATTCTGAGAAGAGGGCATGGAAAAATGGATTTAGTTTTCAGGAAGGCAGATACTAATCCATCTTAGAAAAAATACTGACCAGTTTATACTTTGGAAGCAATTGCCCAGTGAAGTGCTGGGTTCTTTTTCGCTGGACATTCATCTTCAGGGATTCATTTAAATTCCTTTGTTGAGTAAATCCTTGAAGCCCTTTCAATTTTATGGTTCCATTTATTATCATTTCATAATAGCTAAAGGCTCTGTTCTTTTGAAGCTAATATTTACTCCGCTTCTTAGCATTAAAGCCTATGGATGTTAACAGTTGCTATGAAAAGTTTGTGCTTTTCCCCCCTCTTTTTTGTCCAACTTACTGCTTTATTTGGGAATCAGGCAAATAATAGGTCTTTCAGAATGCACGGCACAACATTTTGTGTCATTCCAAATGCCCGACAATGTATTATATCCAAAATCAGCATTGAATTAAATGTTAACTTGTTTTTGGTCTATTGTTTCTTATTATGATGCTAATCTGGTTATTGCCGCACAAAAATTTGTTTGCGATTATTTTTAGAATCTACAGGTTGATTTTGGTTTCTGTAACTTAGCATATTATACGTATCTATGAGTTGACGGGTTGTAGGGAACAATATTGTGGCTTTTTCACAAGCTGGGAACAAAATTCTGGACTTTATAGACCAGCCTTCCTGACCAGGTGAACTCCAGATAGGTTGAATGGCATATTCCCAAAATTCTACAAGAATCCAAGAGCACCAATTGGGAAGAATGTGAAATATCCTTTGATCTTGTCTGCTCTTTTCAGTGTGTACACATTGTGAGAAAATGCATTTTTTTCCTTATCTCCTAAGTTATTCCAGTATAAATCCAGTGCAAGGTAAGCACAGATTCTGAGCTTCTCCCAGATTGTGCAATGGGAATTGCAGCTTTGTCATAGCTGATGAAATTATTTGCTCATTCCTTCTCTCATCTAACTTGCCATTCTCAAAAAAAAATCAATTAGCATTGAGTCCAACCAGTTTACTATATCCTATCCACATATATGGTATGGGTCAGTGAAGTTGTTATTTTAGATGCCGAACCTGAGATGTAATTTCCTCTTAAAACTATTCAGACACCTACTCTGTTATTATTACCAGCTTTTTAAAGAGTTGACCGTCAACTCAAATTATGAAACACTTGGAAAACAAGAGCTACCAATGTGATAAAGGGAAACAAGTCCTGGTATTTTGCATACTGTTGTGTTATGTTTGCCATCTAATGAAAGATGGCATTAATTTACTTAATTGTATGGATTTTGATTCATTCTTCAGGAAGCAACACAGTGTGACATGCATACATTGTGGGAGTTGAAGAGATAACTAGTTTTACAGAGGATCTAGATTTGAACAGAGGATCCATGACAGGGGTGGGAACAGAAGAAGAAATACCGAATATAGGCTGTCCTCGACTTACTATCACAATTGAGCCCAAAATTTATGTTGTTAAGTGAATTTTGCCTCATTTTATGACTTTTCTGGCCACAATTGTTAAGTGAATCACTGCAGTTGATATTAGTAACATAGTTGTTAAGTGAATCACTTTTCCCCATTGACTTTGCTTGTCTGAAAGTAGCAAAAGGTGATCCCATGACCCTGGGACACAGCAGCCGTCATAAGTATGAACCAGTTGCCAAGCATCTGAATTTTGATCACATGATCATGGAGCTGCTACAAAGGTTGTAAGTGTGAAAATGGTCATAAGTCACTTTTTTCATTGTCATTGTAATTTTGAACACTCATTAAATGAACTGTTGTAAGTCGACAACTACCTGTATAGATGGAAATGCCTATGAAAGAAAAATGCTGACACCACTGCGAGTGTCCAGATCTTTGAGGCAGAGTAGTGTCATACAGAGGCTTTAAGCAAAGTATTTGTTGGTGGGTTTGTATCATTACGCATTAAGTTACACTCTTGCACCCAAACTAATATATAGCAATAGTATTTAAAATTGTGTCATATTGCTGTATGTTTAGAGTAGTTTGAGAAGCATGGATGGAGGTGATCCTATTAACATTGTGTGCTTGGATTTTCAAACAGTTCCTCTTCATCGAAGTCTCTTGAGTAATATTAATGGCTGTAGGATAAAAGAATCCTGCCTTTTATGAATTGCTAATTGCTGAAAAAACAGTAAGTAAAGAATAAACTAGAAATAAGGAGAGATTTCCTGACAGAACAATTAATCAGTGGAATGCTTGCCTCCAGAAGTTGTGGATGCCCCATCACTGGAGGCTTTTGAGAAGAGATTAGACAACCACTTGTCTGAAATGGTATAGGACAGTGGTTCTCAACCTGTGGTCTGCAGACCCCTGGGGGGCCACAATATTATCAGAAGGGATCCATGACGGCTTGAAGAAATGTTATGATTTAAATCTTGAGTTAAGTCTTGGGAGTCCGTGGCCATGGTCCATGACCATAACAGTTATTTAAAGGGGGTCCATGATGAAGAAAAGGTTGAGAATCACTAGTATAGGGTCTCCTGCTTGAGCAGAGGTTGGACTAGAAAACCTCCAAGACACTTGCAACTCTGTTATTCTGTTAATAAAAATAAATAGACAATTTTCTCATTAGTGGGATGTAGGGAATGAACAATCTGACTTGCTGGTAAGAGATTTGCTGCCCAAATTAACACAAGAGACTGAATTATTTAGGATGATAAAAAGCCAATGTTCCTGTAAAACCTCAGAAAGGTCTCTTAAACCTGGATGAATTATCTTGCATGGCAAATGCAATTCAGTTTTTAAGGACGTGTTGCTAGGGTCAAAAGAACACATTCATGTGGTCTGAACTGTAACTAACCAAGAAAAAGATCTTGGAGTCCCAGAATGGGAGCAGAATGGAGATGTTGACTTAATGTGTGGCAGCTGTAAAATAAGCCAGTTCTTTGCTAGGGGTCATTAGGAATGGTATTCAAAATAAAAATGCTGACGCTATAGTGCCCTTATATCAATCTATGCTTTGTCTGTACCTGGAATACAGTGTACTGTTCTCACTGATGCTTATAAAAAAGGATAGAGCCGAGCTAGAAAAATTGCCAAAGTCAAAACGTTTCAGAAGCTTAAACATCTTCCATATGAGAAAAAGCTAGAAACTTAGAGAAAAAAATACAACCCAGGAGAGACAAGATTGCTTGGCATGAGGAAATTAAACAAGAGAAAGTGTTTCTATCTGTCTGAAAGTACTTGGACCAGAGCCAATCCTATGAAGCTGATTGAAAAGGGATTTAAAATAGACAAGAGAATGCACTTCTTCACATGACATAGTAGAATATTATATAAAATTGTGGAATACCTTATAACAGGGCATGGCAGGGGCCCCTAATTGAATGGCTTGAAAAGGGAATTGGATAAATTTATAGAAGGCAAGTCTATCAAGAGATAATAATAATAATAATAATAATAATAATAATAATAACAACAACAACAACAACAACAACAACAACAACAATGTTGGAAGACTGTGACAAAAGCAAGCAAGGGTAGTACCAATAGTAAGAGGCTTCTTGGGTGCAATCCCAAAACAACTGGAGCACCACTTGAACACCATTGGCATTGACAAATTCGCTATTAGTCAATTGAAAAAGGCGGCCTTACTAGGAACTGCTTCCATCCTGTGACGATATCTGTAATACCATCAAACATCCACATCTGCCTATCCCAGGTCCTGGGTAAGGATTCGATAGGTAGACAAAATGCCAAATCCTGTCTGAACATCTGACTGACTGTGCAATGATCCAAAATAATAGTAAAGTTGAAGGGACCTTGGAGGTCATCTAGTCCAATGTTCCTGTCTGAACATCTCTGACTGTGCAATGATCCAAAATAATAGTAAAGTTGAAGGGACCTTGGAGGTCATCTAGTCCAACCCCCTGCTCAGGCAGGAAACCCTACACCATTTCGGACAAATGGCTGTCCAGTCTCTTCTTAAAAACTTCCAGTGTTGGAGCATTCATCGCTTCTGGAGGCAGGTTGTTCCACTGGTTAATTGTTCTAACTGTCAGGAAGTTTCTCCTTAGTTCTAGGTTGCTTCTCTCCTTGATTAGTTTCCATCCGTTGCTTCTTGTCCTGCCTTCAGGCGCTTTGGAGAATAGCTTGACTCCCTCTTTATGGCAGCCCCTGAGATATTGGAACACTGCTATCATGTCCTACCTCATCCTTCTCTTCATTAAACTGGACATACCCAATTCCAGCAACCGTTTCTTATATGCTTTAGCCTCCAGTCCCCTAATCATCTTTGTTGCTCTTCTCTATACTCTTTCTAGAGTCTCAACATCTTTTTTACATCACAGTGACCAAAAGTTATTCTTTCTGAAAACAGGGTGTTCTTTTACAAGCTGAGTCAGCAGGCCTCCAAAGACCAGTTGCCAGGAAGCAACCATAGAAGAGAGATAGGTTTCCATTTCTGGCAAGCAAGCACTCCAGAGGTATCTGGTTGACCATTTTGAGAAACAAAATGTTGGAAGAAGGTGGCCTTAGTCCAGTGGTAGTCAACCATGGCTCTTTTATGACTCGTGGACTTCAACTCCCAGAATTCCTGAGCCAGCATGGCTCAGCTTGGAAACTTCCTTTCCCCATGGCTGGCTCAGGAATTCTGGGAGTTGAAGTCCATGAGTCATAAAAGAGTCAAGGTTGCCTACCCCTGCCTTAGTCCAATCCAGCAGGGTTGCTCCTGCATCTTTATATCTAGCTACCATGTTGGTTTTCCCTTCAGTTCTGACTTTGTGTCATTTTAAGGCACTGTAGGAAATAAGAATGGCAGTGCTTTGCTCAGGAGTGCTGGACCAGATCTTTTGGTTGGACATTGGAGAGGAAGCAAATTTCTTGAACTTTAATTGGTATTTAAGAAAACAATATCCTGCTCATGACTTGGCCAGAAGGAATATAGTTGACTTTTGGCTTACTTATCAGGTAGATGAGAGACTCAGGAAATAGACCTCAAAAGACAGAGGAAGTGAGGAGAGTATGTGTTTTTTATGTTCAGGAACAGTGTTAGCAAATGGAGAATAAACAGATGATGACTTTAGCTCTTCCCCCATCTTGGGGCTGAGACCTTCTTCTAGGCATCCTTCTTATACAAGCACTTTGTAGTAGAGCTGTAGGCACTTCATTCTACATGTGAAAGAAGAGGAAATTTCATTTTTAAGAAGATAACCTGCCCTGTGCACACAAATGTATATAAGGAACTAAAGAAGCTTCTTGGATGAGAAGTGAAACATTTTCAAAGGAAAAAAAAACCCAAGAAAAGCACCTTTGGAAAAGCACCTTTGGAACGCGACCTGAATGATTGAGAATCTTCATAGTCGCATATAAGGAAGTTTATTTTTTCTTTTGCTTAGATCTGATTGAAAGGGGCATGTGTCTAATTCCTTGAAAGATAGAAAGATACAAGAAGCGGATCTGCTTTTAACTTTAATTTGTGTTCAGTCATAAGACTGCGCAGTTACAAACAGCTGCAGATGCATAGAAAGGTTCAAGAAAAAGACTAAGGTGCTAATTATGCTTCCCATAATAGAGACGAATAAATATTATCATGTTAATGATTCAGTTACCAAAATATAATTGCATCAACATCATGACAAGTGCAGATACTTGCTTGTGGGATTCAGTTTATTTCCTTTAGTAAATAAATATCTATCTCTATCACCTCTTTATTTATCTGTCTGTCTATCTATCTAACTGTCTGTCTGTCTGTCTAATCAATCTATCATATATTTCCTGTCTTCCTGACTTCTGTGGACATCCTCAGTGGAGTGTGAGGGGGAAATGATACACATGATGACAATGTCATCATGCAAATGCCACAACTTACATATCCACATCAGAGCTTGGGGTGTACACAGGTAACAGTCTTTTGCACAGTAGCATCTTCACTTTGAGTCCTCTTTGTTCTCTACAGATGCCATTACTTCCTACGTTCCCTCTTTCCTTTTTAAGGATTCTCCACAGATTTTTTAAAAATAATGACATCATATAATGTAAAGCAAGAATTAAAAACATAGCAACAGAAATGATAAACATGCTTGGTCAAGGCCATAAAATCAGGTTCCTCTCAAAATGAGTGTTTTTTAAAAATAATTTTCATAATAAAAGGTTTCTACATAGGCTTAAAAATCTATAGAAACATAAAAAAGTAGGGGGAGAAGAAAATACAAAAGAGTAAGAAAGAAAATGAAAGAGTATTTAAAGAAACAACTTTTGATCTTCTTTGCAGCAATTACAAACATTACATCTTCACTCTCCCATGGTTCCCTTCTTCCCATACATAAATCTTTTTAATCAACAAATCCCCAAATCAACAGTTCACTTTTATCCATTTACAGGAAAAAGCCATAAAAGTTTCCAGTCTTTTGTAAAAGTACTTGTTGTTCCCTCTTAATCAAACAAGTTGGTTTAGCCATTTTTACAAACAGCCATCTTCAAAATCCTTTCCTCCATTATAGGAGTTTCTGTAATCTTCCATCTTCATGCATATAATAGCCTCACCGCAGTTACCATATATAAAATCAATTGTCCACGAGCCTTTTGTAATGACTGTCCATAAGTTCTAGTAAGTAAACTTCCAGTTTCAGAAAAGTTCCAGTTTCATCTGAATATTATATTTTTAAAATCTCTGCATCAACCTATGCATGTGTATCTAATATATTTTTGCTTTATCACGTCCACTATGCATGATAAAATGTCCCTTCATATTTTTCACATTTCCAGCAGCAATGATGAATACTTTCATACATCTTAAACAATTTCTTTTGTGTCATATAACAACGGTACATCATTTCCCGAAAGTTCTCTTTTAGCTTATACGACAATATGACCGCATCATCTCCTATTGATCCATTTGGATGTTATTTATGTGGTTGTTTGTTTATATCTCGCCTTTAATTATTTATTTTTTTTACAAATAACTTAATTTCCCCCTCAACAACAACTCTGTGAAGTGAATTAGGTTGAGAGAAAGTGACTGGCCCAAAATCACCCAGTCAGCTTTCATGGCTAAGGTGGGAGTTGAACTCACTGTCTCCCACTTTGTAGCTTGGTGTCATTTCACCATACATTATTTAACTTGCTCAAAACGAGTACTTTTAAAACATCTTTTTGCCTAACGAATTGCAGGTCAACTCTTGATGAATTGCAAGGATTTCTGTGGCAATGATTGTGGCATTCCTATCACAAGGTACCCTTCCATTTTGCCTGAGTTGGTCACAGTCTCTTCGCAACATGGAATGGGAAGTATTACTACATGCTTGCAATTACAGAAAGATATTAAATTAACTAAAGAAAAGCAAAATCAATACATTGCACCTAAAACAAGGTTAACCCCCCCCCCACTTAAGATAAGATAACTTTTCTAGTCATTTTTTTACTGTGGGCACAATGGCACACGTCAAAAACGAAATTTAGTTGCCCGCTCTCAAAGTGAAACACATACATGACACACACCTGAAACATATTATGTACAACATATGTATAGACTCCCACCCCTACATATACGTAGCAAATAAATATTAAATATTGTCCATCTTGAATATATAACGGAAGGAGGAAGCTTGAGAGTTCACAAGGTTAATGCTGTAAGGAATGAAACTGTGGCTGAATCTGGATGTTCTGCTACGGATACCACGAAGCCTCCTCCCAGAAGGGAACAAGGAAAACAGGTCGTGAAGAGGATGTGTAGTGTCCCAGATGATCTTACAGACCCTGCTCAAGCAATGCTTCTGTGCTATGTCCTGGATGGGAGGGAGGGAGCTGCCAATGATCTTTTCGGCCATCCTTACCACTCTCTGCACTGCCTTCCTGTCTGAAGCAGTGATGCTTCCAAACCAGACTGTGATGCTGTATGACAGGATGCTCTCGATCATTCCCCTGTAGAAAGTGGTCAGGACAGGGGAAGGAAGATGTGCTTTTATTATGGCAAATGACAGGAGCAGGAAAGGAACCTCAGTTTCTTCACTGAATCAAAAGAAATGGTCTCTGTTTTTGTCCTACCTGTTCTTCAAGGACGTGAGGCTGGTCTGTATAACTTTGTTCTGTTTTATTTTGTCTCTTCGGTGAAATTGCTTGGACTCTTGCTTGTCATTTAACATAACATGCACACATACATCCCCCAGAGGAATCCAACATTTCCTGGCCTACATGTTCTGCTCTGTATGGTACATTACACTGATTTAATATTTCTGTATTGATATTCTAGACTCTAGGAATACTGCTAGAAATCAGTGTTTCTCAACCTTGACAATTTTAAGGCAATTGCTGGCTGTGGAATTCTGGGAGTTGAAGTCCACATGCCTTAAAATTGTCGAGGTTGAGAAACACTGTGCTAGATGCAACAGAAGCTTTCAGCAATGTCTGTTAGAATTTCTGCAAGCAGTGTTTAAAATGTCTTCTGTAGATAATATAATGAATCTTAGTTTCAAGTGATGATTGGAATGGTAGGTTGAAGAAAGACTGTCTTTCAATTTAGAGATAGTCCTTGACTTAGGACCATAACAGAGCCCAAAATTTCTGTTGCTAAGCAAGACAGTTATTAAGTGAGTTTTGCCTCATTTTTATAACCTTTCTTGCCACAGTGAATCAGTGCAATTAAGTTAGTAACACGGTTGTTAAGTAAATCTGGCTTCCCCATTGACTTTGCTTGTCACAAGGATGCAAAAGGTGATCACGTGAATCCAAGACATTGCAACTGTCATAAATTCATGCCAGTTGCCAAGTGTTTAAATTTGGAACATGTGACCGTGAGGATGCTGCAACAGTGTGAAAAACAGTCCTAAATCCATTTTTCCAGTGTCGTTCTAATTTTGAACAGTCACTAATGAATAGTTATAAGTCAAGGACTACCTGTATTAAGTTTTGAACCCTGAAGCTGATTGACCCATGTGGCAGCATTTTGTACTGTAAAGCCAGATTTATCTTTTGCTCTCCCTTTTTAAGGCTTTCCTCTCTCTCATCCAAAAGGAAAGTTTATAGTCATGGAGCAGAGAACTGAATGTGCTTCCATAGAGACTGAACAAGTCCAGGCATGGAACTGGAAGAGACTTAGACTCATGTGGTCAAATGAAGTCTGCTCAAACATCCTTTGCCTTTGCTATCACAGTGGTCTCTTGAGCATATAAGCAAGTGGGAAAATGCAGATGAGCTAGGCAGAAGCAATGGAGCCATGTCGGTACTGGATCCTCACAACAGCCAGGAGATTGTTACTTAAAAGCTCTATTGCTTCAATAGTTCCACCTGTCTCCATTGAAAAGTCCCCTTTTTCTTTTAAAAAGCTGACACTGAACAGACAATTCAAGGAACTATCCATTGCTTCCTTGTTTAATAATTTGCAGGGACTCCAGGTTGGGGATTTTCCAGCAAATGTTTAATTGTAAAGGGTTGTTAGTTTCCAGAATAACCCCATCTGATATAGAAATGCCAAGGCAAATTGGGATTTTTTTCCCCCCTCTGGGCAGCGTTAGCTAGATTCAGGCATTGTAGTAAGCCAAGATTGTTTAACCATGTCTTTGAATAAATCACAGTTGGTGAGTCTATACAACAAATGAAGCCAGGCCAGATCACAGTACTGTTGAACCCAGCTTGGGAATCCAGTATGAATCTTATCATACCGTCTTCTGGATTGCACACTGCTCTGACAATCATAATTTACAAGAGGATCACAGCTTACAGGTTATAATACTGTGAAATTCTTTCAGTTGAAAATTCAGTTGAAAGTAGATGGCCAGGCAACCGGTCTGCCTTTGCTGAGCTATAATTGCCATTTTATTTTGTGATACAGGTAGTCCTTGACTTACAATTGAAGTGGAGCTTGACCTATGGTTGGTTGTAAATCATGACAGTCGTAAAGCGAGCCACCGATGTGAACAGTCCCAAATTTACAACCTTTTTTCATGCAGCTGTTAAGCAAACACCATGGTCCCTAAATGACCACTAGAATTGTTAAGCTAATGCTGTGGTCCTTAAGTGAACCAATTGTTTGCTATGGACGCGTTTGGAAAAAAAAACTGGAGATAAATGTGGTTTGCAAAAACATCATAAAACATGATCACACAATTATAGGATGCTGCAAATGGCCATAAATGTGAGCCAGTTGTTGGACCCCCAAAATGCATTCACATGACTGGGAAGGGGGCAGCCATCAGAACTTTGGAACTGAGTCATAAATACCCCTGAGGATATCTGCTGTAGGTTTGAATGGTCTCTAAGCAAACGGTCATAAGTTGAGGGCTACATGTATTTCCGTGACCTCTTGATTGAGTTTTGTGGTATCAGTGGTGGACTCACATGAGCAATCCTACAAAGAGGAGGATTGCCCTGAGTTTTAATGACTAAGGTAGTATTTCATTAATAGGCCAAAAAGTAGACCAAGAGAGTACACACTAAAATATAACCAAAACATCTTAACACTTTTTAAAAAAAATTATACAGATTGTTATATTTGTTTTAGAGCTCTGAAAATCCTTTGAAAGGTATTTTGAAACGTGTAGAACTTTTACAAAGTACCAGTGGTGTCTGTGCAGTAGGGGTCAACTTGCATCACAGTGTTGTTTGAATCAACTTCCTGTCCTACAGATAATTATCGCTGTGAATTATCGCTTTTTAAAAAAAACGTGATGATTTCAGAAAAAGAGCTTCCATTTTAGAGCATCACTTCTTGCCATCTTCTTGATCTGGCTGGGAATGATGGTTTGGGGGCCTTGAACTAAATTTTCAATTTTCCACCTCTGTCATTCTCAATTAAGTTTATGCATTTCCTATCATTTAGCTGAGTAGAGGAATAGTAGTAATGGGTGAAGTTGTTAGAATACAAAGATTGTGTCACATTGTGTACAGGCTTGGAATAATTGTTATTTCTGAGATGGAAGATAGCTTCCTTCTCAGAAGCTTTTAGTGGATTTAGAAAACTGAACAAGGAAACAGAAAGTGAAAATGTGACTTTCTGCCCTGCCAATAAAAGTGCACCAATTTAGCTGAAGAAGGAAGTTACACTTTCATGATAATGTTAGTCATTTGTGTTTTTTCCTTTGTCCTTCTAAGGGAGTGAGTACATTTCCTTCCATAATTATGGCAGGCAGCGGTGACATTAGAGATGAACCAAAGGGACATGTATCTCTGAAGCCTTCAGCACCAAAATGCTGATGAATTTGTTCACCAGCAGCAGGAACTGTTTCTGTGTTTTGTTGTAGCAAAAACAACCGTTTTGTGATATCTCAAAAACTACACACCACAGCTGAACTGATTTTTTTTCTTCTCAGAAAAGAAATATTAAAGGCTTATTTATACAACACCGGGCACCTAAAAATAGAAGTGTTCTCTGAAAATGTGAATTGCAAGTGCCACAGACACGAATGTGCAAACATATGAATCATATAAATATATTTGTGAATGTGTTCATTGATTCTATGGTGGTATTCATTTTTTCTGTACTGATGTAATTTTGACATTTTGAATGGATGTTACATGCCATGCATCTTCAACATTTAAAATTAATCAGATGTTTGAAAAAAATGTAAGTGTTGTTGCCTACCTGCTCAGAGGACAGGAAGGCCTGGAGGAACATTGTCCATGGGGTCGCGATGGGTCGGACACGACTTTGCAACTAACAACAACAACCTGCTCAGAAAATTATTGTTTAGAAATAATCTGATAGATCCTAAACATTTGCATTAGTATTCTGTTTTAGATTTTGAGGCTTTCATTTCACAGTGGTTGTGAAAAAGCAGTGCACCTTGGGTGGATTTGTTGTGCACCTTTGTCACTTGTTTACGCCTTTGAGGGCTTACAGTTGAATATTTGAACTGACTCATTTGTGACTAGGAATGTGTCAAGGAGTTGGCAAAGTTCTGTGCCCATTTGTGGCTCAAGGAAAGAAGGATATGTGCACGAGCTAGGCTTTAATAAGTGATGAATGAAGGCAAAATATTTTGCTAAAATGCTGAAGCTTGTTTTTCAAATCGAATTTCTCTGGGTTGTGTATAAACAGAGTAAATGTAAGACAAATAACATAATTAAAAACAGTGGAAAAACTTGCATAAGTGAGTGATCTGTGAGTAGAATATCAGCACCATCAAAATATTGTAGATTCTTCCATATCTGCTGCATCATCATCATTGTGGAGGGAATTAGGATAAAAGCCTTCAGAGATTACGATTGGGATTGCCATGTTTCTCTGTCAGTTTTTCCTAAGCTAGAGCCATGCGGACATTTTGAATTTCAACTAACATCATCTCAGTACAATAACAATTCAGTGGCATTCAATAACCATCTGCTCTGAATTCACTTGGCCACAAGGTCTGAACCAAAACTGTAGAGTTCTTGCTAGTAATCCAAAGCATGGCTAGGAGGTCAATTAAGTTTCCAGCACGCTGAGGCCTATTTCTTTCTTCTCTCAGGTTTGGGATTAAAAAAAAAATCATTACAATATTTTGAAAACAGAGCTTGTCTTGAAATAGACCATTTATTTGGATAAAGTTGATCAATAAAATCCTTGGCGTTCTCTGAGCTTCGTTGCTTGTTTTTAGACATTTCATTACCCAACAAGGTAACATCATCTGTGCAAGTGAGTGTGGGGTTTTCTCCCTGCTTATATACAGTAGCTTATCCTGCCAGTTTTGGTGGGGGTGGGGGTTTTCTCCTTCGTAGTTCTTTTATTAGGACATTGTTTTATGCTTGGTTATTTGCCTGGTGTTAACCCCTGTTTATCTTTAAATTGCTGCATTCCATTTTTTTAACAGACAAATATATATATTGCAAAAAAAATAACCTAGCCAAACCTTTGTCCAATATGAATGTTGTGGTTTAAACAGAAGTATAAACATCTGCCTAATTCTTTCTTCACCATAATCAGTGAACTTTTAAACCTGCTTGATTTTGGCCGATTTATGCGCTTTGACTGAAGGGCTGCCGTTAGGCTTTCCAAGTGCTTTACCTCAACCCCTGACACAACTATGAAACTTTATTCTCAAGTTGGTTACTAAATTAATCCCTTTCACCAAATATTCTAAGTTTGCAAGCTAGCTCCCAAGCTCCCAAAACTGATCAGGGCATGGTGTGTGAATGGCCCACTAAGCTTGAGATCACACTAAGGATGTTAGGCAAACACAAGATATTCATACTTTGTGTGCATTATTGTATCTTAATTTAGCTTTTTCTAAGGCATGGCCCTCAGATTATCTCATTGAGTGGTGCCAGGTAAAAAAGCCACTCTGAGCCTCTCTTAACTTTTCCTAAAATCAGGACAGCGGTAACAATAGCCCTCTGAAACCTTTCCTCCATATATTTTCTTCTCATCATAAACCTGCCTGTTCACGGCTGTTTCCCTGTTACAAGAAAATGCAATCCTAGGCAGATGGTGGGTTCTGATACAAATGCCCTGATGACTGAAAAAGCGATTCTGATTACTTTCTTACTCAGAGTTTTCCTGCTTCATCTTGGCCTATTTTAATTTGCCCTATTCCACCTCTGTAATCTTCATCAAGGATAGTCAACTTGGTGTCTGAATCAGGCCCCTGCAGCAGTTTTTCTTGTCAGCAAATGAAGATGTGATAAAATGTGTATGTACAGTTTCATATGTAAGGCCAAGATAAAAGTTTTTCAAGCTTCAAAGAAACAGAGTCATCCTCATTTTATTGCATTATACAGCAGTGGTTGCTGATGTAGCCTTTAAAATTAAGCAGGAACTACTGGTTATCACAGGGGGAAAATTAAAGGCGAATTCCTTTTTATAATCCTACCAATAAAAGTGGAGAAAGAGAGGTAGGAGAGATTGACTAGCCAGCAGCATCCTTGGCTGATACAATCTGTTGATGTCATTTAAAAAGTTAGTAAATTCAATTATATTCACAGCCAATGCTGAACAGAGGCATTCTGCTTCTACCGTCAGTTTAATGTGAAATTTGGTTTTCATGTGATCTTGCCTTTCCTTGGTAGTGCAAAACAAAACAAACAAAAAAAAAAACCACCAACATTTCATGATGAGGAATAAAGCTCTTTTTTGGAGCCTGGGAGTAATGTTCTGGCTGTATCTGAGTGCGTGTATTCTAAAATAATAAATGCAACTGCTAGATGGTGCTTTGCCATTTGCAGATGTTCAGAAATCAGTTTGCCCAGCAAAATAGATCTCCAAGGTCTCTTCTTCTGCAACTCATACTTTACGGATGTGCTGGATTTCAGCTGCATAATGCCTAGTTAGCATGGGCCTGTTGGATGTGGTTTATCGGGGCTAACTTGCAATAAATAATAATTGCACCTTAGAGTGTATAAAAAATGGATGTCCGTAAATTGTTTTTGCCCCTATTAATTACATTTAATATTAATTTTTATGAGATATATTTGTAGCCCATTGGAAGACTAATTCCACATCTGCCCTGTTTTAGTATGCTATGAAATCTGGATGACCTCTAGATGGTAGCAAAGAGATATAGAAAAGTGCAGCTCTTTGCTGCCATCTCATGTTCATCTAGAATTTTGCTTCCCGCTTATGGTTTCAGTCAATTGGATTAAATAACTTTGCATTAGTCTGCCTGTGTCACAAATTTCCATACATTTTCCTGCATTTTCTTTAATTTTTCTTACCTATGATATATGTATAATTGTTCTGTTTAACCGAATCCACAATTTGCATTTTATTGCTGCTGTGTTTTTTTCCCTTTTATAGTTTAGTATAGGAGTCTCCAAACCCCGGTCCGTGGACTGGTACCGGGCCGTGGTGTGCCAGCAACTGGGCCATACAAACAAGCAAAGCCCCACCTGTGGGATGCAGGCAGCACACAAAACCAGGCCCCCTCTGGTCTGCGGAAAAAACTCTCTCTGTGCAACTAATCCCGGGTGCCCAAAAGGTTGGGGACCTCTGGTTTAGTACATTAAAAAAAAACAAGCCATTCATTTCTTTGAAATCTGAGAGAAAAACGTTGCTCAGCCATATCAGACTGTCTAAACGTTCCACAGTAATACTTCTGTGGAAATTTTAAAGCCCTAAATGGCAACTGCACTCCAACAGAGAGCACATTGGAAGGATTTTGAGGGTTCAGCATTAGGCCAAAGTATATATCCCACACATCTGAATGAGCTTCTGTGGCAGCGACATGAGCCAGACTTCTTTACGAATGTAATTTAATCAATGAATCTGATTTAAACGATTGAACTTCATTATGTTTATGAAAGAATTTCAGACTTCCTCACAATAAAACCTTTATCCTTTGAAAAGTTACATAACTGAGGGATTTACAGATTAGGTGGTCTGAGTAGCTGTGCAGATAGGTTTTGCCAAAATATCTGGATTTGGTTAAAAGCTAATCAGGTGAAGCCAAAAAACACCAGTCTTTTCAAAGTGAATTTCCACGTAGCACATGGAAGAATACTTTCCATTTTATATCATGTGTAGCAATGAGAACAGCCTGGGGTTGTTTTTATACCATAATTTTGTGAGAGCAGAGGGAAACCAGCAAGCATGCTCTCATCTGCAGCAGCCCCAAAACTTCTGTAATTATTTTAAATATCAAATGAGCAACTGCCCTTTTAATGAAAGTACTTGAAAGCAAATGAAATGACGAAATCTAACTACAGGAGCCGATCCTCAGGAGCGGTAGTGAGAGATGCCTGCTGTCCTACTTAATTTAATTTTATGAAAGAATCTGAAGTGAAGGGCTGAAGTAGGTGGGTCATTCCTCTACGTCCAGTAGAGCTCTTATGAATATCAATGGAAGAGAATATGAATATGTCTTAGGGATATGTTTTCTTGTGGCTCGTCTGGACTTCCCTGTATCTGGAATGGCTTTTCTTCACACACCTGTTTAAGGAAAAGGGTTTATATAGCAGGGATCTTCAAACTTGGCCCTTTTATGACTAGTGGACTTCAGCTCCCAGAATTCCTCAGCCAGCTTTGCTGGTTTATAGTCTGGTATTTCTCAAATAGCAGCCCTTGTTGGTTTTTCAAATGGAAGGAATGTGAGTACTCACTGAGCATAGATCCAAGCAAATTCCTGGTAGCTCTTTAGAAAAAAACTAGTTGGAGATCTCTTTCCTTCTCTTCTCCATCCTCCTCCTTTTATTTGTTAATTTACTATCATTATCAAATGTTAGTATTTGATTAGAAGGGCTGTTTACCCTTACAAATCCCTAAAGACATGGTCTTATCTATGTTATTATTATTCATTTGCCTACACTGCTTTTTAAAATATGCAAGTTCTGTCATTGTTATTTCTTTTACTACATACCAAGGGTTGACCCAAGTAGGCAAAACTGCAAAAGAAATAAAAAGAAAATAAAAAGAGAGAGAGAGAGAAAAGGACGTGCTTCTCAATCGTTTCTGAACAACAAACCCCAGGAGAAAACCAATGGAAAGTATATTACCATAGGTCATTTATCCTGTTTGATCAGGAATCACACAACTGTACTAGCTCTTGTTGGACAGTGAGATATTAACATTTCTGTAGGGTTAGGAATTCAGATAATACTTTGGTTCTCAACAAACGATCATCTGATCAACAGTTTTAAAACGTTAAGCATTTTCCTTCATCTTGTCTTTGATCCAAACATTAACCTCTTCCAAAATAATCTGAGAAAACTATGCATGGTAGACAGGATAAATTCCAGTGGCTTAATCACAAGGGCCATTTCACCCATAGTGATTCATAGCATTTTCTAGACTCCTCTAACCATTATTATGCTGATACAAATGCAAGGAGGATAGGTTTTACGTTGCCTCTGTGATGGCTGGGTGATACGAGAAAATCATGTAAATCACTAGTGGCATAGGGTCAGAGATACATATTTTCTAACCAGACAGACAACTTGACCATGGGTAGATGTTTCGCCGTCATTTTGCTGATGTATTTTTCATTCTGAATCTGTCGAGAAATACAGGTAGGCCTCAACTTACAACCATTCATTTAGCACCCGTTCAAAGTTACAATGGCACTGGAAAAAGTGGCTTATGACATTTTTCTCACTTATAACCATTGCAGCCTCCCCATGGTCATGTGATCAAAAGTCAGGTGCTTGGCAGCTGGCTCATCTTTATGATGTTTTGAGTATCCTGGGGTCATGTGCGACCTTCTGACAAGCACACTCTATGGGGAAGCCAGATTCACAGAGCATAACCATGTGACTAACTTAACAATTGCAGGGATTCACTTAACAACTATGGCAAGAAAGCTCATGAAATGGGACAAAACGCAGAATAACGGTCTTGCCTAGCAATGGAAATGTTGGGCTCAATTATGGTCGTAAGTTGAGGATTACCTCTAGATCCTTTTCTAATTTCATCTAAAAATCACTTGGGTTGCATGTATTGATTGGCTCTCATGCCCACCCATCACTTTCTATCCAGTTCTAACTGATGCCTCCATTCCTGTTATCATATACTGATTCTCTTAAATCTTCCCCTCTGTAAGGATTAGTAAAATGACCTGAGATAGCAATAGCAGTTAGACTTATTATACCGCTTCACAGTGCTTTACAGCCCTCTCTAAGCGGTTTACAGAGTCAGCATATTATCCCCAACAATCTGGGTCCTCATTTTACCGACCTTGGCAGGCTGAGTCAACCTTGAGCTAGTGAGAATCAAACTGCTGGCAATGGGTAGAGTTTCCTGCAATACTGCATTCTAACCACTGCACCATCACAGCTGTAAAGAGTATCAGAGATTCCTCTGATACTGTTGAGGAAGGCTCAAAGCTTGAAGGTAAAAGAGAGTCAAGCCTATTATCCAACTTCTGCCTCTGTTGTCTCTAGTTTTCATCACAGTTTAGAAGAATCCTGGCCAAATCTCTCCACCACTAGGCAGGCAGCTGTCAGTGGAAACATTCCCTGAAGCAGTTCTGGCAGCCAAGAATCACTGGCTCGTGAGAGGGCTTCTTTTCTTCCTTCCAGACACACTCCAAGCAGTCATTAGAGCCTGGCAGTAGATGAGGTTTCCTGCAGCAGTGCCACAGCTAGGCTCCAGATCTCTGGAAGACTGGCTAAATGGTTTGACTGCTCCACAAATGGATTTGAGGTCCTTTCCCAGGGTGCAATAGCATCTTCCCTCATGCTCAAAATCAGAGAAAGCAATTGTTCCACTTCAGTCACATCCCAAACCTTACTTCAAGAACGGTGTCCAGTTTGGAGCACTGTACTTAAAAAGCAGGATTCAAAGACACGGTTTGAATGCTTGGTCTCCCAGTGTGTTGGAATCTCCAGCTAGACTGGAGGGAGGTGTTAAGAGAGGACCAAGTTTAGAGTCCTTGTACTGCAGAAAGTGGCACAGCATCCCCGAAGCCTTATCTGACCCTTCCCGAGGGAATGTAGTCAGTCTGGCAAGATTCTCGTAACATAGATGACTAACAATAATGCATGTGATTATTCATGAGTGGCTCTTGTTGCTTGCACCTGACACCTGCTATTTTGGGAGTTATTTCATTTTTTTTTTCATTTTCATTTGATGTTTTTTGCTTTGTGATAGGGTTTTCATGGTTATTATGCTAGTAAGTCTCCCAGAGTAATTTTTTTTGTGAGATGGGCAGCTACAGAAGGTTATTCAATAAATGAAATAGATATGTCAGGTGCAAAAATCCAGGAGCCAAGATAGAGTTCAAAAGCACTATAAGTTTACTCCATGCTACTTATATCCGAGAATCTGAACTACTAATGGTCAAGGTGAATTGGCACCAGTTAAAAGTCAGTGGACTTCAAGGCAGGCTGGAGTTGGGTCTCTTTCAGACTGACGATGTATTTGGCTCTCAGATTCAGCCTGGCTATCTCCTATAGATAAATTGAAAAACATATCAAGAAAAATGCCTGCCGATGATGAGGAAACTTAAGTTCCATGAAAAAGTTTTGAAGGAGCTGGGAACGTTTAGTTTTGAGAAAAGATGGCAGAGGATGTGTGTATCCAAATATCTGAAAGAATGTCACATAGAAAAGGCATAAAACTTCTTTTCTCATTCTTGAGTGCAAGAACGGATGGATGTAAATTACAAAAAGGCATATTCCAAGAAAAAAAAATCCTAATAGTAAGAGCAGTTCAATAATAAATTCCAAGGATATAATGGTCTTCCATTCATTAGATGCCTCCAAGCATCTTTTTTTAAATTCTTGCATTGAGGGGGGTTTGATCTCACTGCCTATTAAACCCCTTCCCAGCTTTAGGATTCTCAGAGACATGCTGGATTGTACAAGAATGGTCGAACCAAGGATTAAACAAGAGGACAAACATCTCTGTTATTAGTAGGAAGTTTGCAGAATCAGATATACTCATCTCTTACGTAATATTTTCATAAATTAGTCCCTTTATTGAGTCCATTGTGCACTTCCGAATCGTAGGATAAAAAAAGATTGTCCCGATAACTTCACTGTGACAGCTTTTTCTGGTGTTTCCTGCCCTTCCAGAAGACCTTACTAATAATTACCTTTACTCTTGAATGCTGATTTGAAGAAAATATTGTACAGGATTCTTATATGGCTATACACATAAGGGCATGCACCCAGACCTGTATTTTAGCTTGGTTTCCACACTGCCAACAAAGGAAATGCTTGTACATTAAGATCATTTGCAATATCTGATATTTGGAACTATACAAGCATAGCAAGTTTTAAGAGCTTACATTTACTGTATCCTGGTAGAGGAAAAGTATAATCATTTATTTATCACGGTTACAGATTTATTTAAGTTAACAGATGCAGGGCCTAGGAGAGAAATTTGCAAATAGGTCTGCAAGAGGAAAATTATGATATGTGGAATATCTGTCTTCTTTTTTCTGCCTAAGAGTGCTTGCACTTAAAGCGGTATATAAGTCTCATAAATAAATAAATAAATAAATAAAATAAACATACGCCTGCCTATTTTGGGTCTTCGCACCAAGCTCGATTATAAATCTTGGCACTCTCAGACATTTAGCCCCTTACTCAGGAAATGGCATACCTGACAGGCAGGTAATATGGCTATGCTAATTTCTTTACAGGTCGTCCTTGACTTACAACCATTTGTTTAGTGACTGTTTGAAGTTACAACAGCACTGAAAAAAGAGACTTATGACCGTTTTTCACAGTTGCAAGCATTGCAGCATCCCTATGGTCATGTGATAAAAAATTGGATGCTTGGCAACTGACTCCTATTTGTGACGGTTACAGTGTCCTGGGATCATGTGATCCCCTTTTGTGACCTTCTGATGAGCAAAGCCAATGGGGAAACCAGATTCACTTAACAACCGGGTTACTAAGTTAACAACCGCAGTGAACATTTTGGCAAGAAAGGCAATTGCAGTGATTCGCTTAACAACTGTAAGGAGAAAGGCGGTAAAATGGGACAAAACTCACTTGACATCTGTCTCACTTAGCAACATAAATGTTGGGCTCAATTGTGGTCGTAAGTCAAGGACTACCTATATTGCAATGAAGTCACATGCCCAGAGAAGATTGGCTCATTGCAGTTCTGCATATGGCAAAAAGGAGTTAGTTCTGTATATAGAAATGCTTGTGGGTTTGTGTGTAAATATTAAGGCTTTTTTCCTTCTGCCTTTCCAGGTCAACAGACTTTGACTATTCTTTTGATGCTTTGGCAAGCATCTGATCTTATGTTGATACAGCGATTATCTCTGATTTGAGAATGGTTGGTTCCTTCTCTACCAAGTCCATTCTTTACATGTATCCATATAACATTTGAACCTGAATTAGAAAATGATCTTTGTGTGGGAGGGGAGGAATATGTTATATAGAAAATTATACACTGAAATTAAGATTTACATTGCTTAGACATACTCCATTCATAGTGTCTATCATTCTAAGCCATTAGCATTACAACTCGGAACATACAAAATAAGACATGAACATAGAACATGATTTAAGTTTGTGATGCTATGGTCACAGTCAGTTTTGAAGGTAGATCTGGTTCCCTTCCTCAGCTTCCCACTCTGCATTTTAATTAATTCCTCATTTTCATCTTTTATTTACTTTGTTTATTGCCTCGTTTCTGATTTTGTAGCTATTGTGGTGGAACGTTTCACTTGTGTTTACGCTTTAAGCAATTACCTTTTATTGTTTTAATTATTTTGAACGTGTTAAATGTCTGCCTGTAATTGAATTTGTATTTGTTTCTGAAAAAAACCTTGACTCGAAGGGATAACATTTCAGGGGAATGGAAACAAAATCAGCCACATGCCAAACCGAATAAGGCCTGAAGGGCCTTCAAAAACTGCCTTCACCCACGACTTATTTCCACATAAACTGAAACACAGAATGTCAGTCTCTTTCCTCTCTCCTGTAAGTATAAACAGCAGGGCAGGAAATTGCATGCTGCCATTTGCCTTTATTCAGAATCTTCTTTGAAGCTGGCAGGTGTGTGAGTTGCAGATGAACCCCTCTAGAGCCTCTGCTAAGTCTGTTGGTCAAAGGGACTAGGAAGAGAGCCTTGGGGCCTTTGCTAGATCCACCTGGAGTGTTCCGGGATTTAGCAAGGGCTGTGCTGATTGAAAAGATGTTGTTTGCTGACAGCGCACAACATTCTAAGGATGTGGTTAAGAAGCATAACAACAAACGGGGTTTCTCTCTGGCTGAAGGTTAATGCTGGTGGCTATATGGAAACTCCCAAGCCCCAAGCTACCTATCTTTTGTGAACAGTCAGCAATTTGGAAGATCAAACCCTAGCTCTGCTATTGTCAAGAAAAGTAGATCTGGGTCTCTAACGAATATCAGAACTTATTGATAAAGCAGGTCAGCTTTAGCCAAATGCCTTCTACAATATAATAGTCATGGTATAGTCAACGTCTTATAGTTGTTGCATCATCCTGATTTATGGAGGAGATAAAGGTGGTTGTGGAAAACACAGTTCAGTAACGATGGCAACGGTTATTTGATCTCACAATAATTAGCTAAGCATTTGGTTGCACAATCCTTTCACAATACCTCCACGGGTTAGTTCATTAAACCAAATTAGCTTTGGCTTGAACTTTCATCATATGCTGTCCTAATCTTGGCTTCCTGTCAAAAGGGCTGGAAAAAAAATCTCTATTTCTACCCCCAATGTTCCTTCTCAAACTGCTCCATGTGGAGGATGCTATGAATGCGTTTCATATATACAGCTGTGAATATACCAGGTTGAAACTGCAAATTACTTATCTCCTTTGTGTCTTTAATAGATTTTGATATGCAGTCGTGTCTCATAAATCAAAGGATGCCATTTTTTGGGGGGGGGGAAACAGTCCTACTTCTTTGAGCTTACTATAAGCCTGCATGCTGAAAATAACCACAAGGAAAGATTTGCCTGTTAACTTTGCTCAGTAACAGAATCACTGAATTGGAAGAAGCAATTTAGTCCAACCAAGGAATCTAATTAAGGCATTCCTCAAGATGGCTGTCCAATTTCAGCTAGAACACTTCTAGTGAAGAGAAGTTCAATACCTCCATAGATAATTAGGTCTGTTATCAAACTCTTCTTCCTGTTAGAATTCCCCCCCCCCCCCAACAACTGATTTTGATTTTCCTGTCACTATTATTCCATGTCCAGAATTCAGGAACAACAGAAAAGAGACCATCACTTATTTTCCATGACATTCATACAGGTATTTGAAGAACATGGTTGTATCACTTTTCTCTTCTTGATGTTAATCATATCTACTTCTCCCAACCTCTCCTGATAAAATCTTAAGTTTCCAATCTCTTGATTTTCTCTATGGCCTTCTCTGAATCTGTTCCAGTTTGTATGGGGTGTGATTGAGGAATGGAAATGGGGTTTAACTAGCGTAGAATAAAGTAGAATTATTACATTCCTCACTTTGGGGACTACACTTTTGTTTATTTAGGTTTATACCACTGAATCCAGAATAACTCATGGCACTTACAGCACAGTTGAATCCAAGATCATACTGCAAAATAGTCAAACATTTGATGATGAATACAACAATACAGTAATAAGATTAAGATTAAGAGCCGAGGTGGCGCAGCAGTTAGAGTGCAGTACTGCAGGCCACTTTAGCTGACTGTGTTCAGCAGGTCAGCAGTTCAAATCTCACCGGCTCAAGGTTGACTCAGCCTTCCATCCTTCCGGGGTAGGTAAAATGAGGACCCAGATTGTTGGGGGCAATATAAATATATATATACATTGCTTACTGGTGTACACCGCTTAGAGAGTGCTTGCACTTAAAGCGGTATATAAGTCTCATAAATAAATAAATAAATAAATAAGAAACACAGAATAATAGCCGGAATTGAAGGGATCAATATAAACTTGATAATAGTGATAATAATGAACAGCCTTGTCTTAATAGCCTTACGAAACCTCAGGGTAGAGACTAAACTTGGCTATTCCAGAAAATGGGGGCAGCCCCAGGAAAGTATTGTTTATATGTTTCCATTTTTCCTCATCTCTCCTACATGGGGAACTTTGAACATCTCCATCCAGGCTGAATTAACAGGATGACTCAGTTCCATAGGGAGGAGGAAGTGATCCTGAAGGTATCTAGGAACAAAAGCCACGGAAGGCTTGATGGGTCAAAGGAGGGCATATTGAATTGTACCTGGAAGTCAGTGCCTATAAACCTATACCCGAGTGGTTTCCAACTTGTAGATCAGTGGTTCTCAACCTTTTTAATGCCGCGACCCCCAACCGATCGTAAGTCGAGGACTACTCAGCCGGTTGTAAGTTGAGGACTACTCAACTGGTGCAGCACCGTTTGCAGACTGGGGCTTTTGGCGGGCTCAGCAGGGCAGAGACAGCCTGGACAATTCCTATTGGCTTTTGAAAGCCAATTAGACTCTATTCAAGAGAGTCTTATTCTATTGGCTTTCAAAAGCCAATAGAATAAAAGGGAGTAGCACAGCTAAGGAAAAGGGGAAAAAATGGCGGACTGCGTTGTTTGGCGACCCCCGTGAAATGGTCATTTAACCCCAAATGGGGCCCCGACCCACAGGTTGAGAACCACTGTTGTAGATTGTTTTCTACACCAATTGCAGTTTCCAGGTAGCTCTCAGGAGCAAGCCCCAAACAAAGCATATTGCAATAATCTTGTCCATGGCGGAGGTCTCCAAACTTGGTAACTTTAAGACATGTGGACTACATGGCTGGCTGAGGAATTCTGGGAGTTGAAGTCCATAAGTCTTAAAGTTGCCAAGTTTGGAGACCCCTGGCCTGTGGCATTGAGAGTATAAATCACTATCATCACACTACCATCCCATTTTAGGTGGGACTGCAGTTTGTGCACCAACTAGAACTGACGAAAGGATCTCCTTTAGAGATCCAGCAGGCGCTATGAGTGCAGGAAAACTCTTCCTGCTCCTTCAGACTTTAATGAAATCTGAAATTGCCCTCTTTGCAGCTATTTTATATTTCTGATTCACGTTCACCCTATGATTAGCTACTATTCCAAATAAAATGTCATTTCGGTATTTGTCCGAAAGGTGATGAGATTTCAGGAGTACAGGACTGGATTACCTTAGATTAGAGATCCCCAACCTTGGCAATTTAAGACCTGTTCCCCTGGCTGGCTGGGGAATTTCTTGGAGTTGAAGTCCACAAGTCTTAAAGTTGCCAAGGTTGGGGACCCCTGCCTGAGATATAACATGTTTTGGCTATGTAGACTCAGATGCAATTCCTGTTTGCTTTTTAAAAGGCAGCAATAGATAGACCCATTTCCACCCTGAGATCCTGCTGGGATGCTGCCCTTCAGAATAGATCAGCCTTCTCTTAACGTGATGCCTTCCTGTTTTGGGTGAAAAGACACATCAGCTATAACTAGCATGACCAATGGTTAGCAAACGTCTCTTGCAGTTCAGCCCAACTGCATCTGGATGGGCTCTAAGTTCAGATCAACTGGAAGACTTCATTCTAAGCTGTTTGAACAAACACTCTGACTGCATCTAAGGTGATTGCCTCTGTTGATGCATTGTTGTTGTTTATTCCTTCTTTAACCAAACGAAAATTAAACAGCTGACAGGATTGTGCTTTGGGGAAGAGGTGAAATTCTTGATCCTGAATCAGCTCCCCTACCCCAATCCCGGGGCCTCAACCTATTAGGAACCGGGCCATGGGAGCATCAGGAGGCTTGCGCTTGTGTGTGGAACTCCATTTGAGCGAGCAGTGTATGCCTGCCACTCACACAAAACCATCCTCTCTCCTTCTCCCTCTGGCCAGGCTGCCAAGCCGGAAAGGTTGGGGACCACCGCCTTACCCATTTTTATTTGAAATGTTTTTCTGTCTTGCTCTTTCTGTGCACTAGCATTACTCAGAATGGCCTGCACCAAAATAAAAGCTAATAAAACCAACCAGTCAACAAAGAGTAATGTGCTATGCATATTTAATTGCGCGTAACAATATCTTAACTCAATATATAGAACCAGCTGAATGCCAGAGAGCACTATAGATGTTCCTGAAGAATAATTAAACATAAACAGAAATGGAATGAGTGACTGCCGACATGCAACATAGTCATGTTGTGGTCAGAGCCCTCTAAATCCTCACGGTGGAGCAGAACAATTTGTAACCATGCTTTACTAACTAAGATGATCAAAGGCGTGGAGACTAAAATATATGAAGAATGGCTTCGGACTTGGATTTGGCTAGTCTAAAGAAAAGAAGAAATAGGGGAGACATGATAGCAGTGTTCCAGTATCTGAGGGGCTTCCATAAGATAGAGGGGGTCAGGTTATTCTCCAAAGCTTTAGAGGGAAGGATGAGAAACAGTGGTTGGAAACTGACCAAAGAGAGAAGCAACCTGGAATTGAGGAGAAACTTCCTGACAGTGAGGACAATCAACCAGTGGAACAGCTTACCCCCAGAAATTGTGGGCGCTCCATCACTGGAGATTTTTAAGAAGAGACTAGACATTCACCTATCTGTGATGGTATAGGTTCTCCTGCTAGAAGACCTCCAAGGTTCTGTTCTATTCTATTCTATTCTATTCTATTCTATTCTATTCTATTCTATTCTATTCTATTCTATTCTATTCTATTCCAAAGCACCTGAAGGCAGGACAAGAAGCAACGGGTGGAAACTCATCAAGGAGAGAAGCAACCTAGAACTAAGGAGAAACTTCCTGACAGTGAGAACAATTAATCAGTGGAACAGCTTGCCTCCAGAGGCAGTAAATGCTCCAACACTGGAAGTTTTTAAGAAGAGACTGGACAGCCATTTGTCCGAAATGGTGTAGGGTTTCCTGCCCGAGCAGGGGGTTGGACTAGATGACCTCCAAGGTCCCTTCCAACTTTACTACTATTACTATTACTATTCTATTCTATTCTATTCTATTCTATTCTATTTGTTGTTACTATGGGCTGGTGTGATGGTAGAACCCAGCCTGTGGATAAAATAGTATTAATTCTCCAAGAAAGGGACATGGATTGCAGGAGCAGCTGCATTAGTGATTCTTAGGTTTTTCCAAATGTTTTTCCCCAAAAAACATTTCTGTATGGAGCCGCTAGCCCTGAATCAAGCCTTAAGGAAGTTCCATAATCAAAACTTTGATCTGTTAACAGAAAATACAGATAGTCCTCAAGTTATAACTGCAACTGAGCTCAGAATTACTGTTGTAAGTTGTGTGTGACCATGCCTGATTTTATGACCTTAAGTGAAGGTCGTTAAGTGAACGCTGTTTTTCCAATGGACATTTTTTGTCAGAAACTGGAAGTTTCTGGAAACCAGCCGAAAACCAGCAAAAACACCAAAAACCGTGGTCATGGTAGCGCAGAATGCTGCAAATGGCTGTAAATGTGAGCTTGTTGCCAAGCATACAAAGTGCGATCATGTAACTACAGTTGTAAGTGTGGGCAGCCATCAGAACTTTGAAAACTGGTTGTACGTATCTCTGGGGAGGTCTGTCGTAACTTCAAATGGCCACAAAGTGGCCAGTCATTAAGCTAGGACTATCTGTAAATGTTTTGAGCAAGTGAATCAAAGATAGAAAAGGCAGCTCAATTCTACTTTTCAGAGCAGTGCAAAAATTCCTTGACCTCTTTCAATATCTCTCTTTTTCCCTATTCTTTCCTCACTTTTAGTTAGAACTGTATCAGCTGACTTAGGAGTTTGCGTATATCTGGGTCACTTTTGGACGTTTTTTATTGGACATCTGTGTATTTAACATGATTTACTACTCTGCACTAACTATACTTCCCCCCCCCCCCCCCAGAAAAGGAGATGAGACAGCATTGTATTCATCCCAGACCATATCTTAGTTGTCATTCAGACGTATTCAGACAGCAAAATGCACACGCTATTTTCTTGGAGTTTGCTGAAGCAGACAGGTATAAATTCAGCCTAAATTGAATTTGCTTCTGTAAGAACTCTGAGAATTTCAAAGAATATTCCCCTCTGATCTTCTCTGCAGAGAGACGCGGCTGTACAAAATTGTCCTTGTTTTCCCTTTTCCTTCTACATTTTACACATCTCACATACAGCTCTGCCCACAATCAACTGTGAAGGAATATGCCAGCCTGGCCTGGCACATGATTCACTCTTGATGTGTTTGAAGAAATGAAAAAAAAAACCCCTAGCAGTTTTGAGCAGCTGAAATCATGGATATTTCTGGATTCCCTCAACACGTGCAGAACGTTTCTCCTCCCTTGCTTGTCGCCAACCTACTCTGCTTTTTAAATTCTATAAAATTAAAACTAAAAAGAACTTTATTGTATAGGTCATAAAACAAAGCACCAGCCTCCAGTGTAATTTCCTTTTAAGAACATTCTTTGATTCCATGTAGGCCACCAGAAGTGGTATTAGAAATGCGGCTTTGTTTGTAAGCGTGCTTATTTGTCCAGGAAGAAGACAAAGATCAGCTGGGGTTTGATACTGAATAATCTGGCAGCCTCAGAGGATACAGGTGAATGGACAAGCAGCTATTCCCTCCTCATTTTCTTTGAGTACCTCGAACTATTAGATCTGTTCCTTGGCCACCATAGTTGGAGATTCCCGGGTTAGTCTTGTGCAGACTTTCATTCTCTGGGTATAAAGCGTGGGTGTCCAACCTTTTGACTTGCCTTGGCCTCAGTGAGTGAAGAGGAATTGTCTTAGGCTGCCTTTAAGTTGAGGTAGTCCTCAACTTACAACCACAATTGAGCCTAAAATTTATGTTGCTAAGTGAGAAATTTGTTAAGAGAGTTTTGACTCCATTTTACGACTTTTCTTGCCATATTTGTTAAGTGAATCACTGCAATGGTTAAATTACTAACCCGGTTGTTAAGTGAATCTGGTTTCCCCATTGACTTTGCTAGTCAGAAGGTTGCAAAAGGGGATCACATGACCCAGGGACACTGCAACCATCATAAATGTGAGTCAGTTGATAAGCATCCGAATGTAAATCACATGACCATGGGAAAGCTGTAATAGTCATAAGTGTGAAAAACGATCATAAGTCACTTTTTTCAGGTCACTAAGTGAACTGTTGTAAGTCAAGGATTACCTTTATATAATAGAGCCGTGGTGGCGAACCTATGGCACGCGTGCCACAGGTGGCACGCACAGCCCTCTCTGTGGGCACGTGCGCCATTGCCCCAGTCCTAGGCCTTCAGCTGGGTTTTATAAAATCTTTTCACTTTAGGCCTCCGCCATCGTGTACAAAAAAAAAAGGGGGGGTTCAGTCAATCAATCAATTTCAACTTGCAGGAAAAAAAAGATCTTGCAAAGTTGGAATTGATTGATTGAACTTTTTAGTCCCACCCAGTCTGCCATTACTACCGCAGCCACGCCCACCCAATGGGCCATGCCCACCCAATGGACCATGCCCACCAAATTGGCCACACCCACCCGGCACCCAACGATACATAAGTGGGTTTTGGGTTGCAGTTTGGGCACTCGATCTCTAAAAGGTTCGCCATCACTGTAATAGAGCTTATGTATATAAATCAAATAATAATGTTTGATTTGATTTGATGTTCTGGGACCACATTACTCGCTACATGTGACCCATGGACTGTGGGATGGACATACCTGGCATGAAGAGCTGTTTTCTTGTTAATTCACTAAGTCGTGTCCAATTCCCCCTGATCCCATGGACCACAGCACAAAAGCCCCCCCCCCGTCCTCCACTGTCTCCCAGAGTTTGCCCAAATTCATGTTCATTTCATTGATGACACTGTCTAACCATCTCATTCTCTGCCATCCCCTTCTCCATTTGCCTTCCATCTTTCCCAACATCAGGGTCTTTTCCAAGGAGTCCTCTCTTCAGTTTCAATCTCTGTCCTTGCAAAGAACAGTCAGGATTTATTTCCTTTATAATTGATTGATTTGATCTCCTTGCAGTCCAAGGGACTCTCAAAAGTCTTCTCCAACACCAGGTGGAAAGAGAGGATGACCAAATTTCTTGCTCTTATGTAGAATCCTGCATGCATCTATTTTAATGCTGCTGTGGGAAGTATACAAATCCTACACAACTTCCCATGTTCACCATATTGGTTTGGTTTATCACATCCCTTAATAGCACATAATCACATTGCAGGCTTCAGTTTTATTTTATTTTAAATGTCATAAATGAGAGAGGATCCAGATGAACCATCATGGAAAACCTTTAGGGAGGAACTTTGAGGAAGGAACAGTTATCGAAAAGAAGTAAAGCATTTTTAAAAAGTTAAAAAAAACAGCACTGAATGCATGACATTCTAGAACAGTAGTGATAATATTTTCTTTTTTGTTTAAGGATGGATATTATTTAGATTCTTAATATTTGGAATGGGGTCAATGAGTCTTTAAAAATTCCAGGTATTTAAAAGCATTGTTAAGAAGTTGGATTTTTTTTAATCTCGTCTTCTGTATAAAAATACAGAAATATAAAAACAGTAGATGTTCTTGAAATAATTTAGGATTTTTTTTAAAACTGTGTTGATTCAAAATGCTTTCCTAATACATGATTAACTGAATCAAGGTATATTCATTTTTCTGAATTCACTTATTATATTGAAGTAACCATGCAGGCTGACACAATTGGTTAAAATAATTGGCTAATTTGTGGTCTATGTGCTCCATGATCTCAGGTATTGTATTTCTAATTCTCATGTATATAGAAACCAAGTTAATTGTATGAGCAAGGTTTGTAATCACGGTTTTGTTTGGGTGGAATGGGTTATGACATCTTCTCACATTTGACAATGCTAAGAAGATAAGTTATTGTTGAAGTATTATCTTATCCACTTTGGAATATAGATTGGAAACTAAATGACACCCCTTGAGGAAAAAAAATTGTATACATAGAAAATTGGAAAATTTGAGTAAAATTATAATAATGACAAGTGGTCATTTTGATTTTCCACAAATTTAAAACAATGTTCTGAGTTGTTCTGTGGTTCTGATGGAGTACATGACAAAACCAACACATGAGATTAGTCACAGATATTTAAACTTTCCATGTACAACATTAAGCTAATTTATTTCAAATTACCCATCTCCAAAGAATTTGTTTATTAAATATACATCCTCTCTTTTGTAATAGGAGCTCAGAGTGACATATCTAGTGCTCTTTTTCTTCTGTTTTCCCCCACAACAGCCTAGTGAAGTACCCCAAACTAAGTGCCCCAAACCTGCTCCTGCCGCCCCTCTCCACGCCCTCCCTGCTCTGCTCCCGCAAGGCCACCCACCGCCTCCACGGCCCACCACAGTATCTCGCCCAGGTGGCCCTGCAGCGCTGTGGCAGCCACGCCCTCCGCCCATGCCCTGCAGCATCATTTGCGTGCAATGGGATGCGAGGGCAGAGTCTTGTCCCCACTGCCTGGTTGCCATGTCCTTGGCTGAGTTGCTCCATGCGGACCGCTCTTAGGGGCGACTCTCCTCCGGGGGGCTGCTGATGAGAAGGGGGCCGCAGGGGGAGGCGGGGCTGGGGCAACAGTGCGCGTGCCCACAGAGAGGGCTCTGAGTGCTGCCTCCGGCACACATGCCATAGTTCACCACCATTGACCTATACCAATGTTTCCCAAACTTGACAATTTTAAGGCATGAGGACTTCAACTCCCAGAATTCCACAGCCAGCAACGCTGGCTGTGGAATTCTGGGAGTTGAAGTCCGCATGCCTTAAAATTGTCAAGTTTGGGAAACACTGACCTATACCTATTCCAGACTTTCTTTAGTCTTGATGGGATGGATACATGTGATCACGGACAGAATAACAGAATAACAAAACAGAATAATGGATGGGATTTTGGAGATCTTCTATTCTAACCCACTGTTCATGCAGGAGACCTGATACCATTTCAGAGAAGTGACTGTCCAGTCTCTTCTTAAAAACCTGCACTGATGGAGCACCCACAACTTCTGAAGGCAAGCCAGTCCACTGATTAATTGCTCTCACTGGCAGGAAGTTTCTCTTTAATTCTAGGAACATCCTGTTTAAAGCTGGCAAGGAGCTACAAATAGGGTAACGAAAACAAGCAGTTGAAGTGGAGGTAGTAGAAAGAGAAGCTGCTGTTGTAGCTTCAAGAGGAATGAAGATCAGTATAGAAGGCTGGCCCACCTCTTACTACTATTCCTGTGTCCAGGGCAAGTTTTGCATTGGTGAGTCTCAACTAGCCATGGAGGCTCTCTATGTAAATAAGGATTATCTTTTATTTCTGCAGACAGGAAGGAAAAAGCAGTTAAATACCGCAAGATCTCATCCATAATTTCCATCACATTATATGGAATACGTTGAACTAAGCAGCTAATTTTTTCATGTGGTGAACTGTAATAATTAGTCATCAATTCCAGTCAAACTGTTTTTTTTCTCTTTTTGTCCTGCATTGTCCTCATGTTTTGAAGTATATCTCTGGCTTTGCTTCCGCCCCCCCGCCATGTGTGTTTGTGTGTGTGCGTTTGAGACAGGAAATTTTTTCCAGGATTGACTACAGTCAGAGTCAACAACCCTAGTTGATAAGACATAGAAGCTGAATAAGTACAAGAAGACATATTTGCAGGCTGTCTTATCTTCCTTTAGGAAACTTATCTTAAATTGAGGGTTAGTCTTCCTTTTACATAAATACAATAACAGGGAATGTTGGGACATACAGGAGGACTCCAAAAGATGGATTTTTTAAAGTGATCTGTGAAGAAAAAAGACAATTTTTCATATAGTTCTAAACCATTCGAAGAATGTATTAAATCACTGCTAGAGCTTTGAAGAGGAGACAGAAAGAAAAGGGAGTCAATGTCTAACTTTCCATAGCCCGATACCTTCCAGGTTTGTCAAACTATGGGCCTCACAGTAAGCAGGACAAAAAAAATTGATACTAGGGTTATATTAGTAGCGTTGAAAGCATCTTTTTGTCCTTTTCAAGTGGTAGGAAGAGAATAAAAATTACATGAAACTGACACACATGTATCTATCCACATTTTATGCAGTGAGGACCACCGTCCCAACTCATAGTTGGGTCTTGTAACAACTAAAAACAGTGTGCTAATATTTATATATAAAATCCCCCCTCTCTCTCCTTCCTCTTTCTCAAAAGGAACTACACACTTGGATTATTTTTATTCTGGGAAAAGCACATAATTTCCTCTTATTCTGCAGAAGGACTCTGAGAAATACATTTTCTTTGACTTGAAGCTTTTGTGTACAATTAGCAACAATGAAAGCATTCAGTTGAAACTTCCAAATCCCAAATTGGGATGCATATTTGATATCTTGGTAGGTGTTACACAGCTTTTGTAGGAGGGTGGCATGAATATCTCAGCTCCAGACAACGGACCACATTGTCTTCTCTGTTACATTGATGTAAAAGAGAACAGCCCATGCAGTGAAAGTGATCTCATAATCAAGGCAATTAAATAACAGTTATTTTGCCCAAATTGACCACAGCATTCCTTATTTTAACAGTCCTTTCACTGAGCACTTTTCAGAAATTCAGCCCTACCAAACTTTTGCTAAGAGGACAATCTGTTCGACTCATTGGAATGTGGTAAAAATGCCTAGGGTAAAAAAGATGGGATTCACATGTACAAGATGGCAATGATATTTTGGCTCCATGGCTACTGCTGGCTTGTCTTTGTTGATTGGTCCAATGCTGCTGTTAAATACAGTTGTGTCCTTGATCACACAATGCCATTGTTTTCTTCTCCTGAGTCATTTCAAAGTCTCTCTCTCTCTCTCCCTCACACTGGATCCAAATATGCACTATTTTCTAAAGAGAGAAGAACTTCACCCACATAATAATAATAATAGTAATAATAATAATAATAATAATAAAGTTGGAAGGGGCCTTGGAGGTCATCTAGTCCAACCCCCTGCTCAGGCAGGAAACCCTATACCATTTCAGACAAATGGCTGTCCAGTCTCTTCTTAAAAACTTCCAGTGTTGGAGCATTCATTGCTTCTGGAGGCAGGTTGTTCCATTGGTTAATTGTTCTAAGTGTCAGGAAGTTTCTCCTTAGTTCTAGGTTGCTTCTCTCCTTGATTAGTTTCCATCTGTTGCTTCTTGTCCTGCCCTCAGGTGCTTTGGAGAATAGCATATGAGGAATGGTTGATGGAATTGGATATGTCTAGTTTAATGAAGAGAAGGACGAGAGGGTACATGATAGCAGTGTTCCAATATCTCAGGGGCTGTCACACAGAAGAGGGAGTCAAGTTATTCTCCAAAGCGCCTGAAGGCAGGACAAGAAACAACGGATGGAAACTAATCAAGGAGAGAAGCAACCTAGAACTAAGGAGAAACTTCCTGACAGTTAGAACAATTAACCAGTGGAACAACCTTCCTCCAGAAGCTGTGAATGTTCCAACACTGGAAGTTTTTAACAAGAGACTGGACAACCATTTGTCTGAAATGATATAGGGTTTCCTGCCTGAGCTGGGGGTTGGACTAGATGACCTCCAAGGTCCCTTCCAAGTTTATTATTATTATTATTATTATTATTATTATTATTATTATTATTATTATTATTATTATTATTATGAATCATCGCACAGTCAGCCAGATGTTCAGACTGGATTTGGCATTTTGTCTACCTATCGAGTCCTTACCCAGGACCTGGGATAGGCAGATGTGGATGTTTGATGGTATTACAGATATCGCAGGATGGAAGCAGTTCCTAGTAAGGCCACCTTTTGCAATTGACTAAAAGCGAATTTGTCAATGTTGTTGTGGTTGTTGTTATTATTATTATTATTAACCATCGCACAGTCAGCCAGATATTCAGACTGGATTTGGCATTTTTGTCTACCTATCGAGTCATTATTATTATTATTATTATTATTATTATTACTACTACTACTACTACTATTACTAAACAGACTATTGTTAAGCAGAGAATTACCCGTGTTTAGTTGAACAGATTGATTAATGCTTTTCATTCAAGGTATAAGATTCAAGGTCAGTTTCTGCAGAAGATTATTTCACTATGGGGGGTTTCCCATACCCCCATGTCTGTTAACTTTAATGAGCAGAAAACAGGAAGATGACACGGGATGCAATGGAATGAAAATGAGAGCATGGGTATCTACAGGGAGCCAAGAGGGAGCAAAGGGCAAGAGATCATGACATACATGTATAGATCAGGCAGGATGCAAGCAAGTCAGACGTGGTGATGTAAGGGCTAACTTCCAACGTTTGCTGATGACATTATGTTGTTGTGACATGCATGCCATTTTAATGTTATTGAGGCTTGAGTAAAGACCATTGAATGAGAGTGGGGCTGACTATACGTTTATGATTCATGGGGAGAAAAAAACTAGGGAAGGAAGAGGAAATGTTGGTATCTTTTGAAAGCGTGCAAGAGAAACTAATAGTAATTGTAGTGGGGGGAAACCTTTTGGTCCCCTGCTTCCTTAGGTTGCCCTGGTCATCATTTCTCCAGCTTTTGAACCTTTGGATCAGTGGTTCTCAACCTTTTTAATGCCGCGACCCCCCAACCGGTCGTAAGCCGAGGACTACTCAACTGGTGCAGCACCATTTGCAGAATGGGACTTTTGGCGGGCTCAGCAGGGCAGAGTCAGCCTGGACAATTCCTATTGGCTTTTGAAAGCCAATAGAATGAGACTCTATTCAAGAGAGTCTATTCTATTGGCTTTCAAAAGCCAATAGAATAAAAGGGAGTAGCCCAGCTAAGGAAAAGGGGGGGAAAAATGGCGGACTGCGTTGTTTGGCGACCCCCGTGAAATGGTTGTTCGACCCCAAATGGGGTCCCGACCTACAGGTTGAGAACCACTGCTTTGGATGTTCTTCATAATCTAATATCTGTTCGCTGTTTAGCCTTTTTTCTTCTCTTGGATGGCAATGCTCTAAATGGTATGTCTATTAGAGGGCTGGGCTTTCCAAGAGACAACCACAAATGTCTTTTGTGGAAACCACCAGGAAATAATAACTTTTGGGATAATCATCACTTTTTTCTGCCACGGCTTTAGCTTGCCAGGAATATATTTTCCCCTCTAAAATTTCTGGACTTCATTGCGGAAGAAAGTATCCCTTTGGAGGCACTGAAAGAGGCTGAGTTGTTACCTGCTGTTTACTTTGGTCTGGTCACCAAATAACTCCTACAGGGAGCAGAGTACCTTGCCAGCTTCTTTGTATTTTTTACATCTACAACCTTGAAAACTGGAAATTTTAGTTCAGGTCTGTTCTTTAAATCAGAGTAAATTAAATCTCTGGAGACCCCCACCTTTTCTCCTTTCTTTCTTTCTTTCTTTCTTTCTTTCTTTCTTTCTTTCTTTCTTTCTTTCTTTCTTTCTGTCTTTTTTCCTTCCTTCCTTCCTTCCTTCCTTCCTTCCTTCCTTCCTTCCTTCCTTCCTTCCTTCCTTCCTTCCTTCCTTCCTTCTTTCTTTCCTCCCATCTGCCAAACCTCTGTTAACAAGTGGATGATTTATTGACAAGATAATTTTCACTTTGGGGTGGAGAGAGGAAAATCTCTCTTGCCATTTACAGAATCACCTATCCCACCCTCCTTTTACTTCTGGCTTTTAAAGGTTATTTTGAAACAGTGAAAAAGAAAGCAGACTTGCTGCAAAGTCTCTAAATCTTTTCTTTTTCTTTTTAATGAGAAAATTTATGTCTGTGTAGTTTCCCCGCGTATGGCAGGCTTTGGCACTGGGAGGCAAAGGCAGGGCTAGCTTTAAAAAATTGTACGTTCCTCATTAAATAGAGCTGTGGGTGTTCTGAAGCTTTTCCTTAACGTGGTAGTCAACCTACGATTATAACGGATCCTGCCAGTCATAGAGCATAAAGGTCACAAAGTGGGTCATCCTGTGACCAACCCGATTTTAAATCTTTTTTTTTTTTTTTGTAGTACTCGTTAAGTCAAAACCATGGTTGTTAAGAGTAGCCATTGTTCACTAAGGGGTGATTTGCCGAAACCTGGAAGTAAATGTCTTTTTTTTTGTCGCAAAAATGCCATAAATCTCACTCTGTAGGACATTGCAAACCACCATAAGTGAATGACTATGGAGATTCTCTGTCATTCAAGTCATGGTTGTCCCAAAAGGGCTGTTCAAAAGGCAATTGGACGTTCTTGTTTTTTTCCTTGAAACATGTTTCGCTTATCATCCAAGGGGCTTCTTTGGTTCTCGCTGAATGGTGGAGAATGGAAGGATTTCTATTCTTTGCAGCCATCTGGTCAGTGGTGAGCATTCTGAGAATCATTGAGGCCACTTGGAGGTTCATCTGTACCCTCAGGGTCATTTGAATCAGAGTGCAAATGGGTGTGGAACCGTCTTGGGCCTGCTAAAAGGACTGTGTTGTAGACAGGAGATAGATGGTGTACAGGTGTTGTAGACAGGAGACAGATGGTGTACAGGTGTTGTGGACAGGAGATAGATGGTGTATAGGTGTTGTAGACAGGAGTTAGATGGGGTATAGGTGTTGTAGATGGGATAAATGGTGTATAGGTGTTGTAGACAGGAGATAAATGGGGTATAGGTGTTGTAGACAGGTAGATAGGTGGATAGATCCTGTTCACAACACAGTTCTTTTAGCAGTCCCAAGACGGTTCCACACCCATTTGCACTCTGATTCAAATGACCTCGAGGGTCCAGATGAACTTCCAAATGGCCTCCACGACTCTCAGATTGCTCACCACTTACCCTCAGAGTGCTAAAGACCAGATGGCTGCAAAGAATATAAATCCTTCTATTCCCCACCAGTCAGCAAGAACCGAAGAAGCCCTTTGGATGATAAGCAAAACATTTTTCAAGGAAAAAAACAAGAAAGTCCAGTTGCCTTTTGAACAGCACTTTTGAGACACCATAAATGAAGGCTGGTTGCAGAGCACCTGAAATATGGTCATGTGACCATGGGAGGGGGGAACCATTGGAATTCCAGAACCAGATGGTAAGTACCTTTCGGGAAGTCTGTTGGAACTTCAAACGGTCACTAACTGATCGTAAATTGAAGACTATCTGTACCGTATTGATGTTTCTTCACATTTCATCCTATGAACCATGAAAAGTATACAGAGTGGACAAGTCTTAAGCGTGTTTTAGCAGAACTTTTGAATAGAAAGAGCAGCTCTGCCTCATTGGATTCTTCTGTGTACGCAAACACTCCACACATTGTTGTCATTTGCCTTTGACCCTGCAAACTGCATATTCAAATATGCATTCGGTTCAGAAAGACATTTCCTTGGCTAAGGTTTTAGAGCTCTTGAGTGTTCAGTATTTGCTATTCAAAGTAGCAGATGCCCATGACTAGGGATGATATATGTGTTCGGCTGTTGGACAGACTGTGCCAGCAACAGAAGAGTGAATAACAGAATAACAGAATTGGAAAGGACCGTGGAGGTCTTCTAGTCCAGGGGTAGGCAACCTTGGCTCTTTTATGACTTGTGGACCAGCATGGCTCAGGAATTCTGGGAGTTGAAGTCCACGAGTCATAAAAGAGCCAAGGTTGCCTACCCCTGTTCTAGTCCAACCCCCTGCTCAAGCAGGAAACCCATACCATTTTTTCTACAATCTCTTCTTAAAAACCTCCAGTGTTGGGGCACTCCTGGAGGCAAGTCATTCCACTGATAAATTGTTCTAATTGTCAGGAAATTTCTCCTTAGTTCTAGGTTGCTTCTCTCTTTGATAAGTTTCCATCCATTGTTTCTTGTCCTGACTTCTGGTGCTTTGGCGAATAGGTTGACCCCCCTTCTTCTTTGTGTCAGTCTCTTAGATATTGGGAACACTGCTATCATGCCACTCCTAGTCCTTCTTTTCATTAAAGTAGACATACTTCTTTTCTTTAAATTAGACATACACAGTGGTGGGATTCAGCCGGTTTGCACCAGTTCGACAGAACCTGTAGCTAATTTTTTGTTGCCCAGGCCCAGAATGGACTTCTAGAAGCGGCATCCACAAAGAGAACCGGTTGTTCACATATTTGAATCCCACCACTGGACATACCTAATTCCTGCAACGGATCCCTTTCTAATGCCTGCCTCTGATCTTCTCAGGTGCATGGATCAGAAATCAAATTTACTCCTTAAAATGTCTGCAAAACAAGTTTAGTGGCAGATGCTTTCAAGAAGCATATTCAAACCAGGCTAAAGCTCCATTGTCTGCATTTTTTTTCTCCTGCTGGCAGTGATGATGAACTAGGGATGCAGTTCTAAAAAATGTTTCACCCTCAATTACTCTTTGTAAGAAGGGCACCACCCTGATAGGAACTAAAGACACCTTTTTTTTCATAAAGGCATGTAAATCCTAACAGGCATTCTCTTAATTACACTTAGTGTATATGGTGAATTTTAAATTATATATGCTGGGTCCCCTGTAGACTGCTGTGGAGTCCCAGCTGTGCTTTACATACTACCCATTCAGCTACATTTCTTTTAAAGAAGAATTGAAGTTTTTTTTTTCATATTCAGCATGATCTGCAAAAGATCCTATAACAGGGGTTTCCAACTTGGTAACTTTGCTGCCTGGGGAATTTTGGCAGTTGAAATCCACAAGTCTTAAAGTTGCCAAGGTTGGCGATCCCTGTCCTATAATGTAATTTTGTATAAAATCTTCCAAAAGTTCGGATCCAATCCAGATATGCATACTACCAACAAAGCAACATAGAAGCAAGCAACTGGAAGAATTATTAGCATTTTCTCATTTTTCCAAGGGATCCTTTATAATTTATATATTATCCTGACCATAAGGAAGTTAATATCTTTTAAATGACTTCTATGTGGCTGTGGTGATCGTTAAAGGCTGAATCATGGGATGATAAGCAGGTTTCCCACAGATTTGCAAAGTATGCTAGAGGAAACTAGAACAGGGTGACACAGCCGGTGGCATAGTCACTGTCTTAGAATGTTACATAAAGGAAACTCACATTAAACCATAATTGTGTATATAGCATAAGGCGTGAACCCAATCACAGTGCCTTTTTATTGCATTGTGAAACCTTATACCATGGTTTCCCCATACAAGTGTATAGATCATTTAACGAGTTTACCTGTGCCATGCATGAATTATTCTTGGAAAATGTTTAAACCCATAAACATTCCTATGTGAAATGGTTTTGCTTCTATGAGTAAGGAATAACAAGGGAAGAAACCAGTCCTATATCTGAAATCTAGCTGTAGAAAAGGTAAACAGAATTCAATATATCTTTACCAGCATCCTTGTTGATTAATCCTGTAAGCTTGTATTTGTTAATCAAATAGCTACAGCATAAGCAGGTAAGTAAAAAACTAAATGTCTTCCAGTTAAACAATTGGGAAGGCATTCTTATGATACTGTATGACCTGTAACTTACTGAGTAAAATAAGGTAGGCAGGCAGGCAGGTAGGCATACAGACACAACAGACAGATGCTTTGATAGGGATGTTTGGATAGGTAGGTAATCTTGGTAGGCAATGTTAAATTGACTTTCAGAGATGTTTGGAAGAGGTTCATCATGGCACTGTGGTTTACTTATTTACATACATTTGTATGCTGCTTATTTTAAAACAGTGTTTCTTAAACTCAGTCACTTTAAACATGGTTGGCTGGGGAATTCTGGGAGTTGAAGTTCCCGCATCTTAAAGTGGCCAAGTTTGAGAAACACCGTTCTAGAGACTCTCTTACCTATGAGATGAATTGTTCATGAGACGTGACTGCAGCTCTGAGCACAGAGCTTAAAAGTAGAAGATCCACATCTTCACATCATCCTACTCACATCATCCTTCCCTAGCAGAACTAGGCCAGGATGTGGTACAAGCTCATTAATTATGTGGATCTGGAGTCTGTCTGTCCTCAGTGTGATATTTTTTGTGCTCTTTCTGAGGTTACTGTAAAATGCCTAGAGTTGCTTGGTGGGGAGATAACCTCAGAAAGTGGGTGAATGAATGAATGTCAGAGGAATTGACTGTCGTTTTCTCTGCCCAAAAATATGGTGGAGAAATTTTGAAAGACTATTGGTGCCCAAAGTTGATTTTATTGTACACCACCCAGAGTCCCTTGATGAGGGAGATGGGTGATTCTTAAATATGATAAATCATAATTATTTGCTTCCAGGAGGTTTTCAAAAAGAGATTGGACAATCATTCGTCTGGAATGGTATAGGGCAGGGATAGGCAACCTAGGCTCTTTTATGACTCGTGGACTTCAACTCCTAGAATTCCTGAGCCAGCATGGCTCAGCTTGGAAACCTCTCCCTTTCCCCTCAGCATGGCTGGCTCAGGAATTCTGGGAGTTGAAGTCCACGAGTCATAAAAGAGCCAAGGTTGCCTATCCCTGGTATAGGGTCTCTTGCTTGAGCAGGGGATTTGACTAGAAGACCTCTAAGGTCCCTTCCAACTTTGTTATTCTGCATTCTGTAATGAATCTATCTGTAATTTTATCATGTTCTCCAAGCTGAAGACTTCCAGATCCACTGACTTCCAGCTTCAACTTCCATAATTCTCCTTTCAGCATGGCCAACAAAAGGAATGAGTTTAGGGAAGATTGCCCCAGAAAGCTAAGTGTAAAGGACTAGTTGTTTGACTCACTATGACAAAGGGCCATGCAAGTTATTAATGCTATGTTGGGCGTAATATTGAAGTACATACTTGCCATCTTTGTGAATGCATCATACCGCATCGTTATTGTTGCTGCACACCGCAAGCAGTCCCAACATTGAGCATAATGCATGCATTTGGGCCAAAGTCAGCTATAGCATGCAAGCAGGTAGATAAGTAGGGTCATCTAAGGAGCCACTAAGCCACATTTTAACAAAGTTTTATTGATTAAGCCACACAAATCTCTATCACTATGTTCATCTGTATTTACCTTGCTCAATAGTAGTAACTGTGAGAGGGATCTTGGAGTCCTAGTGGACAATCATTTAAATATGAGCCAGCAGTGTGCTGCAGCTGCCAAAAAAGCCAACACAGTGCTAGGCTGCATTAACAGAGGGATAGAATCAAGATCACGTGAAGTGTTAATACCGCTTTACAATGCCTTGGTAAGGCCACACTTGGAATACTGCATCCAGTTTTGGTCAACACGATGTAAAAAAGATGTTGAGACTCTAGAAAGAGTACAAAGAAGAGCAACAAATATGATTAGGGGACTGGAGGCTAAAACATATAAGGAACGGTTGCTGGAATTGGGTATGTCTAGTTTAACGAAGAGAAGGACGAGGGAGGACATCATAGCAGTGTTCCAATATCTCAGGGGCGGCCACAAAGAAGAGGGAGTCAAGCTATTTTCCAAAGCGCCTGAAGGCAGGACAAGAAGCAACGGATGGAAACTAACCAAAGAGAGAAGCAACCTGGAACTAAGGAGAAACTTCCTGACAGTTAGAACAATCAACCAGTGGAACAACCTGCCTCCAGAAGCAGTGAATGCGCCAACATTGGAAGTTTTTAAGAAGAAACTGGACAGCCATTTGTCAGAAATGGTATAGGGTTTCCTGCCTGAGCAGGGGATTGGACTAGATGACCTCCAAGGTCCCTTCCAATTTTTATTATTATTATTACTATTATTATATCTTTATATCATATCTTTATGTTAAAGCAATAGGAGGGAGAGAACCAAATTCGTAACCATTGAGGAAGTTGTACCCCATTGTAGTTAAGATTGCTTGTCTTCATAGCAAAATATCATTTACTCAGAGTTCTTCTAAGTTCCAGAGAAAGAATGATTTCAGGAGCTTTAGAGGCAACCCCTGACAGCCCCAATAATTGGCTTAATACTTCATGCTGAGCTGCAAGTAGCATTAAAGCAGTGTCTTCAGTTTTGTCTTGTTTTCTCTCTCCAGATTCAAAGCTCTGCAAAAACACACTGCTGATGATTAACCTCCATTCCTCTTTCTTCCTTGTGGCCTTAATTCATTTTTCTTCTTCTTATTTTCTTCTCCCCTAACAATCCTTGGAGCGATTAAACATTTTCCATCTCTGACCCAATTGTAATGTACTAGATGGATAGGGACACATGGGCAAATGCACTCCATCAGGTGTCTCCGTCCACCTCATCCTTTTTGCATACATGTGGTCATCATTTTGCAATACACAAAGCGATGTTTGTTACATGTCAGAAATTTAGATGTAAAGCTTCCAGCTAGACTAGGTTCCCATAAAATAGTCAGTCCCTCTAAATTGTGATGAAGTGCCTTTCAGTTTTGCTCTCTTCTTCCTTCTAGTACAGTGTTTCTCAACCTTGGCCATTTTAAGATGTGTGGACTTCAACTCCCAAAATTCCCCAGCCAGCATGGCTGGCTAGGGAATTCTGGGAGTTGAAGTCCACATAACTTAAAATGGCCAAGGTTGAGAAACACTGTTCTAGTATGCTCTCCCTTTTTCTTTTCTGTTTAACTAGGGTTTTGCAATGACGCCTAAATAGATAGGGTCACCTGGTCTGTGGAACTCCACTGATAAAGGAAACTAGCAACATCCTCCAAGTGAATGCTACCCAGTGTTTTGATTTAGCTGCCTCCGAATATTTGGGTGGGTGTTGGGCTGGCTAGAAGATTTCCAAGGTCCCCTCCAACTGTGTTCTGTATATTTGGAATTGGAAGCAGAAAAAGAAGCTGGTGTGTGAGAATAAAGACAGGAGAAATTGGAGTAATATTTGATGAACTATACTAACTTCCAGTCTGACACATGGCTATATTTGTAATTGAATGGATTTTAGGAGTGCTACTAATAAAGGAGGATATTTGTAGCTCAGGGTTGAAATGTTATTTAGTTTGGGTAATGAAATATCTGCAAGAAAACAACCAAGCTCAGAGAGCACCAAGGACCTCTCACTTTGTTGTTGTTGTTAGTTGCGAAGTCGTGTCTGACCCATCGTGACCCCATGGACAATGTTCCTCCAGGCCTTCCTGTCCTCTACCATCTTCTGGAGTCCATTTAAGCTCACGCCTACTGCTTCAGTGACTCCATCCAGCTACCTCATTCTCTGTCGTCCCATTCTTCTCTTGCCCTCAATCTTTCCCAGCATTAGGCTCTTTTCCAGTGAGTCCTTCCTTCTCACTTAGGAGTGCTTAAAATATAATTTGTCCTCCTATTTGGTACCAAATGGGAATTTAAGGCCAACACATTTGGTAGATGTTAGATCAAGATCTAGTAAAAACATCTTGGTTTTTAGCCTTCATCCTTTTAATGTAGTATATCTGAATTACAACATACTTGATTTCCCATTCCTTTTACATCAGTCTTTCCTCATTGGGTACCCTTCAAATGTATCTTCCCAAATTCCAAACCAGCATAGGCTAGCAAAAATTTCTGGGTATTTAAATCCAATGTACCTTAAAGGAGCGAGGCTAAAAAAGACTGCTTTATGGATATCAGGTAATGGTATCTATAACATAATCATATTCTCCCAACCCGCTTGTAAAGTGGATTAAGCTGACATTGGTTGAACATGGTCATTGGAATGACCTTGAAGATAGAGCAGAAATTTCTGGCCAGCTGCTACAATTAGAGTTGCCCATTAATAAGTGTGTAAGGGTGAGAGAAAGTTTGGTGTAGTGATTAAAGCACCAGGCTAGAAACCGGGAGACTGTGAGTTTTAGTCCCACCTGGGGCATGAAGCCAGCTGGGTGAGTTTGGGCCAGTCCTTCTTTCTGAGTTCTAGGAAAAAGGGTATGTCAAACTACTTCCAAAATCTTGCCATGAAAACTGCAGAAACTTGCCTAGACAGTCCCAAGGAATCAACACTGACTTGAAACATAAAACACATAGGTATATATGGTTTTACAGCTTCAAATAGATATTTGTCAGGTGCTAATCTATTGCCCTCTACATGCATTGGCCTCACAACCTTGTCACTTCTTTTTAACCCTTCATTTTTATAAGGAGATTTCTCCTTCTCCATGGTTTCTAGAATTGCATCAGAACAGAAAAATTGTCTCTGCCATTGGGCAAGATGGTAGACCAGATAGGTTAGATGCAAAATCCTGGGTTTATATAGCTGTTGAGGTACATAGTACTAATACATGGTACATAGAACAAACACGGTTTATTTGGTTTTTGGCTTATGTTGTGGGAGCTCAACCAGTGTTGCTTGGAATTGGATGTAGAAACGCAACTGTTGTGCGTTAACATTTCATATGTAAAGCAAACTCTCTGTGCAATGTATGAACTGTATTAGGCCAATTCAAGATGACAAAATGCTGTTGTGAGAATGCCACTGTGGAATAATGATTAAGGGTCAAAGTACTCTTCATCAAATAAGACTGGCGAAAACGTGAACACTTGCACCTTGCTGCACTATCTTGAGTTGGCTCATAAAGATATATGGCTAGATCAGCAGTTCTCAACCTATGGGTCGCGACCCCATTTGGGGTCGAACGACCATTTTACGGGGGTCGCCAAACAACGCGATCCGCCATTTTCCCCCCTCAGGGGGTGCTGTCGCGCATGCGTGCTGCGCATGGGGCACCGCCGCGCATGCGCGGTGCGTCCGTGTGACGGGGGTCGCCGTCACACAAAGGTTGAGAACCGCTGGGCTAGATGGAGCAGATCATGGTAACTTGCTATTTGGTGACTGGTTATCTCTGCTTCTTTCTTGGTTCTCTAATTCAAAGAAAATAGTATTTCTCCAAATCTTGTGATCCAGTTCTGACTTGGTCCCACTTCCAAATCAGAAACTTGCTTGGAATGCTGCAATTCTTCTGTGATTTCTTCCAAAACAGAACCAGGTGACAAATTCTAGATGCCAAATCTATCCTTGGAATCTCTTTACCCTGAGGACAAACCCTTTCTTGAGTTACAGTGTGTTTCTCAGGACTGAGTTGTAAAATATTCACACAGCTTGAAGCGTTTTCTCACTTGCTCAGAGCAGCTGGGAAATTAGAGTCCCGTGAAACATCAAAATGAGGACTTACAAAGACCTTTATCTTTCTCACTCTCTGTCCGCAGTGGAAAAAGCTAAAACAGAAAGGAAATCACATGGAAGAGGGCAGGATACCTTGGGTTGGCATAGCTCTCCTTGAACTGAGGAGAGATTGTAGTGTGGTAAATAATCTTTTGCTTTGTCTGCACAAGGTTTTTTTTAATTCAGCCTCTGGTATCTTCCCTTGACAGGATCTCAGGCAGCCGATCTGGGAAAACCCTCCAGCTGAAGTTCTGCATTACTACAGTTAGTCAGATGGGATGTTGCTCTAGGCATGATGGGGCAATTTTCTGTTGTTATGCCATTTTCCAGGGCTTGTTTATTTCTTATTCCTTCCCCAAGATATTGAGCTTACAAGCATGGATCTCCTAGTTGCAGCAACATTTGGCAAGGTGACTGGAAAATCTGGAAAGTGTGGTTCTAACACACCTGGAAGGCACATGATTTGGAAAGGCTTACTTATTTATCCCCCATGTCTGGTCTTGTGATATATATTGCCCCTGCATATTGAGCTAGCCTAAATAATAGATCTTGATAGGTTGGGTCAGTACTTGTAAAAGAAAAAAAAAAATCCCTTCCATTTTCAGACACAGATGGGAGAAAGGGGGAGTTAAATGAGCGTGCCCTCATTTTTTCCCTCACTTTCCCCCCTCCTACTCCTTGTAAGTATCTGGAAAAGTAAGCATCTGGAAACAGAGGCTTTACTTCTGTCGAAAAGGAATTCCCCCCCCCCTTTTTTTTTTACTGGGTTGTTGGGTGAACTGGTGTCGGAACCATGAGTAAATATTCAAGTAGACTAGCCTTGTATAGTGTCAGCAGGTTGGCAATTGTGTACCCCTATCTTCCAAACATTGTGATTATAAGATATCATGGATTGGTTTTTCCTTGAGGCTGTTGCAGCCTGATTATGAGAATAGTAGGAATTGTTGGAGGATTAATTCTCAGGTGCCAGTTCCCAAGACCACTGTCAGTGATAAAGATCTGCCAACTAATTGATCAATCTGAGCACCTTCAAGAGGGTTTGACTTCAGATAATTATTTTTTCAGGACTTCTAATGGATTTGTCAATACCTAGAAGAAAACTCTCTAGTGACGATAAAGAGTAATTGCATATATATTTCAGTTTTGAAATGTAACAGCCCTTAAGGCCATATCCTATCCTATTTGTTGCTCAATATGTTTGCCACTTCTTGGTTAAGATTAATCCTATACACAGAATGGTAGCCCCATTAACATGCTGGTGATAAGCATCTTATGATTCTTTCCCAATTAGAATCTGCAAATTCATTACCTGATGTGAAGAAATGTGTAGAGGGCATTGCCAATATAGTAACATTGATGACTTGTTCCCAACCATGAGAAAGTTGAGGTGCTTCAATTGAGTATGCTATTGAGATGAGATGAAGCAGTTGGCTGCAACTTCGTCTCTCTGTTTCAAAGTGTTTGTACAGAGGGTGCAATGCAATAGAATTAAGACTTAAGCATTTTTCAACCATGCCATTCCCATCGGAAAACGTTGTGCATTTAGCATGTTATGAAACATTTCTCTTCGGTTATTAGGTTTGTGCAGTCTCTTTGGTGTGAAGTTTGTCTTAGTGAGGCATCTTTCAGGATTGCAAAGCTTAATTAGTTTAATTTTCTTCATCTACTGTTTCTAATGATGAAATTTCTAATATGAAATTTGAGCAAATTTCATATCCATTATTTTCATCTTGGGGGGTCCTTGGTGCTCTGTGAACTTGGCTGTTTTCAAGCGCTGATGATGATGTTATTTTGGGTAATGAAACATCTGCAAGAAAACAACCAAGCTCAGAGAGCATCACGGACCCCTCATTTCAACCCTGAGTTAAAATATTCTCCTTTATTGGATTTTCGTCTTGGTTCTTCAGCAAAATGCTCGATATAGTCAAAGATAGTAATGCTTGCCCAATATAAATTTTTGATTATTTATAACATCCAAAGTTTATGTTGGTATTAATTATATAATAAAACTGGAAAAAGGGACACTTCCTGAAACTGAAGAGATAATAGCTTCAAAACAGACCATATGGTTATCACATCATAAGATGGGGGGGGGGTTGATGACTAGCACCTTAAATTATTTTAAAAGCAATTAACAGAATAACAGAGTTGAAAGGGACCTTGGGGGTCTTCTATCCAACCCCTGCTCAAGCAGGAAACCCTATTCTTCTTTTCCTTAAATTAGACAGATTCATGGATAATAGCCACTAAATGTCTAGTTTTAGGGTTACTATAATTTTGAATAACAGATGCTGGAGACAAAGAGGGGGAACGGTTGTTACCTTTGTCCCATGCTTGTGAGTTGCTAGGGATCATTTCTTCTAGAAGGCTTCTCATATACAGACATATATTCAGAACATTATCTAAATCCCTCCACATTATTCATGCATATGGCTTCATAAATTTCATTCATAGGCCCAAGTATTGCATCATGTTAGACCCTTTAAGGGTGATGTCAGCTAAATACCACAGAATGCTTTTATTATTAGCCATCTACAAAGTCAGTGAGATATCTGAATGAATCTCTTGGGAAGCATCTATTTAAAAAGTTACATCAACCTTTGGATAGGACTAGGACTAATGCACAATACATAAGTCAGTCCCTGACTTAATGCAATATGCATGTATTTCAGGCTTTCCAGTTGCTTCATTACCTACCTGTGAGTGTAGTGAGATGCAAAGCTTAGTCATTGCAACAAACTTAAGTGGATTGCTCTGCAACCTTTCTTCCCAGTCCACAGCACAGAAACACAACTCTTGATCTTTTATTGATTCATTGGGACTCTTTGCAGATACACTGCTTAATTTCAGTATGCTCGTGCCAATATAATTCGGTGAGGGTTTCTTGTTGTAAAACTATCCTGCTGCTTGCTATATCTGTAAGATTCTTGGAAATGAAGAAAACACAATGCTCAGCATGTGTCAGCATTGTGGTGTGGAGCTGATGCTTCAGATTAAAATGGAATGAGCCCTGAATTTCATATTGTGTGGGTAGTGTCTTACTCCAATTAATTAGTTGTAAGTTGTCTGTTGCTACTCTTCTGGAAGGAGTCCCAAGCAGAAGAAAGCAGTGATTTTCTAATGCAGTTGTTCCTTTGATTGGTGCTGAGATGTGAGGGAAATGAGAATATCCCTATAAAAAGGGATAATTAACCAACTATTCTAAATATTCTGATGGCATTTTGCTAGCAGGAAATGTAGGCTTGTCCCAAAGTGCCTCTTAGCAGAGCACTTACAGACAAGTCATTCCAGTAATAGTGGCAGCAGAAAGAGATCCTTTTAGCAAGCCTTCATTTTAATATCCCACCAATATCTCCATTATAAGGGGAATAATGATGATGTTGATGATGATGATGATGTTGGGAGGGACTTTGAAGTCCCTCTGCTTAGGCAGGAAGCCCTATACCAGTGGTTCTCAACCTTTTTAATGCCGCGACCCCCAACCGGTGGTAAGTCGAGGACTAAACCGGTCATAAGTTGAGGACTTTCCCTGCCTGGGAGCGCCGCGCATGCGTGGTGCTGCCGCCTGCGCTGGCTGAGGCGTAGCTGGCAAGTGGCAGAGACAGAGCAGGCCGACCACTGGCTGGGCCACCAGCTGGCCCAGCCCAAGGGAGGTAAGGCACCCGCCGGAAAAGGGAAAAAAAATGGCGGACAGCCTTGCTTGGCGACCCCCATGAAATGGTCGATCGACCCCAAATGGGGTCGCGACCCATAGGTTGAGAACCGCTGCCCTATACCATTTCAGACAAATGGCTGTCCAGTCTCTTCTTAAAAACTTCCAGTGTTGGAGCATTCACCGCTTCTGGAGGCAGGTTGTTCCACTGGTTAATTGTTCTAACTGTCAGGAAGTGTCTCCTTAGTTCTAGCTTGCTTCTCTCCTTGCTTAGTTTCCATCCGTTGCTTCTTGTCCTGCCTTTGGGTGCTTGGGAGAACAGGTTGACTGCCTCTTCTTTGTGGCAACATCTGAGATATTGGAACACTGCTATCATGTCACTCCTAGTCCTTCTCTTCATTAAACTAGGCATACATACAATTAAACACACAGCTTGACAAACTCTTGCCTTGGTTAGGGGCACCAAAGTAAATATCTCTGGGGATCTCTGGTGACACTCTGGCAGCTGTTTCATAATGCTAGTTGGCAACAGTGGTCTATAAAGAAGAGAGAAGAAGCTTCATATCTGGAACAAGAGAAAAGAGGATTTTACTGAAAAGAAGGATTAGGGGTGACATGATAGCAGTGTTCCAATATCTAAGGGGCTGCCACAGAGAAGAGGGGGTTCAACCTATTCTCCAAAGTACCTGAAGGCAGCACAAGAAGGAACGGATGGAAACTTATCAAAGAGAGATCCAACCTAGAATTCTAAGGGGAAATTTCCTGACATTTAGAACAATTAATCAGTGGAATGACTTGCCTCTGGAAGTTGTGGGTGCTCTTTTCATCACTGGAGGATTTAAGAAGAGTTTGGACAGCTGTTTGTCTGAAATGATATATGGTCTCCTGTTTGAGCAAGGGGTGGACTAGATTAGAAGACCTCCAAGATCCCTTCCAACTCTGTTATTGTTATAACTGGTTGATAATTGTTTTTTTCTTCTTTCTCCTCTTCTTCTCTACTCTTTTTAAAATTGACTCTATGTTTAATAGACATGTGAACCATAATATTTGGACTTCTTTTTTTCAATGTATTCCAAAAAGTCACTTGCACGGCACTTTAGGTAAAAGTCTGGGATGTGCATTGTTTTGGATGAGGAGTTAGAAATGTTTCTTGGGAATCCCACAGGAATTCCTGACTGTTGCCTTTTTCCTGAACAAATCAGGCTTGGTTTAAGAGGTTGCAGATAATTGATATGTTCACACATCTGTACTGCTCCAAACATCTGTTTTCCTTTCAGATCCAAAGTACTGCATGGTCATAAATGTGTCATTACATTTAAACCAATGTTTCTCAATTTTAAGATGGGTGTGCTCCAACTCCAATGCTTGCTGAGGCTAAGAAACACTGATTTTGTTAAAACTTTACAATTAAGGCAAACAATTAAGGAATTAAAAATTATTCAGTTAATGGAAACACCAAGAAGAATTTCTTAAAGAGCTTCTTTTCAGCTTCAGAAATGACATTCTCACTGTTGCTTTGCTAGAGAGTGGTTTAATGAATGTTCTATCACACTCAGGTTAAGGGGTTCTAAATAATAACTGGAAGAATTATTGTAGGATTTGCCAGATAAAGATGTATAAAATGAGCTTGAGACACCAAGCTTGCTTTGTTTCAGAGCAATACTAAACAGCTGGTGTTTTTCCAAAGATGTCATACATTCATAGTAGTAGCCAGATGTCCTCTTGATTTATAACTAAGAATCTTTGTGTAAACTGGAAGATTCTCCAGAAATACATGTGGATGAGATCTGAGGTAATTAAGTGGCTAAGGAAGTAGCCTAAAAAAATCTAAAACCTCCCTCAAAATCTATACATGCCTATTGGGCATGTTATAAAGAGAGCAAACAGAACTTCTAATAAATAAAATGTCCATAGTTTATGTTTCTTAGAAGGGCTTAAAGGCCATTTTCTAGGGTAAAATATTCCTGAACAATATAAAATACAGTTTAAAACTATAAACATATTGTAAAGCAATGTAAAAACAATATTAAAATATATCTGTGTGTATGTGTGTTTTATACACACACACACATACAAACATACAGTGTACCAAAAGTCAGACCACAAATGCTAATCATTAATGATTAGATCACTTTTATTATTTTTTTGCCCATGAAAATGTTATTGTACTAAGTAATGTTCAAAGCTCATGCTTCAAACAAACAAGGAAGTGTTTAGAAGGAAATAGCAACCTATTTGAAATTTAATGTAATATTATTTATATATATAAATTGGCTATAGTACCTGACTGTCTATTGAGCCTGACTTCATGTATTTATATTTATATACGCTGTGCGTGTGTTTGTGTGTTTGTTTAGGTGTCTGTGTGTATTTGCTAACACCTTATGTATAACTCGAAGGCCACTGCTAAATCTGGGGGATTCCATTTGAAAGCCTGTGAAAGTTGGGCCAGGGAATATCATTTGGAAAATAATTGAGGATACTAGCCAAAGTATCCTTTCTTTTATGCCCACTGGTATGGTTGTTTTGAGCTGTGGTGGCACAGTGGTTAGAATGCAGTCTTGCAGGCTAACTCACTGCCCACAGCCTCGGGTTCCATCCTGACCAGCTTAAGCTTGAGTCATCCTTCCATCCTTCCGAGGTTGATAAAATGCAGACCCCGATTGTTGGGGGCAATATGCTGACTCTGTAAAATGGCTGAGAGAGGGCTGTAAAGCACTGTAAAGTGGTATATAAGTCTAAGTGCTCTTGCTATTGTCATTACTAAAGCCAGGCAAATGGTGTGGGGGAGGAGGAAACCTCTAATGCTGTCAGCCCTTTGAAGTTGATTAGGTAGTCAGGAGATTAACTGCATGGGTTTGACCAAAACTATAGGTATTGAGATAGACTACAGTAACAGAATCTTGAATCATTGACTTTGTTTTTCCTTCCTTTCCTAGAATCATAGAATTATAGGGCTGGAAGAGACTTTGGAGATTTATCTCAGCGGTCTTCAAATTTGGCCCTTTTGTGACTTGTGGACTTCAACTCCCAGAATTCCTCAGCCAGGCACGCTGGCTGAGGAATTCTGGGAGTTGAAGTCCACAAGTCATAAAAGGGCCAAGTTTGAAGACCCCTGTTCTATCTAGTCCAACCTTCTGCCCAGGACAGGAGGTCTATTTGTCTATCCCAGATAAATAGTTGCCCAATCTTTTCTTGAAAACCTCCAGCAATGGAGCACCTACAACTTTGAAAGGCAAGCTGTTCTGTTAATTAATTCTTCACATTGTCAGGATTTTTTCCTTAGTTCCAGGCTGGATCTTCCTCTGACAGCTTCCCTCTATTGCGTCTCATCCCACCCTCAGGTTGCTTTGGAGAATAAATCAACCCCCTCTTTTCTGTGACAGCCCTTCAAGTATTGGAAGATGGCTACCATGTCACCCCTGAGTCTTCTCTTTGTTGGGCTAAACATGCCTATTTTCCTTAGCCATTCATCATATGGTTGTCCTCCCATCCCTTTATCGTCTTTGTTGCTGTATTCTGCACTTTTTCTAGGGCCTCAGCATCTTTTTGTATCAGGGTGACCCTTTTACCCCAGTGAATTAAGATGGGGCCAATCTTTACATGTTTTGTAACCATCTCTAACTGGAGTCTCCAAGATCATCTTTGTAGCTTTCTATAGATACTGATGACAAAAGGCAGGTCTGTTGCACGGATGAAGGCTTCAACACGTTTGACTCTCTTCAGTGGCTAATAAAAATTGTCAGATGCTAAGAAGAAAGATGGAAGCTTCTTTGATTATGTTTCTGACTATTCTTGCCTTCTTGGGAGATTTGATGCATAACGAGGACACCTTTTAATGGATCCCTAATGTAAGTATTAGATATTTAAATCAGGCTATTTTAAATTTAAGAAGCAAATTTCTCAGAGACATAGTTCCTGAGCCTGAGCAGTTGTCTTGATTTTTTTATGGCGCTTAAAAATTAGATTTGGATGTGTTAATTTGGGCTGAAAATAATAGATCACTTTTGCTTTTACGAGATAGCTAAAACTGGGCAGTTCCCTTGTTAGATGTAATGCTTGCTCTCTCTTTTATAGGACATAATATAATGACTGTGGTTTAGTAGATACACCATCCAAGATCAATGCTGGAATTGAGTTATAGGCGGTGCTTGGGTTAAACTGGAATTGGGGAGTCAGGATTGTGAAAAATGAAAGCAAACTTTAAGACCAAGACCCAGGAGATCAAAACCAGAGCTACAAGCTTGAAGATTTTTTTAAAATTTATTTTCTTTCTTTATTTTAATATCAAATTTTATTTATAATACAGTTAAAAACAAACAAACATTGGATTTAACGTGACATTCCAGTATATACATTCTTATCAGATTATTCCACTTTTTACAATCAATTCTTCATCTCTACATATACATCTAAGTTTTATATACAATACTTATTCTAAAATAACATATATTTCTATCTTAACATTCATCTTTAATCCCAACCGTCCTCTTCGAATTCCTCTAGCGGTAAAATTTATCCCAGGTTTCATAATAAACTGATCCACATTTATCTTTTAATATCATTGTGAGACTGTCCATTTCCGCACATGCTAATATTTTATGTATTAACTCTTCCTCTGTGGGAATTTCCTTGCTCTTCCATTTTTGCGCTAAAGCAAGCCTAGCTGCAGTCAGGATGTGTAGCAGCAGGTAGATTGTTTTCTTGTCATATTTTTCTGTCGTTATTCCCAACAAGAAGAGTTCAGGTTTTAACTCTAAGTCCAGTGTTAATATATCCCTCAACCAGTTTTGTGTCCTGTTCCAATACTCACGCGTCTTTGGGCATTCCCACCACATATGGTAATATGATCCTATTGCTGTTTTACATTTCCAGCATAGGGGTGAGATGTTTGAACCCATTTTGGCTAGCCTTACGGGTGGGAAATGCCATCTATAAAACATCTTGTAAAGATTTTCCTTATATGAGGTAGCTAAAGTGAGTTTCCTATTCCTTTCCCACAGTTCTTGCCAAATATGTAGGCCGATACGGAAACCAAAATCCCTACTCCAAATTAACATGGTCTCCTTAACCTGTTCTTCATACATTGTCTGATCTAAAAGAAAATGATATATTTTTTTAATCATTTTATCCTCGGGACCTAATAAAATTTTATCTAGTTCTGTCGGTTCTATCTTTATACCCCACTCTTTTTTATCTTGCCTATATCTTGCTTGTAGTTGGAGGTATGCCCACCATTCTAATTCTATCCCTGCATCTTGGAGATTCTTCCTCGATTTTAATTCTCCTCTCTCGTCTAGTATGTTTTTATAGGTTATTACTTTCCCTAACTGAATGAACCTTGGGTGTATGTACCGTAAATGCCGGCGTACAAGGCGACCCGGCGTATAAGACGACCCCCGTCTTTATAGCCGGGCCGCATTCCTAGAACGTCGTCTTATACGCCGGAAACTACCAGTATTTCTGGCATATAAGACGACTCGGCGTATAAGACGACCCCCGTCTTTGGCGCCGATTTCAGCGCTCGCAGAAGTCGTCTTATACGCCGGCATTTACGGTACATTTCTAGTGTTGAGATCCAATTGGGGACTTGCCTATAGTTATTTTCTATCTAGGAGCATCTACAGGAAATCCTTGATTTACATCCATTCATTTAGCTACTGTTTGAAGTTACAATGGCACTGAAAAGAGTGATTTGTAATAAGTCCTCTCATTTACAACTGTACAGCATCTCCATGGCCACGTGATCAAAATTTGGACACTTGGCAACCAGCATGTATTTACCATGGTTGCAGAATCCCAGGATCATGTGATAGTCATTCGCAACCTTCACCACCAGCTTCCAACAAGCAAAGTCAACGGGGGAAGACAGATTTGTTTAATGACCACGTGATTAATAACTGCTTACCAACCATGGCAAAAAAAAAGGTTTTAAAAGTGGGCAGGATTCAGTTAACAACTATCTTGCTTACAGCATAAATTCTGGTCTCAGCTGTGATCATAAGTTGAGGACTGTAGTAACCAGCAAGCATTGGTTATGTTAAATGAGCCCTGAAAATGTACATATAGTGCTAAGAAGGTGCCATTAAGAAATTCATCATTAAGGATAAGTCTCTAATTTCTGACAATTCCCTATGGCTTTGCATTTCTCCATGTGGACAGTGATAGGAGATTTGTGCCATTTAAATCAATGTTTCTTAGACTTCTCAAGATCATGAAATGTTACACCAATACATTTTTTTTTAATGAAGAATCCCTGTGACTCTTCCTTTTAAAAAAATAATATGGAAAAGAAAGGCAGGCCTCAACTTATGACCACAACTGAGCCCAAAATTGTGAGTTTTCTCTTATTTTATGATCTTTCTCGCCATAATTGTTAAGTGAATTACAGCAGTTGTTAAGTTAGTAACACGGTTGTTAAGTGAATTTAGCTTTCCCATTGACTTCGCTTGTCAGAAGATTGCAAAAGGGGATCACACGACCGCGGGACACTGCAACCGCCATAAATTGCAATCAAAATTGCCAAGAATTTTGATCACATGACTATGGAAATACTGCAATGGTGGTGTGAAAAACGGTCATAACTTACTTTTTTCAGTGCCACTGTAACTTTCTGTAAAACGTATTTTAAGAATACTTTATTTTCCTTGTACTTCATACATCATTTCTACATTTTAATGGGGTGTATGGGCTTGAATACAATGACATAGTTTCTCCACGTTAGGAATAAGATTTGTTAGAGAAACATTCGGCCTACTTTGATATCTGAATTAGGTTGTAGAAAACGCTAAAAATACATTTCCCCCAAAATACCTTGAAATGTGTAGTAATAGATTTTTCTTTCTAATTTAAAAATTCATAACTTTAAAGTCTTCTAGCGATTAAAAAAACATCTTTCAATGTGAACACGTTTGTAGTGTCTCCATGGTGGTAGTGTTCTGTGAATCTGTTCTATGGATCAATCTTTAAGAGGTTTGATGTAGATTACAAGTGAAGCTAACTATATAAATATATATTTTACATTATATATAAATATATAAACCAGTAGTTTCAGTTAGCAGCAGCTGCCAGCATAAGCACCTTATATGTTGCAATATTTCCTAAACCAGAGAAGACCCTCCAGATATTGGATTTCAGTTGTCCACCCAAGCTGTTAAGTAACTTCCCTTTATAGGGAATCTGTAAAAAATTTCAACTGCAACTGAGAAAAAAACCCGGAGAAATGTCATTTCCAATATGACAATCTAATTTTAGTGAAGGAAAACTGTTGAGTCCTTCGCGAAATGTCAAGACATGAGAAGCAGTTGTAGTTCTCAGGAAACTTCTTTATTCATGTGTTCAGCTTACAGTTAGAAGACGCCGCCGACGCCCAAAACTCCTGGCCTCTTATATAGGCCATCCCCGGGTAAATCTGCAACTTTTGGCGCACCAGCACTTGCGCATGCGCACAAGTACTGGCGACAGCCTGTCTGGTCCCGGGCAGCTTGCACCTGCCGGAACCGTTTGCAATGCCCCGAGCCTGTTTGCACAGGCTCAGGACATAACACCCCTTCCCCCCGGGCTAAAACTATTCCTTATACCATAATAACACATAACTCATTTCTGTAGTGTAGTGCCATGCTCCCCAATACTAGGTATTCCTGGTCTTCCATCAGCCTCAATGCTCTGTTTTTCTACTAGCTCTGTTTGGCCAAGAGGGTTACAAAATCCTCCAAATACTTAGGAGATTTCCTTGCTCTCTGTGACCTCCTAAGTTCAGGGTGCTTGCCAAGTACCCTCTGATTGAGGGGTGATGTGTGCCTGTCCCCCTTGTTTTGCCTTGGTGATTCCCAAAGGCTGTGCTCCAATGCCTGGCCTGCTTGCTTGCCCACCGGGCTCGTCAGGCCAGGGCTTCTTTCACTATGTGACCTGGTTGTCCCACCTAGCTGTAGGCTCTCTGGCCCTTCTAAGTGACTGTCACTGTTGGACGTTTCTGTAGAACCTCCTAGGTCCGTCCAAGACCTGTCAGGAGGCTGTCTGTCCCCTGAATCCCGTTCTGTGCCTGGGCTTGTGTGGGTTTCAGTACTGTCCCAAAACTCAGTTGTCCCCTGAGTGGAGTCAGAGGTGTTGTAGTCGGGATTTGGTTCCTCGACCACCTCCCTGTGTGTTTGCCCCCTTCTAGAGACAGGGGTAGTGTCGGGCCAACTCGAAGGAGTGTGTGCCAGCTCTCTTGCGGGGAATGGTTTATTGGGATGCTCCCGGGTATTCTCCCTGACTGGAGTACTGAGTGATGCGGGTGAGTAGTGATTATGCCCCGGGGTAACTCCCTGGCTGGAGTAGGCGTTGATGCCTGGTATCTAGTTGGGCTCCTTGAATTCCTGTTTGGAGCACTCGTGGAATCTTGAGATGGGCTGATTGTGGCTTCCCCATTGATAATGGGCATCATTCCATGCCCCTCCCTTTGCCCAAAGGGCTCCCCCTCCCCCCCCCTGGAAAAGACCCAGGAGTCTCATCGGGAAGGTCCCGTCTAGGGCGAAGTTGGTCAATGTGCCGACGTAGGACACAACCGTTGTCCAGGGATACCTCGTAGGATAGAGGACCTGTAACCCTGGATATAGATGCGGGGACCCATGTATGACCAGGCCCGTAATTACGAGTCCAAACCGGGGCACCCACAAGTAGTTGCCTAGGTGCCCTGGGGTGTGAGACAGAAGGAGGCAGTCTGTCCGGATGCAACCGGTCAAGCTTGGTAGTCAGTTTGCGCCCCCAACGAAATTCAGCTGGGCTTCTCCCTGTAGAAGTGGACGGTGTGGTGCGATAAGAAAGGAGGAAGTCAGCCAACCTGTGATGCCAGTCTCCGTAGGTGAGTTTCTTCAAGGCGTCCTTGATGATGCGCACCATGCATTCAGCCATACCGTTGGTGGACGGGCGGAAGGGTGCAGAGGTGGCATGACGAATCATGTTAGCCTGCAAGAAAGCTTGGAATTCGGAGGAAGTGAATTGAGGGCTGTTGTCAGACACAATGATGTCTGGGAGCCCGTGTGCAGCAAAAATCCCCCTCAGTACCTGAATAGTCTTTGCAGCGGTGGTGGATGAGACAGGTACAACCTCAAGCCATTTTGAATGGCTGTCTACGAGGACCAAGAAGAATTGACCCTGAAAGGGCCTAGCGTAGTCAATGTGCACCCTAGACCATGGAGATTGTGTTTCCTCCCATCTATGCACAGGAGCTTGGGGCATTTCAGGGCGCGAGCGTTGACAAAGGTGGCATGCATGCACCTTAGCTTCAATGTCTTTGTCTAGGCCAGGCCACCACAAGTGACTGCGCGCAAGAACCTTCATTCGTACAATGCCAGGATGACCCTCGTGGAGGGAACCTAAGACCCTAGTCCTCATTGAGGTGGGAATGACAACTCTGCTTCCCCAAAGCAGACAACCCTGAGAGGTGGACAACTCGTTCCTATTGGACCAGAAACTCTGAAACTCAGGACTAGGACAGTGCTCAGGCCATCCAGACAAAACCCAAGAAAGGACACGTGAAAGTGTGTGATCTGTGCCCGATTCAGCGACTACATCCCTGGCATTCAGGGGAGACTCGGGCAAGGCTTGGATAGAGAGAATATTGATAGCTGGCGCAGGGTCAGCTTCTATTACCGGCAGGGGTAACCTACTGAGGCCATCAGCATGGCCCATTTCCTTCCCAGGCTTGTGAAGCAGGGAAAAATCGTATGCAGATAAAAAGATAGACCACCTGAGCATCCTGGGGGAGATGATTTGGGGCGTTTGTTTATGTGTGGTAAACAGTCCCAGCAAAGGCTTATGATCAGTAAAGACCGTGAAATGCCTACCATATAAAAAATCATGGAATTTTTTTAATTCCAGCAACAACAGCTAAGGCCTCCCTGTCTATTTGAGCATAGTTGCGCTCAGCTGAAGACAATGTCCTGGAGTAATATGCAACAGGAACCTGAGTTCCATCAGACCTGAGGTGGCTCAGTACAGGTCCTACCCCATAAGGGGAAGCATCACAAGCGATGCACACAGGAAGGGACTCATTGAAGTGTGCAAGTACACTGTTAGAAGTGAGCAAGGACTTGACCTTATTGAAACTTGCCTCATGTGTTTGTGACCACTGCCACACTGCCTGTTTATCTAATAGCCTGTGAAGAGGCTCAGCTACACTAGCCTTATGTGGAAGAAAGAAATTGTAGAAATTCAGAAGGCCCAGGAAAGCCTGTAGTTCGGCCTTAGACTTTGGCCTGGGGGCTTGCATAATGGCTTTTAGTTTGGATTCAGCAGGGTGAATCCCAGCAGCATCAATTTTGAACCCCAGAAACTCTGTGGAAGGCACCCCAATTTTACATTTGTCCTTCTTGAGTTTGAGTCCCGTTTTCCTGAACCTTAACAGGACAGCCCTTAGCCTTTCAGCTAGAATGTGTGTGGAGTCTCCTGCAATTAAGACATCATCAAAATAGGGGCAAACCCCTGGTATACCCCGTAGTGTGTTTTCCATTACGCTTTGGAAAATCCCAGGAGCGACATTTACTCCAAATTGAAGTCTCTTTACCTTGAAAGCCCCTCTGTGGGTCACAATAGTCTGAGCTATAGCAGCGTCATCATCAACAGGCAGCTGTTGATATTCTTGAGCTAGGTCAAGCTTTGCAAAAACACGCCCCCCCTTGAGGGAGGCCAGAATATGACTGACCACAGGAACAGGATAGGCATGTTGCTGCAATGCCTTATTCAGAGTGCATTTGTAATCAGCACAGATGCGAATGTCCCCATTTGCCTTGAGAGGCGTGACAATGGGGGTCTCCCAGGGACTGGAGTCAACAGGTTCCAGAATTCCTTGTTGGATCAGTTTATCCAACTCAGTGTCAATTTTACTCTTTAAAGCAAAAGGGACCCTTCTTGCTTTAATTCTAATGAGAGTGACAGTGGGGTCTAGCTTTAAGGACACAGGAGGTCCTTTGAATGTGCCCAGCTAGGGGCTGAAAACATCTGCAAATTCTTTGCAGACTTCTTGTAGGTCGAGTGTTTGTAGGCTGTTGAGCCCTGTGACGTGTATTCCCAAGGCCTCAAACCAATCGAGTCCTATGAGACTCGTTCGTTCACCCCCTACTACTAATATGTCTAGTGGACCTTCAAAATCCTTATACTGTACGTTAAGGGTGGCCTCCCCCTTAACACACACTCTAGAGTTTTGAAAGTCTGTTAACACAATGTCCGAAGGCCTCAGCTTGGCCTGAGTTCCACTACCGGAACAAATCTTCCTAAACGTTTGCATGGAAATGATTGAAAGGGCAGACCCCGTATCCAGTTCCATAGCTAATGGAACCCCTTGTAGCTTCACCTTAAGTGACAGCTTTTTCTTAATTGGCTTGCGTGTGCCTGTCCTATAGATGCTTCTTCGCGAAGCGCAAAACCCCACCCTATTCTGGCTGGGGACCCTGGTACCTTTCAGGCGCAAATCTTCGTGAGGTTGTACCTTCAGATGACCCAGGCACACAGCTGCAATGTGTCCTTGTTTTCCGCATGCCCTGCAGATAGCGGAGCGGAATTTGCAGTCAGTTCTCCTGTGGCGACCTCCACAGCCAATGCACTTAGGGAGAACTGAAGAGCTTCCTTTTTGTTTCCCTTCCTTTGTGGGGTGAAGACGGTCGACTTCCTCGTCCAGATCTTCCTCAGAGTTTCTTTGGACTTCTTCCTGGTACACGGATGCAGCATCTGGACTGTTCCTGATCGGCCGCATATTCTTGACGGCGCCGCCTGCTGCTTCCTCTGCGGTGACCTCTCTCAAGGCATCTTGGAAAGACAAGTCCTCCTTAGCAAAAAGTCTCTGTTGTAACTCACGATGCCTTAGCCCGCATACGAATCTGTCCCTCAGTCGTTCTTCGAGGTCCTTGAACTCGCAATGTTTGGCGGCTTTCCTTAATGTGGCGATGTACTCCTTGGCCGATTCTCCGGGTCGTTGATCCCTCTGCTCGAAGGTGTGGCACCACGCGATGACGGACATCTTAGGCTGGAAGTGCTCCTTCAGTAGCTTTCTTAGATCTGCGTAGCTGACAGAGTCTAAAGGAGCAGGTGCTGCAAGGTTCTCAGCGATTTCGAATGTGTCTTGACCGCAAACACACAGCAGGGTGGCAGCCTTCAAACTTTCTTCCCTCACTTGGTTCACTTTGAGGTAGTTTTCCACCCTGGCTGCGTAGGACTCCCACCTCTCTGGATGTGAGACGTCGAATTCCGAAAGCCTTCCAATCTGTGCCATTTTTGTATCAGGAAGGGTCTATCAGCCAGCCTACCCCCGAATGCACGCTGGATTGGCGGGTAGCTGCCGAGTCAACGCCGTTCCTGCCGCTCAGGACTCACTCGGGTAAGCTTACACCTTTTTGTTGATGTAAGGCAATCCCACCTTCGTCGCCAGTGTTGAGTCCTTCGCGAAATGGCAAGACACGAGAAGCAGTTGTAGTTCTCAGGAAACTTCTTTATTCATGTGTTCAGCTTACAGTTAGAAGACGCCGCCGACGCCCAAAACTCCTGGCCTCTTATATAGGCCATCCCCGGGTAAATCTGCAACTTTTGGCGCGCCAGCACTTGCGCATGCGCACAAGTACTGGCGACAGCCTGTCTGGTCCCGGGCAGCTTGCACCTGCCGGAACTGTTTGCAATGCCCCGAGCCTGCTTGCACAGGCTCAGGAATAACAAAAACTATAGAGTGATTAGCAATGGTTGCCTTCTAATTCTGTGCGTCTGAGAGTCTAAAACCAATATGATTTCTTTAGCTGTTGTAAATACCCTTTAAATTCTACAATTCTAATATCCTATTCCTTTCCTCCAGATGTGATGCATTGGAGTTCACATCTCATAATCTGTACCCGTCTGAACAATGATTATAACTCATAATCTGTACCCGTCTGAACAATGATTATAAGAATTGAAGATCAACAAATTTAATTTATAACAAGGAAATGTCTCTCTCTCTCTCTCTCTCTCTCTCTCTCTCTCTCTCTCTCTCTCTCTCTCTCTCTCTCTCTCTCTCTTTGTGTGTGTCTGTGTGTGTGTAGGAGGAACACAGTGTTCTGGAATAAAAGGTACTGTTTGTGTACAGAAATTGAGTAAGGAAGAAGATAATAACACTGTCTAAAGAAATAATAGGTGAGAGTGTTTAATCACTACTAAAGAATACGGTGATAGCCAATGGTTTGGATGAGCTTTTTAGAAGGTTAGGCAATCTTTCATGGAAGAGGATTAGTTTGGTCCAGATATAACTGGTTACAGAGGTGTCAAAATGTTCTGGAACAACGTAACTTTCAATTTTAATTAGGCAAGTTCAGGTGCAGCCGTGGCCTTTCATGTATTTTGCTGGTTTTATGAAGGTTGTTTTCTGTAGAATCAGAAAACCTTTAATCTGATCTAACATGATTGCATTTAATAGAAAAAGTATCAGAGACATTGTAGTGCCCATTATTTGATGTGACTTCTCTCCATAAATTACCTCTCCATAAATAAGACAACATTCCTCAACTATTTTGGCAATATTTGAAAACTTCTCAAAGACACTTAAAGAAAATAAAGAATGGATGCTAAGGGGAATAGGGTTTTTGCTTATCTATATATTTCATTTATAATTGGATTAATTTTTACAATTGTAATTACATTTGCTTTGTATGTTCCCTTGATGCAAACTACCGGGAGTCAGCAGGGATAATGGCATTTTAAAAATATAATCCATAAGAAGGCCTTTTAAATAAAGAAATGAAATCTTTAAATAAATTTCAGGTCAAACTGCACTCATAATTCTTGCTGGTCTTGGAAATGAGCATGAAACCAAAGGAGCTTTTAGCTGACATTGGTGGACTCTTCTCAGAAGGAGCCATTATGTAATAAGAGCCAAGCCAACCTGTGATTTGAAAGGAAGAAAACTCAACCTTGTAAATAATCCTACAGTTTGCAAATTATGCATAACGCTTGCCATGAAATAGAACAGCCATTTAATACTGATATTGTTGGATGTGTTGACTAGAGCTTTATTATAAACACCCACACGCTGAGTTGCCTGCAATTAACTGCTTCCATTAATAAGATACAGGTAAAGGGGTCTAAGAAAATGAGTGAACTTTAGCTGCTTCTCCAGGATGGAGGTGCGAAGAAAGGAATATATTAAAGGTAGACCTCGACTTATAACCATTTGTTTAGTGACCGTTGAAAGTTACAATGGCACTGAAAAGAGTGACATATCCATTTTTCAAACTTACTCCTGTTGCAGCATCACATTTGATTGTGTGTTCAAAATTTGAATGTTTGGCAACTGGTTCATATTTATGACGGTTGCAGTGTTCCAGGATGACATGATCACTTTTTGCAACCTTCTGACCAGCAAAGTGGATGGGGAAGTCATTCACTTAACAACCATGTTACTAACCTAACAATGGCAGTGATTCACTTAACAACCGTGGCAAGAAAAAACGTAAAATGGGGCAAAACTCACTTAACAACTGTCTCGCTTAACAACAGAAATTTTGGGCTCCATTGTGATCATAAGTCAAGGACTCCCTGCACAGTGCAGATAGGAACTCTTTGCATTGCAGTCTGTTCTGAAACCTAAATCACAATTTTCATGTTTTGGTAGCTATTTGGAATGAATCAGTAGAAACAAAGCTGGAATAGAACCAGTCCTAGCATATTGGTTAGAGTTTGAAGGATGATAGCTCCCAGATACCCTGTCCATCACAAGGGAACTTTTGTAAATAATGAAGTTACCATAAACCTTCACTTGGGGTTGTCATATGTCAGGTTCCTATTGATTTCTTTTTTAAAAAATCAAAATAATAAGATTGTGATTAAGTGGAATGGGCAGGCAAGTAAGTATCAAGGAACAGTCTAAACCAGGGGTCTTCAAACTTGGCAACTTTAAGACTTGTGGACTTCAACTCCCAGAATTCTGGGAGTTGAAGGCCACAAGTCTTAATATTGCCAAGTTTGAAGACCCCTGGTCTAAACCCCTGGTCTTCAAAAGATGGTGGACCCTTTTTTGCTGGAGATATTCAAAGAGAAGATGGATGTTTATCTGTCCATTCTCCCTGGATACATAACAAGATGAAATACTTCTACTTTATTATAAGGCTACATTAACTTTATTATAAGGCTACATTAATTAATAAGAGCCGAGGTGGCGCAGCAGTTAGAGTGCAGTACTGCAGGCCACTTTAGCTGACTGTGTTCAGCAGGTCAGCGGTTCAAATCTCACCGGCTCAAGGTTGACTCAGCCTTCCATCCTTCCGGGGTAGGTAAAATGAGGACCCAGATTGTTGGGGGCAATGTATATATATATATATATATATATATATATATATATATATATATATATATATATATATATACACATTGCTTACTAGTGTACACCGCTTAGAGAGTGCTTGCACTTAAAGCGGTATATAAGTCTCATAAATAAATAAATAAACAGAATCTTGTAAGTCTGAAAGTACAAACTTCCTACCTCCACTTTTAAATGCTTGATCCATTAGAATGAGTCCTTCCTACGTTTCTTTCTCTGAATATTAAGCAACTGGGGGCTCCTTCCTCTCTTCTCTGATTGTTTCCTAGCAGCCTCTCTTCTGCTCATTCTCCAAGGTCATCCACAAATTCCATTACATCATCTGTATGCTTTGGACTGGAAGATGTTTAGAGTCCTGTTCAACCTTTGTATCTATGAGAATTTCTCTTTAAATCAGAGATGCTATGTTACTTTTATATTTTCAAGTTGGATGGTACCAACTGCTCTGTAACAGAAAAGGAAGGATAACTAAAACAGGACAGGTCTGTTCCCACAGGACTGTTCCTAATCCCAGTTAACATTACCTGTCTAGTAGAAAGAAGTACTGTACTATGGACAGAATTGGACAGGTGAGTAAGGTGGTAGTAACAGCATATTGACGCTGAGGCGTTATTTTGCTTCTCTTGTCCATTTACTCTTGTGAATTTATTTGCCACAAGGTTCAGTCCAAATTGAAGGTAGTATTGTGCTCTAAGAGATTACAACAATGGCAGATACTTTTTTCATCTCATACTTTGTTCCATGTGTTACTTGTTTGGTTTCACTTAAGGTGAGCAGACCATTTTTTTACTCATTCTTGAAAGCACATCCCTCTTCTAGGTCCATGGAAAACACTTGATCATCTGCTTGCAAGAATTTGCAATGGGAATTTGCAACACTCTGGTTAAGCGATTTGACTCATTAACTAGGGGTTTCACAATATTGCAGTGTTTTTTTGTAAAGAGGCTGCTGAATTCAGATGATTGAATTCAGAAAAATGCTTATTTTTTTCCTCCTCATCCAACTGTATTAGTATGAAAGAGTAAAGAGCTGATCTCTAGGCACACAGATCACAGTCTGCTCAGGACTTGGGCACCTGCTTATTCAGTTCCCTGTATTTGTAACAAAAATAAGCTTTTGAGTAGGCAGCAAGTTAAAATAAAAGATACTTTCAATATATAGATTACTTGTTCTTCCTTTAGAAGGAACTGAATAGTGCCCTGAAAAAATGACATACTAAAAATGTGACTATATTATCAATTTCAGTAGAATAATTTTCCAAAACTTGGTGCCCTTCAGATGGGTTGGATTTGAAGTACATAATCTTTGGCCAGTCAGTCAGTAGCTACCATGAGTAGTGATTATGGAGGTTGAATTCTAATGTATCTTCAGAGACAGTTGCAGTTAAGGGATGTAAATACCATAATTGATGTATTGTGGAATGGAGGTGAACTTTAATGGAAAACTAGGGTATCAGAATATCATACATATTGCATGTCTTTTAAAAATGGAAAGGTTTACAGTTTTATTCATGAGTGCCACTAGTGAATATCAATGCAGAAGGGAAAAGTCATCTGAAAGATTAGCTCAACTAAGTCAAAGCTGAATCCGGAGAGAAACGTTTATATTCACCTCGTAACTCCAGTGGTATGTATAAAACTCAATACAGGCAATCCTCGAGTTACAACTCTAATGGAGCCTGCCCATCATGGTTGTCACTCATGACAGGCATAAATCTGGCCATCCATGTGACCGACCTGATTTTATTACCTTTTTTTGCAGTGGTTGTTAAGCGAATGTTGTTGCAATTATGAAGTGAATCATCAGTTATGGGCTAGTTTGGCTCTAAACCAGAAAACGCTGGGTTTTGGCAAAGCCCTTGTAAAATGTGATTATAAGACCATGTTTGCGGCAAAGAACCGTATATGTGGCCTGGTTGCCAAATGCCTGAAGTGTGGTCACCAAGGGGGGGAGGGGGAACAGCTATCATAACTTTGACCCAGAGAAGTCCATTGTGACTTCAGTGGCCACTAGGTGACCGGTTGTTCGTCAAGGATCTGCCTGTATGTCGTGAAGTACATTTTAAGTAGGACAGGGATCTATTACAGGTAGTCCTTGACTTACGACCACGACTAAGCCCAGAACTTATGTTGCTGAGGGAGAAATTTGTTGAGTTTTATCCCATTTTACGACTTTTCTTGCCACCAGTGAACTGTTGCAGTTAGTAACACAATTGTTAAGAGAATCTGGCTTCCCCATTGACTTTGCTTGTCAGAAGGTTGCAAAAGGTGATCATGTGACTCCTGAGACAGTGCAACCATCATAAATAAGAGCCAGTTGTCAAGCAGCCGAAAATAATAATAATAATAATAATGATGATGATGGAAGGGATCTTAGAGGTCATTTAATCCAACCCCCTGCTCAGGCAGGAAACCGTATACCATTTCGGACAAATGGCTGTCCAGTCTCTTCTTAAAAACTTCCAGTGTTGGAGCATTCACCACTTCTGGAGGCAGGTTGTTCCACTGGTTAATTGTTCTAACTGTCAGGAAGTTTCTCCTTAGTTCTAGGTTTCTTCTCTCCTTAATTAGTTTCCATCCGTTGCTTCTTGTCCTGCCTTCAGGTGCTTTGGAGAATAGCTTGACTCCCTCTTGTCTGTGGCAGCCCCTGAGAGACTGGAACACTGTTATTATGTCCCCACTTGTCCTTCTCTTCATTAAACTAGACATACCCAATTCCAGCAACCGTTCCTTATATGTTTTAGCCTCCAGTCCCCTAATCATCTTTGTTGTTCTTCTCTGTACTCTTTCTAGAGTTTCAGCATCTTTTTAACATCATGGTGACCGATGTAAATCGCATGACCATGGGGATGCCGCAACAGTCATCATAAGTCACTTTTTTTCAGTGCCATTGTAACTTTGAATGGTCACTAAATGAACTGTTGTAAGTCGAGGACTACCTGTATTATAAATGCTTATATTTTTGAAGGAATGCTGAAGCAGTGATTTTTATCTGCACATGCTGACAATGCAGCCCTTTCTAATTATATAAAAGGATTTATGGTTTCTCACATTGTATAGATCAAACTCTTTATCAGGATGATGGAAAACCCCAGCTGAAATTTCTGGATTCTCATATTGTGCTTGCTTGCTCAGATCTGTGCTATGTAAGGGAGTGATGCAATGCTTCTAGAATGGGGTTTCCCATTTTATTCCTGCAAATCAGAACATTTACCGGCAACCTCTTGAATGTTAAACAGAAATGTTCAGGATTCCCATCCCCCACCCCCTTGTTTTCTGGAAGTTATATAGCAGATACTATAAAAAGAAAGCTTCATTATTTTGCCCAGAAAATGAGGACAGTCTGATAGAAATCATTTTCTGAAATCAGCTGTTGAAAATTGGTTGAAGAGTTGACAGTTTACTCAATATGAATAAGGGAAGGAAGAAACAGCTACTCAGAAAGAAAATATTCTTAAATATGGTATTTAGCAAAGCTATAGGTATTATCCGTGGTGGCACACAGAGCCCTCTCTGTGGGCACATGCGCCGTCGCCCCAGTCCAAGGCCTTCAGCTGGGTTTTATAAAATCTTTTCGCTTTAGGCCTGCGCCGCCGTGTGCAAAAAAAAAAAAAAAAAAAGGTTCAATCAATCAATCAATTTCAACTTCTTACAGGAAAAAAAAAAGACTTTGCAAAGTTGGAATTGGTTGATTGAACTTTTTAGTCCTACCCAGTCTGCCGTTACTACCGTAGCCATGCCCACCCAATGGGCCACACCCACCCAATGGGCTACACCCACCCGGCACCCAACGATACATAAGTGGGTTTTGGGTTGCAGTTTGGGCACTCGGTCTCTAAAAGGTTCGTCATCACTGGGTATCATCATTATTAACCCTTTAAAGCAAGATAGTGCCTTTAAGAAGTGCAGATTTATTTTCACATTCTTTTCTATTTCCTAACTTAAAAGAATTACTTATAAAATTTATTTAACTTGGTATGGATGTTTTTCCTTGCAAAGACTCAGTCTTGGATTTGAAAAAAAATAACTCTGGTCAATAGTGTTGACCCAGTTTATCTACTTGTTTGTGAATTGTCATTACGTCAAATTGTGTGAGCTCTCTTATTTATTTGCTTGGCTACTTTTGGAACGATTTTATTTTGTGTCTTCCCTCCAGCAGTGTGTATAGGAGGCAGAACGACAAAAGGGGCACTGTGCCAACAAGCCACAAGCCATGCCCAGGACAGAACAGGCACACCTCAAAAAAATGGAATCGGTGATATAACACAGCTGAAATCTGCAGTTGACCCATAGCATCTTTCAAAACTCTAGGAAGCTCAGAGTATTAAAAAATATAGATAATCATTAAAACAATGTATTAAATGTTTACAGTCAACAAAACAGAACCATTATGGCCTTTAAATGAATAATATTGGAACTTTGGATCCAGTTCGTTAGTCCCCTTTTTGAAGTAGATCGTAACTTCAAATGGTCACTATGACTTCTACTTCCTTCCTGAGTTGGCTACTTTCAAGTCAATTATATCTTCTACCTTGTTTGAAAAGCATGTTGAAAGGACAACAACACATGAGGCATCTCCTCTTGGATGGATGCTGGTTCAAAGGGATGGGGGGGCTATTAGGATAGCCTATTTCCTGGCTCCCCTTCCCCCTTTGACCTCTTACAGCAGTGGTTCTCAACCTGTGGGTCGGGATCCCATTTGGGGTCGAACGACCATTTCACGGGCGTCGCTAAACAACGCAGTCCGCCATTTTTTCCCCTTTTCCTTTGCTGTGCTACTCCCTTTTATTCTATTGGCTTTTGAAAGCCAATAGAACAGACTCTCTTGAATAGAGTCTAATTCTATTGGCTTTCAAAAGCCAATAGGAATTGTCCAGGCTGTCTCTGCCCTGCTGAGCCCGCCAAAAGTCCCATTCTGCAAACGGTGCTGCACCAGTTGAGTAGTCCTCAACTTGCGACTGGTTGAGTAGTCCTCGACTTATGACCGGTTGGGGGGTCGCAGCATTAAAAAGGTTGAGAACCACTGTCTTACAGTTTTCAGCCTGCGTGAATTGGGTGGATGGATTCTACCAGGCCTAAGTGGCCCCAAAAGTCATGAAGATCTGAGACATAAAATACTTTGTAAGAAACAACGAGCCACAGAGAAGAGGGGCTCAACCTATTTTCTAAAGCACCAGAGAGCAGGACAAGAAGCAATGAATGGAAACTAATCATGGAGAGAACCTAGAATGAAGGAGAAATTTTCTAACACCGAGAACAATTAAGCAGTGGAACAGCCTGTCTTCAGAGGTTGTGGGTGCTCCATCACTGGAGGTTTTTAAGAAGAGACTGGACAGCCACTTGTCTGGAATGGTATAGGGTCTCCTACTTGAGCACGGGGTTGGACTAAAAGACCTCCAAGGTCCCTTCCAGATCTATTCTGATTGATGTTGTTGAATTAAACCTGGAAGGCTACTGGTATTCAGTACTGCTCTAATGAGATTAGGGATATTTTGCTGTACCAGTATTGACTAGACAGCACAATGGTGACTACATCTTGACCAATTATAATTTTGGACTTGCCTTCAAGGGCAGCACCATGTAGAATGAGTTACCATAACCTCAGTGCAATATGACAAGAGCATGAGATCCTGTCCTTGAGCCAAAGTTCAGAAAAAAGAAGCAGAGCACAGGATTCTGAATTTGAAACGGGAAAAGATAGTTACTCAAGACTGGGCATCTGGATGTGGTGATCTTCAAGGGAAAAAGAATGAGATGAGACAAATAAGACGTAAATTGGGAGGTATATTGAACAGCCCCCTCCAAGGACTGGAAATAATCCACAGAGTCTATGATCATCCAAGTTTTGTCAAAATCTGTAAGCAGATCCAAATCATTTTCTAAGGTTTGGTTTCTTGTTAATGTCAGAATATGAATTACTGGTATGCCAGAGGCGCACTCTTTCAAAATTGCTGAAAGAACACAACAGATGAAGCTGCTGCCCTCCCACCCACTCCCACCCACCCTCCCACGTACCCTGCAGTACACAGAAGTTATATGTCTTCCCTTTTTAAACAGGAAAATTGCTCTGTTATGGGGAATTGGTGTTTCCAAACAAATACAATAATTGCAAATACTTAATTACCTTCCCTCATCCCACACCAGTCATCCATTTTGTATGCGCTGATGTTGATAAAAAGTGGCCTGAATTTTTTGGATAGTTACGGTGTCTCAAAGCTTTTCTGCAGCCTTTCTCAACTACTTCTCCAGGCATCTAGGTTGCATTAACAGAGGGATAGAATCAAGATCACGTGAAGTACTAAAACTGCTTTATAAAACCTTAGTAAGAATACTGCGTCCAGTTTTGGTCACCATATTATAAAAAAGATGTTGAGACTCTGCAGAAAAGAGCTGCAGAGATGTTTACGAGACTGGAGGCTAAAACATATGAAGAACAGTTGCAGGAATTGGGATGTCTAGTCCAGTGAAAAGAAGGACTGGGGTGACATGATAACGGTGTACCAATATTTGAAGGGCTGCCACAAAGAAGAGGCAGTCAACCTATTTTTAAAAAGCACCAGAAGGCAAGACAAGATACAAAGGATAGAAACTAATCAAGGAGAGAAGCAATCTAACACTAAGGAGAAATTTCCTAACAGTCAGAATAATTAACCAGTGGAACGGATTGCCTTCAGAAGGTGTGAGTGCTCCATCACTGGAGGCTTTTAAGAAGAGACTGGACAGCCATTTATCTGGAATGGTATAAGGTCTCCTGCTCGAGCAGCGGGTTGGACTAGAACAGTGGTTCTCAACCTTTCTAATGCCGCGACCCCATAATACAGTTCCCCATGTTGTGGTGACCCCCAACCACTTATACATCACCTGGTGCCAGGGGCGTGGCCAAAGAAAAGGAGGAAAAAATGGCAGACAGCCTTGTTTGGCGACCCCTGTGAAATGGTCGTTCGACCCCAAATGGGGTCCCGACCCACAGGTTGAGAACCACTGGACTAGAAGCTCTCCAAAGTCCCTTTCAACTCTTATTCTGTTATTCTGAAATGTGAGCACCTTAGGACTACGTCCATTGGAATGTCAAATTCTGACCGTGGAAAGTTAGGCATGAAAGACTATGTATTTTCCTTGGTGGTATGTTTTCAAAGACTAGTTGCTGCCAATTGCAGATGCTTCAAAGAGTATTCTAAGCTGGCAGAAAGATGGGCGTAAATTACTCTGAGACAACTTCCAACTTGCCACCATTGGATCTTGAAAAACCCATCTCCTCCTATTTTCATCATATTCTGATCGCTTCTCGTTATTTGAGAATAATATCAGTTCCCACTTTTCATTCCTGAGATGATTTCATTGACAAGGAAGTCATTGTCAATGTAAATATTTGGCATTATTCTTAAAAGTGAACTAGGTGTTCCTTTATTCATGAGTACATGGATCAGGAAGCCAAAAGTAGAATCAGCTTTGTGATGCAATAAAAAGACAGCTGTTCTGCCTTTTGAGACAATTGCAAGGCATGGGGCAGTCAGAACAGGGAAACTGATTCCCATATTAGAAAAAAAGTATATAATCTGTAAAGTGGCTCATATTTACGGCTGCTTTTTTTAAAAAAAGGCCTCTCCCTGTGGCGTTTCATAAATTATTAATCTTCTCTGGGGAGCTGGGATAATTTGTGAGATAAAGACAGACAAATGTGATTGATAACACCTGTTTCTTTGGGTTTCTTTTTTTAATTGTGCTTCTGTTATAGTATTAATCATAGATTCCAACACGTTTCCTATGTCTATGTTTAAAACTCTGTTTTGGAGGGGTTGATATGTAGAAAAGAACATTTTAAAAAATCCAGGGAATTTCTTCAAGTTCTTTGGGAGGGTTTTGCACAGCTGCACAGATAGTCTTCGACTGACGAACAATTGTTTAACAACCATTAGGAGTTACGATGGTTTGAGAAAGGGTGCATTTATGGTCCATAAAGCACTTCCGGTGCTCCCCCTTCCTCAAGTCATATGACCACATTTCAAGTGTTTGGCAACTGGCTGACATTCATGTCCTGTGCCCACATGACCCAGGATTTGCAACTTTATTGCCAGCAAAAAAAAAATGCTCATTTGGGAGAACTGGTTTGCACTTACAACTACAAGATTCACTTAATGACTGCTATAAAAACAGTTATAAAATCGGATCCAGTCACTCTGAGTGCCTTGATTTATGAATGCAACTCCAGTCCCAGTCATAAATGAAGGATTACTTATATTATTGTTCTTTAAAGATAAGAGTATATTTAATGTCTGATTTAATATCTTTAGAGTTTATCTAAACTAGTCGTCTTCCAAAGATCTAAGCCTTAGCATGCTCAGTTTCTCCCAAACATGGATTTTGACCATGTTGGCTGGACTTTGTGTAAATTAAAGTTCATTACACTTGTAGTGGATCAAGTTGGGGAACACTAATCCAGATAACCCCAGATTATTATTTTGTTGTAATTCCATACTTTATTGTATTGGTGGGTTACAATTTAATTTTTGTTGTTGAGCAGTTGCATTAATTACTAAGGAACCTGAAGGACCCAAAGCTTTTGGTCAGATCTTAAAAAAAATTTAGATGGGAGAAAAATGAATAATAAATTCATAATTATCTAGAGTATACAGAAAAGTTTCTTGGGAGCAAATATCTGCAGCAAAGCTAAGCTTTGTTTACTAAAACAAATAATATGAGAATTGAGCATGCCAACTTGAAGCATACCTGAAACATTTTATTAAAACTCTCCCATGATCTGTTGGAGAGGTGGAGTTTTAGCAAAGAAAGGGAACAAAGAGAAAAACCAATAAGTCCAACCCCCAATCAAAGCATCCTTAACAGGACCGTCCAGCTCTGCCTGCTTAAAATATTTCCTAATATTTTATTTGGAATCAGACTTGTTTTATGAACTGGAAAACCAGTATAGGAGACTTAAAAATCTTCAAAAAGAAATCAATATCTATTGGTTGTAGTGATTTCAGGGCTCATAAATATGTACTAACAATAGATTTACGCATCAGGGACATCGTTTTATGTTTTATAGTATTTTTTTATCAAATATAGGTGGGAAAGTTCGTAATTACCTGTAGGCCTATTATTTGAGGGGAGGAGAATTAATTACATTTTATTATATATAAATATATGCAACATTCACCCAAGGTGGACTTGTTATATTCAAAGTTAACATCAATGATGTATGTGTTATTTGTTCTTTTTTTTTTTTGGTGGTACCTATGGATTTTTTGTTGTTGTTGATATCAGATGGTTGTTTTCTCTCGTTTTTCTTTTGCTTTGTATTTCAACTTTGGAAATAAAAACTAAAAAAACCCAATGAAAATGCACTAACAAAGCAAGGGAGATAGAATTCTAGATTTTGACCTAGGTAAACAGAAGAGAAGGCTAACATAATCACCACCTCATTAGATGAGTTCCATAAATTGTATTGGATTCTAACCACTCTATAATTACTGCACATCCGATTTCCAACAGAACAATAATTATAGGCCCTGCTCAAAGCCAGGCAACTTATAAAACTGAATGAAAAATCTGATTCATCTCGCAAGGCAACCTACCCACTCACTAAAGCAGAGAGATTTTTGTTGTCATTATTGTTTCCCCCCCCCTTTCCAATATCTAAGGAAGGGGAAACTCCTGGTGCCTGTCTGAACATGGACCGTTTGTAATATTTCAATCCAAGTCGTAAAATAATATTTTGATTATAAGATTTCGCCCACCTGAAAGGCAATTTCCAAAGTACTAATGACTCTGAGCAATTTTCCCCAATCATCTTGTGAAATTCCCCTCCTGTTGCACAACTCTATCTCTTCTTGGCTGCAGATAAATCAAACTAATTTCTGTAAAACTGTAAGTTGGCCTGCTTTAGCAATTGACTATTGATGAATCGTTAGGCTCTTTTTTCTTCTTCTTCTCGGAAAGGCATCTGAGTTCTTTGAGCTTTTGGCGAATTACAGTAGTTGATATGGGTCCGCCCTTGACTGGGGCCCTCCAGATGGACAGCACTGTAATTCCAGTTAGCCCCATGGATTAATCTCTGCAGTGGTCAGAGAAGCTAAGGAGAAACCAAGTTGGAAAAGATTGGAGCATGTTAGAGGTGTCAGCGGTGATTTTTATCATTTTTATAGGCAGTAGAATTGGTTGAGAGCCAGTTTGGCATAGTAGTTAAAGCATCAGATTAGAGATCAGGAGACAGTGAGTTCTAGTTCTGTCTTGGGGGTGAAGTTAGTTGGGTGTCTTTGGACTGTCCCTTATCTCTCACTCTATACCACTCTAGACAAATGACTGCCCAATCTCTTCTTAAAAACTTCCAGCGATAGAGCACCTACACCTTTTGAAAGCAACACAGTGCTTCTGATTAGCAATGTCCTTAGTCTTGATTTTGACCCCCCCTCTCAACCTGGTGCTCCTTTGAGTGCTGCCTCCATATCCATGTAACCCTGCCAAAACAGTTGAGAGGCTTAACATCAAGGGATTTTCAAATCCAATCTTTTGCTCAAGGTAAAAATGCAAATTAAAGCTTCCATCTGTCCTGAAAAATATCCAGAGAAGGGGAACCTAAATATGTCTAGAATTTCCACTGTACATAGTCAGTTTCTTCCAACGTACTGGCTACTTCCATTTTATCAGTTAAATGTTCCTTATAAACTTATGGAGTCAGGGAAAGCTGAATGTTTTCTGCCCACCAAAGAGCCTTGCCAGCAAGGCTAGTCAGGGATTTCTAGAGAGTTCTTCATTGGTAGAGTTTGTCTTAAGGGACATAACAATAACAACAATAACAATAGAGTTGGAAGAGATCTTGGAGGTCTTCTAGTCCAATCCCCTGCTCAGGCAGGAAACCCTATACCATTTCAGACAAATGGCTGTCCAGTCTCTTCTTAAAAACTTCCAATGTTGGAGCATTCACAGCTTCTGGAGGCAGGTTGTTCCATTGATTAATTGTTCTAATTGTCAGGAAATTCCTTCTTAGTTACAGGTTGCTTCGCTCCTTGATTAGTTTCGTCAAGGAGAGAAGCAACCTAGAACTAAGGAGAAATTTCCTGACAGCTAGAACATTGTGTTTGATCTAACATTCCCTTCAGGATTCTACTGTCTTTTCAAACTAGGTCTGTGCATGCCAATTATGGTCCGGCATGATTCATTCACTAGGAAGTTTCCGTTGTCCTTACAGTTTATTTTTACGTGGCTTTGGTGTATATCCAGCTTCATAAAGCCAAAGAATGATGAGGATGCACAGATTCCAGGCAGTCAATGTCTGTAAAGGAGTAATAGGGTGGACAGATAAATGAAACTTCATTGCAACGTGAGTAGTATTTGACTTACAACCACAACTGAACCCAAAATTTCTGTTGCTAAGCAAGACAGTTGTTAAATGAGTTTTGCCCCATTTTTATGGCACAGCTGTTAAGTGAATTACTGCGGTTGTTAAATTAGTAACATGGTTGTTAAGTGAATCTCTCTTCCCCATTGACTTTGCTTGTTAGAAGGTCATAAAAGGTGAGCATAGGACCCAGGACACTGCAACCGTCATAAATATGAACCACTTGCCAAACATCTGAATTTTGATCACCTGACCATGGGGATGCTGCAACGGTCGTAAGTGTGAACAACGGCCATAAGTCCCTTTTTTTCAATGCCGTTGTAACTTTGAACGGTCACTAAACAAATGGTAGTAAGTCAAGGATTACCTCTACCACTTATGGTGCTCAAACCTATCAGAATCTTAGTTAGAAACTTCTCTGAAGGACTTTTAGGAAAAACCTGGCACTGAGCCAATCTCTGAGGCAGGCAAGACCACCGTCTTCAGACCCCAGTCTCATTCTATCCCAGTGTGATAGGAAGAGCCAGCTCTTTATGGCCTTCTGGAAGGAGAAGGGGTTGCTGCCAGATCTCATGGGGAAAGATATTCCACACGGCACGGTTTGCTATGGAAATGGCATGTGTCCTAGGTCCCACTTTGTCCTATCTGGTGGAATGATCAGATACCTTCAAGGAGAGAGGCCAGTTTCTTGAGATAGGCTCAAACTTCTCCCAGATGACCAAGCCAGACCAATGCTTTAGTTACCTCAATAGGACATGCACAGCCACAGTCCAACCCAGAGCAGATCTGAATGTTTTTATCAGTCATAGGCCTGGAATAATAGAATAGATTACCTTTATTGTCATTTTTTTACTGTGGGGAACATTGGCATGCATTAAAAATGAAATTTAGTTGCTTGCTCTCAAAGTCTATGCATACATAACACACATTTAAACATAGTATATACAACATATGTATAGACCTACACCCTTACATATAAGCATCATATAAATATTAATCACTGTCCATCTTGAATATATAGTGGAAGGAGGAAGCTTGAGAGTTCACAAGGTTGATACTGTATGGAACAAAACTGTGACTGGATGTTCTGCTTCGGATACCACAAAGCCCCCTCCTCCCAGAAGATAACAAGGAAAACAGGTCATGAAGAGGAGGTGTAGCGCCCCAGACAATCTTGCGGACCCTGTTCAAGTAACGCTTATGTGCTATGTATAATCGGCAGATTTTTTTCCAACCCTCTTTCTTTAAGAGAGATCATCCTAAACAGGGTTATCAGACAGGAATCTGCAGAGGCAATAATAGAAGAAAAATAAATACATTGGTGGCTGTGTGGAGAAGCTGAAGATTCTTACCCCCGATATTTATGGAGAGTCTCAGTCGTCCGGGTCATGGTTGTCCCAACTGTGTTTTTTTTTTTTTTAAAAAAAAAGGCAACTGGACTTTGTTTTTTCTTGAAATGAACTGAAGAAGCTTCTTGGATGAGAAGCGAAACGTCTTCAAGGAAAAACAAAATCCAGTTGCCTTTTTTAAAAGCACATTTGGTATTTTTTTTTTTTTTACAAATTTTATTAAATGTACATTTTAAAAACAGAAATGGACATGATTCAACTTCCTTGGCTTCAACACTGCTATTAGTATTATGCATCGTTGGGATTCTTATGGCAACTTAAACAGTGGTGCATCCGACAAAATGGACAGCAGTCAGAAAAACATTTTTAAGGTGCCACAAATCTTGGCTAATTGTCTCTCTGGAGAGATCTGGGTATAGCACTGTACAGGCCTGTCTGGTTGGAAGTTACAACCTTATCCTTGCCACAAAAAAAAAAAAAAAAAAGGTTCCTGCTGTTCATCTGATTCAGCGCTAAGCCCAATTGCGGAATCGCCAGTTGCAATCTCAACATAGCATCCCTCTCTCCCTCTCAGCCTCCAACCAAAGTGGAAAATGAGCCAAGGACGTTAATGGGACTGGGAGAGACGGCAATGTCTTGCAAAGCCTTTGTAGGAAGATTCCCAGGGAACTGAAAGGGTTGCATCATATAGATTAGAGATGGCCCCATCAATGTTAATTATCAGAAGGGGCAAGGAATGGGTGTGGTGGCATTTTTTTGCTTACTCAAACCTATTTTTTTTCCCAGGGAAAAAGCAGTCAGGGAGGTCTGCAACCCCCCTCCACCACTTTGTCTGTATTTCTCTGCAGAATTTTGGAGATGGGGGAGTAATGTAAGGATTAGAGAATCTACTTTTTTTTTTTTTAGTAGAATCCCAAGTTTCAGATTTGGAGTCACGTGATGCTTCAGCCGTGCTCATAAAATTAAGAAGCAAAGCGGTGTTTTAGACATAAAGCTAATGTGGGTTCTTAGAACAGTTGTGAGGACAGTTCTTGAGAATATATACAGGGAGTCCTGGACTAATAACCACAATGCAATCTGCTCATTATGGTCCTAACGTGTTACAGTTGTAAAGCAGGTCATCATGCGACCGGATCCAATTTTATAACCTTTTTTTTTTTTTTTTGCAGTAGTCATTAAACCAATGCAATGGTTGTAAACACTGCAGTTGTTAAGCAAATCCATTGTTCATTATGGGGTGTTTTTGCCAAAAACTGGAAGTAAGCACTGATTTTGTCAAAATACTCTGTAACTTGTGGCTTCACAATTGAGGGATGCTACAAACAGCCATAAATACGGGCCAGTTGCTATGTGCCCGAAATATGGATATGTGACTGGTGAACGGTAGCCATCAGAACTTTGGAAGCATGGAATCCACTGTAATTCTAAACAATTGTTACAATCGATTGTAAGTCGACAGACTATCTGTACTGTATTTCAGAATTCAAAGCACTTTTCGGTGTCAGGCACAAGAAATCGGGAACCAATGCTGTTCAAATAAGTATACAATGCTGTTCAAATAAGTATAAGTTCATTCCATGCTAACTTTCTACAAGAATCTGAATTATTAAGGGACAAGGAAAATTGGCGGTAGGTAAAAGTCAATGGAATTAAGGAGGGCTGGACTTAGGTCTGTTGTGGGGGCAAAGGGACTCAAGACTAATGATGTGTTTGATTCCTCCCTTGGGCTCAGCCTGGACATCTCCTACATTGTATACATTAGCCTTCCCCACCTTGATCTTTCCAGGCGTGTTAGATGACTCTCAAAATTCTCAGCAGCTCCCACAATTCGCTGAACTGGAAGGCACTACTATGGCCATACTATCTGGGAATTCATGGGAGGTTTCATCCTGGGAATACAGCTCAGACATGAGGTATGTGAACTCAGTACCTCTTGTGGCCATCTTGCAAGATGGAAGAAGGTTGTTGGTTCCAAAGATTGTTAAAAGAAGTGTGATTTAGCGGGGTCATGACCTAAGATTTCCCTCTTCGTTGTTGATAGTTTCTTCAATAATATTTTAGGCAGAGGCACAATTTTGCAGTAATCTCCTCATCACTGCAATTCTTTGCTTACCAATTCCGAATCCATCTTTTCATCACCACTCCAAGTGTTAAGCACTCTTTTGTAAAATAATGTTGTTTCAGCTAGCTATATGCTTACTTATTTATTGATGAAGAACATTGCTCACTGGAGGGAGTGTGGGAGAGTTTCCCCATTTATTCAAAATGTAAGTTTATGCTTATAGTGTGTCCTAAAAAAATATGTTCCTAACACCTCTAAGTAGAACTGGAGCGACTCTTTGCCTTAAAGGACTAAGACCCAAGATAACTAAGAACACAACCAGATTGTAGGACCAATGTGATAAAGAAAAAAAGAGATTACTGACAGAGAAACAAGACAGATTGGATACTAAGGCTGATTTTAGGGCTAGCAAGCATGTCAATTCAACCTTCATAATGTAGACGCCACCCTTAGGTATTATAGTACTGCCGTATCAGCCACCCTTCTCTCTTCTAGAGATGCTACTTTGATCAGTAACATCATTTCAACTTTGTTCCTTAATGTGATGCTCTTGAGAGGTTGGGATTGTTAGGACCCAAGCTAGCTAAGGATTTTGAAAGAGGCATATCTGACACATTATGATGCTAGGCTGACAAACCAGGGGCATTGTGAGACTTCTTTCCATCCTATCCAATGTGGTATGGATATTATAAATGATGAACAATCCACTTCCTCCTTCCAATTATTTACTATGAGTTGCTTCTTACATAATGCCACTGCATTGCTTAGTCAGGCAACTTGCAGCTGCAAGAAGCATTATCTCATATTAGAGTGGGCTAATGAGTTCTGTGGAATCCTCTTTGAATACAGCAACTCATTATTTTCAGATGTGAGACATGAAACAAATAGTGTAAGTCTAAAACTGGCTGAGACTCCAACTTTTATTCCCCAGAACAGATGGAAAAAATGACGGACCTTCTCATGTATAAAATACTTCTTAACTCTGTGAGTTTCATCACCCACTTGGAATCCATTGTCCAATCTTCCACCAATAAAGTGTTGCTCAATCCATCTAGCTAAAAAAAAGTAGTATTTTTCTTAAAATCAGCCCCTTTAATCAGTTATTTGTTTGTGTCCCATTTTTATTATATATTTCTTTTACTAATAATTCAAGGCAGCGAACAAATCCAATAGACCTTCCTCCTCCTATTTGCCTTGCAACAACAACCTTGTGAGGTGAGTTGGGCTGAAAAAGAGTGACTGGCCCAAGGTCATTCAGCCGGCTTTCATGCCTAAAGTGGGACTAAAACTGACAAGTCTCCTGATGATTGGTCCAAAGTCACTCCATACGTCCCTTCCATCAGTGGATGTCGCTATCTTGAGATAAAAGAGACATCCCTAGAGACTTTGGTAGTATCCTCTAGAGCAGGGGTCCCCAACCTTGGCAACTTTAAGACTTGTGGACTTCAACTCCCAGAATTCCCCAGCCAGCCATGCTATCCCAAACTTACTCAGTCACCCATCTGATTTTTATGGCTAAGGTAGGATCAGAACGCGCTGTCTCCCACTTTCGGACCTGGTGCCTAAAGACCAAACTGGCTCTAATCTTTTAGTCTAAGCAAGTGAGCTTTCCTACCATTTTGTCTGTCTGCCTGCTTTCCACCATATTAGCTTTTCTGCAATGTTGCTGCTTGAATGTGATAAACCGGTCCTCCATGAATTTATCCAGTCCTCCTTAAAACCATCCAAAGTAGTACCATTGCCACTTCTTGGGACAATGAATTTCATAAATGAACATGTTCTCACCTGGAACATCCTTCCCCAAGCATAATAGGGTAAAGTGACCTTTTGTTTCTCTCTGGGAGAAGGACATGAGAATTCCTGCATTGATTCTTGACTTGGGAAACGCCTTTCCTTAGCAGTTTTGCCTAGGAAACAGCTCAGGATATGTCTGAAGGAGAACAAAAGAATTGCATTCCATACTTCGCTTCCATAAGTGGATGCCCCTATCTTGGGATTAAAGAGAGGCCCTTAGAGACTTCGGTAGTGTCCTCTGGAGAGATTTTCACTCAATTAAAAGCCACCTTGCCCAGCACTGAAAGAAAACAGGCTATGCTGTTCCTTGACCAGATGCTTCAAACTTTCCCAGTTGGGTCATTAAGGACAGCAATGATATGGTCAGCAGAGCCATAAGTTTGCATCTGTAGATGCAAACTCGACAAGGAAGAACCTGACTCTTTGATGGCTGATATAACTATTCAGGCACTTACTTGAACAGTGCTTCCCAACTTGAAGTGCTGGCTGCAGAATTTGGGGAGTTGAAGTCCACACTTTTTTAAGTGGCCAAGGCTGAGAAACACTGTACTACAGAAAGGTGATTGGGCTTTTAAAAAAGCACATTAAAGGTTTCAATAGCTGTTTTTATTTCTATTTTCCTGCTGAATGGTTGAATTACTAACCATCTTGCCTGTCTGCCTGCCTGCCTGCTTTTTTGCCAACAGTCTATATTTCTCCTGTCCTAAAGCCGTGGTGGCGCAGTGGTTAGAATGCAGTATTGCAGGCTAACTCAGCTCACTGCCAGGAGTTCGATCCTCGCCGGCTCAAGGTTGACTCAGCCTTCCATCCTTCTGAGGTCGGTAAAACGAGGACCCAGATTGTTGGGGGCAAATATGCTGACTCTGTAAATCGCTTAAGAGAGGATTGTAAAAGCACTAGGAAGTGGTATATAAGTCTTAAATGCTATCGCTATTCTTTTCTGAATTTTCACCTATTGTCTTCTTTTACTATCTCTCAGTTCCTTGGACTGCAAACCCCCTCTTCTTTGGTCCCTTATTTCTCAGTAGAATATCTACTCCATGCTCTTTTGGTTTCCTGAGATCTTGCTACCACTTTCTACCAAGAAAACATCTCTCTCTCCCCAACCCTCATTCTACGCATTACATCAAATTTGCTCAGTCTCATTTCCATGAGTCTACGTAGTTCACTCATGAAAATCTGCACATATGGTCTGTGTTTGAACTCTACACGCTTAAATACCAAATGTTTGCACAACTTTGGGATTCTTCATGCTTGCTTTAAGCAGATTAAGCTCAAATACTCATAAAGTGCTGTGACTAGGCATCGTAAGCCTTACATTACCCAAACAAGAGCATTCTTGAGGGTCATCTAGAAATATTTCTGTTTATATCCTGATTCCTTTTTGATGAGCTATCCAACAGTTATCCTGGAAGGATCAATATTTAGCAGGCTGCACTTATTTGTTTGGCTTTCTAGCTACTGTTGGGAATTCCACCCACCTCTTCTGTAAAGCTGGAATGTGATCAATCCAATGTGATCAAGGCCTGGTCAGAGTATCAATACACTGTATATTTATAGGAACAATAAAATAATTGTGCAAAGTTCTCACGGATAGGATGTTGAAAGCTGATAAGAATTCAGGTGGAATCTTTGCATGACTGCCTCATGTGGTGGGTATAATTGCAGTCAATCAGAATATTTACATAGGCAGTGAAGAACTTCATTCCCCAGACTGAACTTTCCACCCTAGGCTGACACTGATTTTTAAGTCTAAAGGCACTTAAGAAAAACTAGAGGACTAAGGGTGACAGGATAGCAAGTCGTCTTATATTTGAGGGGCTGCCACCAAGAAGAGGGGATCAACCTATTCTCCAAAGCACCATTTTTTAAAAACTGGAAATAGTATCTGTCTAGTTCTGTTTTCTACTTATCAGGGTTTATGTTTCACTTAAGGATAGAGACGATTCTGAGTAACACCCAGATTTTCTCTGCCTGTGTATATATAGCTTAGTTTAACAGCGCTGTTCGGAAGATTGGAGAGTTGGCATAGAATTGCACATTGTTTTAGCACAGAAGCCCCAATTGACGGGGTTTTTTGAAGGCCAGTCTTTGAAAAGGGTACATGTACTCTGGAAATAGCAATAGACTTACAGTAGTGGCCAAAATTGTGGAGACATTTTGGGAAAAAGTATACAGTAGAAAGGCCACCTTCGGTTTCCATCAATTTTTCTAATTTCTTTATAACTGTAGCCTTGTTCACTTAATAATACTATGTTACATTGCTTTCTGGGCAACCAGTCAACTCTTTGCACCATTACTTTAACTTTATTATGTTTTACAAGCTCACTAAATGAAAGAACATAAAAAAACCCCAACCAACTTGATAGCGATCACAGAACACACTGACAAATGTCCTCCTCTCAGCTTCAATACATGACGTCAGTAACTGAATCCTACTGTGATGTGATTGGCTCATTGCTAAAACAAGATGACACCTGATTGGCTCTCAAAACACTCATGCTCATTGGCTACAATCAGATGAAGAAAAGCTACCTGATATCAACCTAAGCAAGTTGTGCTTCCTTTTTCTGGTTATTTGGCTATAACATTTCATAGAATACAGTACAGATAATTGAACAAACTTTGTTGTATTACATTCCTGATTAAATTACCTTTCCATTGATATATAATTTTATGGTACTACTACTACAAAAAAAGTGGTGTTATTAGCCATCAAACCTCAAAAGTACACTTTTCCCAAAAGGTTTCCACAATTTTGGCCACTACTGTATATACCACTTCATTGTGTTTTTACATTCCTCTCTAAATTGTCTACAGAGTCAGCATATGGCCCCCAACAATCTGGCTCCTCATTTTACTGACCTCGGAAGGATGGCTGGCTGAGTAAACCTTGAGCCGTTCAGGATTAAAATCCTTCTTCTTGAACTCAGATAGCATGAAGTGATGGCTGCATTTCTGTGTCATAACTCTTGAGCACTTTTCCAGATGTTTCCTCCACCCCTTTGCTGATGTGGAGCTGCTTCGACATCGGAGAGGAAAAAGTGTTTTCATTGGCGCAAGGAAAAGCCTTTGCCTTAATTCCTGATCAATCTGGGCAAGCAAGCTCCTTATTTTAAAAACTATCTGCGCTACATAAACCATGGCCTGAATTTGGTAATCCTGGAATGTGTGATCCCAGCTAATAACACCTCTCAGGGAATGCCACTGACTTGCAGATGACTCTGATTTCTGTTTCTTCACCTGATGGGTGTGGAGGAATGGGAAAGAGTGAGCACACATGAGGGTAACACAACATTTTGCCAGGAGGAAGTTTTTCACTGAAAAAAAGTCTCTGTGTTTACAAAAGTCGTGACTCAAAGCTTTTACTGCAGATCCACCCTTTCCATCTTTTTAAACAATGATTTCTCTTCTTTCTCATCGTGTGCAGTTTTGCTTTGAGAATCCTTCATCAGGTCTTCAACCTTCTTTTCTGCACGGTGGAGTGGTAGATCTCTGGATGAAAGAGTCTTTTTCCAAGCCATTAATTCAGCAGAAAGCTAACCGGCGAGATTTTTTTTTTTTAAAAAAATATATATCTGCATGGCAAACACCTCTAGCATGTTGTGCCCATTTAATTTGCATCGTTTTTCCCAATTCCAGGCTCAGCAGCTGAAAGGCAAAGCTATTTGAAGGCACAGGGGGATATATTTATACTGTTCCGTGCTGTTAACTCCTGTTTTGGCTTTACAGTATGGTTGCATTTGTGAACAATTTAGGTAAAATGTGAAAAGGTGCAGCTGGTTTGTATTGACTGGTGCGATGGACCAAGAAATTGGCAGAGCATCATTCTATCATAACTGTCAAATTCAACAAACTGTTATGCTAGCTACTACTGCTTTATGGAGAAGATATATATGTATTATGGGCCTGTGGAGCTCTCATGATACAAATTTGCCTGTCAAAATGTATTGCAGCATAGTCTTGTTTACCTATGGATTTAGCCTTCCATGATTTACTAGCGAACATACCTTCTCTTTTGAATAGCCAGATGGCCAACCATTATGTTCTAGGGGTCATTTCAAGTGAAGCCACTTAGTTTATTATGTCTATTGTCTGCCCATCTGGAAAAACCCAGGAAGAGAAAAATCCCTAAACAAACCTACGAGAAAGTAGAGAATCTTTGTCTATTTTTTTTTCAACCAGGAGTAGTCTTCTAGTTTACAGGCGAGTTATCTGTAGAACAGAGAATGTATTTGTTGCTCAGCTATGTGGTTCTATGGTCACATTGTGCAAGTGTGCCCACTGTTGACTTGATCCATACATAATGCTCAGTAGAAATGGGTAACTTCACATATAACACTAAGCCAAAATCAGCAAATCATAATCTAGTCCTTGACTTATGACCACAAATGGGTTGTTAAGTGAGTTGTGCCCACTTTTACATCCCTTTTTGCCACAGTTGCTAAGTGAATCACAGCAGTTGCTAAATGAATCACACCAGTTGTTAAGCGAATCTGACTTCCCCATTGATTTTGCTTGTGGGAAGATCACAACTGATTATGGCAATAATCATGTGATCATGAAACCTTGCAGCCTTATCAATTCATGCTGATTGTCAACCAGCTGAATTTTGACCTCATGACCCTGGGGATGCTGCAAGGATTGGTTGTAAGTAACTTTTCTCAGTATTCACTTTTTCCATTGTAACTTCAAACAGTCTCTAAATAAATGGTTGTAAGTCAAGTGCTACCTGCATGACATATGGCATAATGTGTAAATCAGGTTTCTGGTTTGCATAAGAGTATTCTAGCTCTTATGACGGTATATTTTATACTGAAGATGCTGGCGGGAGGTTTGCCTGAACAAACAAGTTATCCAGAGGACTTTTTTAGATGGAAATATGATACACATAGCTGAAAGGGATAAGAAAAGTGCCTATTCAAATTCCTTACACAACTCCTACGTAGAATTTCCATGTTCAAGAAAAGTACATGCTGAAGAATACTATCATGAATAAAGGTCAGCATGGTTGTCTTTATGCAGGTTGCAGAATTGACAGGTGAATGTAAACGTGCGCACATCCCCTTTTGCGCAAGCAGTGGGTGAGCACGTGTGCGCGTGCTCCATTTGCACAAGTGATAGGTGCGCATGCCCGCTGCTCATGCAAATGGAGCTGTGCTTGCATGCTTGCCTGATGTGCGCATGGAACCATCCCGTCTCCCCCCCCCATCTACAAAGCCAAAAAAGTTGGGGTGCTATAATTGGATTCTTAGCAATACCAGCATATCAAAAATGGTGAGATATGGTCAAAAACATTTCAACGATCCCCATCTTCCATAGCTCTAAAAACTTGTAAAAATAGTGTTATGCATATGAACGAGTGAGAGAGAACCAGAAAGAAAGCATTATTTGACTATGAAGATTTTTTTTTTTTTTTGCTCTAATGGCATATCTTTGAATATAAAAAAGGGTCATGTTGAAAAGATCAGAAGGAATGCTGTTCGAAAACACCATAAAAAGTAGCCACTTTTCCACGAATTTGCCCATTTGTTGTCTAAGATAAAGTCTTGTGAAATAGGCCAATATAGTAATAAACCACCTTGCAAGAGATGATGCTAAAATGCTGCAATATCCATTTCTGCTGAAGTTAAATATTTGTTTTTGGAGTAAAACCTTGACCTATAACATAAATGTCAAAATCAAATAATGTAACAATACCTTTTACATTCAGAAAGGAATCCCTGAATGCTTCTAAGTTTGTTTAACCTCTCTGTGGGTTTTTTTCCCCCCAAGCTGGGCACAGTCATAAACATAACCATCCCAGTGCCTTTACTTGAGAGGTGACATATTTGAAATGAATTTAACTGTAGCTGACTAAAACATTAGAATCAAGGACACAGCCAAATGTGTGAAAAATGATTGGTTTATAAAGCTTTGCATCCCAATAATTATCAGTTTGCAATCAGTATAATAGATTTGATGTGATGGAACTTTAATTTGCCATGGGATTAGCTTCAATAAAGCTTGGAAGTTCATGACCTCAGAGCACCCATCCGCTTATCTGAAGCCTGACACATACAGGTAATCAACAATTTAGATCAGGGGTCTCCAACCTTGGCAACTTTTAAGACTTGTGGACTTCAACTCCCAGAATTCTCCAACCAGTTGAAGTCCACAAGTCTTAAAGTTGCCAAGGTTGCAGGCCCCTGCTTTAGATCTTGTGTTTGTCTCTGAGGAAGTGAACTGGGGATGGCAAGTTTTTTCATCACTCCACTGTCAAGATCAGATTGTGTTCTGATTCAGTTCACACTGGTAGCCACTCATTCATGTCTCTGCACAGTAGAGGGTCCTCTTCAGTTCATCTGCCCCAAATGGGATGGGGAATTCATCAGATTTGCAGACAACACCAAGCTGGCAGGAATAGGCAACACCAGAAGATAGGCTTAAGGTACAGAAGGATCTTGACAGACTTGAACATTGGGCGCTATCTAACAAAATGAAATTCAATGGTGAAAAAAGTAAGGTTCTACATTTAGGCAAGAAAAACCAAATGCACAGGTATAGTATAGGTGGTACCTTGCTCAATAGTAGTAACTGTGAGAGGGATCTCGGAGTCCTAGTGGATAATCATTTAAATATGAGCCAGCAGTGTGCTGCAGCTGCCAAAAAAGCCAACACAGTGCTAGGCTAGGGACAGAATCAAGATCACGTGAAGAGTTAATACCACTTTACAATGCCTTGGTAAGGCCACACTTGAAATACTGCATCCAATTTTGGTCAGCACAATATAAAAAAGATGTTGAGACTCTAGAAAGTACAGAGAAGCGCAACAAAGATGATTAGGGAACTGGAGGCTAAAACACACAAGGAACGGTTGCTGGAATTGGGTATGTCTAGTTTAACAAAGAGAAGGACGAGGGAGGACGTGATAGCAGTGTTCCAATATCTCAGAGGTTGCCACAAAGAAGAGGGAGTCAAGCTATTCTCCAAAGCACCTGAAGGCAGGACAAGAAGCAACAGATGGAAACTAACCAAAGAGAGAAGCAACCTAGAACTAAGGAGAAACTTCCTGACAGTTAGAACAGTTAACCGGTGGAACAACCTGCCTCCAGAAGCCGTGAATGCTCCAACACTGGAAGTTTTTCAGAAGAGACTGGACAGCCATTTGTCCGAAATGGTATAGGTTTCCTGCCTGACCTCCAAGGTCCCTTCCAACATCATCATCATCAGCAGCAGCAGCAGCAGCACCACCACCATATTATTATTATTATTATTATTATTATTATTATTATTATTATTATTATTATTATTAGTGTTGTTGTTATTTATCATCACACAGTCAGCCAGATGTTCAGATTGGATTTGGCATTTTTTCTACCTATCGAGTCCTTACCCAGTTCCTGGGATAGACAGATGTGGATGTTTGATGGTATTACAGATATCGTCGCAGGATGGAAGCAGTTCCAAATAAGGCCGCCTTTTGCAATTGACTAATGGTGAATTTGTCAATGCCAATGGTGTTCAAGTGGTGCTCCAGTTGTTTGGGGATTGTATCCAAGGCACTTATTATTATTGTTGTTGTTGTTTGTTGTTGTTGTTGTTGTTGTTATTATTAACCTGATGGATCCAAAAGCTGCAATGGTTCTGTTCCTTCTTCGGTGGGTGATTTCAATCAGTGACCGTGGAGTAGGAGAGATTAGCCTGGTAGCCCCTGATATGCAAGGTGCTATAGAGGTCAGTTTCCTTCCTTCTGCTTTTTCACATCTAAATGAATTGGCTGGCTGGTTTGGGATCATCAGTATGAGTGATGATATTCAATTGTTTGTCACTTCTTCAGGCTGTAAGAGAGATGCTATTAATGCCTTCCCCAGTGCTTGGAAGGCTGTAAGGATTTGGATGGAGACAACAGGCTGAAACTGAACCATAGGGAGATGGAGTTGCTATTTGTCCATTGGGTTTCTCTGTTGTTGCAGGGTTGATGCTTGATGGGCAGGCACTATCCATGAAGGAGTATATCATCACCTCACAGTTGTAGAAAGCCTTGGAAGATGTCCTACTTGGGTGGAGAAATGCACTCCATTTATTTGCTATAAATGCCACCCCCCCCCCCCCGTTTGAAACAAGGCTCCTTTCCCTTAATTTAAATTTAACAGGAAAATAAGATTGCTTCAGAATTCAATACAAAAAGATTTGCTTCCTTTTATATCCATGTAGAAGGGATGGGAAAATAGAGAGCTTTGCTTTTTCCTGCTTTTTTTTTTTTAGCAGCCAGGTGTTAGTTTTAGACTCCTCTGAGAGAGCAGCAGTGTACTTGGCAGTTTTAAATGGCCCACTTTGTATTCAGCTTCTGTGGTTTTGCACAGCGATTACAGGAAAACACAGTAATATTAAGGATGTTCCCAAAGTGGCAAATGGATGGTATTAATTTTTCTGGTTTTTGCAGGTAGCTTTGGGAAGCTTCAGGATTAGTTTTTGAGGAGAGTGGGAATTTTCTCCCATTTTCCACTAGAAAACGACTTCACTAATTTTCAGCAACTTGATGCCAAATATAAGGACCACAATGTTAAGTACTTCAGTGGTTCGTTAGTTGGGGTTTTTAAGACTGATCAAATATGTGAATTATAGATAGATAGATAGATAGATAGATAGATAGATAGATAGATAGATAGATAGATAGATAGATAGATAGATAGATAGATAGATAAACATCATCCACACCTGCCTATCCCAGGTCCTTGGGAAGGACTCGATAGGCAGACAAAAATGCCAAACACAGTCTGAACACCTGGCTGACTGTGCAACAAACCATAATAAATATAAATAATATATGTTTATATTATAAATAAGACAAATTACCCCCCACCCCATCCAGAAGTAAGCAACCCCCCCCCCACCCAACAATTGTTTTCTATCTAGGAAATAACAACACCCACTCATCTCACTTAAAAATGAATAGAATAATAGCTTTGGTCTAGTTTTGGCACTGTTGTGTCTTGTAATTATACTAAAATAACTGAATTCTAAAAATGTTGTTTCGGGTTGCATTATGCAAAACACGTTTCAACTGCTTCATATTCTTTTATTGCTATATATTTCCATTTTTATCCCAGAACATCTGTTCTGGCAATATTTACTGAAAAGTGTGTGTTCCACCAGTTTATTCTAATCAACCGGTCTAAGAATTAAGGCTTGAGAGGGAAAATTACGACAGGCGTTGAAAAACACAAACGAATGCAAATAGATTTAAATGTAATGCAGAAAGTCTGGTTTTCATTCCCATTCTATTTATTAGGTTTATAACCTTCCCCAGTCCAAGACACAGGGAAAATAGCTTTATCCTAAATACTCTATATCAGACATGTCAAACACAAGGCCCGGGGCCGGAAGAGGAGGAGGAAGGAGAAAGAAGGAAAGGAAAAGGAGAAGAGGAGGGGGGAGAAACAGAGGGAGAAGAAGGAAAGGAAGACTTTTTCCTCTTAAGATACAGACTCTGTAAGACAGACATGTCAAACACAAGGCCCGGGGGCCGGATGCGGCCCACAAGGTAGTTTCATGTGGCCCATGAAGCCATCCTGGAAACAGTGAAGGAACGGCCCCCGCTGCCTTGGTCCTGCCCCAGGCCGTCTGGGAGCCAATGTACAATTTTGTGGTGGCCATCTATGCTGAAACATATTCAGTATTAGCTCCACAAGGCCGTCTAGAAACAGCGAGGAACCAGCCCCTGCTGTGTCGGCCCTGCCCCCTGGGTGCATGCTGGGGAGGTGTCACCCTTTGTGAGGAATGAAGAAATGGACCATGCCTTGGCGCTTGCCCCGGTCCCACCCCCTTCTGCCAGAGACCCTCAGATCTGTCCCATTCCTGGCCAGGCACTCACAGCCACCCTTGACGCGAACGATGTAGAGTGGCCATGCCCACTCAGTAGGCCACACCCACTCCATCCATGCTCACCCAGTAGGCCGCACCCACCCTGGCCACACCCACCCAACCCCCCGAGGGCAACCGCAATGCTGATGCAGACTTCAATGACATTGAGTTTGACACCCCTGCTCTATACTATTTCTAGGTCTACCAGATGTGAACTGCAGAACTCCAAGCAATCATTAGAGCAGCAGAAAGTTTGCTGTATCTCTTTGTTGTCATTTAGTAGTTCTTCAGATTTTTGCAACCCACATCCTGTAGTCTGTCCTTCTACTAGTTAGAATAAAAATATCTCCTTCCATTTGTGGAAGATCTATAATTGGAGATTCTTTGTGGTGAATCTCTAGTGAAAGATGATTCCAAAGTCAATGCCAGAGAAGAATATCTCTGCATGTTTTTGGAATCTGATTTGGTTGTAAATGATGTCCTTAAGCAAGAATCTGTACACTAAAAAAGACAAGTATATCAGACACAAGACTTATTTTGCCTTTTTGTACTGTAACATATGAAGCAAAGATGAATCTATTTCATATGGGGTGAAAGCTGTTTTTGTTGCTGCCATAGCTCATGGGTCTCATACTGTTTTTGATGGGAAATGTTCAAATGATCTCTGCATACTCCAGCTCTCTGTTATCTTATGAGCAAGGATGATGTAGGAAATGACTGGCTGAGCTTGATGGAGGGGTCAAGTAGTTATCAGTCTTGAATCCCTTCACACCCACAAGAGATCTACATCCAGCCATCCTTGAATTCTGTTGACTCTTATCTACTGCCAATTTGCCTTGACCATTAGTAGTTCAGATTCTTGTAAGAGAGCTAACCTGTATAAACTTGTACTCATTTGAACAACCCTGGTTCCTGGTTTCTTGCACTTAACAGGTGAATTTGAAGGAATGTTTGTTGTTACATGTGATTAAAAATGGTAATTCAAGATGCTTTCTGCAAATGGTAAGGCTGAGAAGCTACAAACCAAAAGGTCAGGGATATTGCAAAGCACTAGTTTCATGCATGAACAGGTACACACCTAAATTTAATCTTAATGGCTGTTGGAACTCCATTTTATTTTGCAATGCTTAATGATGAGGTCAGCCATGCCTTTAGGACAGTCATAAAAAGATTGGAACATCTCCTTTGCTCAAGTACCATCCTTATATCTGAATGGTGCAAGCTATGCAGATTGAAGGAGATAAATATTGCTAAAGAATTTAGGGAGAAATTATTAGATTAGGGAAAGGCACAGGAATTGAGACATAAATTCTGAGGTTTGGGGGCAGTGGAATAATCTACAGCAGACCTGGGCATTTTATAGCCCCTAGGCCACATCCAGTCCTTTGGCTGTCCCTATCTGGCCCATGTGAGGTCAGTCAGAAATTAGTAATCAAATGTAAATAAGTGTATGCCATGTATACAATAGAACTGTGTTACTTTTACTTTGAAGGTGACTATTTTATCAATGTACATACATTATGTACATGTGAACTTATTGGTTTGGCCCTTTACTACAGTCACCGTTTCTCAGGTGGCCCCATGGGAAAATTAATTGCCCACCCCTGATTTATAGTAATCTGAACAATTATGTAGGAAAAATAAGTGAAGTTTACTTGGGGAGTTGGGATTGAAAAATAAACACAATTAGTTAGAACAAAAAATCTGTAGCGTTTTGTAACCATGCCGGTAGAACAAAAGTCCATGATAGTATTAACTAGGATCTGGTAAGCTTTTTAGGTCCCATATCCCACTGTGTGATTGTGTGCTATGGTCTGGTTGCTAATAAATAAAATAAATATCTCCTAAAGTTTTGAGCATGCATGAAACCTGTTAAGATTTTGTCCCGCACATGAGATCGTGCATGGAATCTCAAAAGATTTGGGCCATTTATTTATTTAGAAAATCAGTTTTGAGATTTGCAAGCATGGCCAGGAGAAAAAGACACTTTGGATATAGGGGGCCATGTTTCCAATTTCTGTTCTTGAACTAGCCTGAGATCCAGATCAACGTCCTTCATGTGTTCATGCCATGTATCTAGCAACCATTTGGAAAATCCATTTCGGTTGAGAAGTTTTTTCTTGAAATCTTGTGAAGGTTGGACTGGAGCATTGATCTGATGGGAAGTCTCAGAGTCTTATTTCCCAATAACTGTAGCGCTGTAGCTTTCAAAACCCACAGTCTTGCAAAGGCCATTTGCTTAAATCATATTGCTTACACTAAGCTGCCCCTGCTTTAACGCAGATGTTGAAAGAGCCGTGCTGATCTTCCATCCTTGGGACACTGACCTCTGACTGAACTACTCTGAATAATCACCTATGAGGCCATTCACTCTGACGAGCAGCTTACTACTTTGGGAGGGGTGCTGATAAATCCATCTTTCCTCAGAGTTCTTCTGCCTTGTGAAATCTTCCTTCGTGGAGGGGTGTGGTCTCTGGGGCAGAGTGTGTGTGTGTTCAGATTTCACTCTTTTATCGGTGTGTCGTCCAGATAGGTGATTCACTTCTGCAAGCCCAAATATTGGTGCACTGTTCCAAATAGCATCTGTCCTCTTCAGATGGATTAAAGAACAAAAGTCTTTCTATCTCAGTAAACCTTGGCAAAAAAGGCATCTAGAACTCAAAATTTTAAACAGGGCTGCTTTGCTCGCCCCTGTATCTAAGAAAAGGAGAAGAAAAATGTTAATATTGCATTCCAAGTGTCTTAGATAATTAAACAATTATGGGGTTGGTTTGCTTACTACATTTAATCCATAATGTACTTGTTTGGTTTTCTTTTGTTTGGTCTTTTCTGGTTTATCAAATCAAATCTTTATTATGGTCCCAAGACCAGCACAAGGAGGGTAGAGTCTAGTAGTTGATCATGATGTGAGTGATAGACCATGATTCATGGCTTACTATGTGTTGTATGTTTTAAGTTCAAGAAGCCATGTTGAAGAATCATCAGATTCCCATTCAATCATTATACAGATTAACAGATTTATTATGTCACAAGCTTTTGCAGATGTGTTTTCTGCCCAATGAAAGTCCCAAAGCTACTTTTTCAAAAAGCAACTGGACTTTTTGTGTTTTTTTTCTTTTGTCCACTTGTCTTTTGTCCACCTTTGGGACAAAGACAACCTGGATGACTGAGAATCTCCCCAGATATTTGCCCAGTGAAAAGGTTTGGGGTCTCAATTGTTTATGCCAGTGGTGACGAACCTATGGCACGCGTGCCAGAGGTGGCACGCAGAACCCTCTCTGTGGGCACGTACGCCGTCACCCCAGCCCCATCCCCCCCCCCGTGGCCCCATTCTCACCAGCAGCCCCCCCGAAGGAGAATCGCCCCGAGAGCGGCCCGTGTGGAGCAGCGCAGTCAAGGACATGGCAGCTGGGCAGCAGAGACAAGACTCCGCCCTCGTGCCCCATTGCATGCAGCTGATGCTGCGGGACGCGGGTGGAGGGCATGGCCACCATGGTACTGCAGGGCCGCCTGGGCAATCTGCTGCAGCGGGTTGTGGAGGTGGTAGGTGACTCTGCGGGTGGGCTGGGCATGGGCATGGCGCAGAGCGGAGGGGGGCAGTTTTGGGGCACTCGGTGTCTAAAAGGTCACTGGTTTATGCTGTTAACAGGAGGGTCTGTAAATGGAAAGAAACTAGTGGGGTTCAAATGTACAAGATTATGGGCACGGTATTGTAATGGAAGTTCAATCTCTGTTGCAATGCTCCTTGGCTGTTAAAGAAAGTAAAAAAATATATATACTGTCACAAAATTCCTTCTTTCTACTGCTTGCAGTCTGAGAAAACAGTTCCTTTTGGAAAGGCAGTTAGCTGAGCAATCAAACTCACTGGTCCTGTTTCAAGTTCAACCTTGGAACAAACAAAACTGTCTCTGTGTAAATGCACATAGATACCCACTACAGACACAGCCGCCCCTGAAGTAACAGTACTAGTACTATTTGAACTTCACACGTCCTTTGGAAGGCCCAAAATAGAAATAAATACAAGACTCGTCATTATTAGAGGTGAGTTTTGAAAAGCTTGTGCAGAGGCAGTTCAAGCCGAATTGAATGGACACGGCATGGTGTTCTTTCTAGATGAAAGGAAGTACAATTTGGCCCCTGCCATTGAAAGCCAGTGGGCGGTGGCACCTGCTGTGTCTCAGAAGAACACACTGGAGAAGAAAAGACCAGGCAGGTACAAGATTTTGTTTACCAATTGCCCACAGAAAACAGCTTCAAAAGGTTTGATTCTTATCAGTCCAGAAAGGATAGTCTGTTCCATGTGCCAGATGCCCTGATACCATAAAAATAAGAATGGGGAGGATATGCTAGTTGCATCAAAGGATTTAGGGCTGATGGCTTGTATCTACATATATATTATCTGTTTATCTTGCATATTTAATAATAGTAATAAAAGGAATAATCCTGTGATGATACCTTTTAATATCAAAGACACACCAGCCTATCTGTCTGTTTTCCCAGCCCCCACTCTCTGCCTCCTGTTCAAATTCCACACACATAATAATAATAATAATTTATTATTGTTATTATATTATAAAGTTTATAAATAATAAAAAATTATTATTATTATAAAGTTGGAAGGGACCTTGGAGGTCATCTGGTCCAACTCCTGCTCAGGCAGGAAACCCTATATCATTTCAGACAAATGGCCGTCCAGTCTCTTCTTTAAAACTTCCAGTGTTGGAGCATTCACCGCTTCTGGAGGCAGGTTGTTCCACTGGTTAATTGTTCTAACTGTCAGGAAGTTTTTCCTTAATTCTAGGTTGCTTATGTCTTTGGTTAGTTTCCATCCGTTGCTTCTTGTCCTACCTTCAGGCGCCTTGGAAAATAGCTTCACTCCCTCTTCTTTGTGGCGGCCCCTGAGATATTGGAACACTAAATGTGGGAAGTCAATTTAGTTGCTTTGGCAGATAGATGATATCCTCAATGAACATGGTGTCATACCATTGCTAGAAGTAAAGTCTTCATCCTGGTTCATCCAAGCCGGAAATAAATAAGCAAACATGGTGACTGCTTTGGGAAGAAGGTTACAGTTTATTGCAGAAAGATAATGTGGCCCGTGAAGGAAAATGCCGAGGAGAGAAGGGGCTGAGCACATGGGGTAGTAGGCTTTTATACCCTCTCTAGCCTTGTTTGGAATAGTTTCCTGTTCCTGTGGCATGAACCTTGAGGCTGTTTCTGAGTGTTTGTCTAGGCCTTGATATCTGTGGTTTAATTCTATTATCATATCCTGCTTCCCAGGTGATGGGGCTAATGACTCCTAGAGTTTGGGTGGGGTATGCAGATCTTCTTTTGTCTTCTTGATTGCTCTGGCTTCAACTTTCAGATTTTTTTTACATCTGCATTTGTATGGGGCTAAAGCCTTGCTTGGGGCAGAGAGTTAGATTTGGGGGCCAGGTTTGGTTTTAAAAAGTCCTTTTGAGGAAAAATATATTTTTCTGCCTTTTTAATCTTTCTTTCTCTGGGCTAACTTCCCTCACCATGTTAAGAATATCTAAGTTACTGGCTGTTGCCATGTTTGTTGACAGTGCAATCAAAAATTAATGTTCTAATTGAAGGATCTGCTTTTGTAAATTAGCTTCTAAAAGAGAAGTCTAGCAAATCAACCAAAGTTACAAGTTCACCCAAACAAATAACAGGCAGGTTCACCTACTCCTCAACAATACCATGGTTAGTTGTCCATGGAGCAAGAAGGCGGATGTACTTTATGACTTTTAGGTGATCCTTAATCATTCAGGCAAGGAGGAATTTGGCTATTCACAATCTTAGAGATTAGAAGCTTTGTGTGGTATGTACATCAATGCAATCACAAGGGAGGCTCTGTGCTTTAAATCACTTTGTGTACTCCAAGTCAGTTTGACCCAGGTGAACAGCATTGTTCAAGCAGCATAATTAATTTGAGAGCAGATATAAAACTATTGGAAATAGCATGAGGCGGTAATACAGTACATATATTTCCATAGAAGTTACAAACAAAAAATGTCTCTTGAATGCAGGAATAAACAACAGGAGACATTTAGAAGTTGATGAAACAGAGTTCCCAACAACTCTTAACAATTAGTTGTATGACACACTCGGAGTGATACTGACTTACATTTTATCCTCTCTAAGTGAATTCTTGTTTTATCTAAGCCAACTGCAGTGCATAGGAAAAGGGCTTTTTAATCTATCTTTTTATGTTTATATCTGCCCTATTCTTTTTGTGCTCATTTATGTAAGCAGAAAATTGGAGTGCAATGGCAATGAAGAATAAGTTCTTAAGCAAAAAAAAAAGGATTTTTTATCATTAGAAAATACTATAAATATAAGTGGAGATGCTTATTTCTCTTACATAACCAGTATGATATTTAAACTAACTGGAGTCATTTACATGTACTGAATATATATTGAGGGAGGCTAGATTGAAAAAATGAACATTTATGATGGAACTGATGTCACTGTTCTAATATGTGAAAACGCAAAGGATCTGGGAAACTATGATAATGAAAATCAAGGAGAAAAATGGGACTAAGATAAAGTATAAAAACCAAACTGATGACAACAGGTACAATTAGCCTTAAAATGAAAATATTGAAGTGATGGACAACTTCTCCCTTTCAGAACTGACTATCAAAAGTACATGGACCAGAAGTCAAGAAATATGCTGCAGGCTAACGTTTAGTAGGTTAGCAGGGAAGACTTTGGAAAAGATAGACCTGCAAAAATCAGTACTGTGCTGGCAATGGCTTCCTCCGTGACACTGTGTGGAAGCAAAAGTTGGGCTTTGAAGAAGCAAGACAAAAGGAGTATTGCTGCTTTTGAACTTTTGGGTTGAAGAAGAATCTTGAGAAGGTAGTGGACAGCCAAGAAAACAAATGGATCCTATAACAATCCAATCCAGGGTTCTCACTCAAAGCACCAATGGCCAGCGACAATTTTTTATATTTTGGACACATTGTGAGATAACCCAGCTTCCTAAATATGTAATGCTGTGAAAGGTGGAAGAGAAGAGGATTATTAAACAGCAAGGTAGATAGACCTAATTACAGAAACAGTGGGGTTTTGTGTGGAGATCTCAAGGGACAGGTTAGGAATAAATCATCTAGAGAAGGGCTGACTGTGTTGAAACTGAACTTGATGTCACATCATAAGTCAAGCCACACTCCTCAAAATTAAGCAGTGATTTTTCAGTGGTGGAGTCAGAACTGACATCAATTTTTTCAGTAAATGAGGCTGCACTCCAACAGCCATGACGAAAATAATCCTAATGGATTCTGAACCATAGGCACAATGACTTTAGGTTTTCAAAAACTACCAGATATGACTGAGAAGCTGGACAGGCTTTGCTACTCCAAAGTGGAGGAGGAGAAACAACGGACATCAGCAGTTTTGAACTGCTGAATGATAACTGCTAAATGATATATAACAGAGGGATAGAATCAAGAATCATGTGACGTGTTAGTATCATTTTATAATGCCTTGGGAAGATGACACTTAAGACTATTGCATCCAGTTTTGGTCGCCACGATATAAAAAAGATGTTGAGACTCCGGAAAGGTGCAAAGAAGAGCAACAAAGATGTCTAGGTCAGTGTTTCTCAACCTTGACAATTTTAAGGCATGTGGACTTCAACTCCCATAATTCCACAGCCAGCATTGCTGGCTGTGGAATTATGGGAGTTGAAGTCCACATGCCTTAAAATTGTCAAGGTTGAGAAACACTGGTCTAGGTGATTAGAGGTTAAAGCATATGAAAACCAGTTGCAGACATTAGATATGTCTAGTTCAATGAAAAGAAGGATTAGGGGTGACATGATAGCATCTTCCAGTATTTGAGGGGCTGTCACAGAGAAGAGGGGGGTCAACCTATTTTCTAAAGCACTTGAGGGCAAGACAAAAAGTAACAGATGGCAACCTACCAAAGAAAGATCCAACCTAGAACTAAGGAGAAATTTCCTAACAGTGAGAACAACTAATCAGCGGGACAGCTTGCCTCCAGAAGTGGTGAGTGCACCTGTGAGGCCTTAGAGCAGAGGTCCCTAACCCCTGGGTTTAGGCCTATTCGGAATTGGGCTGCACAAGTGCGTGGCTGGAATGTCCCATCCCACTGCTTGTGCAAGTTGAACTGCATGCATGCTTACCGTGTGCACGCACACATCATGCATGCCAGCCCACTGCTCACACGGCCCAATTCCCCCCAGCCGTGCTGCCAAGCTGCAAAGGCTGCCTTAGAGAGAGGACTTGGTGGAGCAAGACTATTTTACTGCTCAGACTTCAAAGACTATTAAATAAATGGGTCTTATCTAATCCTATTCAATAAATAAATGAAAGAAAATAGTCCTTCTGAAAAGCATTTGTATACTTACATCAACTTCTAGATCTAAAAAAGGTAGAATGGCTTCTGAAGGAAGGAGATGGCTATAGAATTGTATTAAAGTTTGAGGTTTGTTTTTTTTATATCATACATGAATTTTTTTTATTATATAAATAACAAATGTGCCTTCAAATCAATCTTGACTCTTGGTGACTGCCTGGCCAAAACCCTGTTACTATTTTTCTGTTAGTATAAGGTTTTATCTTCTTGTGAGCCACATGGAGTCCTTTTGGATTGGGGCAGGTTGTATAAATACTGTCAGTTCAGTTAATAATATCCAATATCCCTCTAAATTTTTTTTTAAATGATAATATAGGTAGTCCTTGACTTACAACCACAACTGAGCTCAAAAATTCCATTGATAAGCAAGGAAGTTCTTAAGTGAGTTTTGCCTCAGTTTACAATCTTTCTTGCCATACTTGTCAAGTGTATCACTGCAGTTGTTAAATTACTAACATGGTTGTTAAGTGAATCGGGCTTCCCCATTGACTTTGCTTGTCAGAAGGTCGCAAAAGGTGATCATGTGACCCTAGGATATTGCAACTGTCATAAATACATGCCAGTTGACAAACGTCCGAATTTTGATCACGTGAGCACTGGGCTGTTACAATGATCATGTGAAATACAGCCATAAGTCACTTTTTTCAGTTCCATTGTAACTTCAAACAGTCGCTAAATGAAAGGTTGTACGTCAAGGAGTACCTGTATTTAAACAAATGGTTTTAAGTCAAGGAGTATTTCTTTTTGTTGGTTGTAAGTCAAGGAGTACCTGTATTTAAACAAATGGTTTTAAGTCAAGGAGTATTTCTTTTTGTTGGTTGTAATTTCTTTTTGATTATACCCAAGCCGTGTTTTTCAAATCACTGATGTTAGACCACTGATAACAGACTTGAAAAGACAGTCTCAAGTACCAAGCCTCAATCCTAACATAAAGCAAATAACTAATAATAACTGATAATGTAACCTTGAGGAATAGAAGTAGAGTATATTAAGAGCTTCTAAAAATGCACTTCCTTAAAGCCCTACATGAAAAGACTTATTAAAGGATTGTTTTAAATTGCTATTGAATGAAGAACTCATTTGATTTCTTAGCAGACAGAAAGATCTATAAAGATAAGGGCTTGATTATCGCGGTTAATGAATCCTACAAAATGGTCTTATTGTTCAAATTACGACTATTAAAAATGAACTTGCTATAAATAGAAAATACAGTAACTGGCTCCAGCTCAATGGAAATAGACAATGAAAATGTTTAAGCATTAATTTTATGGGCATATTCATAAAATATTATGGTAAAGAATAAAAAAGAATATAACTTAAATTTATGGGAGGTTGAGGCACTCCAACATCTTGCCCTATTTTAGCGACCTCATTAGTTTCCATTATATCACATTTTTACTCTAATGTAATAATGAGCTTTTTTAAACCTCTGATGGAATCTTCCCTTTCTCCATTTTAAAAGAGGTGTAAAGTTGAAATGACTACTTTTCTTGTTTACACAATTTAAGCGGTTCCAGTTTCCATATCAAGTTGACCTGATTTATGATTGGAGGGCTGGAGAAGGTAGCTGTTTGAAAAAGCCATTGGCTATCCAGGCGAATAATACTATTTCAGCTGTGTGGGACTATACCATCATCCATTACCCATAACATGTTTGGAGGGCACCAGATCGGAAAAGGCTTCTATTATGGTCAATAAAGCAGGTTCTTTATGTTTTTGAAGATGCTCGAAGTCTGATTGCTTAAGATATTACACAGAGTAAAACTGGTTTGGGGCTACTTGGAGAAGATCTGTCGCTTAGAGTAGGGCTTTTCAACCTTTTCACCCATTGTACCACTTTTAGGATATTGCAACATCCGAGTACCACCAGTCGCCTAGCAAGGAGTCAAAAACTTGACCCCCCCAAAAAAGGAAAAAAGTGATAAAGTACAGGTAGTCCTCGGCTTACAACAGTTCGCTTAGTGACTGTTCGAAGTTACAATGGCACTGAAAAAAGTGCCCCCCAAGCCACCGCCGAGCAAGACGCCTGCCTGCTCACCCGGCGGCACTCTTCCTCCTGTCTGAGGTTTTCATTGTTGTGAGCATTTCTGTTGAGAATTGGCAGCGGGGGTGGGGTGGGGGGTGTTTGGTTTTTATTTCCCCCCCCCCATTTGCTGGGTGGTTGCAGCAGGTTTTGATCACTTCACATGACCCTGGGACACTGTGACCGTCATAAATATGAATCAGTTGCCAAGCATCTGAGTGTAAATCACAAGACCCTGGAGAGGCTGCAACATTCCAGCTGATTGGCGCTTCTTCTGGGCTCAGCAGAAGCGCCAGGATCAGTGCTGCTTTCCAGCTGATTGGTGCTTCTTCTGGGCTCAGCAGAAGCACCAGGATCAGCGCCGAGCTCCAGCTGGAGCCTGGCGCTGATCTTGATGCTTCCACTGAGCCCTGACAGTCCCAAAGAAGCGCCGATCCTGGCGCTTCCGCTGACAGCCCTGCAGCTCTAGCCATCTCTCGCTCAGGCTTGTGCGGTGCTACCACTGGTTCAGCTCATTCCCCTCCCCCGCTACCACATTTCTAGGATGGTTGCATACCACCTGCCAGGTGCCAATATACTACAGGTGGTACCCGTACCACTGGTTGAAAAGCCCTAGCTTAGAGTCCCTTGGTGAATAATGCAGCAAGCTGCTCTGTTTTTTGTGAAACAGAACTGCCCCCAAGACAGCGTTTCTCAATCTTAGCAGCTTTCAGATGTATAGTCTTCAACTCCCAGAATCCCTCAGCCTTCCTTTGATATCGCTGCTGAGAAGGAAAAAAAAAGGTCTTCATGGACCTGCCTAAGTTTAAAGCCTTGATTAGCTCTTAAACCAGTCCAAGATTTAGTTTCACGCAGAACTTTCTTTCTCCTGAAGCTACTCAATTCTCCCTTTTCCTAAGACACTGTTTCTCAGCCTTGGCAACCTTGAGATGAGTGGACTTCATCTCCCAGAATTACCCAACCAGCATGCGCACTCAGAGTTTCCTAGTTTGCTGGTTAATTTTTGAAGGCTTTATTTTGTATTATTTCATTTTTTCCCCCCTCCACCTTCTCCCAAGGAGCTCAGACTAGAATAACAGGTTTTCCCTTTATTTCCCCTAACACCAGCATTCTCTAGCCTGGTGTTGTGCTAGGACTGACAACTCCAGCATAGCTGTACTGGCTTGGAATTTGGAGGGTACCCAGATGGCCGAATCGTGCTTTGATCCTCACTGTGGGAAAGGCCAGGCTGAAGCTCTAGTGCTGAACTTTTGTTGTGGAAGGCAGAGTTGGCTAGCTTCTCCTTATTGAGCTTAGTCATAAACCACCACTTTTCAATCATCGTGCCCGGATGGATTCACATGACAGACTAAGGCGAAACCAAACAACCCATATACGACAGTCCAACATGATCTGTGAAGGTTCAGGGCATGTGAACTCAAATTCTCTCTCTCCGTTCGAAGTTACAACAGCACTGAAAAAAAGTGACTGAGGATTATTTTTACAGTTATGACTTTTACACAGTGGTGGGATTCAAATAGGTGAACAACCGGTTCTCTGTTTGGATGCTGCTTCCGGAAGTCCATTCTGGGCCTGGGCAACAAAAAATTAGCTACCGGTTCTGTCGAAGTGGTGCAAACCGGCTGAATCCCACCACTGCCTTTACAGCATCCCCATGATCACGAGATCAAAACTCAGATGCCTGGTAACTGGTTCATATTTATGACGGTTGCAGTGTCCCAGGATCATGTGATCACCTTTTGCGATCTTCTGACAAGCAACGTCAATGGGGAAACCAGATTTGCTTAACAACCGTGTTACTAACTTTACAACTGCAGAGATTCACTTAACAATGTGGGGAAAAAAGTCGTAAAATGGGGCAAAACTCACTAAACAACTGTCTCACTTAGAAATTTTGGGCTCACTTGAGGTCGTAAGTTGAGGACTACCTGTATTGGCTGTTTGAATGCAATCTTTGTGCAAACTTTAAGTAGCCTAGCTAGCCTTCAGCTGTCTGTTTCTGAAATATTTTGGTCTGGTGGCTTTAAAAAAAAAAAAGTAGAGAAACAGTAACAGCCACGATGCTCTTCCATTCTATTTCACTAGCTAAGTTCATCTCCCCACATAGATGCATCCCACTCCTGCAGAGAAACAAAGTTGTATTCTGCAGATCCAATTTTTTGTTTGTTTTTCTGCCTTGACAGATGGAAGGAGTTAAGCTGGCGCAACAAAGCATGGCATTCCATAGAAATACTGTAGCTTGATTCATCAACGGCATGAATCATCCCAAGTTTTCAACCCCCGTTATAAGACCAAAATTAATCTGGGAAGGTTGACAGTGAAACTATGATCTTGGTAGCGATGGAGGTAAATGTTGGAGTTGGGTTTTGCCAGCCTGAATTCAAAACTGTCTCACATATATACCCTCCCTCTTCTATTGTCCAGCCTTGCAACTTAATACACAGAAGAAACTGCACTCACAGAGAGGGACATTTACTATTTTTCTTGCAAGTCCATCTATCCTGAGTGTTGGGGGTAAATTAAGAATATAAAAAGTATTTCTCTCTCTCTCTCTCTCTCTCTCTCTCTCTCTCTCTCTCTCTCTCTCTTTGAGTTCACAAAAACATCTCTGCTGAATTGCTGTACATAGAGACGTGTAATATGTTATAGATCACTAGCCTACGCTCTATGCGGTATTATTTTTTTTATTGAAGTTTGCTATAGTGTGAAATACAAATAGAAACAAAGATCATATATACTGTATTATTAATGGTGTATTAATAAGCTCAAACTTCAGGGCAAGGTGCAGGAAACATCAGCTTATATGGGAAATGCTCTGTTGAAATTCCACAGCCATGAAACACATGTGGGATATCTGTCCATCTACCCTTATTAGCAGTAGCAATAAAGTTGGGTAGGAATATGTTGTACTTTTGAAAGCCAAGCTGGAAAAATAGATGATAATACCAATCAGTTATTATGGTAATGGAACAGAAAGTCTCTTTCTCTCTCTGTCTCCCTCCCTCCCTTCTTTCTTTTTCTTTCTTTCTTTCTTTCTTTCTTTCTTTCTTTCTTTCTTTCTTTCTTTCTTTCTTTCTCTTTCCTTCCTTCCTTCCCTCCTTCCTTCCTTCTTTTTCTTCCTTCCTTCCTCCCCCCCTCTCTTATTCTATCCAAGTACAGATATCCTCGATTTATAACTAAAATTGAGCTCAAAATTTCTTTTGTTAAGCAAGGCAGTTCCAGCTGGATCCCAAGTGAGCTTTCTCCCATTTGATGACCTTTTTTGCCCCAGCTGTTAAGTGAATCATGTGGTCATTAAGTGAATCTGGCTTCCCCTATTGACTTTGCCCATCGAAAGCTGGCTGAAAAGGTTACAAATGGTGATCACAAGACCCCGAGATAGTGCGACTCTCAAAAGTACATGACAGTTGCCAAGAGCCCAAATTTTGATCACGTGATCATTGGGGGTGCTGCAATGGCTGGAAGCTTGAAAACCAGTCATAAGTCACTTTTTTCCTTGCTGCTGTAACTTTGAATGGTCATTAAACAAATGGTTGTAAGTCAAGGACTACCTTTATTGGACCTGAGATATACAGTCTTAATGGCGACACATAGCCAATACAGGAGAAGACTTCTGTTTGTCTATTGCTGCCAAGAATGGAATTGTAAAGTCATGTTTACGTCTAGTTGAACTCGTAGAGGTTATGGATATGCTCACCTAATATTCCCAACAACAATACTGGAGGGCTTTACCAATGAGTTCTTTAAGGAGATGGGGGATGATCTAGCCTACAGATTTGGGAGCTCCTTGTGGTCTCCAGTCCAGTACTAACCACATCCAGCCTCAACATATGTCCCAGCAATGACAATTTTTTAAAAAAGCATCTATCTATCTGTCTGTCTGTCTGTCTGTCTGTCTATCTGTCTGTCTATCTATCATTGTCTGTCTGACTGTCTGTCTGTCTGTCTATCTATCTATCTATCTATCTATCTATCTATCTATCTATCTATCTATCTATCTATCTAGAGGGAATTCATTTCTCTCAAAGAGGGAAATTTGCATCCATAGTTAAGTGCATCATTCTCATGTACGCCATCCAGAGTCACTTGTGGAAATGGATGGCTGTAGAAATCAAATAAATACATCATGACTGAAACAGATGCATCAGAAAAGACTGAATGACATTTCTCTGTTCTCTCGTGCTGCAGTTGGGATCCAGCCAGAAGCAGAAGGAGGACCAGCCCTTGAACAAGTCGATGAGGATCTTGCAGTGACGCAAAGTCAGAGGAAATTTATTTGCCCTATCACACAGGTAAGTCATACATATAGGTAGCAGAGAGGAAGTAATGATGGTTACCAATAGAAGAGAATGTTTGTGGCTCAAGGTTGATCTGTGGGGTCCTTGATGCTCCCTGAACTTGGTTGTTTTCTTGTAGGCATTTCATTACCTAAGTAGGTACTATTATCAGTGCTGGAAGAGAGTGAGGTTTAGTCTCCCCACTCTCTTTTAGCACTGATGACGTTACATAGTTGGGTGATGAAATGTCTGCAAGAAAATAACCAAGCTCAGAGAGGTTGGTTGAAAACTAAAGGGATACAATGCCTAACAGACAATTGAACATGGAAGATTATGGTCTGGAGTGATCCCCTTTCTTCACTTGTTTTTTGCCTTATTTATTTAATAAATATATTTCTGGTGGTTCAATAATATTTTGCAAGACAAAAGTGAACCTACTTGTCTTATGCAATCTTGAACATATTCTATTTTTTAAGAATATAAAAAAGATGCCTTGTTAGTTTTGGACTCAGGTTCTGCCATCCTTTGTTGTTGTTGTTGTTAATTGCGAAGTCGTGTCCGACCCATCGCGACCCCATGGAAAACGTTCCTCCAGGTCTTCCTGTCCTTCTGCCATCCTTGCAGGAATCCTATTCTTTTTTTAAGTGTTTTCATTTTATTTTCCTTCTCTTCTTTCAAACCTTGATTCAGCAATCCTTTTATTTGTCCTACCATGTATGATAGAAAATCAATTGCAAATTACTTCATGTGCTGGCAGCATTATATCATAGTAATAATTATAAATAACAGTAGTTGTAGTGTCAATTAATGAGTTTTAATTTGGGGAGCTGCAACAATAATACAGAAGCCACTGGCAGACACTCCTGAGTTATTGAACAATCGGTTGTGCTGCCCAATATCTTTATTGCAGGAAGAAATGAAGAAACCAGTTAGGAATAAAATCTGCGGCCACACCTATGAGGAAGAAGCCATCTTGGAACACATCCGGCGCAGACAACAACGTAAGAAGAAAGTCAAGTAAGTAGTCCTGAGCTTTGATGGAAAGTGGAGCTGGGCGGAGAGGGGGGGGGGAGGAGAGAGAGAGAGAGAGAGAGAGAGAGAGAGAGAGAGAGAGAGAGAGAGAGAGAGAACGAACCTTATTCAATTTGCAGAGCTAAAAATGCAGATTGTGTGACTTGACAAAATTCTGGCTTGGAAGCCTGCCCAAAACCGGATGTGTATTTTACTATCTCATAATAAGATATGGGTAGTTTTCACCATTCCATTTTCTCCTAAAAAATATTGTGCAGGGTGGCAATTGAAGGATGCATTTGATAACACGTCCGTAACATGTAGGTCACTGTTATGGAATATAGGTAATCCGCAACTTACAACAACTTTGTTTAGCTACAACGGCACTGAAAAAAGTGCTTTTCACACTTACAACCATTGCAGCAGCTCTGTGGTCACATGATCAACATTTCAGCTGCTTGACCACTGACTCACTGATGACGTTTGCAGCGTCGTAGTGTCATGTGATCACTTTTTGCTATCTTCTAACGAGCAAAGTCAATGGGGAAGCCAGATTCACTTAAAAAGTGTGTTACTAATTTAACAACTGCAGTGATTTGCTTAACAACTGTGGCAAGAAAGATCTTAAAATGCTCACTTAACAACTGTCTCGCTTCACAACAGAAATAGCAATAGCACTTAGACTTATATGCCACTTCATAGTGCTTTTCAGCCCTCTCTAAGCTATTTATAGAGTCAGCATATTGCCCCCCAAAACCGGGGTCCTCATTTTACCGACCTCGGAAGGATGGAAGGCAGAGTTAACTTTGAGCCGGCAGTGATCAGAGTCAACCTGCAATACTGCATCCTAACCACTGCGCCGTGGCTCTTATTTTTGGTCTAATTGTGTTTGTAAGTCGAGGATTACCTATCGAGCGTTCCTGTGCCTCCTAGTTTGGGTACCAGGGACCGGTTCCGTGGAGAAGGGTTTTTCCATGGACCCGAGAGTGCGTGGTTTTGTGTGCTGCCTGCATCCCACGGATGGCGCTTTGCTTGCTCGTGCGGACTGGTTGATGGCATGCCACGGCCCAATACTGGTCCATGGACCGGGGGTTGGGGACCTCTGTCCTAGTGCTTTTAATAGGCTCTTCTCCAGCCCTAACAGATGTGCTGGATTGATTATTAGGTGCCGTCACATTGCCTCCTAGCAACTATACCGGTAGACCTTCAGGGTAATCTGTCTCTGAGCTAATTTTCAAGTCTTCCAATGCTGCACCCATCGCCACTTTAACCGAATCCATCTTGCTTCCTACTCTTTGTCCTCTTCTCTTTCCTTCTCCTTCCCTTTTTTCCAAAAATTGTCTTCGCACATTGTATCCAAAATAGCCTAATTTGAGCTTGGTGGTTTGGGGCCTTCAGTGGGAACTCTGGGTTGCATCTCTTAATTATCCCCAGCTACCACAGTTGCTAATAGGAACAGTAATCTGACATAACTAGAGGAACTAGAATGGAAAAAGCAGCTTTCTTATGTGCTTACCTCTCTTGGATGTCTGATAACAGTAGTATAAATAATCAAATGCTAATTACTGTATGTTAGTTGGAGAAAGAAACCACTCTTTGAAGTATTAGTCCTGGGGATATAGTGTTAGCCATAAAAAGAAACCAATTTGGAACAGGAGTGAGGAATTTAATGCAGAAGCATGCCATATTTTTTTCTAATTTTGCTTTCCATTCCAAAGTATGGATTCCCTTATCTTAGCTAAGGTAAGTGGCAATATTATTTGGTACCTGGGAAGGTTACGGTTGTCGCCATTCATTCCTTCACCCACCTGCCTGTCCGTGGCAGGTGCTGCAGTATGTAATTTCTCTCTCAAGGTATAATTAACACCAGGTACAATATTAAGATGAGTCAAGCAAGGATCCAGATGAAATATTTGTACTAGAGAGTTATAACAGGCTCTGTTCTGACTAGTTTGCTGGATTGCCTTTGGCAACCTAAGAGCATAAAAAGAGCTCTCCTGGATCAAACCATTAGCCTGTCTTGTCCAACCTTCTAGTGTCAGTTTATACGTTAACCAGAAGCTTCCGAGAAGATATGGAAGCAATAGTCTTCCTCCACTGTGGTTCCCCAGCAATTGGTTCCTAAATTATGCTACCCCATGGTTCAGGACGTAGCAAACAACCATCTTTTTGAATTTGTATTTGCATTATCCTTTTTCATTTTACACTATTTGAATTGAGGGCCAGTCTTGTAAATGGCAGTAAAAAGCTGAACTATAAGAAAAAATTGTTCTTGCTGAGCTGGCTTCTGTTGTATCTAAATTTCTAGGAAAAATAACATTTAACAATATCCAAGCTGGATATTTAGATCTGTAAGCAGCAGGAAAACTTATCAGCACTGACCTTGTTTTTAATTTCTTCTCAACAGACTCCAGACCTTATCCCACACTCTACCAGAACACTCTTTTTCTCCTTCAATTGATTCCTTTCACAATTCTTAATTTCAGAATGCACAAGAGCATCTGAGCTGTTGTCTGAATTCACGGAGGACGTTGTCTGGTTGCTTAGACCATAGTTGGCTGGGTTCATACATTGCTCCATGTCATAACCAGGGTCTACAAAACAGAGATTTAACAGAGATGGTCAATCAAAACTAGATGATGATCTAATGTAATATGTCATCTCAGCCCAATCAAGAGTGGCCAATACATTTTACTAACTTGGAGTTCTGTTGTACCATTTTGCTGTTTGAGGTCCACTGAACATGTGTCAGAAAGAAAATAGCTTGTTTTTCAAATTTCCAGTAACATAGAAAGTAATATGTTGGCGTCATCTCAGTGAGTCCATGATTAATGGGTGTTCTGCTGCACCAGCCTTGGGCAACCTGCACATTCTCAGTGTTTCTCAAACTCGGCAATTTTAAGATGTGTGGACTTCAACTTGGATTGTGGAGTTAGAGCAGAATTAAAGTCTTAAATTAATGTCATCTCAGCACTTGGCACTATTCTGTGTTTGGGATAAATGGATTCCATTTTTCGGCAGCTCAATAAATAGATGACTACATTTTGGAGTGGAGAATCTTCCAAATTTCTTTCTTACCATAGTTCAGTGTTTCTGAACCTTAGCAATTTTAAGAAGAGTGGACTTCAACTCCCAGAATTCCCCAGCCAGTTGTGCTGGCTAGAGAATTCTGGGAATTGAAGTCCACACATCTTAAAATTGCCAAGTTTGTGAAACATTGCTCTAGTTCAGGGGTCTTCAAATTTGGCCCTGTTATGACTTGTGGACTTCAACTCCCAGAATTCCTCAGTCAGGCACGCTGGCTGAGGAATTCTGGGAGTTGAAGTCCACAAGTCATAAAAGGGCCAAGTTTGAAGACCCCTGCTCTCGATAGAGAATTGGCAAAGCATCCTTTCACATTATGAAGCTGGTTTCCTAGATAATTCTCAGCAAAGTTTAAATGCTTGTGGATATATTCAATACGAAATGTTGCCAGTAGTAAATTTTCTGTGGATTAAATCTTTGTGTTTAAACCAATGGTTCCTTTCAAGTCCACCTTCGGTGACCCGCTCCCAACAAATTGCTGTATGCTGCCCAGACTCACCATGTGTGTGATGGATGCTATAAAAATGTGATAAATAAAATAAATAAATAAAACATCCCCCTCCCTGTTACTGTTCTGGGAGCCGAGAATAATTGCTGAGCAACAGAAGTACCAACCCGCCTGTGTCATACAGCTCCTTTTTGACTGGAGGCTTTCTAGGCAATTTAACAGAATTAATTAATCTGGGCAAAAACATGTGCCAGATAAATAATAATTATCTTCACCTCTTTGTAGATTGGGAGAAACAAACCCCAAACTGTGAGACTTTGTGGTTTGCCCAAGGCAAATGCACCATGCTGGAGACACAGCACCGGAGAACTGCCTTTGTCGGTCTGGGGCAAACGCCTTCCCAGACGGGATCTGGGGCTCCCTGTGGAGAGAAGGGCCTCAGAGTGGCTGAGGCTGAGTCCGTCTCTCCGCTCCTGGGCCCCTGTGCTGCAGAGGTTGCGAATTGGGCCCAGGTTTTAAAACAGGTTTTATTAAAAGGGCTTACAGTAATCATATCTGAAGCAGAAGCGGTTTGAAAAAGGGCAGGGAACGTGTAGCAGAGGGCATTAATATCCACTTTTTATGGGGAAGGAGAGGAAGATCCTTGCTTCCTTGCACTTTGTATTGATTTTGCAGCAACTGATTTAACAGAATAACAGAGTTGGAAGAGACCTTGGAGGTCTTCTAGTCCAACCCCCTGCTCAGTCAGGAAACCCTATACCATTTTCAGACAAATGGTTGTCCAATCTCGTCTTAAAAACCTCCAGTGATGGGGCATCCACAAACCTCTAGAGCAGTGGTTCTCAACCTGTGGGTCGGGACCCCATTTGGGGTCGAACGACTATTTCACGGGGGTCGCCAAACAAGGCTGTTTGCCATTTTTCCCCCCTTTTCTTTGGCCATGCCCCTGGCACCCGGGGATGTATAAGTGGTTGGGGGTCACCACAACATGGGGAACTGTATTATGGGGTCGCGGCATTAGAAAGGTTGAGAACCACTGCTCTAGAGGCAAATTGTTCCACAAGTTGTTCTGTCAGGAAATTTCTCCTTAGTTCTAGGTTGTTTCTCTTCTTGATTACGTTCCATCCATTGCTTCTTGACCTGCCTTCAGGTGCCTTGGAGAAGAGGTTGACCCCTCTCTTCTTTGTGGCAGCCCCTTAGATATTGGAACACTGCTATCATCTCACCTGTAGTCCTTCTCTTCGTTAAACTAGACATACCCAAGTCCTGCAACAATTCTTCATATGTTTTAGCCTCCAGTCTCCTAATCATCTTTGTTGCTCTTCTTGGCACTCTTTCTAGAGTCTTAATATCTCTTTTTTATATCATGGTGATCAAAGCTGGATGCAGTATTCCAAGTTTTGTGACCTGTTTGAGCAGGCTATATACAATTGTTATTATTGTCATTATCGTCTCTTCCTCCTTCCCTTTGACGTGTCCTTCCATTTCAAGGCAGATCTAATTTGAAATGCAATTTCCAGCCCATCACTGTTCTGCCTCTTCTGTGAGAAATGGGCTGAAAGCCAAATACAGGTAATCCTTCATTTACCACCATTTGTTCAGCAACCTGTGGTAAATGAGCCGAGGTGGCGCAGCAGTTAGAGTGCAGTACTGCAGGCCACTTTAGCTGACTGTGTTCAGCAGGTCAGCGGTTCAAATCTCACCGGCTCAAGGTTGACTCAGCCTTCCATCCTTCCGGGGTAGGTAAAATGAGGACCCAGATTGTTGGGGGCAATGTAAATATATATATATATATATACATTGCTTACTGGTGTACACCGCTTAGAGAGTGCTTGCACTTAAAAGCGGTATATAAGTCTCATAAATAAAATAAATAAAACCTGTTCAAATTGCAGTGGCACTGTGTAAGGGAAATTAACAACTGGTACACAAGTGGGGATACCTTCGCAGCATCTCCACAGTCGTCGCGTGATCGTGATCTAGGCACCCATGCGCCCAGCCCGTGATTGGACATTGCAGCGAGCTACAGTCATGTGATCGCAAACTTCCGTGCCAGCTTTTCACAAGCAAAGTCAATGGGGAAGGCCTCAAGTTGCTCTTATAAGATGCTCCTTTTGTTCTCCTGAGGAGCCCCACAGAATAAAAGACCTCAGGGATCTTGTACTCTGTAGTACCTCTTCCACCTGCCTGTTCAGGCCTGCTCATAGTACCCCTCTGCCTACCTGCTTTCTGCCATCAGCTCTCACCTTACCCAGAACTCTTACCTTTTCCCCCTAATAGCTTGTGTAATTCTGGGATTATGTTGGCAACCAGGATTGCCATTGGTAAGCAATCACGTAACATCATGTCTGTGTCTGTCTTGCCCCTCCCCCCTCTCTCTCCTCTATCTATCTATCTATCTATCTATCTATCTATCTATCTATCATTTTTAAGATACGCCTTCCAGTTAATTATACTGATGAAAAAATAAGCTGGAAGGGGGCTGGATCTTGGAGCAAATATCTCTGAAAACCTGTGAGGATCCCAGCCCTGATGAAAACTCCTGGCCTTGGGTATGTTGCTAGAAGTTTCTCTCCATCTCTGTAAAGGAAATTAAGATTCTGATAAAAGCAAAAGCAATTCCCCTAGCCCAGGGGTAGGCAACCCAAAACACTCAAAGAGCCACTTGAACCCGTTTCCCACCAAAAACAAAACACCGGGAGCCGCAAAACCCTTTTGATATCTAAAATGAAGATAACACTGCATATATCCTTTTTTATCTTTATTATAGGTGTGTGTGTGTGTGTGTGTGTGTGAGAGAGAGAGAGAGAGAGAGAGAATGTTTGTGTATGTGTGTGTGTGTGTACACACACACACATACACACACACGTTAAAAATAAAAGTAAAAATATGACTCTTGGGAATATCCATACTATTAAAACAATGATCACCGAGAGAATGCTTTAAGAGAATAAAATTACATACACACACAGGTAAAAAAAGGATATATGCAGTGTTATCTTCATTTTAGATGTCAAAAGGGTCTCTCTCTCTCTGTCTCTCTCCCTCCCTCCCTCTCTGCCCTTGGTGTGCCACTCCTCTTCCCCCACTCTCTTTCTTTCTCTCTCTTTTCTCTCTCGCCCTCCCTCCCTCTCTCTCTTTCTCCCCCCCCCCATCTGCTGCTCACCTGGCAAGCTTCAAGTTGTTCTCCAACAATCTCAAGGGTAGGCAACCTCGTCTCTTTTATGACTCATGGACTTCAACTCCCAGAATTCCTGAGTCAGCCTAGCTGGGCTAGCTAGCTCTCTCCTGCCCTTCCTGCTTCCTGCAGAGACGCAGCAAAGGGAGGAGCTCCGCCCAGAAAGCTTTTCAGCTCCTCGGAGAACAATGTGAGTGCACTCTCTTTTACACATACACACACACACACACACACACACACACACACAACACACACACACACACACACACACACACACACAGAGAAGCAGGGAAGCGCAATTGCCTCTCTCTGTCTCTGTCTCTCTCTGCAAAGGCAGAGGAGGCTGGGAGCCACAAGGGAAGGCTCAAAGAGCCGCATGCGGCTCCGGAGCCGCAGGTTGCCGACCTGTGCCCTAGCCTGCAATTGGAGTGCCTTTACAGTATATATAGGTAGTCCCTGACTTACAACAGTTCATTTAGCGACCATTCAAAGTTACAACAGCAAGCACTGAAAAAAGTGACATATGACTATTTTTCACACTTATGACTTATGCTGGCTCAGGAATTCTGGGAGTTGAAGTCCACGAGTCATAAAAGCGCCAAGGTTGCCTACCCCTGACCTAGAGCTTGCAAGTGCAATACACTGTGGTTATGTGTGTATATCTTTCAAACTTTTGTTAAGGCAGGAACAGAATAGCATTAGATAAGAATCATGAAGATGAGAGGTTTGGGAACATTTTAGGAATGAGAAGAGCCAACAAGAAGAGCTATCGGAATGAAACTATGTTTTTGGCAATAGTAGGAAAACTTACCGTAAAACTCTTTTTGCCATCCCAGGTATTATCTTAAGGGCTGAAAGCAGGGGTGTCAAACTCAATTTCATTGAGGGCTGCATCAGCATTGGGGTTGCCCTCGGGGGGGGGCGGGTGGGTGTGGCCAGGGTGAGTGCGGCCTACTGGGTGGGCATGGATGGAGTGGGTGTGGCCTACTGGGTGGGCATGGATGGAGTGGGTGTGGCCTACTGGGTGGGCATGGATGGAGTGGGTGTGGCCTACTGGGTGGGCATGGCCAGCTCTACATCGTTCGCGTCAAGGGTGCATGTGGGGGCCTAGGCAGGAGTGGGACAGATCTGAGGATCTCTGGCAGAAGGGGGTGGGACCAGGGCAAATGCCAAGGCATGGTCCATTTCTTCATTCCTCACAAAGGGTGACACCTCCCCAGCATGCACCCAGGAGGCAAGGCCAACATGGCAGGGTCTGGTTCCTTGCTGTTTCTAGACAGCCTTGTGGAGCTAAGACTGAATGCCTTTCAGCATAGATGGCCACTGCAAAATTGTACATTGGCTCCCAGCCAGCCTGGACCAGGGCCAAGGCAGAGGGGGCCATTCCCTCACTGTTTCCAGGATGACTTCGTGGGCTACATGAAATCATTTTGCGGGCCGCATCCGGCCCCTGGGCCTTGTGTTTGACATGTCTGCCTCAAGGTCACCGGAATACTGCAAATGGGTGTGGAACCCTCTTCTATTTTTCATACTATTTGGCTTTCTGTAGTTTTTCTGTGTCACCCAGGGAAGCTGTCTTTTCACCTGTCTTCCCCTGTCTCTTCAAACCTCTCAGAGGATAAGAATCTAGAAGTTCTCATCTGCAGTTCTTTGAAGGTATCAAACAATATGCAGACTCTACAGTCTATAATGCTATTATCCATTATTACCACCACAGGCAAATTGTGTCTTGCTTAAGATTGATCTACAAGGAGAAATGTTCCTAAATCTCAGAAACTCATTCCTCCCAAGGCTATCCATTTTCACCTGTTTATATAATTACCTTCAGCATTCTCACTCCCCAAGCAGAGCTGATTTAGCTACCACGGAAGGTTAGCATTAAATCTTAGAAAAATCCCTTCCAAAATTCAGCATATGGCCTGTTATTTTCTTTGCGTTTATTCATTGTTCCTGGCTTTTTAAAAAATGCCCCTTCAAACTGAACTACATTTATATAAAATTAAGTAAATAGGGAAGGTTGTCAGCCAAGAAATTATCTTAATTTGTGTTTTTTTTGTGAATGCAATATGTGCCAAAACACTTCAAAGAATACACCAACTCTGAGCATGGAGCTGAGATCATAACCTGCAAGGCAGATTCAGTTTTATCTTACAGAACTCTTGAATTTTACACCTTCAGATTATTCTCACTGTAATCCAAAGCACTATAACCAATCTGCATTCTGCACCAGATTGGATGATTCATTCCCTAGTTGCATATATTTATAAACTACTTTTATGGACATACTTTCTTGAAAATAAGATATCAGGCAACTGTATATAGGTAGCCCTCATTACGACCACAATTGAGCTCAACATTTATGTTGCTAAGTGAGACATTTGTTAAGTGAGTTTTGCCCCATTTTACGATCTTTCTTGCAACAATTGTTAAGTGAATCACTGCAGTTGTTAAGTCAGTAACATGGTTGTTAAATGACTCTGGCTTCCCCATTGACTTTGCTTGTCAGAAGGTCACAAAATCTGATCACATGACCCCAGGACACTGCAACCGTCATAAATATGACCCAGTTGCTAAGCATTTGAATTTTGATCATGGGACCATGGGAATGTTGCAATGGGGGTAAGTGTGAAAAACAGTCATATGTCACATTTGTCAGTGCCGTTGTAACTTTGAACGGTCACTAAATGAACTGTTGTAAGTCGAGGACTACCTGTATAAAGGCACTCCAATTGCAGGCTAGAGGAATTGGTTTTGTTTTTATCAGAATCTTAAGATCTTTTACGGAGGTGGAGAGAAACACATCACAGAAAAACAAAAACCCTCTAGGAACAGGTTCTCAAGATATTTGCTCCAAGATCCAGCCCACTGGTGGGATTCAAATACCTGAGCAACCAGTTCTCTTATTGGATGCAGGCCTGGGCCTCCGAGGCCTAGAACGGACTTCCGGAAGTGGCATCCGTGCACTTCCAGTGGGCCATTCTAGGCCTGGGAGGCCTCCTCCAGGCCTCCCAGGCCTAGAACAGACTTCCGGAAGTGGCATCCGTGCACTTCCAGTGGGCCATTCTAGGCCTGGAAGGCCTCCTCCAGGCCTCCGAGACCTAGATTGGACTACCAGAAGCACTATGCATTAAGCCGGTTCTCCGAACTCAGCAAAATTTAGCTACCGGTTCTACTGAACCGGTGCGAGCTGGCTGAATCCCACCACTGATCCAGCCCCTTCCAGCTTGCTTTTTCATCACTATACCAGTAGTTAACTGGAGGGGATATTTTTTTAACTGTTATGCTTTTTAGACATCTGGAAATCAGAAATTCTTGCTTACCTATTACTGCTCACCTGAAGACAACATAACAGGGAAAGAACAGAGACTGCATAGAAGTCTAGTTTCCACAGTCTAGTACAGGGGTAGGCAACCTTGGCTCTTTTATGACTCTTGGACTTCAACTCCCAGAATTCCTGAGCCAGCAGGAATTGATGGCTGTCACAGTTCAAACGTCTGGGGGAGATTCTGCCTTTTGCACCTGAATCCAAGGTAACCAAAGAGAGGCTTTGAAGAATCAAAGGAAGGGAAGATGCAACTCTATTCCAAGGCTGTTTCAGAATTGAGCCACCATAGCCAATGTATGCTCTCTGCTCAATTATTAAACCAATGCAATATCAAAACAGATCTCAGCATGTGGGTAAGATGAATGAAAGTAGCCCTTTGCATTAGCCTTGTGTCCATTGCTAGTATCAGGCATTTCCATTGGCAGGCAGGCATTAACTAAATGGAGCTAATTTTAAAGCTAGTGTCTTGTTTCTAGGTTAGAAACATGGATAAAATAGCACTTCCGCTGAGGATTGTTTTCCCACTGAGGAAGCTAATCAGAACAGCCCCATTGGACTGAAAGATAAAGTGAGAAATTCTGTTTTGCTAATTTGAATGTGTATTTTAACTCAGATTGTTTCTCCTTCTTTACAGCTGCCCCCAAGTTGGCTGCAACAACAGGGAAGTCAAGAAAGCAGACCTGGTGTTTGATGAAGTCCTTAAAAGAACGATTGACATTTGGAATAAACAGAACCAGCCAACACAGTAGAGAGAACCCCTTGCTCCAGCAGTTGATACAACAAAGAGTTCGGGTTTCTAATTTTCAGCTGGTTGTGTAAGAGATTGTTGCTACAAGTGTTTCAATAGCAGGCAAAGTTGAAGGTCTGACCTGTTGCTAAAAGCATTTTCTTGGAAGCTGCCAAGTGTAAAATGCCTTGCTTTGTTTACCTTTATGTGTATATATATATATATATATATATATATATATATATATATATATATATATATATATATATATATATATATTAAAAAAAACAGTATTCAGCTCTTGCATTTTGTAAATAAAACTATGAAGGCCATCTTCAGCCCCTTCATTTGGCAAAGGAGGAAGGACTGCAGAATTTCCTCTGGGTTTCATATTACGAAGTGTACTGTAAATCTTAAATCATCAATTTCTGGTAGATGCTTTTTCCCATGTGGCAACCAGCGTCATTTGCATTTTTGGATATGTGATGGTAACGTATCACTTTCTCTCAGTCCAATCCACCTCGCGGAGTTGTTATTGAAGGGCAACTAGAAGGAAGGATTATTAGATATGTTCACTGCCTTGAGTTACTTATTAAGTAAGAAAAGGTAAAGGTGCAGTTTTCCCCAGTCCTGTTATATCCAACTCTAGGAAATGGTGCTCATCTCCGTTTCTTAGCCGAGGGAGCCAGCATTAACCGAAGACATGTCCGTGATCATGTGGCCAGCATGACTATACACTGAGGCACATGGAACGCTGTTACCTTCCCACCGAAGTGGTACCTATTTATCTACTCACTGTCATGGTTCTGACAGATGAAACTCTTCAAAGAACTTTGAGGCATTGTTTACCTTAAGGAATCTTTATTCGAGCAGCATAGCATCGGCACTTACATAAATAAACGAAACCAAAATCTGGATTCCCCTCCCCTGAGCACATAGTATCAAAACACAATTCTCTCCTCTAATTAACAGTCATAAATCACATTCTCAAATTAGCTTGAAATGCAGGCTTTCCCTCCTGTTCTAAACCGGCCATTTCTTATCATCTCTTATCTCAAAAGCCCTGAATTCACACACTATTACAATATTGTTATGTCTAACTCCCATCACATTCCTCCTCCTCCCCCAGTATCATTTAATTCTAAGAGTAAAGCATAAAAAAGAAAAAGGCTGCATCTCTATATGTTGTCAAAGCAAAAACATCCAATGTTAGCAGCGTGACACATTTGCATGCTTTCGAACTGCAAGATAGGCAGGAGCTGCAGCAAGGGACAGGAGCTCACCCCATGGCATGGTGCTTAGGTCTCAAACCTAGACTGTCAGGTTTCCATTTGACAAGCTCAGCATCTTTAACCACTGAGCCATCGCATTCCCCCCCCCCAAAGCAATAAAGGCAGGATACAAATCTAATAAGTAAAATAAATATATTGATTTAGATGCAGTAAATTGGATTCATGCTACTGAGCTAAGTCCTATTAGGTGATTTCTAAAACACCACGGCTGTATTTACATAGTGGCCCTAAGCTTAGACTAACCGTATTATGACTTAGTATGATGCATGAAGTAAGGAATGCATGGCTACCACCTGAGTGGAGGTAGAAGGGTGTTAACAGGTAGTGAAAAGGGAAAATTTAGCGAAGGAATGTTAGTAGCATTAAGGCAAATAAATACTTGATGCATTCTTCCAAGAAGAGAGCAGCTAAATCTCCCAGTCTGGTTTCTCATTCTGATAAACCTGATGAGACAGCCACAGTTGGGGGGAAGTTGTTCAAGGAAGCTGGCTATGGCAATACATGTCTACCTAGAAACAAGTTTTCAGGAGCCACTACTCTAAACTTCTAGCCTGTCAAGAGATCAAGCTGGAGTCTCGACCCAAGTGGACTTGTCCTCTCCTGTACAATGTCTTACACAGAAGTAGATTCATAGGCTCACAACCTCAGTTAGCTTTACGAGTCTGCAGAGATACACATTCTTCCCGCTATGGTAGAAGAATTCATCAGCAGTGGACATGCTGGTTGGATCAAGATGTTCAGCCTATTCCAGTTTTTTGGGTAAAAGGTGAAGAAAGTAGCAAGAATGGAAATGAGAACGTTTAATAGTACAAATTCTTCTGATGCTTGAGTGATGTGAGATTAAGAATCAAGGTGATGAGACTGGGAGAAAGGAAGGCTGACGTGTTTTTGATTGCTTCTGTATAAGACATGGGCTCCTCCAAAGAATTACTATTGAATACAGAGTTATGGACCAGCTTTCTGAGCAGCATATACATTATTTCAGGGGGGGGATGTGTATGTATATACACTGTATGTGTGTGTGTATGTATGTGTGTGTGTGTATGTATGTATGTGATTTAACCACCAAGCCACAGGCTCTCCTCCCTCTGTGGCTTGGTGGTTAAATCACTGCCTAGTATGTAAACTGCCCAGGTTCGAATCCCATAAAGGGTGTGGCTAACTGAAGAGAGCAGAATGAGCTCGAAATGGCCATCTTAGTCTCCCAATTTAATTCTTTGTCAGAAAAAGAAATTTGGATTTGTAATGTTTCGCAGTTGCGACTTGAGCCTGCTTAACGCCCCTAGTTGGGGGCTGCAAGGCAAAGAGATTGTAAAAAGTAAAACTGCAGTATAGCAGTTAAAAATGTCAAGGTGTAATCAATTAGACATCTAAAAATGTCAAGGTGTAATCAATTAGACATCTGTCTAAAAACTTCATATATATATATATATATATATATATTGTTCAATCGTATCTACTTCTCAGAGAGTGCCTGGACAAATCCCTGCAATTTTCTTGGAAAAGTTTTTGAAAAGTGGTTTTCTATTGCCTCATTTCTAGGACTGAGAAAAGCGACTGACCCTAGGTTACCCAGCTGGCTTTGCATCTAAGGTGGAACTAGAATTCAATTTCCCAATTTCTAGCCTGAAGCCTTAACCACCAGACCAGACTGGCTGCTCTCAAAGCATAGATATGGTAGACTGAGATCTTTACACAAGGTCTGAAGAATTTAGTCAGCTTTTCTGTAGAGTAGTGATGTTGCTGACCACAAGAATCTTTTGAAATCAATACACAGTAAGAGAAGAGGAAACAGTGGCCTTAAAGTTTGAAGGTGACCTATTCTTCTTTCTGAAATTCTCCAGTTGATCTTGGAAACAAGTTAGAATTAGGGATTGTATCCTTGTTTCAGTGATCGTTTCAATAGAGCCAAGCTCTGTGTGTAATATACTCATACAAAACATACTCAAATGGGAGGAGGGGGAAATTTGGGCTCGTATCTGGCTAGTTATCTTATATGGGGAATGTAATTATTGCACTGGCTTTCCATGAATAATTTACAGTGATAAGAACGGAGTAATATTCTTCTCACACAAGCAGGACTGAGTTACGTGGATCTATCCTTAAACTGATATAAGGCAACTATCTCTAAAGGCAATGTGTCTACATTTGAACAACTTGCTTATCCAGATCATTTACAGAATTTGTGGCTGCATTATCTAAGCTTGATTAACTTTCACATTAGTTGGGTTTTTGTGTCTTACTCTGTTTTGCAAACCGGGTGGCTTCAAAATGTAATATATTGTGTGAACTGAGGTGTGTGTCTAGGTTCGCACATCACACAAAGACACAACACATGGTTTGATTTTGATTTACCATGTTGTATGAATTGAGACAAATCAGCCATCAACAGGTACATCAAGGTAAACAATTTCTACATACCATTCAAAAAGGACAATCAAAAAGGTAAAAATGAAACCAAAAAATCAAACACCTCCTCACCAACAATCCATACTCATATAATCAAAGATTAACACCAAGATTAATACTAGACCAACAATCAAGAGTAAACAATACCTCAGTCAAGGAAGTAGCAGTACAAACAATCAAACAGTAACCAACAGCCTAATTAAGGAACCATGAAGACCCACCAACACTGACAAGGCAAGCCAACTGTACATAAAGAGCCAGCAAATTCCACTCCCTCTAGCACTGATGATGTTACCTAGTTGGGTAATGAAATGTCTGCAAGAAAACAACCAAGCTCAGAGAATTCATGCCTCTGTATGAATTCTGTCATTGCTGTTTACAAACCTTGGGTTATGGCTTAGGGTTTTAATCAAAACTTACTACTTCCAGCTGATTTAGTTAATCATGGATGAACAAGTCATGATTTGTATATATTGTGAACCGGATCATCACCAAGGGAAAAAAGGATCACGGAGGTAGGAAAAAAATTCAAGTAATCCTTTATCATACATCATAAAGTAACAACAACAGACGAGCTAGTTTTAGGAAACGGAGCAGAGAAAGAAATTGAAGTTGGGTTTAGCCCCACTTCTTCCACTTTGAACTTCGTCTAGAAGCATCTTTTTTGCTTCTCTTGAACATAAACAAGAATACAAATGGGAAGGCTGCTGGAAGAATGCCAGCAAAAGCATTGCATTTAAGAGAAGACAATCAAGGTTACTTCATCAGTGACCTGGACACTGGACAGAAACTATTGCCACATAATTATCTTACCTTTCCTTCATCCTTGCTTTTGGTTAAACAACATCTGAAAAAGTTATGAAACCTGAACTTAGAAGCAAGAAGCCAAGGCCAGTGGGTGGGCGAATTCAAGCCATTTTGTGTTCTCACACATGAAGGCAAATATACATATCCCAGGATCATATTGTAGCTGGGTCAGTCACTGTAGTAGAGGTTTAGTCTTCTGAGTTTTTGGACTCATGCTGGAACCCATCTTCAGGGAACTTCTCTGTAGCCTACAGAGAAGTTCCTTGAAGATGGACTCCAACACAAGTCCAAAAGCTTGGAAAACCTCTGGTCCTGGTGACTGACCCAAATCGGATCCAGCAACATTTTGTGTTGTGTTGCGAATTTAGTTGCCCAAAAATTCAAAAGAAGTTTGACTTCCAATTATGTGCTCTTGGAGATGTTTAGTTCCTCGTGATTGCTACTGAAACTCTTGAACGTCACTTAAGACATCCATCCAACCATCTATCTAGTTCCTATGTGGCTGTTGAGTAGTTGCAGGTAGTCCTTGACTTATGACTGTAATGGAGCCCGGAAGCACTCACATGATCGGACATGATTTTATGACTTTTTTTCTGTGATGGTTGTTAAGTGAATGCTACAGTTGTTAAACGAATCCGAGGATTCCTATTGGCATTTTGAGGCCAGAAAAGGCCAGAACGTAGTTAAAAAATAGTCATAAATTACAGTCATGTGATTGCAGAATGCTGCAACCGGCATAAAAGTGAGCTGAAATGCGGTTGTGTGACCATAGGGATGTTTGCAGACATTGGAGCTCTGGAATTGGGTCTTAAATAGCTTTTGGGGAATTTGTTGTAACTTTGCTAAGTGATTGGTCATAAGTCAAGGACTACCTGTAATTACACTTAAACTCCCATATCTCCCAGAAATCATAATCAATCATCATAAGTAAATTACTTTAATAGTAAAATCACGCTCCCGTTATTTGGTGTTTGCAACCACTGGTATAATTTCCAGGGCTGTAAAAGAATATCTTAGGAATTAGAAATTGCTGACCTTCGTCTTAATTGGGTCTCTAAAATGAAAGACATGAAAATTATGCCTTGGAGAATCCATGTAGTTCTCCCATTTTACCACCTAGGATTCAAAACATTGTTCAAACAAGCAGAGTGGTCTTCAGCTTGCGGCCACAGTTGAGTCCAACATTTCCGTGGCCAAGCAAGGCAATTGTTAAGTGAGTTTTGTCTCATTTTATGACTTGTTGCGAGCATGATTAAGCGAGCCCCTGCAGTTGGTAAGTGAAGCATACAGTTATTAAATGAATTTGTCAGAGCATGCACAATCTTATTGTGCCGAGTTAACCCAGGAGTAAACACAGTAAACAATGGTCTATATAAAATGGTGGTTTATCTTACACTATCTACAATATCATACACCAGGAACAATATACATACATGTGTTAATACAGCAGGCTCCAACACACAGCACTTACAGCAGGAAAATGAAAGAGAGAGAACACATCTGTGGAGCTTTCATTTTATACAAAGGCTCTTAAAGAGACACAGACCCAGCTGGCTCTAAAAGGGACATAGACCCTGCTGAGTCATTCCCAACATTAAATCATACATCTTACATTACATCAGCTGGTTAGCTTTTAAATCATTACCTTGACAGAATCTGACTTCCCCACAATGACTTTGCTTGTTGGAAGCTGGCTGGGAAGGTTACAAATGGCAACATGACCCCATGACAGTGCAGCTATCCAAATTTTGATCACGTGACTGTGGGGATGCTGTGAAAACCAGTCATAAGTCACTTTTTTCAGTGCCATTGTAACTTGGAATGGTTACTAAGGGAATGATTGTACATAGAGGACTACCTGTAATAAAATTGCTTAAGGGCACATTTGAGTGATGCGGTGAGGGACTGTATTCCCTCCAATAAGCAGATGTAGGAGAAAAAGAGGTCGGTCACAGACAAAAAGTACATTTTCTTTAAGTGAACTTAAATACCATTCATAAAATTACTCCACACTTCTTTAATAAATGTTCCATTTGGCCATATTTCAAAATGTATATTTCACAATTATACTTTGGCAGTAATTGGAGATTGTACTGATGATTGGAGGAGGGGCAATATGTGGCCCCCTGGCTAGGTCCGCACGACATGCTAAGCCAACCATAACGTGGCTTAGTGAAAACCCAGTCGTGCTGGTTCCCTGGTTATTATTTCTGTTGATTCCAGCTTCTAGTCCTCATAAAGCTGAAAATCTAAGAAGAGGTGGAAAAACATGTCTGCAAATAGGGGTTTTGAATGGAAAGATTTCCCCATAAAACATGAGGTGTTCCTGACATATGAATAAGATTTGCCTGGATAAGAAAAAAGAAGGGATCAAAATAGACTGACTCAAGTGTTTTCATTTGTGTGATCCAACTACTGAGGGAGGGAGGGAGGGAAAAAAAATCAAGGTTGAATGGGAATGTGAAAAGTTTGACTCTCTGATTTGCAAATTTCCTGTAGCAAAAACAAAGCAAGCTTTCAGGTTGTTTTAGATCTGAAAGCAACGAGAAGTCAGGAGACGGGTTTTCATGAGACCTTGGCTGAGGTCCTGTGCTGTGCTGGCACAAATCTCTCCCCCCCCCCCATTACTGTAGACATAATGAATGCCCTACAGCCTCCAGAACAGAGGTGCCTCCCTTGATTCTCCATGGGAGCAGTCCTATTCCCTCTGGGTACTGCAGCCACTTCCTGTCACTGGACACTCATGCTTCAGCCCACAGGAGGGGGGGGGAATGCAACATGCTGGTTGCCAAACCCCCTAATTTTGATCATGCAATTGTTTGGATGCTGTGATGAACATAAGTGCGAGGACTATTTATCAGTCCCTTTTTCAGTGCCATTGTAACTTCAATTAGTCACTAAATGAGTGGTTGTAAGTCGAGACGACCGTAGTCACAAAGCAGCAGCTTACTAGCCGTACTGATCTGATTGTCTAGTTCAGGGGTCTTCAAACTTGGCCCTTTTATGACTTGTAGACTTGCAGAATTCCTCAGCCACTGTGCCAGGCTGAGGAATTCTGGGAGTTGAAGTCCACAAGTCATAAAAGAGCCAACTTTGAAGACCCCTGACATAGAGCTTTAGAGATGCAGGCTGTATTACCTTTTGTTTTAATGAAAGTTCTAGAAGAGCCCTATTGGATACCTTTTCCTGTTACAAGAAAAATGTTCAGATCTGTCCATGTTACTTGCTTAGAGACCGGGGAATAACTCTGTCACGCTGGCTGAGGAATTCTGGGAGTTGAAGTCCACAAGTCATAAAAGGGCCAAGTTTGAAGACCCCTGGTCTAGTTTCTAAAACAACCCTTCTTCCTCTAGTCCTCTACACACACACACACACACACACACACACACACCAGCCAGCCAGCCAGCAGTTCACATTTCTCAATAAAGAAAAATTTAACCTGCAGCCACCCTCCGAACAACAATGGGACCTATGCAAGGTTGAGAGACATTCGTAGAAGCAAAACATTAATTTTGAAACTGATGTATTGCTTTTCAACATGCAGGGGGTGGAGGGGATTAAAATTAATTTTAAAAAATGGTTTAATTTTTTTTTTCCCACAAATACTTTGGACAGGTGCTGAAGCCATTTCTTCAAAATGCCTCCGGTGCTTACGCAGAACTGTGGGGTAGAAACAATCTTGAAAAATAAAGATGACACTGTCTGCTTTCTAATTAATTCTTTTGAAGTTATTTTGGTATAGTAGGCGTCACAAGCATCATACAGTCATCTCGGAACTAGCCACAGAAGCATTCCCTGTTGGAAGAAGGTGGCTTTTTCGGAAATTGTCACTAGTCTACACCCCGCTCATTTGCCCTATCTTTTAAGCACCTTGGGAAAAATGCCAGCAATGGTTTAAAACAGCTGGAACACCCAAGTAGCTTTATATCAGCAGCAGCCCATCGGTAATATGCTGGTGGAAATACATTCATACTACTGAAAACTCCCATATCAGAGGTAACCATTTCCGTAGCTGGGGAAAGCTCCCATTACCCTATTATTATTTTTACCACCCTCCCCTTAACAGTCTAATTTTTTTCTTGGGAGAAATGGGCAATGAAAACACATTTTTCCCACCACATCATAATATTGCAATTGTGACACATGTAAGAAAACATGTTTTTCCTCCCCATTCCCAGCATTTCATGTCCAGCACACCAAAAACTTCTAATGACTCTCATTGAATCATAAGCCCTGTTTTTAAAGGCCAAAAGAACAACAACATCCATCATAAAACTTGAAACAAATGGCAGAATGATCTCTGAGGGGGTCTACACTCTTTTCTACTCTCTTTTTCCTTCTTCTTTCCTCCCTCCCTCCCTCACTTTCCCTTTCCTTCCTTCTCTTCCCTCCCTCCCTCCCACCCTCCCACCCTCCCTCCCTCCTATCTTTCCTTCCTTCCTTCCTTCCTTCCTTCCTTCCTTCCTTCCTTCCTTCCTTCCTTCCTTCCTTCCTTCCTTCCTTCTTGCTTGCTTATCTCTCTCCCTCCATCTCTCTTTTGCCACACACACACACACACACAGAGAGAGAGAGAGAGAGAGAGAGAGAATTCTTCCCACCGTGAGTCATCCTATTAGTTGCTGTCAGTTCTGTGCTACCACACAAGCAATGAAGCAACTTGTCGCTCTCATCAGCGGAAACCAAAATACATTCTGTAGTAGCTCACTCCTACTTCCAGTGAAGTTTGTGAAATGATTCTTGACAGTGTGGAAAAAAAATACAGGAGAATTGGGATTTTCTGTAAAACATCTAGTCGAAAGAATGAGCTGCTGAAAGTTGAAAAATGCATGCCGTTTCCTTGGCTGCTCCCCCGTACCAGTCCTCATCAGACCATACATGTGATTGAATCTCGACATTTATGGATGCTGACTCAAGACGGGATGCTGCGTTTCCTATCCACCCCCAACCCCGGTGCATAAACGTTCCTCAATGTACAGAACTGACACTTCAGGATATTCTCAGTCAATCTTTTGCCTCTTAATACCTTTCAAATACTCAAACTTTCCATCAATCAGAGGTTTCTGTGAGTTGTACTCTCGGCTCTTGGAGTGGGTGGTGGCATACCGAGTTAGGTGTGAATGCCTCAGACTGCTGGTGTAATACAGATTGCTCTACAGATAATCCTTGACTTACAACCATTTCTTTAGTGAACATTTGAAGCCCTGAAAGAAGTGACTTATGTCCGTTTTTCACACTTACGACTGTTGCAGCATCCCCAGGGTCTTGTGATCAAATGTAGGCGCAGGTATTTATGACTGTTGCACTGTCCCAGGATCATGTCGTCAACATTTGCAATCTTCCCAGCTGACCAGATTTGCTTAATAACGTCATACTTCTCTTAACCACTGTGTCCCAAAAACTTGTAAAAGGGGCACAATTTACTTAACTGCCTTGCTTAACAATGGAAATTTTGGGTTCAATCATCGTAACTCGACTACCTGTAGTTGGCAGAAGAACCCAAGAAAAGCATTCAATATTTCATTCCCACACTGGCCGATCAGATGACTCCCAAGAAATCCACACTTTAAGCATGAGCCTGGTTGGACTTCCTGTCTGTGTATCCCACTAACTAACATTCATACATATACCACTTTGGAATACTAAAGTTCCATCTGATTGTCAAGATGATTAAGATGGTCACCTTATAACCCTTGGAGAACTTTTCTAAGACTGTTCCTCAAATGTCTATGGAGATTCTCAGTCATCCAAGTTATGGTTGTCCCAAAGATGCTTTTTCAAAAGACAGCTGGACTTTCTTTGGTTTTTTTCCCCTTGAAGATGTTTCGCTTCTCATTCAAGAAGCTTCTTGAAAAAGCATCATTGGGATTGTTCCTCAAAGGAGTTTCACCTCAAAGAGGGACATCTAACCTCAACCCTCCATATTGAACAAATGTTCCAATGGAAACATTTGCTGTCTTTTATTTCTTTACTACAGTGTTTCCCAATCTTGGCAAGTCTAAGATGAGTGGACCTCAACTTCCAGAATGCCCCAGCCTGAGGAGGAATTCTAGGAGTTGAAGTACACCCATCTTAAACTTAAGGTTGAGAAAAACTGCTCTAGTACCACAGAAAGAAGAACAAATGTGAGTACTTAGAACAGTGGTTCTCAACCTGTGGGTCGGGACCCCATTTGGGGTCGAACGACCATTTCACGGGGGTCGCCAAACAACGCAGTCTACCATTTTTCCCCCCTTTTCCTTAGCTGTGCTACTCCCTTTTATTCTATTGGCTTTTGAAAGCCAATAGAATAGACTCTCTTGAATAGAGTCTAATTCTATTGGCTTTCAAAAGCCAATAGGAATTGTCCAGGCTGTCTCTGCCCTGCTGAGCCCACCAAAAGTCCCATTCTGCAAACGGTGCTGCACCAGTTGAGTAGTCCTCGATTTACGACCGGTTGAGTAGTCCTCGACTTACGACCGGTTGGGGGTCGCGGCATTAAAAAGGTTGAGAACCACTGGCTTAGAACAAGGTGGGCAACTCATTTTCCCAAGGTGCCACATGAGAAACTGGGATTGTTGTGGAGGGCCAAACCAATAGGACCAACACAACACTGTGTAGGTACATAACACACCCACATACTGGTATATACCTAAATTGAAAAAAAAGTAGCACTCACCTTCAAAATAAAAGCAATACAGTTGTATTGTGTGCATGGTGGACACTTATTTACATTTGATTTCTAATTTCCAACTGACCCTCATAGGAGCCAACTCAATCATGTTCTCACAATACATTAAAAGATGAACAACTCTCTTGTGCAGCCCCCAGCTCCATTTTTCTGGCAACCCAACTTTGCAATTTCTGTTTTTAAAAAATTACCGAGAACTAGGCAAGGTAAATTTGAATAAGAGCTGAAAATGCTGGCTCCATCTCCAAAGGGTTAACATGTCCTCTGCAGTCTTTGGATATCAAGACAAATGTTAAAAATATATAATGTGGGCCCTGATCTGCTCTACCTTAAAAAATATTACCATCCTGGCCACAAACATATTCAGAAATACTGCATCCCAAGTGTAGCATAAGCCAGGATCAAGCTAACTACATTTTAACTTGAGGACCATTTGTCCTCAAGGACCATTTGAAATCTTCAAGCTATTCCTTTTTTTTGGGTTTCAAATTGGCTGGTGGCTCACACACTCCATGCCATTTGTCTTTGACCCCATAATAATCCTGATGATAGCCCTTATACGAAAGTATATGTTTAATGCTGTTGGGAAGGGAAATTGGCAGAGCACGTTCAAGTGACAATGCTCATCCCAGGCACAAAATGTGACCTTCCCTTATCTCATTCAAGCCCAACAGTTTTGCCATGCTAGTAAGTGAGTGGTGTTATATAAACATCTGCCTCACTTCTGGCTGGGATCCAAAAACTATTACACTGAAGAATGTATAAGTGTCTAGTGCAGTGTTTCTCAGCCCTGGCAACTTGAAGATGTGTGGACTTGTGGTTGTTTGGATGCCACCTATTATCATATTTGGTGGTCGTGCAGAAATATAAAAGCCTTTTGGATTAAGATATGGTGGAATATTCAGAGAATTTTTAGAAGGAAGGTAAAATTTACTCCACAATTATTTTTGTTAGGTATAGTTACGGATTGTGACACAAAGGAGGTTATATTGATGTTAAATTTGATCAGAGCCGCAAGGCTGTTAGTAGCACAATATTGGAAGAAGGAATCTTTGCCCACTTTGCAGGAATGGTTTCTTAAAGTGTCTTATTTGGCGGAAATGGCAAAGATTTCGGCTTTTTTAAAAGAACAATTGCAAGAGAAATTTCTTGCTGTTTGGGATAAATGGATAAAGTTTATACAATTTAAATTGGATATAAAAAAATACCATTTAGCTTTTTCATAACCTTTATTTATATATATATATATATATATATATATATATATATATATATATATATATATATATATATATATCTTAGTGTTATATTCTTTCTTTTTTATATATATATATAACTTTTTTAATTTTTCTTAACTAAGCCTATATTCTGCTCTGGGAAGCTCCGGGGGGGGGGAGGGAGTGGGTATTCTGGGGGGGGGGGTAGGGGAAGGGTTGTTTTGTTTTGTTTAGTTTCTTGTTTATGCTGTTGTTGTATTGTTATTTTTTTTGTTTCTCTGTAAAAATTTATAAAAAATTTTCAATAAAAAAAAAAAGATGTGTGGACTTCAACTCCCAGAATTCCCCAGCCAGCATAGCCTGCTTCCTGTCTAACAAGAAGCACTGATGCCTTGGTCCTCCAGGCCAAGGATAGGGCATAAGGCTGACTTGAGTGCCTTTATTCCCCCTCCTAATGCATCATTACTGCTATAAAAATACTAATAGAAGTTGTGGATTACTGATTGGGTGGTTGTGAAGTCAAAGAAGATAAAGCCTTCAGCCCTGTAACAAAGAGCAGCCATAAAATAATGCCCCAAATGTGACACAATCTGCCTACCTCTTAGATTAGCAAAACTGGCTGAACAAACAGACAACAATTATATAATGGAGAATATGCCTCTTCCATTAACCCAGCAACTGTGTCTGGGATGGTTCATCTATTCTTTAGAGCACAGCTTGTTCAGAGAAAGGGAATAGTATGGCTTCTTTGGAGGATTTATCTTAAAAATTGGTATATATCAAGTAGAGCATGAGAAGTGGATCACTTAAAGCAGTGGTTCTCAACCTTTTTAATGCCGCGACCCCCAACCGGTCGTAAGTCGAGGACTACTCAACTGGTGCATCACCGTTTGCAGAATGAGACTTTTGGCGAGCTCAACAGGGCAGAGACAGCCTGGACAATTCCTATTGGCTTTTGAAAGCCAATAGAATTAGACTCTATTCAAGAGAGTCTATTCTATTGGCTTTCAAAGCCAATAGAATAAAAGGGAGTAGCACAGCTAAGGAAAAGGGGGAAAAAATGGCGGACTGCATTGTTTGGCGACCCCCGTGAAATGGTTGTTCGACCCCAAATGGGGTCGCGACCCATAGGTTGAGAACCACTGACCTAAAGCCAAATAAAACTTCAGAGGAATGGTAGGGGTGACTTGGCTATTGTATTGCACATCCATTTTTGAATGTGAACAGGCTTCCAGAAACATAGATACAATGTTTTAAACTTTACATCTATAAATATCAGACATTAAGCCATCATTTCCTTAATTCTGGTTTCCTAAACAAAGCATGAGAGCCACTTTGGCATAATGGTTAAGATATCAAGCTAGATGCTAGAAACTCAGAGACAGTGACTTCTAGGCTTGCCTTAGGCCAGGGGTGGGCAACCTTGGCTTTTTTATGACTCATGGATTTCACCTCCCAAAATTCCTGAGCCAGCATGGCTCAGCATGGAAACCTCTCCCTTTCCCCTCAGCATGGCTAGCTCAGGAATTCTGGGAGTTGAAGTCCACGAGTCATAAAAGAGCCAAGGTTGCCTACCCCGTGCCTTAGGCACAAAGCCAGATAGGTGATATTGGGCCGGTCATTCTTTCTCAGCCCTAGAAAGGAGGCAATGACAAAATCTTTCCAAGAAAACGTATTCTGACAGTCTCCAAGAATTGGACACAATTCAATGGAAGAAATAACAAAACCAAAGCATAATTGACTAGCTCAGGAGTAGGCAACCCAAAACACTCAAAGAGCCACTTGGACCCGTTTCCCACCAAAAACAAAACACCGGGAGCCGCAAAACCCTTTTGATATCTAAAATGAAGATAACACTGCATATATCCTTTTCTACCTTTATTATAGGTTTGTGTGTGTGTGTGTGTGTTTTTTTTTTTGTGTGTGTGTATATGTATGTATGTATATATATATATATATATATGTGTGTGTGTGTGTGTGTATGTGTGTATACAAACACACACACACACACACACACACAGGTAAAAAAAAGGATATATGCAGTGTTATCTTCATTTTGGATGTCAAAAGGGTCTCTCTCTCTCTCTCTGTCTCTCTCTCTCCCTCCCTCTCTGCCCTTGGTCTGCCACTCCTCTTCCCCCACTCTCTTTCTTTCTCTCTCTCTCTTTCCTTTCTCTCTCTATCTCTCTCTCTCCCTCCCTCCCTCTCTCTTTCTCCCCCCCCCCTCTCCTATCTGCTGCTCACCTGGCAAGCTTCAAGCTGTTGTCCACAAGCTCAGGAGTAGGCAACCTCGTCTCTTTTATGACTCATGGACTTCAACTCCCAGAATTCCTGAGTCAACCTAGCTGGGCTAGGTAGCTCTCTCCTGCCCTTCCTGCTTCCTGCAGAGACGCAGCAAAGGGAGGAGCTCTGCCCAGTAAGCTTTTCAGCTCCCCGGAGAACACTGTGAGTACACTCTCTTTTACACACACACACACACACACACACACACACACACACACATGGCAGAGGAAGCTGGGAGCCACAGGGGAAGGCTCAAAGAGCCGCATGCGGCTCCAGAGCCGCAGGTTGCCGACCTGTGGACTAGCTTCATGCATCACATTCAGCTATGAACTGGGGTTTGCAAACTGCAATCTGCAGGTCCACAAAACTCACTAATCCCAAACCATATAGATTGTATGAGTGTTGTTTGAACCACACTGAATGTGCTGCAGGTAAATAGCTGGATCTGTTAATAAGCATTCTGCTACGTCAGTCTTCTCCAACTTGATGTCCTATAAAAATATTGACACTGCAGCTTCCATAATTCTTTATCATCTCTATCCCATCTGTCTTACTCCTGTTGGCAATATCTGTGTGAGTAATTTTACACAGAATATCAGTTGCCTGGCAAATCAGCAACTGGTTCGTCAGAATAAGAGTTTGTGGTTTAAGTTGGAGGGTTATGAATTTCCCTGACTGATTGTCACAGGTTGAAATAGGTTTGTTTTTAAAAAATTGCCTATTCTGCAAATATGTCCATTTTGCTTCATAAATAAGCACTTCCTTGAGAACCTCACATCTGGCTGACCAAACTGAAACTTGTGCAACACACTGCAAAATAAATCTTCTTCCTTCATCTTGAACCCCTATCTGAGGTGTGCCATAAATTACAAACAACTTTAGGTGAATTGAAAAGTCTGTAAACGTTCACAGCAAGAGAGAGAGATTTTGTGAATCGATTGGCGAGTTTTTATAGCAAAGTTTAGAACTCGTTAGTGTCCATTTTGAGAGGTCTTCTCATTTCCTGATTTCTGTACACCTGCTAGATTTGTAACATACAGTGTGCTGCTAGCTGAAAGCAAGTAGGAATAAGGTGATCTACCATGGTTTTCCATCATGCAGAGTTGGAACGTTACATGTAGCTTGGTGGAAAACCTATCCAGTGCCAAGCAGTGCAGGTCATCCCTTCGCTCATTCTGAATTCCTTCCTCTTCAGCTTGGTCATCAAGCATTTCCCACAAGCTTGTGTTGGGTAAGAGGTTGGTTGTTAAATTCAACCTAAGGATTCCTCAGAAGAGATGCTAACTTTGGCAAGATTGCTAGACCATCATCTCTCAACCAGGGATTCTTCAGCTGTGACTTGACAAAGTGTGAAGAGAAGCCACTTATGTAATGTTCTCATGAGTGTGCATGGTTTACACATCATTAGACCAAATAAGTAGACATGGCAAAAAGCCATAGCTATGTGTGTGTGTGTGTGTGTGTGTGTGTGTGTAAAATTTAAAACCCTAGAAAGAATGCAGAGAAGACAGCAAAGATGATAAAGACATCTAATCATACAATGAACAGTTGAGGGAATTAAGTGTGTCAAGTCTAATGAAGAGAAGAACTAGGGGTGACATGATAGCAATCTTCCAATAGTGGAGGGGCTCTCACAGAAAAGAGGGGTCAACCTGTTCTCCAAAGCACCCGAAGGCAGGAGAAGAAACAATGGATGGAAGATCATTAAAGAGAAATCCAACCTAAAACTAAGGAGAAATTTCCTGACAGTGAGAACAATTAATCAGTGGAACAGCTGGCCTTCAGAAGCTGTGGGTGCTCCATCTCTGGAGGTTTTCAAGAAGAGATTGGTCAGCCATTTGTCCAGATTGGTACAGGGTCTCCATGCTGCTTCAGGAATTCTGGGAGTTGAAGTCCACAAGTCATAGAGGGTCCATAGTGCTCCAATTCTGTTTTAGAGGGCTGTCTTTTCAATTTTTATTTTATACTGCATAATAGGAGTATCTTGTGGAATATGGTAAAGAAATTTAAGATGGCAGCCATGGCAATACGACTGAAGCTCCATCCTTTTCTTAGGTCCATTGCACAGGTGACACGTTAAAAAAAAACCAAAACCCAGCAGAGCATCAATTGCACTGTTTCAGTGCCAGTTTGACTTTTTTATACCACATCCTGCACCAAACCCTGCTACATCATTTAGGAAGAGTTGGCGTCTTGTTCATTTTGTCCTATTGAAGTTTTTCCTTCCTTTATTCCAGATTATAAAAAAAAATCTGCTTCCTTCGAGGCCAACGCTAGTAGCATTCATTTTGAACAGCTCAAGTGTGAGACATTGAAACAGCTGAGGAAGCTTTTACCGAAAGTGTGACTTGTTGGCTGTCATGCTCCACTGCTCAGGTTGCTCAGCAAGCGACACGCTGGATGCCGTGCTGAGCTGGTGTTCATTTCAAGGAATGGTGCAAGGAACGGTTTCTAGCAAGGGCTTCTTACGGGAAGTCCTTGACTTATAGCCATTCATTTTGCGACCGTTCGAAGTTGCAGCGGCACTGAAAAAGTGACTTACATCAGGATCCTGCACTGAGAACCATCTTGGTCATGTGATCAGAATTCAGGTGCTTTGGCAACAGGCAAGTATTGATGATAATTGCAGCCTCCTGGAGTTCCGTGATTGCCAATTGTGAGCTTCCCAGCTGGCTTCCAACAAGCAAAGTCAATGGGGAAAGGTGGATTTTGCTTAACGACTGTGTGAGTCACAACATCTGGAGTGATTTGCTTAACCACCATGGCGAGACCGATCATGACATCTGGCTTAGCAATAGAAATTCTGCCCCCAATTGTGGCCACGAGTTGAAGACCACCCATACATTGGCTACTAAACGGGTGTAATGAAAATGTAGTCTTTTAGATCTGGGAGTTGAAGTCCACAAGTCATAAAAGAGCCAAGGTTGCCTACCCCTGAACTGGACCATCTTGTTTTTCTTCGAAGACCTTTCGCTACTCATCCAAGAAGCTGCTTCAGCTGTGAATAGATGGTGGGGTCCTTCCATTCCACACCACCTATTCAAAGCTGAAGAAGCTTCTTGGATGAGGAGTGAAAGGTCTTCAAAGAAAAACAAGATAGTCCAGTTGCCTCCTGGAAAAAAAAAAAAAAGCATCTTTGGGTCAAGAGTTACACTAATATCGAAGAAATAGTCAAACAGAATCATTAAGGAAAGCATGCCAAAAGAGGAACAAAATAAAATGTGAATGACAATATTTTTTTTTTTAAAAAAAAATCTTTTAAATGATTTTCAAGCATTGAATTGATAAATTATCCCACGGCGAGAATTGACCGTGACGAGTTGACGGAGGCCAGTTGTCCCATTCCGGAGCCACATTTCCAACGTCTCGCTCAGGGGAAAACCAGGGTGCATCGATGAGTTTGGGGCTGGCCACTGGGCCTTTCATTCCCCTTTGGCTCCTCCTTACACTCGCCCGCGTTACGCCGGGGTTTCTCGCAAGCGCCGCGCCGCGCCGCACCGCACCGCTCGCCCGCGGAAGGTCCGGCAGGCAGAGAGGCGAGCGCGCGCCCGCCCTCGCTCGCTCGCTCGCTCCCGCGGCTTTTGAATGGGGGCCGAAGCCGCCAATGAGCCGGCGGGCTGGCACCCCACAGCCCCGCCCACTTCCCTTTGCGTCACGGGGCACTTCGATGCGCTCCCAGGAGTTTGGCAAAAGCGCCGGCAGATGGTGAGGGTGGCTGCGCGCGCTTGCAGCTGCTGTCGGGCCAGGAGGGGATGCGCGCCAGCCCGGACGGCATTGCACAACGTTGCTCGCTCTCCTGCGCGGCTGCTCACCTTTAAGGCGGAGGGGAGGAGGGCGGCGGCGGCAGCGGGTGAATCAGCCGAGAGAAAAGGCACAACCCGCTCGGTCCTTCAGTCGCTTCCCCGACCCGCGCGGCGCCGTCCGGCTTCCTTCGCGCAGGAGCTCGAGGTCCTCCTGCCTGCTCGCCGCCTTCCAGCTCCATGAGCCGCCAGCTGGAACCCCGCAGCCCCGCCGCGCTTCTGCACTCGCCGGCGGCCGCTCCCCGCTGCCGGAGCGCCCCTTCCAAGCGCCTGCTTTTACACGACGCCGCCGAGGAAGCTCCGGCCGCCGCCAAGTGCGCCCGCCTGGCCGTCGATTACAGCAGCGCGGCTCCCCAGGATTGTCTCAGCGCGCCGGGCTCGCCTTGCGCTCCAGCTCCGCCGGCTCCGGGCGGCCAGGGCTCGCCTTCCAGCGCCCAGGGCCCCAGCTTAATCGCCGGCTACCTTTTGTTGCCCTTGCTCGACCGGGAGCACGTTTCCAGGGCGCTCGATATCAACACCGGCCGGGAGCTGCGTTGCAAGGTAAAGCGGGCGGGTAGCCCGGCGCGATCTGGGAGCCGCTCCAGCCTTCGGGGCTTGGGATTGCGGGCGGGGGGTCGACCCTACTCGGGGGGGGGGGAGAGGGAGGACAAAACGCCGCGCTTCGTCTTCGTCCTGAATGGGATTTTCGGCGCCTCGGCTAAGGCGGCCGTCATGAACCGCCTGGAATATCCGGCGTTTCAAGGGCAGCCGGATCCGATGTTCTGCACCAGAAAGCGAAGATCTGACTTGCAAAAAAGCGCCGCGTTTCTTTAGGACAAGTAATGCGTTGCGTCGGATGGGTCTGAGCATTTTATTTTTTGGGGGGTGGGGTGGGGTGGTGTAGGTGGGCAGGGGTGCTTGTGTGTGAAGGGAGAAACGTGAACACGAGAAGGGTCCGAAAACTTACGTCCGAAGGCCACAGGCTCTTTCTGCCCTTTGATTGAACGGGAGCTTTTTTTTGGGGGGGGGGGGGAACCCAGATCCTTTGATCGCCTTTGGAGGGGGGGGGGGTTTCTTCCGAGGAAACCTACTTCTGAAAGCGGAGAAGGCATCGATTTGTGCCTGGATCGGGACACCAAAGAGAATCCCAGGGAAGAAAAAAAAATACCTGCAAAACGCGATGCATTTGCTTAATTTCCTTGGCGCCCGATTCGGTTGCGCTGCAGTTGCAAGCGCAGACTTCACCCCAAAAATGTTTTCCGCGATATTTTGGGGGGGGCGGGGGGAGGGATGCAAGAACAAGCGAATCCCTGCAGAAGCGGGTCCCGTGTGTGTGTGTGTGTGTGTGTGTGATTCTCTGTGTATTTTTAACTGCATCGGGAAAGGTCCTGGGAGCAACGAAGGGTTAAGTTTCCTCCGTCATCCTCCTCTTGTTTTCCGCTCCCCTCCTGCAGCCTCGTACGCAAGCAGGAATTGACTGCCACTACCAGCAGAGAGCTTTCCAAGTTTTCCATGAGGTGTCCTCAGCTCTTTAAATAAAACACGCACTGTGCCTCCCTCGGCTTCTCTCCTTGCGGAGAGAGGAGGCCGACGCTGGAGCCGTGAATTTTCCTGCTGCCACCTGCCGGCCGCCTCTCCGGGCAATCCCGGCTCTCCGCTTGCTCTTCTGCACAGAACCATTGGAAACAAACGGGGCTGCTCCAGAGTTAAAGTAACAGGGTGGAATTCCGGTGATGGCAGGAGAAGGAGGGTTAAAATCAAAAACCGGCAGCCTGCTGCCAAATGATTGACTCTCTCTAAAGCAGGAGTCCCCAAACTCAGCAACTTTTAAGACTTGTGAACTTTAATTCCCAGAATCCCCAGCCAGCAAGCTTAACTTAAGATATGTGGACTGGCTGGGGAATTCTGGAAGTTAAAGTCCGCAAGTCTTAAAAATTGCCGAGTTTGGAGATTCCCTGCTTTAGAGCAGTGTTTCCAGGCTTTCACAACTAAGGTATGTGGACTTCAACTCCCAGAATGCCCCAGCCAGCCTACCCATCTGAAAGTTATCAAAGTTAAGCATGCTTGCTGGGGCATTCTGGGAGTTGAAGTCCACACATCTTAAACGTTGCCAAGGCTGGGAAACGTTGCTCTAAAGAGCCTTTTGCTCACTGACCCCCTGCTTGTAGCCTTCTGCTTTTCTCCTGCTTTTCGCCTAAATGTAGTTAAGCCCCGTTTGAAGTTGCATGCTTCTCCTTAAAATATAGTTACTAGCCAAAGTGCCTCTGGTTAAACTCTTAGGTTGCCAGATGGACTTCCCTGATAACCCCTTACAATCTACATTGTAACATAGTGCAGATAATAATAGAGAAAGGAGAAGAAAAGGAACATAAGTAGGTGGGTAGAATTTGTTTGTTTTTAACTTGGAGTCCGAGTCTGGGGCCAATGCAGTGGAACCACGTGTTGCTAGCCGTCCCTACATTCCCTTCCTTGGGCTTGTCTGTTCTGGCTTGCAAACCCTGCTTCAGCAATAACCTGTGGTGAGAATTGCTCTTTTCCAAGTCAGGAAAATAGTCTCATAAAGTATTTATTTTTAACCTCCGCTGGGCTTGCAACGAGGCTGGTGTAGCCTAGCGTGACTTTTAGCTGTGTAGGGGACTAGTTCTTACAGGGAAGAGGATTTTGTTGATGGCCTCGTGCTAATCTGGAGAGAAAGTAGCCAGGAAGAAGAGGCTGTGTGTGTGATTGTTTGGAGACCCTTTGTAATATCTTTTCTCTCTGGGAGTGTGTGCCAAGTTGAAAGAGTCACCGTTTCCAGCTTGGCTTAGGATGTGAGTAAGCTCTTCGCAGGTCCCAGAACATGACTGCAGTCTTGCAAAATATCTGTGAATAAAGTATGAGAGGCTTTAATCCTCTTCTTCCTTGCCTTACATGTTTGCTGTGCTTTAAAATTTCAGTTCGGTTGCCTTTGTTTGACTCACTGCTAGGCAATTGCTTTGATGGCTTTTAATAGCTCTCTTCCCTCCCTACACATCTCCCCTTCAGTTTCCCTTCACACTCTGGAGAAGGGGGGGGGGAGCATTACTGTACATACATGCTGATAGGGAATTGTTGGCCAACCTTTACAAACAGGTGTGCAACGTCTGCTCGGATCCAGGGCTGTCGTTTTCCTCCTCAAGTGCAAAAAAGCAGGAATTGCAGATATCACAGGTGCGATGTTTGAGCGGTGTCTGGAGAGATGTACCCAGGACAAACGCAGTACACCAGAGCTGCTTTGCCAGATTAGATCAGGGTATGATTTATTTGGTATTGTGTTTTCAGTAGCCTGTTAGCTGAATACTTCTTGTTCCTGTTGGAACACTAAGACTTTCTCTGCTCTCTATGCTAGGTGTTCAGTGCCAGAATTTCTGCCAGCAGAGATTCTCTCTAGCCCAGGAAAAGCCATGTGTACCTCCAGAACAGGGGTTCCCAAACTTTTCTATACCCTGCACCCCTAGAACGCTTCTGATCTATTCTCACACCCCTTACAAACATTCAAAACGAATTATGCATATACACTTATCATTTTGAAATTTCTAAACCCAACTTTTCGCACTCCCTGGAATATCGTCTCGCACCCCCAGGGGGTGTGAGCACCCCCTGTTGGGAACCCCTGCTCTGGAAGATGGTCTATTCCAGGGGTAGGCAACCCAAAACACTCAAAGAGCCACTTGGACCCCTTTCCCACCAAAAACAAAACACCAGGAGCCGCAAAACCCTTTTGATATCTGAAATGAAGATAACACTGCATATATCCTTTTTTTACCTTTATTATAGGTGTGTGTGTGTTTGTGTGTGTGTTTGTGTGTGTGTATGTATGTATGTATGTGTGTATATATATATGTATATGTATGTATGTATATATATATATATATATACACACACACACACACACAGGTAAAAAAAGGATATATGCAGTGTTATCTTCATTTTAGATGTCAAAAGGGTCTCTCTCTCTCTCTCCCTCTCTATCTGCCCTTGGTCTGCCACTCCTCTTCCCCCGCTCTCTTTCTTTCTCTCTCTCTCTTTCCTCTCTGTCTCTCTCTCTTTCTCTCTCTCTCTCTCTCTCTCTCTCACACACACACACAAAAACACACACACACACAGAGAGAGAAGCAGGGAAGCACCATTCCTCTCTCTGTCTCTGTCTCTCTCTGCAAAGGCAGAGGAGGCTGGGAGCCGCAGGGGAAGGCTCAAAGAGCCGCATGCGGCTCCGGAGCCGCAGGTTGCCGACCTGTGGTCTATTCCAAAACCTAGCATCCCAAGACATCAAGCAAGACTTGGACATGATGGATATCATAGTTCAACACTTTGGGAGGTGACCAAATCACCACCCTCTCTTTCAGCCATTGTTATTCCATCATCTTCCCAAAATGAGTTCCCCTTCCTCATCTAAGTATCTTTGCACAGAAATGTAACGCATCTTATTTTAGTTGCATATTCCAGGAAGTGTGTGTAGTTCTTCCAGAAGCTTGATTGCTTCTCTTTTTCGATGCTGCTCTGTTGTGGGGACCATAGCAGCCTTCTTCAGGGTGGCAGTTCCTGCTATCTCCTCCTCGATGGCTGCTTTAACGGAGGGATCCCAATTTACTAATAAGGATTTAATGATTGTAGATGTACCAATAGAGGAGAATATTTGTAACTATGGGTTAAACTCATGGGTTCTTGGTGCTCGCTGAGCTTGGTTGTTTTCTTATAGATGTTTCATTACATTAACTAGGTAGCATCATGCGTTGCTAGAAGGGAGTGGGCTTTCTAACAAAATCCTGAGGATGTTATCTCGTTGGATAATAAAATGTCTGCAAGAAAACCACCAAGCTCGGAGAGCACCAAGGACCCCATAGCCGCACATATTTTGATCAGGATCCATCAAGAGCAGGAGTGTCAAACTCAATTTCATTGAGGGCCGCATCAGAATTGCGGTTGCCCTCAGGGGGCCGGGTGGGTGTGGCTAGGGTGGGTGTGGCCTACTGGGTGGGTGTGGATGGAGTGGGTGTGGCCTACAGCGTTCACGTCAAGGGTGCCTGTGGGGGCCTGGGCAGGAGTGGGACAGATCTGAGGGTCTCTGGCAGAAGGGGATGGGACCAGGGCAAGTGCCAAGCCATGGTCCACTGGAGGAGCCTCACTGTTCCTCTCAGGCCATGCCGGGGGGGGGGGGCTGGGCTTATGGAGCTAAGACTGAATGCGTTTCAGCATAGAGGGCCACCACAAAATTGTACTTTGGCTCCCGGCCGTCCGGCCTGGGCCAGGGCCAAGGCAGTGGGGGCCGTTCCCTCACTGTTTCCAGGATAGCTTTGTGGGCCACATGAAACCACTTTGTGGGCTGCATCTGGCCCCCGGGCCTTGTGTTTGACATGTCTGATCAAGAGAATCTATCCTGCTGCTTGTATTCTCCAATAAAGTCTTATTTAATCTCTCTTTTTTTCTCTCTTTCTCCCTCCCCACTTGGTTCTATCTGTAGGTCTTCCCTCTCAAACACTACCAGGACAAAATCAAGCCTTACATCCAGTTACCATCACACAGAAACATCACTGGGATTGTGGAGGTCATCCTCGGAGACACAAAGGCGTACGTCTTCTTTGACAAGGACTTTGGTGACATGCATTCCTACGTTAGGAGCTGCAAGCGTCTGCCGGAGCAGGAAGCCGCTAGACTCTTCAAACAGATTGTCTCTGCAGTCGCTCACTGCCACCAGTCGGCCATTGTGCTAGGGGATCTCAAACTCAGGAAATTTGTGTTTTCTAATGAAGAAAGGTGAGCTGTCGGGCCTGTGCGATGATTGGCTTTCAGATCTCTCTCCAAAGAAGATCCTGAGACACGTGTTCCCAATTGCCACTTCTAATGCTTAACTTATAGCCTTTGGTTTTCTGGTTTCGATGACTAGGCCAGGTTTGGCCCAAGGACAGCCAGTTGCTTACCCCTGCTGTGAATCATATAGCAGTTCTCTGTATCAAATAGACCTCTTTAGAATGAGGAAAAGATGGTGATCCAGTCTGGGGAAACTAGTGCTTTTGTCCTTTCTGTAGGGCAGGGGTGTCAAACTCAATTTCATTGAGGGCCGCATCAGCATTGTGGTTGCCCTCAGGGGGCCGGGTGGGTGTGGCCAGGGTGAGTGTGGCCTACTGGGTGGGCGTGGATGGAGTGGGTGTGGCCTACATCGTTCGCGTCAAGGGTGCCTGTGGGGGCCTGGGCAGGAGTGGGACAGATCTGAGGGTCTCTGGCAGAAGGGGGTGGGACAAGGGCAAGTGCCAAGGCATGGTCCACTGGAGGAGCCTCACTGTTCCTCTCAGGCCATGTGGGGGGGGGGGTGCTTATGGAGCTAAGACTGAATGCATTTCAGCATAGATGGCCACCACAAAATTGTACATTGGCTCCCGGCTGGCCTGGGCCAGGGCCAAGGCAGCGGGGGGCCGTTCCCTCACTGTTTCCAGGATGGCTTCGCGGGCCACATGAAACCACTTCGTGGGCTGCATCTGGCCCCCGTGCCTTGTGTTTGACATGTCTGCTGTAGGGAATAATATCTGATAATACTTACCATAATGTGCAACAAGCCCCAATGATTCTGGTGATAGCCTGTAAAATTATACTCTTAATGCTGTTGGGAAGGGCAGATAGGAGAACACATTCAAGTGACAATGCTCATCCCAGGCACAAAATGTGACCTTCCCTTATCTCATTCAAGCCCAACATTTTTGCCACGCTAGTGAGTGAGTGGTATTATATAAACATCTGCCTCACTTCTGGCTGGGATCCAAAGAACTATTACACTGAAGAATGTATAAGTGTCTAGTGCAGTATTTCTCAGCTGTGGCAACTTGAAGATGTGTGGACTTCAACTCCCAGAATTCCCCAGCCAGCATAGCCTGCTTCCTGTCTAACAAGCACTGACGCCTTGGTTTGCTGGCACCCTCCAGGCCAAGGACAGGGCATAAGGCTGACTTGGGTGCCTTTATTCCCCCTCCTAATGCATCATTACTGCTATAAAACTAGTAATAGGAGTTGTGGATTACTCATTGGGTGGTTGTGAGGTCAAAGAAGATAAAGCCTTCAGCCCTACAACAAAGAGCAGCCATAAAATAATGCCCCAAATGTGACACAATCTGCCTACCTCTTAGATCAGCAGAACAGGATGAACAAGTAGACGACAATTATATACAGGTAGTCCTTGACCTATGAGTAAAATGAAGCTCAGAATTTCTGTTGTATGTTATGAGGGCCGTAAATCGAGACACTCACATAACTGACCCCAAGCTTTTGACATTTTTGTGGCTGCTATTAAACATTCTTTAAGTGAACCCGTTGCTCCCAATGTGTGTTTTGTTGCTGGAAATTAGATATAAGTTCCGGTTTCCGGCAAAAAAAATATAAATTACGGTCATATGACCATGGGATGTTGCAAACAGCTGTAAATGCAGCTGACTGATCATGTCACTGCAAGGGGAGGAATCAATACTTTGAATCTGAGTAGCTTTGGGGGGGAGGTCTGTCATAACTTGGAACGGTCTCTAAGTCACCAGTCGTAAGTCAAAGACATCCTGTAATGGAGACTTTGCCTCTTCCATTAAGCCAGCAGCTATGTCTGGGATGATTGATCACACTTGGGGGATTCTGGGAGTTGAAGTCCACGCTGGTGTAGTGAAATGCAGAATTTTGAATGTAGGCATAGCACCAATAATTTTTGAAACCTGACATGGTTTCTCTGTTCCTGACCTCCTTGGGATACTCTTTAGACCTTGAACCCAATGGTGCTTTTTTTATTAGACGGCTTTCTTACCTCTACATTTTTCTTCCTCCACAAATATCACTTAATATTCCTTTCCTAGAGAAATCACAAAAGGTTCCTTAGAGAAGCATGTGTGTTTGTTTATTTAAATTGCAGTTCTTTCAACCTCTTAAGGTCATTTTTGTGCTTTTTTTTTTTAAAAAAAAATCTATATTGTTATTGGCGCAAATAAATACATGCGCAGGATGGTGTACTAACAGAAGCATGTTTGTCCCAGAGTTGTGAGCTGGCAATTTGGTGCCAGATCCTGGCTTCTCAGCAGGAGCACACATGACTAGGTTAATCCTTGCCGGATGTTTGAATGTCAAGCTTTTTCACTGAGGCTCATTTGTACACAGCATACCATGCATGCTGAAGATCGTTAGTTGCCATATTTGCAAATAAATAAATTCAGTATACAGAACAGGGACAGGATTCTGATTGTTAAGTGGTATAACTTAATTTCGACTAATATACTCTGGCTCCAGTCATGAGGGTGGGGGCTGAGCTGTTTGACATCCAAAATGCTTCATCTTCATTGAGCTGAATAACCCAACGGTTAATTGGCTTCCATCCATACAAGTTTAAAAAAAAAAAAACTAGCATAACTGGTCTATGAATGACTTTGTCCCATGTGGTTTGACTTAGATTACAAGGTTAGGTGTGCGGCGGAGTAGACATGAATTAAAGATTGATGTACTTTCAAGTGTCACACATTTAAATGAATTGTATTTGGGCATTGACGGCAAATGAGAATTGCATAAAGAACCTGTCATGAATTGAAGGGTTGGGAGAATAGAAGCGGCAGAGAGGAGAATGGTTACAGGCTTAGCCAGGAATGCAAAACTGGATGCGATCAGTGGCACAGTGGGAAGGAATGAGTCTGCAATTGTACAACCAATTTGTGTGCCCTGCTATTGTTCAATAAAATCTTTAAGGCTTGAAGGCCCCAAACCACCTTGGCTACCTTGAGACTTGAAGGCCCCAAAACCACCTTGGCTACCTTGAGACTTGAAGGCCTACATGCCACCTTGGTTTGATGCAGAAGGAATAGTGTTGACCGTTTAGGGTCAAGTTAGTCCTCAACTTACAACCACAGTGAAACTGAAATTTGCTGTTGCTAAATGAGGCAGTTGTTAAGTGGGTGGACAACCTTTCTTGCCCCAATTGTTAAGTGAATCGCTGCAGTTGTTAAGCTAGTAACACGGTTGTTAAGTGAATCTGGCTTCCCCATTGGCTTTGCTTGTCAGAAGGTCACAAAAGGGGATTGCATGACCCCGGGACATTGCGAGTGTCATAAATATGAGTCAGTTGCCAAGCATCTGAATTTCGATCACATGACTATGGGGAATGCTACAACAGTGACAAGTGTGGCAAACTGTCACAACTCACTTTTTTTCAGTGCTGTTGTAACTTTGAAGGTCACTAAACAAATAGTTGCAAGCCGTTGCAACCTACGTTGCACAGCTTGGCACCATCTTTTTCCTACCCCCAGTATTGTATTTTTAGAGAACTAATCGTGTAGGTTGTGTTAATCACAGTTTGTGATGTTTTAGTTGTGAGCTGACCCAGTTTACTGGCTGTCTTGGGTGGGTGTCTTGAAAGGATTTGGATCTTGGCCCTGAGGGGAAAGTATAGAGAAAATGTTGTGAAGTTTTAATGGATGTATTTCAGAGGCTTGTTGCACACTGCGCCGCCACCCAACCTCACAATTGTGCCAACAATGCAATGTTCCTTTTCTTTGCCCTCCTCCGGAGATAAACTGTAGGACCCTCTTAAAGAAAGAGTGCTGAGGGCAGAAGGGAGGAAGGTAAAACTTTTGAGATCATCCCTTTGAAGATAACTGTAGTTGGGTCGTGTGTCGGCAGGCCCAGAATAGGTAGGAAAAAGCAGCCTATTTGAACTTGGTGGGAGTCCTGCTTTTGGCATCTGAAGCAATTTCACGCATGACTGCTGCAATCCATACATTACTTTGAAGTGATCAAGCATAGTTGCTTGTGAATGCTAGGGATTGTGCAGTTAATTCTCCCTGGATGCGTATGCATGCTCTTAAAGCCTTTGGTGTTTAATTTCAGTGTTTTGGGTTTGCGGGAAGGAGCAGCTGATTATTCTGTGTTACATTAAGGAGCAAATTATTCCCAACATAATTCTGAATTCTTCAGTCTGCTAGGAGTTGCACCTCACTATGGCCTGGAGACTCTGTGTCTATCTGGTAAATAGCATTTTTTTTTCTCCTAACGGGAGATTATGTCTTCTTATTGCATTTAATTCCTCTGTCTCTCTCTTAGTCCCAAACCTTTTTGGTTTTTTTGGGGGGGGGGGTTCATGGATCCTGCTGCAGATTAGCACTTTTGAATAGCAGTGGGATAGAATCACTTGTTAAGGAGAGTCTTAAGAGGGGATGGCTATGAAACTGGAATTGGAAACAATGGTTGCTGAATTGACGAAGAGAAGCTTTTGAATTTAGTAAACCATTATATTGGTGGAGATGGATGTGTAAATCTATTTTAGTTTTTCTTGCAAGTTGATGAGTAAGAAAGTTTGAGAGGTGGATTTGGATTATCTCTGCCTTTTTTGAAACATGTAGTCCAGTTTTTACATGATAAGTAAGAAAGTAGGAGATTTATTTATTTATTTATTTATTTATTTATTTATGAGACTTATATACCGCTTTAAGTGCAAGCACTCTCTAAGCGGTGTACACCAATAAGCAATATATATATATATTTACATTGCCCCCAACAATCTGGGTCCTCATTTTACCTACCCTGGAAGGATGGAAGGCTGAGTCAACCTTGAGCCGGTGAGATTTGAACCGCTGACCTGCTGAACACAGTCAGCTAAAGTGGCCTGCAGTACTGCACTCTAACTGCTGCGCCACCTCAGATGCGTTGCCCCAAGTTTGGTATATATAGGCCAAGAGGAGCTACAAATAATTAGCAAGACCACTTAGACGTATATACCACTTCATAGTGCTTTTACAGCCCTCTCTAAGCAGTTTACAGAGTCAGCATATTATCCCCCAACAGTCTGGGTCCTCATGTTACCGACCTCGGAAGGGATGGCAAGCTCAGTCAGTCTTGAGCCGGTCAGGATCGAACTTCTGGCAGTGGGCAGAGTCAGCCTGCAATACTGCATTCTAACCACTGCACCACCAGGATTCATAATGGCTAAGAACATGGAGCAAAAAGCTGGCAAAGTGAAAGGAAGGAGCTGCAAGCAGTCTGCAGGGCAAGCTGCTTTTTCCAAAAGGCAACTGGACTTTCTTGTTTTTTTTTTCTTGGAAAACATTTCCACTTCTCATCCAAGAAGTTTCATTGAAGCCTTCTGGGAAAAGCACTTTTGGGACATGTTTTGTGAAAATCAGGCTGTTCTGTTAAATATCCTGCTTTGACACATGAAGTGACAATTGGGACAAAGAGATTGCTGAATGAAAGGACTCGCGGTGAGATGGTGGCTGGGTATCTGCACCATAGATTAAGCTTCCGAGCTGTTCTCCTGCTTAGTGTTTTTATTAGATAGGTGACTTCATAACTTTGAGCCTTGGGGTGCTCAGCAAGGGGTGAACGGGCATGAGTGAATCAGTCAGTCAAAGTCAAGGTTGAAAGTCTGTAGCAAAACAATGGTCCTTTGGCAACCAGCAGGCCTGGGGACGAGGGCAATCTATGAGAAAGTACACATTGACCTAAAAAAACAGCAACTCCTTGCAGGGAAACAGTTGGGTTGGCTGCCTCTGATAAACTGAATCACTTGCTGAAATAGCAGATTGCACTCTGTGCTGCTAATTTAGAAACTTAGTAATTGCACAGGGTTGATGTTGTATGCAGCGTGTTTGGTAACCCTGGGGGGTGAAGCAATGTTGGGCAAGAGATTAGCCTTAGTAAGCACAGGTGTGAAACTTGGGTCCCTCCAGCCAGTTGGCGAGTAGGTAGGACAATCTGACTCATATTTTCCATGTACAGGACCAGCTAGGGGAGGGGGTAGGGAGAAGGAAGGTCACAGCAAGGAGGCTGGCTAACTAACGCTGTAAGGAAAGCGGGGGCACCCACCCCACAGAAGCTGGAAAATATTTAATCCACCAATATAAGAACAGCAACGCAAGGTTTGGGGAAGAGAATTCTGCAGAAAAGCTGTGAAACCTACAAGGCTCGTCTGTATACGTGTGTGAATTGAGGGGTTGTGTAAACTGAGGGGTTGCGGGTGTTGTATAACTGAACTAGAGAGTTACAACCATTTCAGGAACAAAAGGGATGTAGGTTTTGGCTGCAATCCATCAGCAAGTTAAGGCTTGATGTCACCAAGACAAAACTGGCTTTCGTCCAAGATCATTGCCCTGTGAATGTGACTTGCTGTAATGGAGTCTCTCCCGTGTGCGTGTCATTTCCTTCACTTCTTTTTCCTTTGACAACCCATTGAGAAGAGTTGTGGGTTGGACACTGGCTCTCTCGCGGCCTCACCCATGCGTAGAACTTTTGCTGTGATTTTTTTTTTTAAGGGGTGGCAATTCTGAAGGAAGCAAATGATCGCTAATTTATTCTCTTATCTGCATCAGGGAATAAAGTTCTCGACTTATAACCACAATGGAGCCCACAATTTCCATCACTAAACAAGACAGTTGCTAAGTGAGTTTTGCCCCATTTTGTGAACTTTCTTGGCACAGTTGTTAACACTGCAGTTATTAAGTTGACAACACGATTTTAATTGAATCTGTCTTCTCCATTGACTTTGCTTGACAAGGTCGCCGAAGGTGATTACATGACCCCGGGACATTGCAACTATTGTAAGTCCATGTCAGTTGCCAAGCATCCAAAATTCTGATCAGGTGACCATGGGGTCATAAGTGTGGAAAAACGGTCATCCTTTACTTTTTTTCAGTGCCGCTGTAACTTCAAATGGTCACTAAATGAATACTTTGTAAGTCAAGGGTTACCTGTTTAACATTGGGTCATTGAATTAGAAGAAGTGCATTTTTACTCATTGACCCATGATTTCCATTTGCTTAATGTTTCGAGGCCCAGGTGTGTGTGAGTGTATGTGCTCCCGAGCATTCTGACTGTGCCATTTGATCAACAGTGGCGCACTCCTATATTAAAAGTGCCAATGTCCTTGAGACGGGCTGATGAACTTAGGTGAACTCCATAGCATGTGCCTTACTTTATCATCTCTGCAGATTAACCCTAGATGGAAAATCTGAGCGGTGTTTTGATGTGCAGGTTTCTGTTTCAGAGCAGTAGCTAACATTTGGGCAGGACAGAAGCATGGATGTGCCACTCTGTTGCATGTGTCTGTGTGAGCGTGGCGTTGACCTCTCTGGCATTCTAACTGAGGTGTTGTCCTCTTCTGATCCTCCAGGAGGCAGCTGAGACTCGAAAGCCTGGAAGATACTCACATCATGAAAGGAGAGGATGATGCGTTGTCGGACAAACACGGCTGTCCAGCGTACGTTAGTCCAGAAATTTTAAACACAACGGGAACCTATTCCGGGAAGTCGGCTGACGTTTGGAGCTTGGGAGTTATGCTTTACACTCTCCTGGTGGGACGGTATCCCTTTCATGACTCGGATCCTACTGCCCTCTTTTCCAAAATCCGGCGTGGACAGTTCTGCATCCCTGACCAGGTCTCTCCTAAAGCACGGTGCCTCATCCGCAGCCTCCTTAGGCGAGAACCCTCTGAAAGACTCACTGCTCCGGAAATTTTGCTCCACCCTTGGTTTGATGCCGTTTTGGAATCTGGGTACGCTGACCAGGATGTACGGATCTCTGATCAAGTGGTCCCGGAGCAACTGAAGGAGGACGATGATATGAGCCTTTTCTTTTGCTAGCTCCACCTACTCACTTTTGCCTCGGGGACAAGAGACATGGCTCTTGCAGTTCAGCATTTTGTGTCCATTTTGTGTCGGTACACGTGTGTGTCCATCTTGTAAATCCATCGCTTTCCAAAAGCCTTCCTCTGCTCAGGACAATTTTGATCTCAAATGCACTTATCCCACAGGTGGATGGTCTCTATCTTCTCCCATGTCCACAAAAGCTTCCAGAAAGGTTGCGATCTTGGCTTGCTCAATCTAAGGATTCTCCCTTTGGGATTGGGACGGGGGGGGGGGTTGCCATCTGGCATAAGCATGCTGAACTTTTGAACTAGAATCTGGGGGAAAACTAATGTTGAATTTCATTGAGAAAACCAGATGGCTTTATCTGGAATTTGCAATACAGGTGGTGGTCCTCGACTTAACAGCCATTCGTTTAGCGACTGTTCAAAGTTACAACAGCACGGGAAAAAAGTAACAAATGACCAGTTCTCGCACTTACGACCGTTGCGGCATCCCCACGATCACATGGTCAAAATTTGGGCGCTTGACAATCGGCACGTATTTACGATGGTGGCAGCCTCCTGGGGTCATGTGGTCACTATCTGTGAACTTCCCAGCCAACTTCCAACACGCAAAGTCAATGGGGGAAGCGGGAGTTGCTTAACAACTGCAGTGGTTCACTTAACCAGCATGGCAAGAAAGATTGAAAAATGGGGTGTGGCTAACTTAACAACTGCCTTGCTTAGCAATGGGCTCAGCTGTGGTCGTAAGTGGAGGACTGCCTGTATATGTTCTGCAGCCTCTTGTCAATGTCCTTCTTTTCTTTGTCTTAATACAAGAGAGCTCTGAGCTCCCTGGGCTTACTCAGATCCACATGGCCTGCCTTTGCTGCCCAGTTTACTGTTACAGCAATGGTACAAATGCCAGAGGATTCTCCTGTCTCTCTTCCATCATGGAGATGACAGGACCGCCAGCTGGCCTTTGATTACAGAATCTTTTTGCTGGTGATGTAAGAGCGAAATGCAGTGGTGGTTCTTATGAAGCCTGGCAGGACAGTGCTGGAACGACGGGTTGGCACATTTTTTTTTTTTAAAAAAAATGGAAGTATTGAATAAGAGTTCAACAATGATTTCTAATAATTCTTTTTCCTCGTGTGGCTATGTTATCTTTCAGGACAGAGTCCAGCAGTTGTTTTGTTGGTTTCTTAGACAACAGAAAGTCCAATTTGAATGTTTCAACCTTCAAGGCAACAGGCTGTGTATCCTGATCTTGCGAAACATGTTGATCTTAGAGGCTGGATTTACAGTTTGAAACCCAACTTGGTTAATCCAGATTTCAGGCTGCTGCTTAGCCTTTCCACAGAGCTGCCGTTGGAAGGCTTGGGATGGACAAATCCGGTAGCTAATCTTTGTTAGTTTGACCTGCAGAGCCTTGATAATCTAGAATTAAGTGGCCTTGAGTCTGAATACAGAGACTTGGACCACGTTGGGGGTGTTTAGGTCTGCTTTGCCACACTTGGAGAGTTTCCACAGATACAATACCTTGCATTGTGCTGTCAGTCCCAAAGATGCCAAACTGTATTTAGCTTCCAGTTACTTTTACTGAAAGGTCAGAACCGTTTAAAACGAATATCCTGGGTTTTAGAAAAAATGACTCCAGTCTTTCTCCATACATAACAAACTCAGTGGACCTCTTAAAATTGTTTCCATGCCTTCTGAGTGGAGGGACTCTCAGTGCTGTTCTGGCAGTTACATTCATGAATATCCATAGGACTTTAACACTTGAAGCAGACAGAAACATGCCCATAGTGCGTTACGTGTACAAGTTCTTCTTAACCTAGTACATTTAGTGACATTTGAAGTTAACAACTGCACTGAAAAAAGTGACCGTTTTTTCACACTTAGGACCATTGCAGCACCCTCATAGTCCAGGGGTAGGCAACCTCGGCTCTTTTATGACTCGTGGACTTCAACTCCCAGAATTCCTGAGCCAGCATGGCTCAGCATGGAAACCTCTCCCTTTCTCCTCAGCATGGCTGGCCCAGGAATTCTGGGAGTTGAAGTCCATGAGTCATAAAGGAGCCAAGGTTGCCTACCTCTGGCCTAGGCCTAGGCCGCTTTCTGACTCATGGATTTCAACTCCCAGAATTCCTAAGCCAGCATGGCTCAGCTTGGAAACCTCTCCCTTTCTCCTCAGCATGGCTGGCTCAGGAATTCTGGGAGTTGAAGTCCACGAGTCATAAAGGAGCCAAGGTTGCCTACCCCTGTCATAGTTGCACGATCAAAATCGAAGACGCTTGGCAACTGACTCGTATATATGACGGTTGCAGTGTCCCGGGATCATGTGATCCCCTTTTGTGGCCTTCGGTCAAGCAAAGTCAGTGGGGAGGCTGGATTCACTTAACAACCGTGTTATGAACTTAGCCACCACAGTGATTCACTTAACAACTGTGGCAAGAAAGGTTGTAAAATGGGGGCAAAACTCAACTGAACAAGCCTCTCACTTAGAAATTTGGGGCTCAGCTGTGATCGTAAGACCAGGACTGCCTGTGTTTTATAGAAAAGGTGAAGCCAACTTTCAACTTCTTCCATGACTCAGCAGTCAAACAGATGTGGGCAGGCATATGACTTGACAAAAATGCACTGTTTATGTTGGTGTCTTAAGTACAAGTGTTAGCCAAGGGAGGATCTATGTATGCTTACCAAGGTGTCGTTCTCACCCTCTGACATCACCCGCAAAAAGGGCTCCAGGAAACAAAGAGGAAAAGACTTCTAGCCAACTCTGGTTTTGTTTTGTTTTGTTTTGTCATTGCTCACCCAAGTGTGCTAACCCAAGACCAGGGGTCCCCAAACTTGGCAACTTTAAGACTTGTGGACTTCAACTCCCAGAATTCCTCAGCCAGCATTCTGGAAGTTGAAGTTCACAGGTTGTAAAGCTGCCAAGTTTGGAGATCCCTGTCCAAGACTACATCCAATCCATGCACATCGTGAGAATCCAGTCATTGCAGACGCACTTTCAAAGTTTAGTCTTGTCCTTCGGATGCCAAATGTTAGCTGAAGCGGTCAATTTTAAGCATGCTTCTCAAGCAGTCATCTGAAAGGGCCTGTTTCTGACCTTGCTTGGTTCCCTTGTACAGTATCTGTGGAATTGGGTGTTGCTCTCTAAGCAGCCTCAACATCCGAATACAAAACACATCAACCGAGGGTGGGGCGGCCTAACCTGAGAGTTGAAGATAAGCTGTATCTCGTTGTGTAGACTGAAAGGCAGTGGTGTTTTGGCTTTTTGTGCAAATGGGTGATGCAATACACTGGCTCCCTCTGTTTTCTCCTTGCCCAGTAGCTCAACCAGGAAGCAATACCAAAATGTTTTCCTTTGACTTTGCCAACTGTAATCTATAAAACTCTCCTTTTTTCTGTCTTCTGCATCATTGTTTCTTTCTGGCTGTAAGAGATGATCCTATTGTAATTTGTGATCCATAATTAATGCACTTTGCATAAGCATTAGCTTCTGAGTGGGGATAATGAAGACCTTGACATTCGTGTGGATTCCTGTTCGTGTAAAACAGGATCTCGTTTCTGAGTTATAGCTCATCCATACAGGAAAATTGAAAGAAGCTTGTGCTAATTGGAAGACAGTTGGTTTCTTTTGCTATCGATAATCACAGTCCAAAATAAGCTGAATCTGTTGTGGGCAGGTTTATGAGTGTGTCTGCAGAATGCACAAAGAGAGAGTTTGATGGGAAAGCACTTAGGTTACCTTTCTAAAACTGTTTGTAGTAGGCTAGGAGTAAGAATCTGCGACTTTCAAGAAATAAAACGACAACTCCCAGTATGACTGTTGATGAGGCATGCTGGGAATTGTAGTTTAGCTAGATGTGAAAGGCCTTAGAGGGTGGATAAGATCACACTGCAAACTTATGTAGCTTTAATTGTAGGTACAATGGGAAATGTAGTTCTGTGAAGCCATTTCAGATAATAAGCAGCATACAGTAACTGCAAAAGCCACAGTTTCTTATAGAGAGAGCTGAAAAAGTGACAGTGAGGTTTTAAAATCTCATGCGATACTATTTCAAGGCTTTTGCAAAAAAAATAAAAATAAAAATAAAAGGGCTCCCAAGATTCAGTGGGCTTCATCTTCTGTGTACGTCCCATGCAGTGTTTTGTCACTGTTTTTCTAATTTAATAACTATGGTGTGTGTGCCCTAAACAAACCCGAGTTAGCAAAGAGCAGATTAAATGTGAATTATGGCTGGCAATATTAACTTGATAAATCAAGATAATTAGAGGTGAAAAGTTGTTGACCTTAATTGCACTAAGGCTCTTGTGATTGCTTTAATATATTTGTATCTGTGATACAGTTTTTTTTTAAAAAAAAAATCCTTGGACCTGCCTATAAATCTGTATATTTTGGTAGGTGGAAAGTTAATAACACTGTTGAAACTCTGTAAATATGTACATATTTTGAGGATTATCATGACGAAAGTTGTAAAATTCCTGTACAAAAAACTTTAATAAATCTGGTTTCATAACAAATTGTTTGCCTCCCTTGAAGCATTGTGTGATTTCCTCATTTCTTCATTTTTGATCCTGCCACAATCTCGCAACACTTGGCACTTACAATGTCCCAGTGAAAACAAATATGACAGAGTTAAAACAACTTACAATGCAAATAGCAAAATCAAAACTGGAAGGAGGAGAGAAAAATGGTAACAACAAGAGGTGTAGATGATGCTATTGAAACAACTTCAAAAAAAAGAGCTCCATTTTAAATAACTTTCTAAAGCTTCGGGGGGGGGGGGGAGCCGGTCTGATGTCAAGGAGGTCCTATTCCATCACTTTGGTGCCGCTCCAAAAAAAGCAGCATCTTCTAGTTTGCAGGATCTAATCTAAGTCGGTCACCGGAAGCAGAAGTTTATTCTTCCAAGCTTTTGGATTCCTGCTGGAGCCCATACTTGGGGAACTTCTCTCTCTCTCTCTCTCTCTCTCTCCAGAATGTGTCAGTCTGGAGAGAAAGAAGTTACCTGAGGCTGTGCTCCAGGATGAGTGTCATTCTGGAGAGAGAAGTTCCCCCAAGGGTGGGCTCCAGCAGGAATCCAAAAGCTTGGGAGAATAAATAAGAATAAGAATCAACCTCTGACCCCAATGACTGACTGCGATTGGATCCTGCAATGGGACACGTATATCTGCCTTCATTTGTGAGAGATATGGGCAGCCAGTGTTTTGAACAGTTCTAGTTTGGGCCCATCTCTAGAAAGCTGGACCAACAAGGAGTCCTTCCTTATATGATCTAGCTAGCAGGCCAGGTGGAATTTAGTCAATCTCAGAGATACCTCAGAGTTTCATAAGTTGACACAACATAAATTGGACTCTGGTAACCAGGGCAGGGCCCACAATACAGGTATAATGTGTCCCCATCATTCTGGATTAGTTCTAACTTCCTAAGAGTCTTTAAAAGCAGCCTCATGCAAAGGACATTACAGTAATCTACGTGGGTAGTGATGAAAGCATGAGTTGCAGGACTTCACTAGCACCAATAAAGGATGCAGGTGGGCAAACGCCTCCAATCATGTGATCCATGATGTTCAAACAAGAACTAGAAATCCAGAAAGGTGTTCCACACCATTTCCCCCAGTTATAAGCCTGTGCCCATCCATCTAAGGATCAACTAACACGAAAGGAGAACAGACAGAAGTTCCATATTGTTTGGGTTCCATTACAACCTGTTTTTTTTTTTCCATCCAGGTCTTCATAGTCTTCAAGATAAATATCATCTCTGTCAGTGGTGGGATTCAGATATGGGAACAACTGGTTCTATTGTGGATGCCGCTTCCGGAAGTCCATTCTGGGCCCGGGGAACAAAAAATTAGCTAGCAGTTCCACCGAAGTGGTACGAAACGGCTGAATCCCACCACTGATCTTTCTCCACAACTTGGAGTAGTGATGTACATCAGCAGCAATAATTTCTTTCCCCCTCCGCCTAATCGTGTTCCAGTCCTGTTAATCCTATGGTCCTCCTCCCGTTTGTGGTGGTCATATGTAAGCTGGAATCCCCCAATTCACAATACCCAGATTAACAAGAATGAGGTGGTGGAATGTGGGCCAGAATCGAAGGAGGGAGGGGTTCTTTCCCAGGGAACAAAGTGACAAAGAAACTTGGAATCCTTGGTATGCAGAAAGAGAGTGAAGGTAGACTCTCCTTAACAGATCGCAGGATGTTTCTAGTAGCTATGTAGTGCTTTAGCCTGGCAAGATTTTTGTCATAGGCGAGTAGCAGTTCAGAAACTGCTCTGAAGTAACTCATTGTGTTGTTCTTGGTTTTTTGGACCAGACACACAACTAGTCTTTAGGACCAAGTGTATGTGTGCCTAAGTGTGTCATCTTGCCTATTCCTGCTCCACTTGGTTAGTGAGCAGGTGTGTTTACCCAATGCTTTCTTTTCAGTCAGTTTCCTGCTCTTATAGGACTAAAAGCTAATTACACCAGCCTTCTCAGCTAGAGAATATGCAAGAGGTTTTTTTTTTCCTCTGTAGGTGGATTGTATAGGCAAATTATAGGAAGGCTACATCTATTATAATTGATGTCCAGCAAACAGATCATCATCTGGGATACATCACAACACCTCCAGTCCTGCTGACAGAGAGCATAGTCAATGAGTGAAGCAATGGAAGGATTTATTCAGCTGATACGTTTCATTTGTGCTACGATTTTGTTTTCCTTAACAGGTCCTTAACGGGTGAAAAAAGACTCTTGAAGAGTCAATTGTTTGGCCAGTAGTCACCTGCTGAACACATACAGGCCTAACCATCCCTTTTTCCCTCTCATTTTCATGCATGATACAGAATGGCTGGGGCCTACCAATTTTTATAGTCCACTTAATTAGCCAAAATTGTTCCTTCTTGTCCCATTTCTATTTATTCGCCTCTTTCCTCCTCTGAAGTGAAAAAAGCCACAGTAGTGTGATTAAAATGGGGCACCACTGGAGACCGCTTATAGGGGTCTTATTGCCCCAAACCAATTTTTTTTCACTCCCTATGCTGCCATAGTAGGAATATGAGAAAATCATGGCAGTTGCTGAAGTAAAATTCCTAGAGAGGCCCTTTTTGGTGAGACCTGTGTAGGATGTCATCTAAATCATAAATGTTGGGAAGGAAAAGTAACTGTGAAGTACAGGTAGTCCTTGACTGAGGATCACCATTGTACCCAAAATTTCTATTGCTAAGTGAGACAGTTGTTAAGTGCCCTTTGCCCTATTTTATGATCTTGTTAAGTGAGTCACTATAGTTGTTAACTTCGTAACACGGTTGTTAAGTGAATCTGGCTTCCCCATTGATCTTGCTTGTCAGAAGGTCATAAAAAATGAACACATGACCCTGGAACACCATAACTGTCATAAATATTTGCCAGTTCCAAGCCTCCAAATTTTGATCACGTGACCACGTGGATGCTGCAGTGGTCATAAGTGTGAAAAAGGGTCAAAAGTCAGTTTTTTTCAGTGCTGCTGTAACTTCCAATGGTCATTAAATGAATGTTGTAAGCCGAGGACTTCCTGTAAAGGCATCCTCAGAGAGATCAACTGAGGAAAGCAGTGTTGTGTCATTGCCTCTCAAACTCTGCCTTTTTTTTCCCTTCTGTACTAGGATTGTGACATCTCACAAATGTATGAAAGGGCTTCTGAGAGGAAGGTGCATGTCACTGTTTCATTATTTGGATGAAAGCCTCTGATCCTACACACACTCTACTGACAAGGTGAGAGGCAAATGGGTAAGTAGTTTATCTACAAATGAGACTGGACATGTTTGGGAGTTTACATCACACAGTTACATCCTTCTCTATCTATTAGGACCAGTATAATGGTATGTGGGCATAATCTTGGGAGATGTGGGCCAGTGGGGGGGGGGGAGATGCAGCCTAAGGAACAATCAGATAAAGGATGGGGGAACCCACAGCTGCATAATGGGTAGACCAGGGGTAGGCAACCAAAACACTCAAAGAGCCACTTGGACCCGTTTCCCACCAAAAATAAAACACCGGGAGCCGCAAAACCCTTTTGATATCTAAAATGAAGATAACACTGCATATATCCTTTTTTACCTTTATTATAGGTGTGTGTGTGTGTGTGTGTATGTGTGTGTATGTATATATATATATGTGTGTGTGTATACACACACACACACACACACACACACACACACACTAAAAATAAAAGTAAAAATATGACTCTTGGGAATATCCATACTATGAAAACAATGATCACCAAGAGAATGCTTTAAGAGAATAAAATTACATACACACAAAGGTAAAAAAAGGATTTATGTAGTGTTATCTTCATTTTAGATGTCAAAAGGGTCTCTCTCTCTCTGTCTCTCCCTCCCTCCCTCTCTATCTGCCCTTGGTCTGCCACTCCTCTTTCCCCACTCTCTTTCTTTCTCTCTCTCTTTCCTCTCTCTCTCTTTCTCTCTCTCTCTTTCTCCCCCCCCCTCCTATCTGCTGCTCACCTGGCAAGCTTCAAACTGTTGTCCAACAAGCTCAGGGATAAGCAACCTCGTCTCTTTTATGACTCATGGACTTCAACTCCCAGAATTCCTGAGTCAGCCTAGCTGGGCTAGCTAGCTCTCTCCTGCCCTTCCTGCTTCCTGCAGAAACGCAGCAAAGGGAGGAGCTCCGCCCAGTAAGCTTTTCAGCTCCTCCGAGAACACTGTGAGTGTACTCTCTTTTACACACACACACACACACAGAGAGAGAGAGAGAGAGAGAGAGAGAGAGAGAGAGAGAGAGAGAGAGAGAGAAGAGAGAAGCAGGGAAGTGCAATTGCCTCTCTCTGTCTCTGTCTCTCTCTGCAAAGGCAGAGGAGGCTGGGAGCCACAGGGGAAGGCTCAAAGAGCTGCATGCGGCTCCGGAGCCGCAGGTTGCCGACCTGTGGGGTAGACAAAGAACCTCAAAAAAAGGATCTTCCCTAACTGATCAGGAGTTATATATATATATATAAAAAGCCTGGGGAATTATCAGATTAACAGGGAGGGGGCAGGGGGAGAGCCTACAACAGTATCAGGGAAAGAGAAAGACACTCCGGAAGGATCCTCCCTTTAATCGATCAGGCTGTAAAAAGAGATAGTGGGAAGTGTGTACTTTCAGAATTGCAAGATTGATGGCGGTCTTCACAGACAGAAAGCACAACCAGATGAGCTAATTCTACTTTAACATGAGATCGCATTAACAGAATCTTGCAAGTTTGAAAGTACAGATCCCCCACTGTCTCTTTTTCGTAGACTGATCAGTTAAAGGAGAATCCTTTCTGAATATCTTTCTCTTTCCCTGATGCAGCTGTAGGATTCCCTCTTCCCTCCCCTGTTTATCTGATGGTTCTTCCCACATCTCCCAAGGTCACTCACTCATATCATTACATCCACTTAATCTTGATGTGCACATAGAGTTCATGTATCTAATTGCACATACATAAAAAGGGAGGAGAACCTCAATTGCATAGTCCTGAGTGTTTTCACACACACACACACACACACACACACACACACACACACAGATCAGGCACCCCTCTGTGTAACATAGGTTCTTTTCATGAGATAGCCCATCCAGTTAGAATAACATATAAGGAACGGTTGCTAGAATTGGGTATGTCTAGTTTAACGAAGAGAAGGACAAGGGGGGACATGATAGCAGTATTCCAATATCTCAGGGGCTGCCATAAAGAAGAGGGAATTAAGCTATTTTCCAAAGCACCTGAAGGCAGGACAAAAGCAACGGGTGGAAACTAATCAAGGAGAGAAGCAACTAGAACTAAGGAGAAACTTCCTGACAGTGAGAACAATTAATCAGTGGAACAGCCTGCCTCCAGAAGCGGTGAATGCTCCAACACTGGAAGTTTTTAAGAAGAGACTGGACAGCCATTTGTCCGAAATGGTGTAGGGTTTCCTGCCTGAGCAGGGGATTGGACTAGATGACCTCCAAGGTCCCTTCCAACTTTACTACTACTACTACTACTACTACTACTACTACTACTATTATTATTATTATTATTATTATTATTATTATTATTAAAGGTCTTCAAACGTGGCCCTTTTATGACTTGTGGACTTCAACTCCCAGAATTCCTCAGCCAGTTTGCCTGGCTGAGGAATTCCGGGAGTTGAAGTCCACAAGTCATAAAAGGGCCATGTTTGAAGACCCCTGAGTTAGAACATCCTCACCCAAACAGAGACTAAACTTAACAAGATGAAAGAATGTTTTCAAAGCCTGCTTTCCCCATTAATTTGCTGGAATTAGCAGCTGAGAAATATAATTCGTTCAGTGTGGATTCAGACTTAGTCATGGGATGAAAAAGGCCTTGGTTTCTCTGACCTGTAATCTTTGTTGAGATCCAGGTGGGGAAAAGCATCCCTTTTGGATCTCACAGTGGTACAGTTGGTCCTTGACTTTGGACGGTAATGGAGCCTGCCCATTATGGTCATGATGGCCATTAAGTAAGATGGCCTCACTTAAAGACCCTCCCATACCCTTCTCTGCCTAATGTGGCTTTAAATGAATTCTTGGGTTGTTAAGCAGAGTGTGGGGTGCCTCAGGAGTGGAGGAGACCCTTGGATATATCTGTTATACAGCGTTAGGTCTCTTGATCAGCTGAGTGGCTAAGCTGGAAGCAGGCCAATGCCTGCAGAGACCCAGGAGGGATGGGTGGGTGACATAGGCATGGGGGAGGGTGCTTCAGTGACCCTCTGGTCAGTTGTAAGGGTGAACAACCATGGGGGCACTACAGCAGTTGTAGCTTTGAAATCAGGTCATAAATAGCTCTTACGAGTATCTGTCATAATGTCAAAGGGTCACTAATATTTGATCGTATTGACCATGGTATCTTCCTGGTCTGTCTATGAAGGTTGGGAGTTTTGGGGGGGCACTTTAGGTCCTCCCTGAGTGGGCAATATCACTCAGGGGCAAGAAGAGAGGAGAGGTACGTTTGGTGACTTTTCACTGTTAGGGCCCCATAAAACATCTATATCAGGGGTCCCCAACCCCCGGTCTGTGGACCAGTACCAGGCCGTGGCATGCCAGCAACCAGTCTGCACAGACAAGCAAAGCCCCATCTCTGGGATGCAGGCAGCATACAAAACCACGCACTCTCCGGTCCGTGGAAAAACCTTTCTCCACAGAACTGGTCCCTGGTGCCCAAAAGGTTGGGGACCTCTTGGGAGAAATAATTTGTCAGTTTGGGATGAAATAAAATAATATTTAAATACAACTTGAAAGTTAATTAATTTTTCCTAGCATATCTCTGGAGAAGGTAAATAAAACAGAAGTGAGCAATCAAACAACAGAAAGAACGCTTTTATGGGTACAGATCCTACACTGCAAAGATCACTTGGAAGTGGGAGATGCTTCTTATGTAATCTACCAGGTTCCCTGTATGGATTGCTCCTTTGACTATATAGGACAGACAGGTAGGAAGCTAACCACCAGATTGCAAGAACATAAGCGAGTGGTCAGATGAGAAGATCTGAACTCATTGGTAGCAGCCTCACATTGCAACGAACAAGCACATACATTCGATTTTGCAGCTACTAAGACTGTTGGCTGAGCAGGGATAAAAATAGCCAGGGAAATGATTGAAACCTGGGAAAAAGGCTCCTTGTCAGTTAACAGGAGTGCCGATTTACCACCAGCTGATCAAGTACTCAGGATCTGAGGGTTTGGCAGCATGTGGAAACGACAACCAATTGCTGGCCATCAACTCACCAGTTAACCAACAAGAAGCCACCACATAAATACGACTCATAGAATGGCCCAAAGCACAGATTCTGGTAGAGAGAAGTTCCCTGAAGATTCATGAGTCCAAAAGCTCAGAAGACTAAATCTCTGGTCCCAGTGACCGACCAGATTAGATCTTATCCTGGGACACATTTACCTTCATTCGAGAGAGAATACTTTTACCTTAAGTGCACCTTCATTTGCTATTCTGAGGATGTTACCACACAGAGCAGGCATAGTTTCCATGAACTTGCTAAGTGGATGTCCCACAGCCTCATATCTCAAATTACTTCCGTAAAGTTACCTTGATATTGTATACATATGCAAACTACCTATGTAGATTGATTAGATTACCCTCTCAGTTCAGTGCAGACTATATCTCAGATGGAAAAAGTTTCATAACACCATACATTAAAACAGCGAATACCTTGTGATTTTAAATAAATAAATACATGTCCAGCCAAGGAGATTGCAAAACCATTAAAAACACAAGCTTCACTTTCAGTGACCCAAGAGAGAACTTTCCTCTTAAAGCCTGGCTGCTTTAATTTTCTGGACTTCCTTTGCTTGCAGCTGCTCATCGTCTTAAGGAGAAGGAAGAGGTTTTGAAGGAAATTTAAGCCAAAGTTATGTTCATAATAAAACCAATATTTAACCTTGTTAAATTCTGCATAAGCAAGGCTACATGGATTAAAGTTATGAATTCTCATCTACCAGATTTCATGATGGCGTATATTTCCATTTTAATTTATTGATATCAGGCTGGAAAAACAAGTGATGAATTTGAATTTATGTTGGCTCTGTAGTTGAATGATAAATTCACACAATGATGCATTGATATTATTATAACCAAATTGTTATTCCTAGTTGTGTCCATTTCTTCTCTACAGATACTGTAGGATGGTTTGGGAACTATAGATTCTCCAGCAGTAGCAACAACTGGAAGAGCTGTGGATTGAACCCAAAAAATACACATATCAGGACATAAGATAAGCCAAACTAAACATTACACACCAATCCCGGGATAACTGAAAACAATTACCATTTCTGGAGGGAACCTTGGATTCCCCCCCCCCCCGTTTTTACCAAGACGACATCATCATCATCATCATCATCATCATCATCATCATCATCATCATTATCATCATCATCATCAAGTTAGAAGGGACTTTGGAGGTCATCTAGTCCAACCCCCTGCTCAGGCAGGAACCCTACATTTCGGACAAATGGCTGTCCAGTTTCTTCTTAAAAACTTCCAGTGTTGGAGCATTCACCGCTTCTGGAGGCAGGTTGTTCCACTGATTAAATGTTCTAACTGTCAGGAAGTTTCTCTTTAGTTCTAAGTTGCTTCTCTCCTTGATCAGTTTCCATCCATTGCTTCTTGTCCTGCCTTCAGGCGCCTGGAGAATAGCTTGACTCCCTCTTCTTTGTGGCAGCCCCTGAGATATTGGAACACTTGAATGCAAACTCTGAGTCTGTTGGGAAAAAAAAATAGTCACATAGGAACATGTGGATTGATAATAGACAAGTTCAAGGCAGTCTATTTACATCTTCCTCAAGTAATGGATGCATATGTGTGAATCAGTCAACATGAATTAGATGGCAGAAATTTATCTTTACTTCTCATCTCAATGGATAACTCCAACTTTTGTTTTAGTGCTGTACCAAAATGGTATTTAGTTTTTTCCCATAGCCTTTCTTAAGAAAATGTCACCTGTCCCCAGGATGATGGTTGTAATTGGGTAATGAGATGGTGGTGGGGCGCTTGAATGAATGTCTTGCTGTTTGAAGCAAAATTATAATTCCAGCATCCATCCAGCATCTTTCCTAGATTTTTCAGACTTTGGTTAAGACTCATGTAAAGCCATCCTGGGGGAACTCTGTCTAGGACACATTTAGATCAGCTGCAGGGAATCAAAGAAATGTAGAACTGAAACAAAGGAGAAGAATGCTCCAGCATCTTCCACCACTTCTCCAGAATGAAATGAACTCAAAATGCATCCTCAAGAAACTTATTAAAGAGATATCCAACTTAGAATTAAGGAGAGATTTCCTGAGGGTGAGAACAATTAATCAGTGGAATGTCAGAAGTTGTGGGTGCTCCATTACTGGAGGTTTACAAGAAGAGACCGGACAGCCAGTGGGGGGATTCAGCTGGTTCGCACCACTTCGGCAGAACTGGTAGCTCATTTTTTGTTGACTAGGCCCAGAATGGACTTCCGGGAGTGGCATTCACAGAGAGAACCGATTGTTCACATATTTGAATCCCACCACTGCGGACAGCCATTTGTCCAGAATGGTAGAAGGTTGGGCAGGGAGTTGGACTAGAAGACCTCCAAGGTCCCTTCCAACTCTCTTATTTTGTAATTCTGGTATGAAATTCTCAAGCATCCCGAGAATGTGGTAGCACCTGCTTTCTCAAGGGAAAAAGTGGGGAGAAATGGGAAGACATATTTTTGGCACAGCCTTTGCTTGTTCCATGGATTTCAATGACACCAGCAGCCTTAAGTTCAAATATATCAGCTTAACACGATTACAGAACAGGCAGTAATTTTAGGGTTTGCTGAACCAGAAAAACATTTGCTCACTGCATGAAATCCAATTATTGCTCTTTAGCTACACAGTTATAATTTTTAAGGAAAAGAGGGGAGGGAGGTTGGAGGGTTTTCTTTTTCAATTGCAAAATACAAGCCTTTTAATTTTTTTTTTTTTGTAACTTGACTCTTCCTTTTATTTACAGTATTGAGGAACAAAACAAGGCCGATCTGCAGGATTCTGCTTCCATATTTGGCATGGAAGAGCAGGAGTATCAATTACGTTCTATGAAGTGCAAACATTAGCATAACTGCATGAAGCAATCATGTTCCTAACAACTGCAGGCCATCTACAGAAGACCAAAAATAAATAGAATTCACAGAGCAAGATGTAACACTTCTTCCAGGGTGGTGGTGTTGGTGTTGTAGAGACAAGTGCATTCTTTGCGTGCCTTGTGTCTTGGCCCATCAGGGAGGTATTTTTGATGACTGGATTTACTCACAGGCTAACTGTGTGTTTTTTCTCACACTCCAACGGAATAGGTGATAGGACATGGCCCAAGGCTCATTTAATTTAGATGGCCTGGTATTCTTGGTGCAGCTCCATTGAATTGCGGAGTGATTAATTTCCAGGAAGAGAGAACAGGTGAACTCAACAGGGAGTTGATCATTCTCCTTAGATAACTTAATTCAAAATCTCTTTTAGACCCCCTTGAATCTGCTTACATTCATCTACTGAAATCAATGGGTTGACTTTAAAGTGCTGACGTTTTGGATGTCTCCAAGGCACGTTTGAACCACATATCATTTGGAGGCTGTTTGAGTTCTGACGTTTAATGACAGCAGGAAAACAAAAATTTTTTTGAGATGGGTTGCACTTTAACCAGTAGTGTTTATATTTGAATCAGTAATGCCCTACACAATCTCAAAACATTTGCGGATTGGCTAAATTTACAATTATATGAATACATTTATTGGTTTGCAGGCAAAGATTTTGAAGTTTACTTGAAATCAGGGCATGAACTTGCGTGCTTCTTCAGTACTAGAACAAGAAATATTTCTTGTCCACCTACTCTCAGCCTTCCTTACCTGCTCATATTTTTCCTTTTGACTTTCGGCTGCTTTCTGAGAATTGCTCTTTTTGGCATTCCTCTTCAAGAGGTCCCTCTCTTTTTGAGGTGCATCACCGGTGTACCGATGCAGGCTTGTGCCATTCCTGTTCAAGTTGCTTAATCAACAAGAGCATTGGTTAAAAGTCTAATAGGTACTCATTAAATAGCTTTATTCTTGGTATCCCTGTGCATGAATGTGTAGATAATATATATTTTTCATTCAGGAAGTTTTTGGCCCATGCCATGTGGGGAAATTCATTGGAGAAAGCAATTATGTTTGGAAAAGTTAATGGTAAAAGAAACCAGGCCATCAAAGAACAGGGTAGCTGAACACCATCAAAGCTGATACCAGCCAGAGCATAAAAAAACCTCAAAGAGATTGGAAAATGTAGAGAGACCTGGACCATAGAATCGCCAAGAGCTGGAAACAACTGAATGGATAACATCATCACACCACCACCACCACCACCACTACCACCACCACCACCACCACTACCATCATCATGATGTCTCCACCAACTATGATTTCTATTTCAGTTTCCTTAAACTGAGGGGATCTCTAGATGGAGATCTCATAGTATACCCAGTCATAAGGAATCATTGAGGCATTCTGTCTTTCCGTGGTCATTTATTGTGGACAATAAAATTTGGTGGGGAATAAGAATAAATATGCACAATTTCCATAAATTGCAAAATAGAAGCCTTCTCTGACAGCATTGTGCAAGAAATCAAACCTTAGGAAACCTTTAAGAAGTTTTCTTTACCTATAGCTCAACTCCTGCTAACTTAAATCAACATGTCCATGCAGGATTTGTGCCCATGTTTTGCAAGTAGTTACCGCTGCCATTTTTCAGGATGCTTTTTCAGTGCCTCAGTCTGCCCAGCATCTCTGAATTTCCTAGATCACTGTTTCTCAATCTGAACAACTTTAAGTTGAGTGGACTTCCAACTCCTAGAATTCCCAGTGGCCCAGTTCAACTCCCCAGCTGGGAGTTGGAGTCCCCCCAGCTTAAATGCCGAGGTTGAGAAATGCTGTCCTAGATTGTCCTTTATTTAAGTATTAACCAAATCCAATCCTGCATATCAGTATCAGATCGATACTGCACATTAACTGGACAGCCAAAAAAACCCTTACTTAGTATAAATATCAAATAAGCGCAGAAAACCATTTATTCAAAGCAACTCATAGAAGCAATGCATAGGGCTATAATATCTGAGTTTCAAAACTCTGCATGACCACTAGATGACAGCACATTGTCCCTCTTGGTTGCCATCTAGTGGTCTATAGGATTTTTGCAGCCCGGATCTGATAACCCTGGCAATGCATTTTTGCTGGATTTTAGCTTCCATCCACAGAGGTCACACGGAATTCCTTCTCTGCTACTTGCCAACTAAAATGGAAGATCTTAACTGCCAATAACTGATGGCTCCATAACATGGCAAGTCAGGAAAAGAAACCTTCCTGGTCAGTTCTTAAAGACAACATTCCAACTATACACAATTATTTTCTACAGTGGGTTGGCCTCTTGATTACACATTTCTTACATTTCCTATTAGTTTCCCTTCCTTTTTTCTTTCCCTTCTCTTTTCCCCTCCTTTTCTATATTTGGTTCTCCTTTTGTGCAAGACATTGGATTTATTGCTTTTGTCGTATTACTTTAGACTAGGGGTGTCAAACTCAATTTCACTGAGGGCCGCATCAGCATTGCGGTTTACCTCAGGGGGCTGGGTGGGTGTGGCCAGGGTGGGTGCAGCCTACTGGGTGGGCGTGGATGGAGTGGGTGTGGCCTATTGGGTGGGTGTGGCCAGCTCTACATCGTTCGCATCAAAGATGCCTGTGGGGGCCTGGGCAGGAGTGGGATAGATCTAAAGGACTCTGGCAGAAGGGGGTGGGACCAGGGCAAGTGCCAAGACATGGTCCACTGGAGGAGCCTCACTGTTCCTCTCAGGCCACGCGGGGGGGGGGGGGGGGCTTATGGAGCTACGACTAAATGCCTTTCAGCGTAGATGGACACCACAAAATTGTACATTGGCTCCCGGTTGGCCTGGGCCAGGGCCAAGGCAGAGGGGGCCGTTCCCTCACTGTTTCCAGGATGGCTTCGTGGGACACATGAAACCACATCGCGGGCCGCATCCGCCCCCCCTCTCCCGGCCTTGTGTTTGACATGTCTGCTTTAGACTCTATTCTTTTGTAATATTTAAACAAAGTTCCAGTTGATATGTTTATTTTTCTTTTCTTTTCTAAGCACCATAATGAATGATGGGGAGAATGGGCTATTGTGTGCTTAAGCTTTTTTTTAGGAGATGAGGGAAGTAAGGAATAGGAACCCAAAGGTGCTTTTTCAAAAGGCAACTGGACTTTCCTCGTTTTTTTCCTTGAAGATGTTTCACTTCTTATCCAAGAAGCTTCTTCAGAACTCAAGTGAGAAGTGAAATGTCTTCCAGGAAAAAACAAAGAAAGCCCAGTTGCCTTTTGAAAAAGCACCTTTGGGACAACCCTGACCTGGATGACTGAGACTCTCCATAGACATTTAGAGAAGAAGAAGAAGAAGAAGAAGAAGAAGAAGAAGAAGAAGAAGAAGAAGAAGAAGAAGAAGAAGAAGAAGAAGAAGAAGAAGAAGAAGAAGAAGAAGAAGAAGAAGAAGAAGAAGAAGTAGAAAAGACACAGACTGATGCATGTGGTTAAAATGGTTAAAATATGAATCCCATTCTGGAGTTTTTGAGTTAGGAATAGATCTGAAAGTTCCAGATTAGAGGGAAAGTTTATAGCCATTTTGAACTTTAGAGGAGAACTTCATACCAAAAACTGGACTAAAAATGCTATAGATCAGCCCATTACTAGTTCGAATTTCCATTATGAAAACGTCTTAATTTCCAAGAAACAACATCTCCAGTCATCTGTTACAACCACCACCAATAATTCTGGCATTTAAGATGATATTCAGCGGCTCTGTGTAATTTTTTTTTTGTCCCATTGCGCAAATTTCAAATTAGGGAAGGATTAAGTAACAACAGTGTGGCTAAACTATTACACATTGCTCCTGGCTATTAGCCAAGGAATTCAGCCTGTAAAAACTGACATTGCTTCATAAGTCAAATATAGCCCTAGTCTCCATGATAAATTACCCTTTTGTAACTCAAAGGAAGCAACCTTGATTTCTCCTCAGCAACATGGGCTTTTGTTAGGAAACAACCTTTCCTAAACCTGGTGACTTTCAAATATGTGGGGTTCCTATCCCAAATTGTCAGTGGCTGGAATTTTGGGAAATGTAGCCCAAACATGTAGAGGTGCAGAAGAATTCATAAACCTAGGTCAGGAAGTCATTCGTTTCAATAGACTGATGTGGGGTAAAGTTTCCTCAGAAGCTTTTCTCCTTCCAGAATTTTCTTCACCCTGACTTTAGCATAATGTATAAGTTCTTCCATGGGGCTCTGCCACTTCTCTCCTGAAAATAAGGAGAATTGCTGATGGGTTTCTACATGCCATGAGTCTAAGGCAATATTTCTCAAATTTGGCAAGTTTAAGATATGTGAACTTTCAATATCTCAGGGGCTGCCACAAAGAAAAGGGGGGATCAACCACTTCTCCAAAGCACCTGAAGGCAGAACAAGAAGCAATGGATGGAAACTGACCAAGAAGAGAAGCAACCTATGGAACTAAGAAGAAATTTCCTGACAGTGAAAACAATCAACCAGTGGAATGGCTTGCCTTCAGAATTTGTGGGTGCTCCATCACTGGAGGTTTGTAAGAAGAGACTGGACATCCATTTGTCTGAAATGGTATAAGATCTCCTGCTTGAGCAAGGAGTTGGATTAGAAGACCTCCAAGATCCCTTCCAACTCTGATATTTTGTTATTCTGACTTCCTCTCAGAATTCTGGGAGTTGAAGTCCACACACCTTAAAGTTGCTAAAGTTGAGAAACACTGGTCTAAGTAAGAAAGATCTGAAAATTTCCCATGTCCAAGGTGCAGCCATCTAGTTATGGAATGTCTTAAAAAAAAAAGGAATCCATTTATCACAAAGACGGAAGAGTGACAAATGCTGAGAGGAAATTACTTTAAGACTTTAAATCCTCACCCACAACATGGGCTAAAATGTCCTCTCTTTCACTCCATGGCTCACAAAGTATTGATTTTTTTTCAAACAAGGATACAAATCCATGTTGCCCCTGAGAGTAGAAGACATTTCATAAGGGGGAAAATAAAGACCCCACCCACAACATAAATGGCCCATTGAGACACAGCACTGATCTTATTTTTAGATCAGGGGATCATTCCAAAATGCAATCTATATGTTTTTTTAAAAAATGAATCCAAAGATAAGCGATGACAAAGCTTTCAAAACTAAGATGACTCACAGAGAAACTATAAATGTAATCAAGTGTTAAAGCTTTGCTGGTTCTAAGGCATCTTGGTATTACTTCAGGCCTTTACACATCATTTTATGGTGAAAGCATTTTACAGTCACAACCTAACTAGGAAGGAGAGGACGGAGAGAAAAAAGGCCAGAATATCTTTTAGTCAATTTTAAACTACATAAATTTTGCCCAAGAACTTCAGTTTGCAAGTAGGGATTGGCAAGTTGATAGGGCTAAAAGTTATTCTTTTGACTAATTGCCCACTTCTGTTGCCAATATAATTTTCTTCAGAAGGACTGCAATCAATAAATCCTGGTTGAAAAAAAATTACAAAGGAGCAGTTAAAAAAGGAGACAAGCCCAAAGCGGAAGCATCTAATGGTGCTTTGCCTTCATGTTACTACTCAGCTGTTTCCTAAGCAGTGGAAAGGTGTAAGGATTGTGGATTAAACATCTCATACAAAGTGATTGGACAACAGCAGAAATCGGACTATTCTGCCAGAACAGTTAGTTATAAAATGTTCTACTCTCACTTTGCTAGCTCTGTTAACTTTTCCTCTGCCTGGGACAGTCAATAAGAAGCTTATTTTCTCCTACTCTTTGCTTATGGGTAGGGGAAAGTGACTTCACAGCAGAAGGAAGCTGAGCTGGCTAAACTGGACTCCATGTTTCTTGCTGCTTGTACCTTTCTGGAACACCTGCGCTGTTCCTCCTTCTCTGCTGCTCTGGAAACATGGTCAAAAGCCAAGAATGGTTGGACAGATAAAAGAGAGATGATGTGCTGGCATTGCCCACTTTTAAAGGGAACAGGGTCAGGAAAATACTAGATGAGTGAAAGTGAATTGTAGCTGAACACCTTGATGGAGATGAACTTTTTGGGGTGAGAAATTTGAGGCTTTCTTATCATATCTGGCTCCCAGATCTCTGGGTGCAATCTTAGTAGCACTTCCAAAAGCAGATACCACACTAAATATAGAGGGAAGGTGATTGTGTTGATGGTATTTATTTAATTAAATGGTATGTAGGTTCACTGTAATGTTGTGCAATTTAGAGAATGAGGTGTCCTCATAAGGATAGCACACCTAGCAGCAGCTGCAAAGAAATCATGCCTATCATTGAATTGCAACAAGAATCATTTTGTAACCCCAGCAAATGCCAAAACTGACCTCCATCAAGCTTGCCAGCTCCAGCTAGAATGTCACTTTGGTTGAGTTGAGGTCCATGTTAGCCTTTGTCTGGATGAGTCAAGGAATTAGGGCTACGTCTGAAAGACAAATAGAATTTGACAAGAATTCAATTAATTAAAAAAGGAATATAATGACTTAATAAATTAAAGGTTACAGCATAATCTACACCAGGGCTTTTCAACCAGTGGTACGGGTACCACCTGTGGTACATTGGCACCTGGCAGGTGGTATGCGACCATCCCAGAAAAGTGGTCTTCGGCACTGTCAGGGCTCAGTGGAAGCATCAGGATCAGCGCCAGGCTCCAGCTAGATCTCGGCGCTGATCCTGGCACTTCTGCTGAGCCCAGAAGAAGCGCCGATCAGCTGGAATGTTGCAGCATCTCCAGGGTCTTGTTATTTACATTTAGATGCTTGACAACTGATTTATATTTATGATGGTCACAGTGTCCCAGGGTCATGTGAAGTGACCAAAACCTGCTGCAACCACCCAGCAGAGGGGGGGGGGAATAAAAACCAAACACCCCCCCCTGCTGCCAATCCTCAACAGAAATGCTCACAACAATGAAAACCTCGGACAGGAGGAAGACCGCTGCCGAGCGGGCAGGCAGGTGTCTTGCTCGGCTGTGGCTTGGGGGGCACTTTTTTCAGTGCCATTATAACTTTGAATAGTCACTAAGCGAACTATTGTAAGTCAAGGACTACCTGTACTTCATTACTTTTTCCTTTTTTTTTTTGGTCATCAAGTTTTTGACACCTTGCTAGGCGACTGGTGGTACTCAGATATTGCCATATCCTAAAAGTGGTACAATGGGTGAAAAGTTTGCATTCTCTCACTTGATGCCCAGGGATAATTCTCATTCTCTCTCTCTCTCTCTCTCTCTCTCTCTCTCTCTCTCTCTCTCTCTCTCTCTCTCTCTCTCTCTCTCTCTCTCTCTCTCTCTCTCTCTCTCTCTCTCTTCCCCCAGCTCTCTCCTCCCTCTCTCTTCCTATCTCTGTCTCTCCCTCCCTCTCTCTCCCTCCCTCCCCCTCTCTCTTTCTCTTCTCCTCTCTCTCCCTCTATCAATCTGACTCTCTCTCTCCCTCTCCTATCTCTCTCTCCCTCTCCTTCCCTCTCCCCCTCTCTTTCTCTCCTCCTCTCCCTCTCTCTCCTATCAATCTGATTCTCTCCCTCTCCTATGTCTCCCTCTCCTTCTCTCTCTTTCACACAGACACAGACACACAATATCTATCTGTCTCTCTGTCTCTCTCTCTCTCCACCTAGCTACCTAGCTACCTGTCTGTCTGTCTGTCTGTCTCTGTGTGTGTCTATCTATCTATCTATCTATCTGTCTATCTATCATCTACCTTGGGACTTGAACTTATAGTTTTCCATGTTCTAGCCCGATGCCTTAATCACACAACCAAACAGAACAGAATCTGTGAGGTGTTGGAGAGCATACACCCCAAGTTTTTAGAGGCTCCATGTGGCCAGAGGGGGAGGTGTCCATAATTGTGAATAACAGGACAGGATGAATAGTCTCATTTTGTGGGACTCTAAGAGGATGGCAAGGCTCAGATCAGGAGAGGAGAAATAACTATCTGGCAAAACACAGAAGCCAATGCAGCAATGCAGCATTTCTAAAAGAATAATGCCTTTTTAGTAATGCCTGTTTTGAAAGCATAAATGTTGAACTTTAGCAGTATGTGCATTGGGAGGTGGCAGGTTGTGGGGGGGGGAGAGGAAATATGTAGAGTTGGGCAATGCTCTGTGCAAAGGTTAAACAAGCTCCAAGCTATTGCTGGAGACAGGTTGCAACGTGGTGAACAGTCTGAGTGCCCAAACAACGTAGGCGGTCACTTGAGGTAACAGCTTTTTCAACTCTGCCACTAAAGCAAAACATGGTGCTGATGCAGAAGGGTGTTTCAGTGTTCCCTTAACCATAAGGCAGATACCAAGGATCCTAATCAGAATTGTTGATAAGAAAGACAAAAAAGTCTGGATAGTGGACATGGCAGTACCTGGAGAGAGCAGAAGAGAAGGAACTGGAGAAGATAATAAAATACAAAGACCTCCAAATAGAAATAGAATGACTGAGGCAAAAGAAAGCAAAAATGGTATCAATAGTAATAGATGCCTTGGGTGCAATCCTAAAACATCTGGAGCATCACTTGAACACCATTGGCATTAATAGCACCATTAGTCAACTGCAAAAGGCAGCTTTACTTGGAAGGGCTTATCTTCAATAACGATAGCTGTAACACCATCAAACATCAACATCTGTTTATCCCAGATCCTTGGGAACAACTTGATAAGGGGATAAAAATTCCAAATCCAGTCTAAACATCTGGTTGACTTTACAACCAACCATAATCACCATCACCACAACAGTTCTAATCTTCATGAAGATTTCTTTAAATATTTTGAAAGATCAATTTTATGAAGCTTGGGAATAAATGTTAAATATTTCAGATCAGTTTCTGAAGTGTGGGAAATAACGGACATCAGTAGCTGTTAAATTCAGACTACTGTGCATTGATACTGCTATTCACTATATATGTAGTACACACCCCCTTTGCAATGAGTCCAGAATCACTATTGAATTAAAAAGTCCCTTGGAAGACTTACTTCCTGTTTTCTTTTATGGAAAGCTTGGAAGACTATAGAAAGCTGACGAGAAGATTGAACACAACATTTACAATCGTAACAATGGCCACATCTTCACAGAGTACATCACACCACTCCTGAGAATTACACCAAGTGTTTGTTTTCCTTTAAAATAATTTCTGAAACAAATTCTCTTTCGTCAACTGAAAGAAGAAAAATGTCTCTGCCAGCTCCTGCCCACTAGTAATCTATTTAAATTCCAGTGTTCTTGGCTGAGGTTCACTAAGGCCTTTGAAAGGAGGGTAATCTTTTGCAACCCCAAGACAGTGTTGTGAATGCTAACTTGCTTACTAACTTGCTTAGCTACAATTAGCAGGCATATCAGGGAAGCTTCACAACAGTCAACGGAAGCTGGTCTCCAGATGTTTGAACTATGGCTCCCATAGTAGCCAACAAATGATGATGAAGGTGATATTGTTGTTGATGATGATAATAATGATGGTGATGTTATCCCTTCTGTTGTGTCTGACTCTTGATGATTCCATGGGCCAGGACTCTCCACATATTCTGATCTTGCACAACTTCTTTGAGTTGTTCCGGGCTCTGGCTGGTGTGAGCTTTGATGGTGTCCAGCCACCGTGTTCTTCTGATGGCCTGGTTTCCTTTTACTGCTAACTCTTCCAAACGTGTTGGAGATAGATGCAGTCCACTGTGATTTAACTCATATTTCTCAGCTTTAGCAACTTTAAGATGTGTGGACATCAAATAAAAAAAAATGATTATGGTCTTTGACCAGCTTTGAAGGGACATCAATTATCAGGGATTCTGGGTGTTGAAGTCCAGACATCTCAAAATTGCCAAGGTTGAGAAACACTGATCTAACACATCTGGTAGGTAACAGATTGGGTAATATTGACTGCAAGTAAAAAAGGGGCAGGGCTTTGATCACACGATTGTGGCTACCATTTTGATTGGTTGAATATTCACCCCCTACCCTTGTCCAGATCAGAAACTGAATGTTGCAGAACCCCATTTGCATAGACTCTTTCATTTATATGCCTGTGTGTCTCTGTTTGAGGAAGGGGAAAACACTAACTGGCTAATTCTGGGAGTTGAAGTCCACACATCTTAAAATTGCTAAGATTGAGAAACACCGCTTATGTTATGTTTATAGCATCTTATAGCATACAAAATTTGTTTGATTTAAATTACAAAGAACTGAAAATTTTGCTTTTTCTCTACTTCAATTACCATCATTTTAAAATTTTTATTTTTGTTGCTTTCAGTACTATTTTTTAAAAGATGTCATCATGTAATTTTCACAGTAGCTGGGAGACCTCCTTCTCCAACCTCTAAAGGGCCACAAATATATTTTATTAGATTTGTAGATAATCTTTTCTGCTCATGAATTCAACAGCAGTATTTTCCCTCATTGTTTTTTATGGGGGAAAAAAATTCCTACCTCCTCTGAATATTCTTTGCACAAAACCCCAGTGAGTTAGACTAGACTAAGAAATAATAGATTACAGAATACAGAATATTAGAATAGGAAGGGACCTTGGAGGTCTTCTAGTCCAACCCCCTGCTCAAACAGGAGACCCTATACCAGGGTAGGCAACCTCGGCTCTTTTATGACTCATGGACTTCAACTCCCAGAATTCCCGAGTCAGCATGGCTACCCCTGCCCTATACTATTCCAGACAAGTGGCTGTCCAGTCTCTTCTTAAAGGCCTCCAGTGATGGAGCACCCACAACTTCTGAAGGAAGCTCTTCTACTAGTTAATTGTTCTCACTGTTAGGAAGTTTCTCCTTAGTTCTATAGGTTGCTTCTCGTCTTGGTTAGTTTCCAACCATTGTTTCTTGTTTTGCCTTCTGGTGCTTTGAAAAATAGGTTGACCTCCCTCTTCTTTGTGGCAGCCCCTCAAATATTGGAACACTGCTATCTTGTCCCCCCTTGTCTTTCTTTTCACTAGACTAGACTTTTTTCTAGACCACAGGTCGGCAACCTGCGGCTCCGGAGCCGCATGCAGCTCTTTGAGCCTTCCCCTGTGGCTCCCAGCCTCCTCTGCCTTTGCAGAGAGAGACAGAGACAGAGAGAGCAAGTGTGCTTTGGAAAATAGCTTGATTCCCTCTTCTTTATGGCAGCCCCATAGGGCAGATAGAGAGGGAGGGAGAGAGAGACCCTTTTGACATCTAAAATGAAGATAACACTGCATATATCCTTTTTTTACCTGTGTGTGTATGTAATTTTATTCTCTTAAAGCATTCTCTTGGTGATCATTGTTTTAATAGTATGGATATTCCCAAGAGTCATATTTTTACTTTTATTTTTAATGTGTATATGTGTGTGTGTGTCTGTGTGTGTGTGTGTGTGTGTATACACATATACACATACACATACACACACACACATACACATACACATACACACACCTATAATAAAGGTAAAAAAGGATATATGCAGTGTTATCTTCATTTTAGATATCAAAAGGGTTTTGCGGCTCCCAGTGTTTTGTTTTTGGTGGGAAACGGGTCCGAGTGGCTCTTTGAGTGTTTTGGGTTGCCTACCCCTGTTCTAGACTCTAGTTAAAAAAAAATATGACTGTCACAGACAACTATCAAGCATTAAGAAGTCAGACTAGAACTTGACCCCAATGCTCTCTCATTATGATCCTAAGGTTTAACCACTATTATATAAATTCCACATGTATGTATTAAAATAGCTTAGCCGGTGAATCTTTGAAATCATTTTGAGTTTTCATCATGACTCAGCAGCACTTCCATTCCCCACAGATGTCAACAGCTGGAAACATCACTGTCATTTTTTTTAATATTAAGCATTCAGAACAGCCATTCTTTCCAGTAAGGTGGTGTTGCTGTTTGACTCAAAATGACTTAAGGATATAGCCATAGAATTTTCTGGCTAGACAGACAGAATATCTTTGTTATTATTTTTCTCAGTGGTTTCTGATCTTCCAGTTTAATCTATAGCCCTGTCTTTCTGGTGGTCCCCTGTTCATGGGCTAATCTGGTTCAACTTTGCTTTGGTGGCCAAGGACAATCAATTAAAAGCTCTCTGCTGAGTTGGCTTCCAAACAGCAAGTCCTGAATAAACCATAGAAACAGTATGGGGAGAAGTTGAAAATCAGATCTCAAGGAGAAGAAACTGTGTAGACATTATTGTAAGAAACTAAACTTTCTTGCCAGCATGGTGTGACTCTTATTTCATGGTACTTAGGAGGTGGAGAGCCATCACAACAAATTACAAGATGTTTTTGCATCTTGGATTAAGCAAAACCTTGGTTAGGAAGGTAACCATCAAATGTGGATCTACACCTTTCGGGAGAAGAAAGGAATGGGATTGTGTGAAATTGGGTAATGGGAGGTGTCACTTAGGAAATCAGATATTCTGGCTCTTGTTTATCTGTCATTGTGTTGACACTATTCTGACACCTGTATTGGAAAATATATTTTGGGTGTGGGAATAGAGGAAGGGGAGGAAGCAGAAGAGCAAGAAACTTGGGTGGAACTGCTAAGTAAAACCACAATGATTTATTATGGACATATTCCACTGATAAAGACACATAATTTTGCTATTTCTTTCCAAAGCACTTGATATGTGCAAATGGCTAGAGAGCAACCAAACCAGTGCTTATCTAGCCAACTGGTTTGTCTAGAACAGGGGTCTCCAAACTTGGCAACTTTTATCTCACTTCAACTCCCTAGAATTCCTCAACCAGCCATAATCCATGCCAGAATTAAGATTTGGGTTGTAGAAATCCAGAGAAACATTAGAGGGCAGCAAAGAATTTATTTCTATGTCTCTTCACTGCCTTCTAATGGTCAACTGTAATGAAGGTCTACTAGTCAGAAGCCATCTGACTTAGAGCATTCCTTTGGATCATTCCTGTTTTTGCACATAGTGCAAAATCATGATGATCAAAGCTGATCAAAGCTAAATATAAGTTTTTATTGCGTTAATGTTAAACTGCTTCCACACCTTTTGCCAAGAAAACTAGGTGGACATGCCCAGGTAGTCACCATGAGTCAAGCTTGACTTTGGTTTTTCTTTCCATCTCCTCCTTTCCCTTCTGTTTTATCTCACCCCTTTGTAGGATCCCATTACACAAGTTGAAATTAAACATTACATTTCATTCCTCAGAAGGAAACCATTAGTTCTTGTTCTCTTCCACCCCACCTCAAACATTGTTTCAGAGCTGGGAGCCCGCCTCATGCTTTGTAGCTTGAAAGAGCAATTGGCCACCGGTTTCTTTTCCTGCTGGGCAACTTTTTTGCTAGTACGTTCCAGCTCTCCCTGATGCTTAGCCAGCCTTGGCTGATCTTAACTAAAGCAAAGAAGGGTCAGACTTGATTAATGTGTGAATTGCAGAGGATTTATAGAGTGCCAATTTAGTGTAGTGGTCAAGGCATCAGGCTAGAAAACAGGAGACTTATTCTAATCCCAACTTAGACACAAAGCAAGCTGGGTTACCTTGGGCCAGTCAATCAATCTCAATCAGAATAGAGCTGGAAGGGACCTTGAAGGCCTTCTAGTCCAACCCCCTGCTCATGCAGGACACCTACATCCAGACAAGTGGCTGTTGAGTCTCTTCTTAAAAACCTCCAGTGATAAAGCACCCACAATGTCTGAAGGCAAGCTGATAATAATAATAATAATAATAATAATAATAATAATAATAATAATGATAATAATAGTAGTAGTAGTAGTAGTAGTAGTAGTAAAGTTGGAAGTGACCTTGGAGGTCATCTAATCCAATCCCCTGCTCAGGCAGGAAACCCTACACCATTTCGGACAAATGGCTGTCCAGTCTCTTCTTAAAAACTTCCAGTGTTGGAGCATTTACTGCTTCTGGAGGCAGGCTGTTCCACTGATTAATTGTTCTCACTGTCAGGAAGTTTCTCCTTAGTTCTAGGTTGCTTCTCTCCTTGATTAGTTTCCACCTGTTGCTTCTTGTCCTGCCTTCAGGTGCTTTGGAAAATAGCTTGATTCCCTCTTCTTTATGGCAGTCCCTGAGATATTGGAATACTGCTATCATGTCCCCCCTTGTCCTTCTCTTCGTTAAACTAGACATACCCAATTCTAGCAACCGTTCCTTATATGTTTTAGCCTCCAGTCCCCTAATCATCTTTGTTGCTCTTCTCTGTACTCTTTCTAGAGTCTCAACATCTTTTTTACATCGTGGTGACCAAAACTGGATGCAGTATTCCAAGTGTGGCCTTACCAAGGCATTGAAGAGTGGTATTAATACTTCACGTGATCTTGATTCTATCCCTCTGTTAATGCAGCCTAGCACTGTGTTGGCCTTTTTGGCAGCTGCAGCACACTGCTGGCTCATATTTAGGTGATTGTCTACTAGGACTCCGAGGTCCCTCTCACAGTTGCTATTATTGAGCATGGTGCCACCTATGCTGTACTTGTGCATTTGGTTTTTCTTGCCTAAATGTAGAACCTTGCTTTTTTCACCATTGAATTTCATTTTGTTAGTTAGTGCCCAGTGCTAGTTAGTGTTTGTTAGTGCCCAGTGTTAGTTAGTGCCCAGTGTTCAAGTCTGCCCAGTTCCACTGGTTAATTGTTCTTACTGGTAATAAATTTCTCCTTAATTCCAGGTTGCTTCTCTCCTTGATTAGTTTCCATCCCTTGCTTCTTGTCCTGCTCTCTGGTGCTTTGAAAAATAATTTGACCTCCTCCTCTTTGTGGCAACCTCTCAAATACTGGAATGCTGTTATCGTGCCCTCCCCCAGGTCCTTTTTTTCTCTAGACTGGACACACCCAGTCTTGTCACTGACAGTGAGTGACAGTCGCTCACCGTCAGCCCTAGGAAGGAGACAAGGGCAAATGCTTTCTAAAAATCTCACCAAAAAAACCTATGTGACTTGTCCAGGCAATTGCCAGGAGTCAAAAGCTGACTTGAAGGCACATACATACAAAAAGAAGACCACCAGGAAATTCTAGGCCAGATTGGAAAGCAGGGACAAATTCTGGAAGAAGCCAATCTCCAGAGGCGATACTACCCAGAAAACTAACATTAAATAATCAAAAAATGATTTAAAAAGAAACACAATCAAAGCCTGTCGGCAATTTAATGGAGAGTGACCTGGCAATATTCATTCCTTTTGTGTGTAGGGCAAAGCAGATCCAGAGCTGGGAGTCTCATGTTCTGTCTCTCCCAATCTACACAGTTAGATTGTTAGGGCTACACAATTCCCATCAAGCATATCCGAGTCACTGTTTCCCAGATTGATTCTATTATCCACGCATGTGTTCTTGCAACATTTTGTGTGTGTTTATATGTGTCCTTACTTCCTGGTTCTTTGTATAGGGAAACAGATGGTAAGCTTGCTCTTACAGTATCAAATGTTTATTTATACCATAATAAAGATGTTTGCAACAGATCATTCAGACAGATTCTCCGTTTTTTTCTTTGCTCCCAGGGTGAAAACAGTGCTGGTTGTGGAAAATCTGCAATTTAAGTCTGGGAAGCCACTTATCCCATGCACTGTCACCCATAAGACCAGCCAATCCTAAGTACAGGCAATGTTTGAGTTTTGACAGCAATGGCGTCTGCCCATCATGGTCTTAACTTGTGACAGTTGTAGGATGGGCCAATTATGTGACTGACTTGATTTTAGGACTTTTATTTGTGGTGGCTATTAAACGAACCAATGGCTCATGATTCTGTGGTTTTGCTGAAAACCAGAATTAAATGCTGTATGTTGTAAAATATGATCATGTAATTGGGGGAGGCTACAAATGCAGCCTTGTTGCTGAGTACTTTCTCCAGGTAGGTCCACTGGAAGTTCAAAGAGTTGTTAAGCAACTGCTCATAACCTGGGGACCACCCAGTGGTGGGATTCAAATATGTGAACAACTGGTTCTCTGTGTGGATGCCGCTTCCGGAAGTCCATTCTGGGCCTGGGCAACAAAAAATTAACTACCGGTTCCACCAAAGTGATACAAACTGGCTGAATCCCACCACTGGGATTACCTGTATAGGTAGTCCTCAACTTACAACCACAATTAGAATAAAATAGAATAACTGAGTTGGAAGGGATCTTGGAGGTCTTCTAGTCTAACCCTCTGCTTAGGCAGGAAACCCTATAGCATTTCAGATTTTGAGCCCAACATTTCCATTGCTAAGCAAGACAGTTGTTAATTGAGTTTTGTCCCACTTTACCACCTTTCTTGCCACAGTTGTTAAGCGAATCACTGCAGTTGTTAAGTTATTAACATGGTTGTTAAGTGAATCTGGCTTCCCCATTGACTATGCTTGTCAGAAGGTCGCAAAAGATGATCAAGTGACCCCAGGACACTGCAAATGTCCTAAATGCATGCCAATTGCCAAGCATCCAAATGTTGATCACAAGACCATGAGGATGTGACATTGATTGTAAGTGTAAAAAACGGTCTTAAGTCACTCTTTTTCAGTGCTGTGATAACTTTGAACGGTCACTAAATGAATGATTGTACTACTTCTATGCTCTCCTTTCACGTCACACTTGAAAACCTTTAGTTCTGTCCATATTAGGAAGAGGGTGTTGTTTAGCTTGTCAATTAATACCCCCTGACAATCTGATTACATATGGTTGAGTTTTAGTTATTCATTTGCCATATTTGTAGACAACCCCACTCAATCAACTCCTTAAATGAGCAAATTAGAAGGTGACACAAGACCACGGTGAGCAACAGCTACACTTGGTTGGTTACATTGCCTGTCACAGAGCTTCTAATATACTTCCTTCACTGGAAAAGTCAGGATATATTCAAAGATGTTGTTGTTGTTGTTAGCTGCGAAGTCGTGTCCGACCCATCGCGACCCCATGGACAACATTCCTCCAGGCCTTCCTGTCCTCTACCATCTTCTGGAGTCCATTTAAGCTCACACCTACTGCTTCAGTGACTCCATCCAGCCACCTCATTCTCTGTCGTCCCCTTCTTCTATTGCCCTTAATCTTTCCCAGCATTAGGCTCTCTGCAGTGAGTCCTTCCTTCTCATTAGGTGGCCAAAGTACTTGAGTTTCAACTTCAGGATCTGGCCTTCTAAAGAACTGTCAGGGTTGATCTCCTCTAGGACTGACCGGTTTGATCGCCTTGCAGTCCAGGGAACTCGCCGGAGTCTTCAAAAGCACCATAGTTCAAAGGCCTCAATTCTTTGGCGCTCAGCCTTTCTTATGGTCCAACTTTCACAGCCATACATTCCCTTGAACATAGCCCTTGCTGAACTGTATAGCACAGTCAAACTTCATCAGCACAGTAAATGTTTTGTGACTTTTTGTATTATACCAAAAATTGATTTTATTATAATCTTTATCTCATAAAATGTTTACAACATTTGCCAAATTTCGATTCCACAGGAGTAATGGATCCCAGTTTTTGGATGCATTCTGTACCTTTGTCCACTTGAAGTACCTTGGTTCAAAAAGTTTTGCCCTAGGGTGCACTGTTTTGGCCATTAAAGTTTCTCTGCCCAAGAATCAGAGTTTTAGTAGTATGTACATTTATAGTAAGATAAGGAAGCTAACTGGCATGTGCAATCAAGCCTTGAATGGGCAAAAAGGCAGATGTGGTTTCAAAGATGGTCCTCAAGATTCTTCGGATGATTGTCAAAATTTATGTCAGCATTGTTTTTGCTATATCTAGCAAAGATCAGGGATTTCATGGATTCCATAATAACTATGGACTGACCTCTCTCAGTTTATTACAAAACCAACTCATCACATATGGCATTGTCTGGATTTGAACTCTCAGTTGGAGTTGAGGTTAGCAAATGCTTAATGTCGGAGATTGTAACACCTGATCTCATCACCATGAACAGATTTCTGCCCTGTTAAAATTTGAAAAAAAAAAAATTAAAATTTCAGCCTGTAAAAGCCCACACCTATTAAAATATGTCCCTGGATCCAAATGATGGTCTTTTCAAGTGAAAGCTGAGGGGACTGAGACATTCACATTATTGCACCTGAATACCTAACTATAAAAGAAATCATATATAGACAGTGTTCTGCCTTAACGAATAAACAGATCAATATTGATTGGGCAATATAAGACAAAGATAAGATAATGAGGAAGCAAGCATAAAAACCCAGTGACAAAGAGAGAGGATATTTGTGAATTAAGCAATCATAGGTAGAGTCATCATGGATGTGAGTAGTCTTCACAAATCACTACAGAGAGTCCTTGACTTACAACTACAACTGAGCCTCAAATTTTTGTTGCTAAGGAAGACAGTTGTTAAATGAGTTTTACTTTTCCTTCTGTTTTTCAAGGTTATTCTCACATGCCGTTATGTTAAACAAGCTTAATTCACTCTGGTAGTTTTGAACTCATACTTTGCAACTATAATCTGAGAACCTGAGCTGGGTCTGTACAATTTTTTGCTGTTGTTAATTGCGAAGTCGTGTCCGACCCATTGCGACCCCATCGACAACGTTCCTCCAGGTCTTCCTGTCCTCTACCATCTTCTGGAGTCCATTTAAATTCACACCTACTGCTTCAGTGACTCCATCCAGCCATCTCATTCTCTGTTGTCCCCTTCTTCTATTGCCCTCAATCTTTCCCAGCATTAGGCTCTGGGTCTGTACAATAGTAACAGCTAAAGTAGGGTTGGTTGGTTTATGGCAGGGGTCTTCAAAACTTGGCCCTTTTATGACTTGTGCACTTCAACTCCCAGAATTCCTCAGCCAGTGTGCCTGGCTGAGGAATTCTGGGAGTTGAAGTCCACAAGTCACAAAAAGGCCAAGTTTGAAGACCCCGGTTTATGGCTTAGGCTATCATGTGAACATAATGTTCCCTTACTCTATCAGCATAACACAGTCTTAACTTACAACAACTGTTTCCAATCTGAAGACATTAGTATGTATCAGGACTGCAATTTGCAGAAGTCCATAATCAGCACAGCCTCTTATTGGTGGTGGAATTCCACATTGCCACCCTAATAAACTTGGGCAGTGCCAGGTTGGGACAATCTAAATTAGGTTTATCATGACATTTCTAAGGCATGGGTGAAAACTGCAGAATTGTTCTCCTTTAAACCCAGTGAAATTAATGTAACACAACAAACATTACAGAAGTTAGTTAGGTATAGGCTAGCAGTGTCTGCAGAGAAGGTCAACATCTGCTAGATGAGGGGTCTTCAAACTTGGCCCTTTTATGACTTGTGGACTTTAACTCCCCAAAGTTGAAGTCCACAAGTCATAAAAGGGCCAAGGTTGAAGACCCCTGTGCTAGATGGTGGAGCAACATTGTAGCATGCATATAAAGGGGATAGGACTTTGATCACAACACAGATCTATTAAGGTATCCTTGATGTTTTCTGAGCTTGGTTGTTTTCTCACAGATGTTTCTTTACCCATCAGTGCTAGAATAGAGTGGGTTTTGCTCTCTATTTATATACTAGTGGCTTGCTGGTGTTAGTGAGAGTGTTTTTGGTGGTTCCTTTATTAGGCTGTTGTTTACAGCTTGTTTATCTGAGTTGGTAGTTCCTTAATTGGGATACTGATGATAGACAGTATTGATAGTAGATAGCATCTACTATTGTGCAGATTTTGGATGCTGCTGTTTGATCTACTGCATCTCTACTACATTGTCATGTTGGTATGTTCACCTATAATTGAACTCAGTTCTGTTTTACCACCCCTGATTTTGGAAGTTATTTCAATGCTTCTGTAAGTATTAAACTTGTGTTTAACTTCAGATTTGACACATCCAAACTAGTGAAGATGGTGTCACAACATTTGGAGAAGTATGAACTTTAGAGACTGTCCCCAAGGTCGGGTCTCCACAATACAGAATAACAGAATTGGAAGGGACCTTGGAGGTCTTCTAGTCCAACCGCCTGGTCAGGCAGGAAATCATACACTGTTTCAGACAAATGGCTGTCCAGTGTCTTCTTAAAAACTTCTAGTGTTGGAGCATTCACAGCTTCTGGAGGCAGGTTGTTCCACTGGTTAATTGTTCTGACTGTCAGGAAGTTTCTCCTTAGTTCTAGGTTGCTTCTCTCCTTGATTAGTTTCCATCCGTTGCTTCTTGTCCTGCCTTCTGGTGCTTTAGAGAATAGCTTGACTCCCTCTTCTTTGTGACAGCCCCTGTTATCATGTCACCTCTTGTCTTTCTTTTTATTAAACTAGACAATATTCAGGGGCATTTCATAAAGGGATTTGCATACAACAAATTCCTGAAGCGTAGTTTTAGAAAGCCTCTTGGGGATTGTGCAATATGTACTCATCCATCATTCTGAGGGGCTCTTAACTACTAAAGACTAAAAAGGGATTTGAGATTTGCATGAGACCTCCCAGGCTTGCGGTGAAGATGATTAAGTTCAAAAGAGGAGGTTTTTGTTTGATCCTGCCTGAATAACAAATCATCCCTCAAAGTGTCACTAGTATATAATTTACTGGTTGCCTTTGCCACCATATTTCTAAATAATAGTTCTTTTTTTGATCTCTGATGATGAGTTTCCTTGCAGCCCTTTTGAACTTTCCGCTTTGTAGTGGGGAGAAAGAAAAAAAGAAAGAAATAGAGAGAGAGAGAGGGAGGAAGGAAGAAAGGAAGAAAGAAAGAAAGGAAGGAAGGAAGGAAGGAAGGAAGAAGGAAGAAAAAAAGAAAGAAATGAAGGAAGGAAGGAAGAAAAAGAAAGAAAGAAAGAAAAAGAGAGAGGAAGGAAGGAAAAAAGGAAGGAAAAAAGAAAGGAAGGAAGGAAGGAAGGAAGAAAAAGAAAGAAAGTAGAAAGAAAGAAAGAAAGAAAGAAAGAAAAAAGAGAGAGGAAGGAAGGAAAGAAGGAAGAAAGAAAGGAAGGAAGGAAGAAAGAAAGAAAAAAAGAGAGGAAGGAAGGAAAAAAGGGAAGGGTAAGAAAGAAAGGAAGGAAGAAAATGAAAGAGGAAGGAAGGAAAAAAAGGAAGGAAGGAAGGAAGGAAGAAAGAAAGGAAGGAAGAAAGGAAGAAAAAGAAAGAAAATAAAAAGAAAGAAAGAAAGAAAAAAGAGAGGAAGGAAGAAAGAAAGAAAGAAAGAAAGAAGAAAAGAGAGAGGAAGAAAGAAAGAAAGGAAGGAAGAAAAGAAGGAAGGAAGGAAGGAAGAAAAAGAAAGAAAGAAAGAAAGAAAGAAAGTTGTTCAGCTTTGGCTTACTTTTGAAGACACTGTAATTCTAATCTAATTAATACAGACAGAAACAAGGAATAGCTCTGGAAAGAAGTCAGGAGTTTGAAGAAGCAACAACAGAGAAGATCTGTTGGCTCAGAACATCAGTGGGTAATATGAATTGGGAAAGGAAATATGTGACTCCTGTAGATTTTTCCTGAGAGCATGTTGTGTCTTTGAGTCAGTTTTTGACGCCTGATAACTGCTTTGACAAGTCCCTGTACAGGTAGTCCTTGACTTACTAAACAGTTTGTTTAGTGACCGTTCGAAGTTACAACGGCACTGAAAAAAGTGACTTATAATCATTTTTTACACTTATGACCGTCACAGCATCCCCATGATTATGTGATTTACATCACATGTTTGACAACTGGTTCATATTTATGACAGTGCAGTGTCCCGGGGTCATTTGATCAACTTCTGAGACTTTCTGACAAACAAAGTCAATGGGGAAGCCAGATTCACGTAACAATTGTGTTATTAACTTAACAAATGCAAACATCTGTGGCAAGAAAGATTGTAAAATGGGACAAAGCTCATTTAACAAATTTCTCACTTAACGGCATAAATTTTGGGCTCAGTTGTGGTCATAAGTTGAGGACTACCTGTAGTTTTCTTGGCAAGGTGTTTTGGAAATGGTTTGGTTTTACAATATTCTCCCTAGGTTGAGAGTATTTATTTGGAAAATGTATATAGCTGCCAGAGTATGACTGGCCCAAGGTCACCCAGCTGTTTTTATTTATTTGTTTTTTTTTTAATTATCAAAATTATATGGACACTGTTTCATAAGATATGACTCTAGGTGTATACAATCAAGTGGGCAGTGAACAAACTTAAGACAGGACGAGAATTTATGGTCTTTCTAGCCTGGTGGCTTAACCATTACACCAAATGGGATCTCTGCTTAATGTAGGCTTATGACATCATTATATTATTGGAAGAATTTTAATGAATGTACTATATAAATGCAAGGATTCATCATAACCCACCCTAAGCTTCCAAACCATCCAGTTATAGATGGATTTTAATAATAATAATAATAATAAGCTGACAACATCAAGCACACTGAAGTCAAGAAAAAGATTAGAGGTGAATACATCAAGAGAGTGAAGAAGATCTTAAAGTCCAAACTCAATGGAGGAAATACCATAAAGGCAATCAACACCTGGGCAATCCCAGTCATTAGGTACACAGCTGGAATAGTGGACTGGACTCAAGCAGAACTAAAAGCAATGGATAGGCAGACCAGAAAAATAATGACAATGAATCATGCCCTTCATCCACGCAGTGACATTGATAGACTTTATCTACCAAGGCAAATAGGTGGGCGTGGAATGCTACAAGTACATCAGATGGTTGAAGAAGAAAAAATGGCTTTGGAAGAATATCTGAAGAACAATGATGAAGATGCACTGAAATTAGTATATCAGGAAGGCTTACTAACTACTGGAGAGACCAAACTGGCCTACAAGAAAGACCAAATGAAGAACAGAATAGAGGCATGGGAAGACAAAGCACTACATGGCCAATACATGAAAAAAATAGCTGGGAAAGCAGATAATAATAAAACCTGGCAATGGCTAAGAGCAGGAAAATTGAAGAAAGAGACCGAGGGACTAATTCTGGCTGCACAAGACCAAGCCTTAAGGACAAATGCATACAAAGTCAAAATTGAGAAGACAGCAAAGACAGTAAGTGCCGCCTATGCAAAGAAGCTGAAGAAACAGTGGACCACTTGGTAAGCTGTTGCAAGAAGATTGCACAGACTGATTACAAGCAGCGGCATGACAAAGTAGCAACAATGGTGCATTGGAAGATCTGCAAAAAATATCATTTGCCTGTAAGCAAAAACTGGTGGGATCATAAAATAGAGAAAGTCATAGAAAATGATAAAATTAAACTGCTCTGGGACTTCAGAATTCAAACAGACAAGCACCTGCAACATAACACCCCAGACTTAACAATTGTCGATAAGAAAGACAAAAAAGTCTGGATAGTGGACGTGGCAGTGCCTGGAGATAGCAGAATAGAGAGAAAGAACTGGAGAAGATAACAAAATACAAAGACCTACAAATAGAAATAGAAAGACTGTGGCAAAAGCAAGCAAGGGTAGTACCAATAGTCATAGGCTCCTTGGGTGCAATCCCAAAACAACTGGAGCACCACTTGAACACCATTGGCATTGACAAATTCGCTATTAGTCAATTGCAAAAGGCGGCCTTATTAGGAACTGCTTCCATCCTGCGACGATATCTGTAATACCATCAAACATCCACATCTGCCTATCCCAGGTCCTGGGTAAGGACTCGATAGGTAGACAAAATGCCAAATCCAGTCTGAACATCTGGCTGACTGTGCGATGATCAATAATAATAATAAAGTGAGGCACTCCCCCAGTGAGGCACTACCTTGACATGGTTGTGGGGCTTGTGTACTCTGAGGAAGATGAGAGCTATGCCAGAGGTTCAACCATACTGGACAGGTCTCATCAGAGGAGTCAGACAAAGAGTGTCTCTCCCATAAAAAATATGGTGAGACGTAAATTTCAGAATGCCATACCGGCTCGGACGTTGCCCGGGTTAACAAGGTCCGCGCTAGATATTGGAGTTCCTGGATATCTGGTGAAAAATGGGTTACAGGACTCAGGACTGTTGGCTGAGCAACCAGGGCCAGCAGCTGCAGAACTACTGGAAGAAAAGGTGTTTACCCGTCGCAGATACACAGTGATGGAAAACAAAGAAATAATGATCTGTTACTACAGATCAAGTCCAACAAGAAGAGGATATCTAAAACGAATGCACCAGTTCTGGAAAGAACAACATCCAGAATCAGAAATAACAGAACAGAGACTAGCAGATCAACGCCGATTTATAATACGAAATAAAGTATTCACAGAAACAGAATTGGACGAACTGCAAAGGTTTACCCAGGGCAAAGAAATCAAAGCCTTACCAGAAGTAATTCAGAATGTAGAGGCAAACCAGGGGGAGTTGGCAGTGAAGGAATCCAGCAGAGATATACAACTGTTCTCATTTGGAAACCAGGCACCTCTTCCTCAGGAAGAACAAAACCCTCTAACTAAAGAAATAAAAGAATTGAAACAAAGAATAACTGAGCATCTAGAACAGCACAAAAACAACAGAATAAGGCTGCCTGCATTGAAACTTGTTCCAAAGAAACAGCTAGCACAAGCATTAAAAGATGCAAATACTGCAATATCAAGTATAAGCACCAATTCACTGCAAGAAACAAACCAACTAATGTACAGCACAGCTGCAGTTATAATTGAATACCTGGGATGCAAAATCAACAAAGAAGAAAAACAAACAGTGCACCAGAAAAATGGAAGGTTAGACTAGAAAATAAGATCAGCAAATTAAGATCACATGCAAGCAAGCTAGAACAGATGAAAGAAAAGAAGCTGAAGAACAAGAAGACCAAAGAATACCTAATCAAGAAATACCACTTAGAAACAAGGAAGATCAAGGAAGCACTGGAAATAATAAAGCAACAAATAACAGCTATAGCCAGGAAAATCAGTAGATATGAAGCTCGAATTGCAAACTATAGGCAGAACCTCCAATTTCAATCCAATCAGAAACGTTTCTACCAATCCATCAATGGAGAAACTGCAAGGAATCAGTCAGTACCTGACAAGGAAGAAACAGTGCAGTTCTGGAAGCAGATATGGGATAACCCAAAGAAATACAACAAGGATGCGGCTTGGTTAAAAGAGGTGGATGCAAATAAAACAGAAGTTGAAATGAAAGAACTAGTAATAACAAAAATGGTAGAAAAAAGAGCAAGAAAAATCAAAAACTGGTCAGCCCCAGGTGAAGATGAACTGCATGGGTTTTGGTTGAAATATCTAACTGTTATACACCCACTCATTGCCAAGCAGTTCAACAATATACTACAAGGAGGACAAATTGAAAAGTGGCTAACAATTGGGAAAACCTACCTAATAATGAAAAATCCAGCAAAAGGGGCAACACCAGGTAACTACAGGCCAATTACCTGCTTACCAACAACTTTCAAATTACTAACTGGTGTAGTAGCTGATGCAGTGCAACAGCATCTAGTTGAAAACAATCTCTTTCCACCTGAGCAAAAAGGAAAATGCCCCAATAGCAGAGGAACAAAAGATCAACTCCTAATAGACAAAATGATCTTGGAAAACTGCAAGAAAAGGAAGACCAACCTGAATGTGGCATGGATTGACTACAGAAAGGCATTTGACTCTCTGCCACATGATTGGATAATCAAGTGCCTAGAAATAACAGGAGTCAGTAGAAACATCAGAAAATTTGTGCAAAGATCGATGGCACAATGGAAGACACAGTTGCAGATCAATGGTGAGAGGCTGGGAGAGGTTAATATCAAGAGAGGAATATTTCAAGGAGATTCATTATCACCATTACTATTTGTTATTGCACTGTTTCCTCTGTCAACAATACTGAATAACTCAGGACATGGCTATCAAACATCAAAAACATCTGCCAGACTATCCCATCTCCTTTACATGGATGATCTGAAGCTGTATGGAAAAACATCATCTGAAATAGAATCGCTGCTCAACACTGTCCGTATATATAGCCAAGATATTGTAATGGAGTTTGGCTTGGACAAATGTGCCACACTTACTATCAAACAAGGA